>NC_136731.1:5173750-5800000 GCF_936440315.1 Barbus barbus | reverse complement strand
GGTTTTTAGTAAATATACATGCACCGGGAGAAGGTACAGAAAAAAAAGAGTTTTTTAGTGTTTTAAGAAATATTGTGAACAAGTACGAGGAAATAATAATGATGGGGGATTTTAATACTGTCTTTAATAAACAAGATATGGCAGAAGGAATGGTTTTTAAAAGAGATATTGGGAGGAATGAATTAAAAACACTAATGGAAGAAAATAATATAATAGATGTTTGGAGAGAAAGAAATGAAAGGAAAAAGGAATTTTCAAGGAGACAAATAGTAGGGAATTTTGTATGCCAAACTAGAATCGACTATATTTTATGCAAAAGAAGAATGGAGAATTTTATCGAAAAGATTGAGTACGAGGAAACCAGTTTTAGCGATCATAAGTTTTTATTTTTTAGCTTGGGCGGGGGTAAAACGCAACGAGGGCCGGGAATTTGGATCTTAAATACACAGGTTTTAAAAGATGAAGGTTATGTGTTAAAAGTTAAAGAAATCATAGAGAAGGAAATGGAAAACGAAATGTATGAAGAGGATAAAAGAATATGGTGGGAAAACGTAAAATTTTTAATTAAAAAATATTCTATAAAATATTGTAGTTTAATACAGAAATCTAAAAGGCTCAAAGAAAGAGAAATAAAAGAGAGCATGGAAACGGAACTGAAAAAGGATAACAAAGATATAGAAAAGATACAAGAAATAGAAGGGAAACTGAAGGAAATAGAAGAAAAGAAGTATGAAGGAGCGATGCTTAGAAGCAAAGCAAAATATGTGGTAGAGGGAGAAAAATGCACAAAGTTTTTTTTCGATTTGGAAAAAAGGAGAGGAAAAGCTGAAACAATAAAAGAAATAAGGGGGAAAAATGGAGAAATTGTAGAAGCGAATGATAAGATTTTAGAGGAAATAAGGTATTTTTATGAGGACTTGTTTAGGGCAAGGGGAGTAGAAAAAGAGGAAAAAGAGAAACTGTTAAAGCTGATAAAAACGAAAGTAAATGAAAAAGATAAAGAAGAGTGTGAACAAGAAATCAGAGAAGAAGAGATCGATAGAGCAATAGGAGAACTGAATAAAAGAAAAAGTCCAGGAATAGATGGATTGGGAGCTGAATTTTATGTATGTCTTAAGGGAGTTCTAACAAGTATTTTAACCCTCTGGGCCCTGAGGGTGTTTTGGGGACCTGGAGAACTTTCGACATGCCCTGACATTTGTGCTTTTTTCAGTTGCTTATAAAAATATAAATGGCTAAAGTCTAATAACACTGTAAACAGCACAAACTGGGCTCCAATAATATGTTAGCAGCATTTATGTACATGATTGTGTTTTTGAGAAAACAACGTTTATGCGTGGTTAGTGAAAAACTAACATTTTGAAGTCACTGAAATAAGACCATAAAACACACACAGAACAACTGATCACAAGACTTTTGAGAACCAGATCTTGTAGGCTAGAATATTTACTTCACAATTATGTGAAAATCATCTTGTTTATTTGCTCACAGAAAACAATACATTGATTTAAATTTTTAAAGACATGTTTTGTGATCGAGAGCCAATATGCAAGGGAGTGGTAATAGCCTTGAATATTAAGTGGTTCTCACCTGAGAGACAAAGGGCCCTCCCCTAAAGCTGCTAATGGCCCATCAGTGTGACTGTGACTGAGGCAGGTAAGAGAGAGAGTGTGAGGAGACTGAAAAAATGGGTTTCTTAAATGATTTGTATTTTATTTACAACACAGTATAATCAAAACATACATAATGAAGGTCAAAGACACATTATTGTGCACTGATCTAACCACAGAGATGTGAACAGACTTTGACATGTTCCTGCAACAGATTCTTCTGTTGAAGTTGAACTTCTGATGTTAGTGCAGCGCTCTCAGAGGAAAACAGTTTGAAGAGACTGAAAGTCAGCAGGATTCATCATCTGTGGTGCAGGTGTCTGATTCAATAAAATACAAACAACCAAAAAAAGAGAAAAAACATTTGTGAGCATGTTTATATCAGGAGCATCTCTATATATATTTTATATAGGTTTTGTAGTCATAGAATACATTTTTTTAACGTATTATCGTTAAAAAAAAAACATTTTATATCTGAGAAACTAATTATTATTGTTTAGCACGTTATTAAAATCTATTTTTGAACAGAGTAGGCTATTAATCATAAACATGTTCTAAACAGACTCGTAGCATTCATCATGTTACAGTGTACTCTCATATTACTTTTATTGTTTTATACTCGCGCCGTAAGAAATTTAAATACAATGAATTGCCCATCATATTCACAATGTTTTACTGGATTTCAAACATTTTAGTCAGGAATTATAGCCATCCTGAACATCATGTATGATTTTATAGTATAAAAGATATGATTCTGCAGTCATAGACTCTGTACTATAAAAGGATATACTTCGTACTATAAAACATATATTTTATATCTGAGAACTAATTGTTATCGTTTAGCACGTTATTAAAATATATTTGTGAACAGATTATTAATAATAAACATGGTCTAAACATTCTGAGATGCGTAGCATTCATCGTGTTGTAATTTGGGAACAACCCATCTAGTAATGTGTTCAAGTTTATGTCACAATAACACGTTAACTAATGCAGAAAATAAACATTACTTACTCATCAGATCGATTTTGAGGGAAATCCAGCCTTTACTCAGCGCGTCTTCTTCCAGAAAGTAACAGTATAGCAGCGTTGAACTCCTCACTGACACTGTGACGCTTTGTTTATGCTCCGCGCGCGCGGGTCACGTGGTTATTTGCATGTGAACGCGAGGGGGCGGGATCTCATTAAAAATAATGAGTTAGACGGGACAGACTGAACATCGTGTTGGTTTCATACGGATTACTTCATCACAGAATATTTGTTTTCGATATGACGTACTTCATTTGAAAGAAGACACTTCAAGCTTTCTATAGAGATAACTCTCATGTTTCTGTGTTGAGTATTCGCTGAGTTACACTTCATTTTAGTGACGCGTTACTATAAACAGATCGCGGAGACGGAGAAGACCGAGAGCGCACGCTGTTTGTTTTCTTTATTCTTCAAACGCACAAAGTTTAGTTGTTATTATGAGTGTATACAAATAAAAGTAGACCTCTTACAGATTCGAATGGTGTATTGCTCTTATCTGAACGATCAAAAATGGCAGAGTAATTCAAGCTCATTTCTGCCTCATCAGGAAAATCTGCCCCAAAACGCGTATTCGCGTTTGTCGGGCTCAGAGGGTTAAACAAGGTTTTTAAAGAGATTTTTGAAAAAGGGGAAATTAATGAAAGAACAGGGATGGGACTAATGAAATTGATATATAAAAGAAAAGGAGAAAAGGAAGATTTAAAAAATTTTAGACCTATTACGATGCTCAACACGGATCTTAAAATTTTAGCAAAGGTTTTAGCAAACAGATTAAAAGAAGTAATACCGAGTATAATTACGACAAACCAGGCATACGGAGTAAAAGGAAGAGACATCGCGGATATAACAATGAGCATAAGAGATATGATATGGTACATGAAAGAAAAGAAAGAAGAGGGATATATAATCAGTGTGGATTTTGAAAAGGCTTTTGATCGGGTTGAGCATGAGTATTTATTTGATGTTTTACGGGAATTTGGATTTGGAGAGATTTTTACGAAATGGATTATGATTTTATATAAAGGTGCGTTAACAAAGATTAAATGTAATGGTTTTTTAACAGATTGTTTTAAAATTACAAGATCGATTAGACAAGGGTGTCCGCTTTCGGCTCTATTGTATTCGCTCGTGGCGGAACCGCTGGGATTACTAATAAAACAGAAGAACGAAATAAAAGGAATAGAAAGTGAAAATAAAGAGGTAGAGGGGAAAGTCTTTCAATATGCTGATGACACGACAATTATAGTTAAAACGAAGGAAAGCGTCAAAGAGGTTATGAAAGCTGTGAATGAATACTGCAGAGGGTCGGGAAGCAAAGTAAATGAGGATAAGACTGTGTATATGAGATTTGGCAAAGCTATGGTTTTAACGGATTGTTTCGATTTTAAAGAAGTGGAGGAAATGAAGATTTTAGGAATTCTAATGGGGAAAAATGAAAGGAAAACACGAGACGAAATGTGGGAACAGCTGATAATGGAGATAGAGCGGAGGTTAAACGTTTGGAAAATGAGAGGGCTAAACTTGAAGGGAAAGGTCTTAATATTGAATGTTTTAATGGTTTCTAAATTATGGTATGTTTAATATGTTACTGATATGCCGGTGTGGATTGAAAAGAGACTGAAGAAATGTATTATGAATTTTTTATGGGACGGAAAACCAGCAAGAATCGCATACAATACGATTTTAGGAGAGGTGGAAAAGGGAGGTTTGAGTTTAATGGACGTGGAGCAGCGGAAAAATGCTTTGAGAGTGAAAGTTGTAAAGAAATACTTAAGTGAAATGAATAAAACAGAATGGAGGAAAACAATGGGATATTTTTTAAACAAATGTGGGGATTTTAAAATGGGCGATGATGTACTGTGGATGAAAACTAAATTGTGGATGACGGAGAGACTACCTAATTTTTACAGAGAAATTTTTAGCGCATGGGGAAAGTTTTTATCGAAAATTGAGTATGAGCCATGTGGGAGAGAGGCCATTTTAAACCAACCTTTGTTTTTAAATAAAAATGTTTTAAAGCAAGGGAAAGAACTGTTTTTTAAGAAATGGATGGAAGTGGGAATCACAAAAGTAAGAGATGTTTTATACGAATTTAAAGAAGGTTTTTTAAGTATGCAATACATTGTGGACACGATGGAGGAAGCAAAGGAAGAATACAATGTACAGGAATTAGAAAATAAATATGAAGATATAAAGAATGCAATACCCAAAGAATGGATTAAACGAATTAATAGTGTGGAAGAAGACTCAAAAGACAAAAACATTTCTGTAAGAGTGGGGGAAAATCTGCGTGCTTTTAAAGATTGTGCTATCAAGGTTTTATATGCTGTTTTTAGAGATGATGTTTTTAAAGAACCGATTGTAAATAAGTACTGGGAAGGAAAATTTAAAGATTTAAAAGAAGAAAGTATATGGAGAAACATGAGAGGGAAATGTGTAGAGATAAAGTTGGAATGCTTAGACTATTTTATAAGACACAAAGTGATTTTTACTGATTCTGTTTTAAATAAGATTGGAAGAGAACAAAGTGCTGTTTGTAAAGTGTGTCAAAAAGAAATTGAATGGATCTTACATATGTTTTTATACTGTAAAGAATTGGAAGGATTTTTAATGAAATGCAAAGAAGTGGTTAAAGATTTGACCGAGGAGTGGGACGAAAATGAAATGGAATGGGACAGAGTGATGATGTTTGGTTGGGATAAGAAGGGAAAAAACAAAAAGTTTATAAATCTATGGATAAGTTTAATGAAAAGTGCTATATGGGAAAGAAGAAATGTGGCTAAGAAAGAAAAAGTGGTTCTAGATCTGTGGACTGTGTTTAAAAGAAAAACAGAATGGTACATTAAAACACTTTGATTATTTTAAATGTGAAAACAGATTGAAAGAATTTTATGATGTTTATACACTTCAAGTCTATCGAGCTTTAAAGGACCTTATGTCGATTCTGCCAGAATGTGAAAACGATGAAATGTGAAAATGATTTTTGTTATTCATGGATTGAGTGTTATGTTTTTATAACAAAGGTTGTTATGGAGAGCTGATTACTGTGTATATATAATTTTAATAAAAAAAAAAAAAAATATCGTCTGATCTCGGAAGCGAAGCAGGGTCGGGCCTGGTTAGTACTTGGATGGGAGACCGCCTGGGAATACCAGGTGCTGTAAGCTTTTGGGTTTTCTTCACTACTGATCTAATACACTGGCCTTTATGGTGGCTGATCTTTAAAAAGCCCACTCTTGGCAGCAGCCCTCGCTTACGGCCATACCACCCTGAGGGCGCTAGTGAGTAGCATACTCCAGGAAGTTGGTGAAAGCGTAAAAGGAGAGTATTTAAAAAAAAAAATAATATATATGTTTGTTCTCTTATTTGGAATCGACCTTCATGTTTTTTTATAAAGAGTTGAAGTTTATATTAGTTGATAGTGTACCCCCGACAGCCTTGGGGGACCCTTTGAAATAACTCTCCCGGGATGTCAGCTGAAAGCATGCCATGAAAGCATGGCAGCCAACAAGGGCTTCAAAATGAAAGACGGACAAGTAGTGAATGGAAAAGTCAATGAAAAGCATAATGGAATAGGAAACCAAACTAATAGACAAGTGGACTGCGAACAAGTGGAGAAACCAAAGAACAGGAGTGAGGTATGTGGAGAGAGCAGAGAGACATATTCCAAAGAATTGACAGTGGAAGTGGAGGTGGAAGGAGCTGCAAACATTTCTATGATGGATCTACTGAGAGGGGTGAAGATGGAGTGTGCAGAAGGTTGGATTATTAACATAAAAACTGAAGTTTGAGTGATTGTAAGTGTGCTTATTGGCTTTTCATAACAAAGGCCACAACTCCTGGTATACTTTTGATTTTTTTGCTACCTTCTCTTGTCACAAATTAATAAATTATTGTCACTACATAATATTTAGTCAAAAACATTGGTCAAATATGAAAAGTACACACTTAGAGCTTTCCAACGATATATAGTTTGTTAATATTAGATCAAGGTAAGTATAGGATATAATCGTTTTAAACATGCAATGGCAAATGGGTCCATCGGTGGGCCAGTGACAGTTAACAGGTTTTAACAAGACACAGGTTTTTGGCTAGGGACCTGTACAAAGGGTGTAGGAGCTGTTTTAGTGCCAGGCATACTGTACAAACGGCTTTACTAACAGTTGCCTTTCCCACATACTCTGGGGCCTGTTTCATAAAACAAGTTTACCAAATAAGCCAGGCTTATTTAATTTAGTCCGACTTATTTTGAACCAAATCAACTGACAATAAGTCAGACTAACTGAAATAAACCTGGCTTATTTGGTGAACTTGTTTTATGAAACTGCTTCGCCTGTCACACCCTCACTACATGGACTTTTAGTTTGTTTTCATTCCCCATGTGTTCTTTGACCTAGTTGTCTCCCCTTAATTGACATATATCTACAATCATATTTTAAATCATCAGAAAGATGAAGCATGGTTTGGAGAAGTTTTTATTTTAGATTTCATGTAGTACCTGAAAAATGGTCATAATAAGAGAATGCAATAATAAATTATTATTTGTCTAAAACGTACTTTTGTTTATTCTTCCTGTCTTTAGATCATATTTCTCTGCAGTCCATTTCCTGATCTGTAGAGGATCTAGAGGAACCTCTTTCCAGTTATCTTGAAGACCTTCCTCCTGCAGATCTCACAACATCAGAGAGGACTTGACCACAGAGGGTAAGTTTACTGCTCCAAACATTACACACAATACTGTCAATGTTTGACACTTCATGTCATCTATAATTCTTAATCTTTTAACAGAGATCATTCTGAGCCCGTATGAAATCGGCAAAATGATTGGTTTTTCATCGGCTGCGTCTATGAAGGGAAGTGCTTGGAGGATGACCTTGAGGTACTGTCATGTTCTTACAATATTTAACTACATTGTTTTGTCTCACTATTTACATTGTACGCCATCTCAGTGTATATTAGGTCCCTTATTTAGTACACTTGCCATGTTGTAGATGCAATAAATGTTTTGTTTTGTCGTTCAGGTGGCAGTGAAAATTACCAACAAGCCAAGGAACATGAGATACATCTACGTTGTAAGTAGGCTACGCTCACTGCGCAAACATATTGACAACATTTTTGTCCAAGACTGGATTAAAGTCCTTACTTAGGAAAGCAGCTCCATCTAACCGTGATCTTTCCTCTGGCCTGGTCATCCCACACCCCTTCCATTAGAGGTTGGTCTTTTACTTCTTGTTAATAAGGAGTCCAGAGTTCAAGAGATCATTCAGCTGTTGGACTGGCATCACAGTCTTGGGACATCCGTCACCCTGCAAAGATCTGTGGGATTATATGATGCTTCAGGGAGGCTTCGTCAGCGAGGACACAGCACGGTCTATCATGGCACAGGCAACAAAGGCAGCTCACATGTGCTGTCAACGAGGAGTATTTCACCGGGACATTAAGCTGGAGAACCTCCTGATCAACCCAGAAACGCTTGAGGTCAAACTGATTGAATTTGGGTGTGGGGATCTCCCGCAAGACTCTGGCTAGGAACAATGTTGTGGTATGTTTCATGCATCACACCTGTAGTTTGGGACTTAACTTCAAGTGAAAAGTTTAATTGGTATCCTGTAAACCATATCTCACTTTTGAAGCAGCGTCTTGTTTTTTTGTTTTTGTATTTAATAACACCAGATATTTTTTTACAGTCAAAATCTCTTTGCTTCAGACAGACCAGAGTACTGCCCTCCTGAGTACTACGTGGACCACAAGTACCACGGGATACCAACTACTGTATGGTCTCTGGGAATACTCTTATTCTTGTTGGTGTGTGGAGACTACCCAGAACCCAAAGGCACAGAGTTGATTGATTACGGCTTCTGGTTTAAGCCTGACTAGTCGAACGATAAGATGCCATTCATCACAACAAAGAAGACCAACTGTAATTGAAATCATTCAAAACATGGAAACAAAGAGGAAGAAGGAACACCCGAAACCATGTGGTTATATAAAAGATGGATAATACAGAATTTGTATCTGTTTTTCTCTTTGTACAGTGTAGAATAGTCAAATCTTACAGCTTAATACAAAGAGAGCAGTTTACGGTAATAATCTGACTCTCTCGTCTCTTCCTCTCTTTCAGAATGTTGCCAACTGATTCGGTCCTTGCTGAATGAAAGCCCAAGCCAGAGGATTGATTTGAGGGAAATCCTTTCACATGAATGGTTTAAGGTACTGCGCTACAAATGATTTAGAACAATGGTCTCAAACTCAATTTCTGGATGGCCACAGCTCTACAGAGTTTAGCTCCAACCAGCTCCAAATCACAACTGCTTGGAAGTTTCTAGCGATCCTGAAGACAATTACTTACTAAATGCTAAACTGCCAATAATTTAAGCCACAGGTAGATTGTAGACGGCTGTGATTCATTGTATTGCATTAATAGAAAGCCAAATAATATAAAGATTTGTAATACAAAGTATTTTTCCAAAACTAAGTTTTATTCGTGTTTTTGTACTGTGACGGTGAGGGCGGGAACATATGTGACGTAGCTAGAGCGTCTCATGCTAGCGCATTGGTCTCAAACTCAATTCATGGAGGGCCACAGCTCTGCACAGTTTAGCTCAACCCTAATCAAACACACCTGATCCAGCTAATCAAGCTCTTCAGGATCACTGGAAACTTCCAAGCAGGTGTGTGTGCACTGGTTTAGTTAATTATGTTTAATTACCAATAAAGTAGTTATTTTTCTTGATTACATACTCTAATTTGCTGATATTCAAATGGAAAACCACGGTCCATAAAATGCAGTTTCACTTTAACTAGAAACTGCATTTTACTGTCATACATAGCCTGTGACTCTGGCCGTTCAAACCAGGTTTATGTTGACGTTTCCATCTACATTCAGCATTTAATCAATGTTATAAGAGCATTTTAAAATAATTATATAATTCCAAACATTTGGAGAGCAATAAATATTTTTTTATATATAATACAGATGAACAGTGACTAACACAACTGCACATTTAACAATAATGGCTTTTTCTTCTTTCTTTCTTTATTTTAGAAAAAGGAACGGTCTGTGCTCTTAAAAAGAGCAAAAAAAAAGAGGTTCTAAAAGAACTGAAAAAGAGGCAGCTTAGCCAAGCCACCATTCTCTGTCTCTATCTTGATAGCGATGAAGATAGTGGACAGAGTGAGGGTTGGCAAGGTTGTCCATGCTGCAAAGAATGAATGAAAAATTATTGAAAAAAACAAAAATTTAACAATTAAAGAGCCAATTAAAACAACAGCACACCAGCCGGAAAGACGTACAAACGGAAAGTGCACCCGTGTGCGGTATGTGCAAATCATTATGCATTACCTTATCTTGCTTTACATTCTTTACCTCACCTTAACTTACCTTGCTGTTCTCATACTGTTTTTACAGAAAAGGTTTGAGGTGTGGTATCAGTACATGGCTTCTGAAAAAAAAAAACAGAGGGAAAACAGCAGACAAAAGGTTTCTCACGTGCGCAATTACCTCACATTCATTGCAGCACCTAACACACCAACAACGGACCTAAAACAGGGGTCTCAAACTCGCGGCCCAGGGGCCAATTGAGGCCCGCGGGATGATATTTTGATATTTGATATGATATTTTGTGAAGGGTCAGTTTAGCAACATTAGCCTTTCAGGTCAGAAAACATATATGATCAACTGTGTGAGAAAGCTGAACGTGTTTGTGCATACGCAGTCGCTCTTGATGAGAGCACAGACAACACTGACACTGCGCAGCTCGCAGTATATGTCCGTGGTGTTGACGACAATTTTGAAGTGATCGAGGAGTTGCACGCAGTGATTCCAATGCATGGTCAGACCACCGCTCAGGAGATATTCCGCCAGCTGTGTGGTGCTATTGAGGATGCTGGTTTGTCATGGAAGAGGTTTGCTGGAATAACAACTGATGGAGCACCATCAATGACAGGAAGGAAAAATGGACTGGTGGCACTTGTTCAAAGAAAATTGGAAGGGGAGAATGTGGAGGAGGCCATTGCTCTGCACTGCATTATCCATCAGCAGGCCCTTTGCGGCAAATGCCTGAGGTTTGACAATGTGATGTCTGTTGTTGTGAAATGCATCAACCATAAATAGGAAATAGAGTCAGAATATGAGGATGTGCTCTACTTCACAGAGGTACGTTGGCTCAGTAGGGGAAACGTCTTGAAGAGGTTTTTTGAGTTGAGAGCAGAAGTGAAAGCCTTCATGGAGAAGGATGGGATGGCTCTTCCTGTGTTAAGTGATCCCAAATGGCTCATGGACTTTTCTTGTTGACATCACACAGGAGCTGAATGTACTGAACAAGAAGTTACAAGGCCAGGGGCAGCTTGTCAGTGCTGCCTATGACAACGTGAGGGCATTCTCTACAAAATTTGTGTTATGGAAAGCCCAACTCTCTCAGACAAACCTCTGCCATTTCCCAGCATGCAAGGCACTCATGGATGTGGGCACACCGTTCAGTGGTGAGAAGTATGCTGATGCCATTATGAAGCTACAGGAGGAATTTGATCGCAGGTTTGCAGACTTCAAGACACACAGTCACTTTTCAAATTTTTGCTGACCCCTTCTCCTTCGATGTGCAAGATGCTCCTCCTGTACTTCAAATGGAGCTCATTGACCTGTAGTGCAATTCTGAACTCAAAGCCAAGTTCAGGGAGGTGAGTGGAAACGCAGACAAGCTTGGACAATTTTTGAGAGAATTGCCACCCACCTTCCCTGAGCTGTCCAGGATGTTCAAGCGGACCATGTGCCTTTTTGGGAGCACATATCTATGTGAAAAGCTCTTCACCATGCTCTTCCACCATGAACTTCAATAAGTCAAAGTACAGGTCCAGACTTACTGATGAGCATCTTCAAGCCATACTGAGGGTTTCAACTGTTTCCTCCCTCAAGCCAAATGTATCTCAGCTGTGTGAGAGGAAGCACTGTCAGCAAGGAGTAGGCAAGAGAAGCCTTTTTCTGAAGAACCGTTCATGTTTAGAATGAAAGTTCATGTTCAGAAGGACAGTTCATGAAGAACCTTTCATGTTCAGAAAGGAAAGTTAAAATTCAGAGGAACCGTTCATGTTCAGAAGAAACACTCATGTTGAAGAACTGTTAATAATAAAGACTGAGAAGTTAAGATAAGTTGTGCTCCTTTTTTTGGAATACTTGAAACCCTTTTTTTGTGGAATACTTAATGCGGCCCAGCCTGACCCAGACTCTACCTCCAGCGGCCCCCAGGTAAGTTGAGTTTGAGACCCCTGGTTTAAGTGTACTGAAATTGAGTTAAATAGTAAACTTGAATGTTTAGCCATAAATGTGATACTTTCTCCTCGTATGCAATTTAATATCGTGGTTCTATATAATCCTCCATCACACACACAATCCTTTTATGATGATATGAAGGATCTATTGTAAATGTTTGATAGTTCAGTTGAAACAATATTTTATGGGAATTTTAATATAAATTGGGCAGATAAAAATGGAAGACACAAATTAAAAACAATCATGACTAAATTCAGTTATCATCAGTTAATTAAAAAAACAACTAGAATTACTAGAAATAGCAGGACTGTAATAAATCAAGAGTAAGTCCGTTTGAATTGGAAATGAACAATGCTGATATTTTACATTTAAATGAAGTAAATCAGTGTTGCACTTCTTTAATGGAAAATTTGACCAATTTGTTAAATAAGTATTATACCTCTCAGAAAAGTTTAAGAAAAAGTATATTCTTACCTTGGCTGAACAGTGACATTCATAATCTTATGGAAAAAAAGAGATGATGTTAAAAACTGCTTTATCTTCTAAATTAAATATTGATAATTTGATTTACAGAGCTTTAAGAAATAAAGTAGTACAAGAATTACGGAAGTCAAAATTATCATATTATACACAATTAATAGAGAGTGCCAGAGGACAAACAGTTTTATGGAAACAATTAAATAATTTAGCAAATAAGACTTCTAATCAAAATGTAGTCAAAGAATTCAATTTAAATGGTAAAGTAATACATGATAAAGCTGCTTTGGCACACGAGTTTAATGCATATTTTATTAATGCAGTAGATGAATTGGCTCAATTTTGAATTTGCAGCATTAGAAAATAGGGTGGAGTTTGAGGTATTAAAATAACTGAAATTATAAAAATATTACCAAATTCAACCACAAAGGATATTTTTAATATAGATATTAATTTTATTAAAAAATATAGTTCCTTGATGATATCTCCATTAAGTCATTTGGTAAATTTATAAATGAGAGAATGCAAGTTTCCAAAAATTTGGAAAAAGGCTGTTGTCACACCAGTTTACAAATCAGGAGATTCTAATATGATTTTAAATGATCGTCCAATATCAATTTTACCAGTTATGTCTACGCTTTTAGAGAAAGTTGTGGCCGAACAATTAATAAATTATTTAGAAAGTACTAATCTCCTTCATCAGCATCAATTTGGTTTTGGACCACAGCATTCTACAAAAACGACTATTTGTTTTAGAAAAGGCTCGATCTTCTTTGGATCAGGGGCATGTAATGGGTGCTGTATTTATTGATCTGAAAAGCTTTTGACACAGTTAACCACACTCTGGATATCTAAATTAAGTACATTTAACTTTAGTAAACAACTGAGTGGTTTACCTCTTATTTAAGCAGATGTTCCGGGCTCATGCACAGCCTACAGGTCTTCACCTGGTGGCTGTGCATCACCCTAAAGTACTGCGGCCTTTCTGCCGTTTCCAGCTTAGTGCTGTAGGGCAATGATGCCACCTCCCTGGGGAACCTTACTTTTAGGAACCTCGTTCCATCTTCAATGTCAGTACCTGGGTAGCATCTTCTTTTAATTTTTGATATGGGATTAACACCCCATCCCTCCAATTTTCCAAGAATTTCTTTATCATCAAGGTAGACGGGCAGGTGCATGAAGGAAACAACGTAATCTCTATTTTGCAGTTTTTTTTATCTCACAGTACACTCCTTTTATTAACAGTCCATCTGTCAATTCCTCACATGTTTCTTCCTTTTCCATTGTCAATTCAAATTCCTTTCCTTACCTTGGTCTTAGCGCCAGAATTTTCCCATCTCCACATTTGTCCGCCACTGCTTTAAAAATATCCACAGCTCTCACCTCATTTACATTCTCCACATTCACAATCACAGTCGCTTCCTTTAAGTATTTCCGTCCACCAAACTTGTCTCTTGCGTCTTGGTTTTTCCCATGTCTTGCTCGTCGTTGATAATCCGGTCCAGTGTCGTTTGCCATGCGTGTCTCTCCATCCAGTCCAGTGTCGTTTGCCATGCGTGTCTCTCCAGCCAGTCCAGGGTCGTTTGCCATGGGTGTCTCTCCAGCCAGTCCAGGGTCGTTAGCCATTAATCCATCCATTGTTTTGGAAAACAAAATTAACCACCCTCCAGCCAGCAAGATGCTGCTGTTAGGTGGTTTTAAAACTAACAAAAATACACAAACAAAAGAAAATAAAAAATATTATCAACAAAAACGGTATAAACAAAATTCAAAATAAATCACAAAATGGAGGAGAGCTTTCCTCTACCAACTGCAGCCAGTCACTTCCTTGATTGCTCTCTAGCGCCTCAGGGTGGTATGGCCGTAAGCGAGGGCTGCTGCCAAGAGTGGGCTTTTTAAAGATCAGCCACCATAAAGGCCAGTGTATTAGATCAGTAGTGAAGAAAACCCAAAAGCTTACAGCACCTGGTATTCCCAGGCAGTCTCCCATCCAAGTACTAACCAGGCCCGACCCTGCTTAGCTTCCGAGATCAGACGAGATCGGGCGCACCCAGGGTGGTATGGCCGTAAGCGAGGGTTGCTGCCAAGAGTGGGCTTTTTAAAGATCAGCCACCATCTCAGCCATCATAAAGGCCAGTGTATTAGATCAGTAGTGAAGAAAACCCAAAAGCTTACAGCACCTGGTATTCCCAGGCAGTCTCCCATCCAAGTACTAACCAGGCCCGACCCTGCTTAGCTTCCGAGATCAGACGAGATCGGGCGCACCCAGGGTGGTATGGCCGTAAGCGAGGGCTGCTGCCAAGAGTGGGCTTTTTAAAGATCAGCCACTATAAAGGCCAGTGTATTAGATAAGTAGTGAAGAAAACCCAAAAGCTTACAGCACCTGGTATTCCCAGGCGGTCTCCCATCCAAGTACTAACCAGGCCCGACCCTGCTTAGCTTCCGAGATCAGACGAGATCGGGCGCACCCAGGGTGGTATGGCCGTAAGCGAGGGTTGCTGCCAAGAGTGGGCTTTTTAAAGATCAGCCACCATCTCAGCCATCATAAAGGCCAGTGTATTAGATCAGAAGTGAAGAAAACCCAAAAGCTTACAGCACCTGGTATTCCCAGGCCGTCTCCCATCCAAGTACTTATAATGTCAGTATAGAAACATTTCATCCATGTAATAAAATTCCTCCCAAACCCAAATTTTTTAATTAAGTCAAACAAATATTTATGCTCTACTCTATTGAATTCTTTTTCCAAATTATGCTAATTAAATATCCTCCTTCACCTTTTTCTTTCATATACCACATTAGGTCAATAATATTTGTTATTATGTCTGATATATCTCTGTTTAAGACACCATATGCCTGATCAGTTGTTGTAATGTTTGGACTGACTTTTTTCAATCTATTTGCCAAGATCTTAGGTAAAATCTTATAGTCAGTATTTAGCATTCTCAATGGTCTGTAATTTTTAAGATCTTCTTTATCCCTTTTATTCTTATAGATAATTTTTATAATTCCTTTCTTCATGCTTTCACTCAAGTTTCCCTGCTTAAAATGTTAAAACATGTTTTAAACCTTATAAAACTCAGATGTTAAGCCATCTAGGCCTGGACTTTTCCCATTACTCAACTGGTCTACAGCCTCTTCAATTTCCTCTTCATTTATATCCTTATCACACATTCTCTTATCTTCTTCATTTACTTGCACTTGAATTTGATTCAATAAAAGACTCTTCATCTTTCACATTTAATTTTTTTTTTTTAAATAAAGTACTATTAAATTCCTTCACTTCATTCAAAATACATTGTTTTCCCTTCACAACCTTCCTGTCTTTAACTTATGAATGACTGTAATACAGAAATAATACTGTGTTTGTGAAGCTGTTACCCAAACACGGTAACTCTTGTGTCAGCAGCTGAATGTTCCGGTAAGACTTTTTTAAAGGTTTATTAGACACAGGGGCGAAGCTCTAGTGCAAATATATCAGTATTTATCCAAGTACGTGCACTTTTTTGGACTAAAAGCCCTAATATTAGGACGCTGTTCAGTGAGGGCAGCTAATAAACCACAGCAGATCTGACTGAATATGAATGTGTGCTTTTATTCTGTTCACAGTTCGTCTAGAATATCAATGCGATCTCGTCGACTCCAGAGGATTAAATTAACTCAGCTCAATATTTTAACTTTCCACATCCACCCCAACCCGTTTACCTTAGTTGTAAGTACCGTGTGTACTGTCCTCTTTTAAGAAATCAGACGGCGGGAGTAAAAAAGGTACGAGACCGAGCGGGATTTTGTTTTGCTGTCTATTTGTAGTCTCTTTTTAATGATAGGTCTACGCATTTGTTAATCATCCCACTTGCTAGATGGGGACTGAACCCTGCGCTCTGATTGGTCGAAGTGATCTTTCTTTGCTGTTGCTTGATTGGTTTGTGCTGCACAAAGGCGTCAGCAGGTTTTTTGCTTAGTTTAAAGTGACAAATCGTACCTGCGTACTTTGAGGTCAAAATGTGTGCCCACTACGCAAAATGCGTACAGATTGGCAGGTCTGTAAATATTACATAAATAAACCACGTTTGGGGTTAGTAAGATTTTGTAATAATTTTTAAATAAGACTCATGCTCACCAAGGTTGCACTTATTTGAACAAAAATACAGTAAAAACAGAAATATTGTGAAATATAACCATTAAAATGACTATTTTCTATTTTAATATATTTTAAAATGTAATTTAAAATGCATCTGTGATCAAAGCTGAATTTTCAGCATCATTATGTGGTGATTTCAAAAAATAAATAAATAAAAATAAAATGGAAAATAATAATTAGTTATTATTGCTGCTTCATATTTGTGTGGAAACCGTGATGCATTTTTCAGAATTAATTTTTTACATAGTGTGGCGGGAGGAGCCAACGACAGACACAGTGGGCGTGGCGTCAAGCCTCGGAGAGGTTTTTATTAAACAATATATAAAAATAAAGTGTCCAAAGGGGGAAAAGTGTCCAAAATAAACAGGGATCTGGTGTCCTCGTTGTGCTGCGGGGCTCGTGAAGGAGGGCAGTGTTCAGGAGGGCAGTGTTCAGGAGGGAAGGGTCCAGGTAAGGGGCGGAGTCCAGCGGCCGCACGCGCTCCCGTCTGGAGGTCCCGGGGCGCGGGTGACGGCGGCTTCTGTGGCGGCTTCGTCCAACTCCTTGATCCCCGGGTGCTCGACGGGATTCCACGGCCCGGCGTCCTGGCCCGACGGCCGTATCGTGGGTGCGGTGTCGGCCGGACTGCGGGTCCGGCCGCTCGCGTCTCTGGCGGCGGCGGGTAGTTCCCTCTACGCTCCCTTTCCTGGACCCACGAGGACACCAGCGTGCATGCACGGGGGAAGAGACCGGTCTCCCGAGGAGAGGCGCGCTCGGCGTTTAAACGGCGGCGGTGATGAGGCTCTATTCACGTCAGGTGCGCCTCATCACACGCCGCCAGCCCTGGCTGTTTCAGCGCCCCTCCTCTCTCACACACCCACTCCTGTCGGGAGCCTGGTGAAGGGCGGCGAATACGGGACGGGGTGGTGATGATGGACAGGGGGGAGGCAGCTGACTCGTCACAATAGTAACAATGATATGTAATGTAATAATGCGGCATTGGTTTATTAAGATCTACTTATGCTTCTGATGCTTTTGGGAAACGCAGCTCTATTTGAACAAACACTGTGACTGAGCCATGCGTCAGGTCAGGAGCGAACGCTGTCTGTGATTGATTGGTTTTTGCATGTGTTCCGATGAGCAGGAGAAATAGCTCTAACACAATTAGACGAACACTTAAAAGCTTTATGCACAGAATTTCTTGATAAATAAAATTAGTGGTTAAAAAAATGCACTTTAGAATCAATATTTTTATATGAGGATCGATCCTTTCGATACAACATCAGTATCGCTACTTTAGGATCGATCCGCCCATCCCTAGTGTTTCATTACGCCGGTTTCACACTGCAAGCGTAAGCAGGGCGTAAGCAGCGCGTATTTTTTTCGGCGCCCATGTTAACGGATGAGAGCGTTCACACAGCACGCAGGGGCAGCGCGTAGCAGGAGCAGAGCGCGATCGTTTCGGTGCCGAGTCTATTTTTGCTGCGCTGCTTACGCTCAATTAAAGTGACAAAGCATAGATTATGGGCAAAATACACACGAAAAAGTGAAATTGTTCCCCAGAATGTAAATTAATGACATCTACTATGTTGTAAATAGAGTATAAACTTCAGTAAAAAAAAAATAATAATAATAATACTATAGGCCTATATTACAAAAACCTAAATAAAATAAAGTTTTTGCTCTAATCACTAAAATTAGTTTAAATAATTTATACTGTTATTTCAGCTTAAGTCACTGGTTAATTGTATTAATTATGTTAGCCTATATGTGTTATAACTATATAGTAAGTTGCCGTAAGAACAGGTGTCATGTTGACATCATGATGACGGTACTAGTGCTAATGCAAAGAAGACAATCATGGACGACACTCGTCTAATCGTGGAGGTTGAGAAGCATACAATTATTTATGATGCTCATAATTTACTATATAAAGACTTGCAGGCGAAGGAAAAATCATGGGAGGATGTTGCATCAGCACTAGGTGCAGAAAGTAACTAACCTTTCTTACTTTTTTGTTTTCAATTTTTAGCATGCCCACGTACGAACAAATGAATAGCTAATTAACTAAATACAATAGACAGAATAAGGTCACACATGCTACATACATCTACGCTGTAGACTACTGTCTATTTTAGACTTAATTCTCGATAAATTGATCATTAAAAAACGTGTCTATTAAGAAGTTTAAGGTTACTTATTACAGACATTTTTTGGATTTTCTATGTTTTTGATGGGTAATGTATGCAAATTTTCTGTTTATAAGATAGATAAAAACTACAAATGATTTTCTTAGTAATGTTTTTTTGTAA
This sequence comes from Barbus barbus, assembly GCF_936440315.1. Taxonomy (NCBI): domain Eukaryota; kingdom Metazoa; phylum Chordata; class Actinopteri; order Cypriniformes; family Cyprinidae; genus Barbus; species Barbus barbus. Next base: position 5,781,190 of record NC_136731.1, on the reverse strand, counting down.
TGAAATAGGTAATTTATACCATAATTCATATATCAAAATATTAGCATTTAAATTATTCTACACATATATAAAATATGTAAAAGCAATTACTGTGCAAAAGCAACCTCAAAAGCACTGTCAATACTACAATGTAATGTTCAGGATAAAGCATTGTGTTGGCCTCAGCCATGCAAATCCAATCAGTACAGTTTCTGAAGTATTACAATCAGTAATGAAACAACACTGATGAAATAAAAACATTTATTTAAAAATTGATACTTTTCACACAATAATCACACATATATAAGAAATATGAGATACATACGTATACAATTAAATGTTTCAAGTTGAGGAGGAAGGTAGGCTATTCTTCCTTCATCTTATATTGTGTGTAAACTGAACAGAGTGTACCCAAAGTCTGCGTCTCATCCTTTTTCGTAGTCTTCTTAACAACATATATAGCGCGATTGCCTTCCTTCTGTCAACAACTCTCACTACACGCAAACAAAGCATAAAAGAAAGTTGAAAACAAACTTATATTTCGTAATTTATTAAAAAAAATAAGCTTCTTGACACGTTTTCCCTCTGTAATGTATTTTAAATAGAAATAAAACAAAGCTAACTTATTACCCATTACTGAGAAATCTGTACAAAGTCCGCGGTTCAGGTGCGCGCTGCAAACGCTGCCGGTGTGAATGCATAATGGATACGCGCTGCTTCTGCTTTGCTTCCGTCCTGCTTGCGCGCAGCGTACGCCCTGCTTACGCTTGCAGTGTGAAACTGGCGTTAGGCAACCAGATCTGGTGTAGACGCCAATGACTGCAGCTGTAATTTTCTTTTCATTGAATTTCACTTTCATAACTTGTAAATCCCTGACTAAAGGGGCGGGCTAACGCTGGGGGTAGCACTGGGCACGTAGCTAGACCCAGAGGGCGGGCTGTCATTGAACGTCAAAACTTGCGGCCCATTAAATAATGATTATAAATTGTTAACACATATTTATTCTAATCGGTTGAAGTCTGGATTATCTCAGATTATAAGCAATATGCAATCAGGGTTTATGAGGGGTCGATCGATTCACAATAATTTACGTTTGGTCCAAGATCTGATTGACTATAAAGACAAGATAACGACGACGGTATTATGTTTTTCCTTGATTTCTACAAAGCGTTCGACACGGTCAAACACCCCTTTATCTTTTCGGCTTTAGAATTGTATGGGTTTGGGAAACAGTTTAGAAAGTACCAGCAGAAGGCAGTGTAATGAAGTGGTCTTTAAGAGAAGCAGTCTATCAGCGGAAGTTTAAAATCAGCTCGTAAGTGTATTTACTTGTCTCAGTGTTTAGCGCATTTGCCGTTGCTAGGAAACGCTTATTTTGTTTACTGGGATGAGAGTTGCTGAAATCGCGTTTGGGCTCGTACTGTATCGCGTATCTTGTCAGTGTGTGCACTTGCTTGGCCATTTTTAGTTGATAAACAGGAAAGTGGGTCCAGCTGAATTGAAATGGTGATTTGTTGGATTGGTATAAAAAAGGTTATTATACCGCGGCAGCGGTCGCGGCAGTCGTCGTGTGAAGCCCTCTTAGTGTGAAGACCATCAACTCTACCGTGCGACTCCACCGGGCAGGGACACCGGCATGGGACTTTTTATTTTGGCCGCTGAAATGCTTGCCCTCGCAATCAAAAATTCTGACATTGAGCAATTGAAGATTTTTGATGATTCCATAGTGATCAGTCAATTGGCTGACGACAGAGTCTTATTTCTAAATAATATTTATCAGGTTCCGAAAATTCTCAAAATTATTAATAATTTTTCCAATGCTTCAGGTTTATGTCTTAATCTAAGTAAATGTGAAATAATGACATTGAACAAATCTCAGCTCACACAAATTTGCAATGTACCAGTTAAATCTAGGATCAAGTATCTTGGTATTCTACTTACGTGGGGAAGTCGTGGCCTAATGGTTAGAGAGTTGGACTCGTGATCCAAAGGTTGCGGGTTCGAGTCTCGGTCCGGCAGGGATTGTAGGTGGGGGGAGTGAATATCCAGCGCTCTTTCCACCCTCAATACCACGACTGAGGTGCCCTTGAGCAAGGCACCGAACCCCCAACTGCTCCCCGGGCGCTGCAGCATGGCTGCCCACTGCTCCGGGTGTGTGTTCACGGTGTGTGTGTGTTCACTGCTGTGTGTGTGTGCACGTTGGATGGGTTAAATGCAGAGCACGAATTCCGAGTATGGGTCACCATACTTGGCTGAATGTCACTTCACTACCAAAGATAAAGAACTAAGTGAAACACTTAATATATCTAATAGAATTGATGAATGTAAGGCCAGATTGGACAGATGGATGCAGAGAGAAATTTCTATATTTGGAAGAATTTTATTGACACAAGTGGAATCTCTGTCTAGATGCATTAACCCTGCAGGATCCCTTTCCATTTCTAATAAAAAAATTAAGTTAATTGATCAGATGAACTTTAATTACATTTGGAAGAGAAAAGCTTGTTATGTTAAAAAAGGGACACTAGTGAAAGATTACAAAGAAGGGGGTTTACAGGCCATAAACTGACTGTTTGAATGGCACTTTTAAGATAAATTGGCTTAGAAAATTCTAATAAATGAGAACAGTTTCTGGTTCTGTGCTCCTAGAAATATCTTTAAAACTGTTGGTGGAATAGAATTCTTATTACGCTGTGATTTTTCAATACAAAAACTTCCTCTCAAACTGTCAGAATTTCATAAGCAGATTCTTTTATATTGGAAGTTGATTTATAAACATAATTTTCCCCTGCATAATTCGTCAGTGTGGAATAATATGTACATTTTATTTAGAAATAAGTCACTCTTTATTAGAGATTGGTGGGAGAGAGGTGTTTGGTCTACTGTTCACCTGCTAGGGAAAGATGGTTATTGTATGGATCACAGCACTTTTTGTGGAAAATATAATATTCATTGTGATTACAAGCAATATAATAGGGTATTGAACTGTATTCCAAAGGCCTTTGTACTGTTGGTTAGTAATGCAGTGCCCAGTGTAACTGAAGCTCTTCATTTACCTTCTTTAATAATAAATGGGCATGATTTTATTAGGTGTAGCCTGTCAAATAAATTAATAAGAACTTTATTGACCCAAGATAAATTTCCAAATCAAGCTAGTCGAAATAACGTAACTCAGACTTTTCCCAAGAGCTCTATTTTTAAATTAAGAACCATGTATCTCTCCTTTCCCATACCCCCCAAAGTCAAGGAAGTACACTTGAAGTACACTCAAATTTTAATGATATCTATCCATCTTTAGAGTTTCTTAGATATAGATTTAATATTGATCACAATAATTGTACCTTTTGTGATGTTGATATTGAAACGACTGTACATTTATTCTTTGACTGTTCATTCAGTAGAGCCTTTTGGTATGAGACATTCGAGTATCTTAAAGTTTCAATCAAGCTGTCTTCTCAATTTTCTAAAAATATGGTTTATTTAGTTTATTAATGAAGATATATATTCTCAATTTATACTGAATATTATTCTCATTTTGGGCAAATTTTATATTCATAAATGTAAGTGCCTTAAAACTAAGCCATTGTTTTCTGTTTTTCAAAAGGAATTTTGGATGTACTGTAAGTCTGTAAGATTGCTAAAATGTAAAACTGGAAGAAACCTGTTTAGTATATTGCAGAAATGTAAACTATTAGAAGACCCTATTGTGTAATTATTTTTCTTTATTTATTCTTTATTTATTTTTTCTCTTATTTTTTGTATTTATTTGTTTTGATTGGTGCTCTGTTCTCAAAGATCGTCTTGTGATCTTGAATTGCCTTATTGTATTTGTGTTTTTGCAATAAAAAAAGAAAAAGAAAAAAAAAGAAACTGCAATGCACAATATGGCGGGATAGTCCCGCCTTCTAAATGAAAGAGCCAATCGCTTATTGGTAAAGTCATTGCTTCACTACAGCGGCCCTTAGAAGCTCCGGTTCCCGTAGAAACATGAGGCTGGACCACAGTCTATGGGCTGGACCAGCCGATATGCAGTCATCACAGTTGCCAAGTCCAAGACTTTGGGCTTCTTTTTTTGTAAAGTTGCGGGAAAAAATCCCTGGTCACGGGCTGCGTTTTTTTGGGCTTATTTGGAAAAATATGGTTGCTTGTTAGGGAAATCTGACAAGCAACTTCGTTTCTTTATTTATGTTCACCATATTTTCCAATGCATTGATTGACTCTGTCTGCTTGCAGTTAATAGCAAACCAGTGCAATAATATAAGTGCCGTAGCGTAATTTGCCATATGTTCTGCCCCTCATTGGAGAAAAATCACATTCAAAAAGAAGGTGCGTGACGCTGTAATCCAAGCGATGACAGAAGTAGACGTAGAGGAGTGGGATAAATGACAGCTTAATGACACATAAATGACAGCTTAATGATTTCTTAAAATGTTTAAGTAAATTTTTGTAAAATAGCTTCTGTTTTTGCTTTTCAGATAAGAGTGGTTTCAGTATAATATGTTGCAGGCTCATTTATAAATAAATTGTATAGATGATAATAAATCATCCTAAAAAATATTGGGCTTGTGTTTGAAGCTGCGGTTGCTTATTTGTCTCGCGAGAGATGGCAACTGTGGCAGTCATAAGCGCGTTGGAACTACGCATGCGCAGTTCTAGCCTGAAAAAAGGCATTCTAGCCTGAAAAAAGTTTTTTAAATGCTATTTGAGCATAAGAAACAACATTCATGTGGAAGTGCATTTCAGATTTTGTTGCTGATTTGAAATATGTCATTTAATCGCAAGTTCAACGAGCCATTTTTGAGATTTCAGGATTCCCCCATTCATTTAACTTTAGAAAGAACTTGGTCTTGTTTGAGCTGCCCGGAGGCGTTGCAAATATGGCCGCCGAGTGAAAGGACTTTCCTTGAAAGAGACTTTGGTAACATTCCCATCTTACTAGAAACCGCCAAATGTGTTTACACTAAAATTGAGCGTGGCGTTAAATGGCTAACGGTAGTAAAGCGTTAGCAGCAGGGGTCAGCGCGAGAATGTCATCACACAGATCCACGACTGCCTATTCAACAAGACCTCCTCACTCATTCACAGCAAATAAAGAAATCTTACTCGCACAGCCATGAAAAAAACACCAAGGAAAGCGTTTGACATTCGATCGCCATTTTGAACCGATGTTTTACATACGTAATTAATTATGCATTTAGCCGATGGGCGTTTTACTTACTCAAACATGTTCTGAGGGCAGAAAGGAAAATTATTGGTGTACAGAATCAGCCAATGAAATTGAAGCAGAGGCGGGGTCAGGAAATTTGGACGTGTGGAGGGAATACTTCAGACAGATACTTTACTGACGCTTCGTGGGAGGCATTTATTACAAGGTAAGTGAATTCACCATGTATTTTCATTAAAATAATGAACATCTCTAACGTTTAGTGAGATAATTAGCGACACGACTCGGACACAGTAAGTTGTTCAACTCAGTGTTATTTGTCAAAAGCAAACGTTTGACTAGGCAATTGAAATGCACAAAATCAGAGGAATGAGGAAAAGAAAAAAAATACAATAGGTAACCGGAGAACGGGAAGAAGGAGGCGGGGACCGGCAAACATTTAAAGAATTTAATAAATAAAATAGTAATGCGGCAGCCCCTCGCGGACGACTGCCGCACACAAAATAAATTCCAGGCCTGGTCCTCTCTCGTCTTCCACTGTCGTCACTCCTCCTTTTATCCTTCCGGAGCTCCTCCGTGGGACTCGAGACTGGTGAGTGGTGCAGGTGTCGCTCATTATCATTAACTCCACTGGCCTCGTTCTGCTCCCATGGCTCTCGGCCCCGCCCCACTCACTACAGTAACTTTCTCAAAGAAAAGAAAAAAATATTTCAGTGCAAATTGTTTTGGGACTAACTCTTCTTTGTTTTCCCTTTATATATTTCAAGGGCTTCAAATAAAATAAAAAAAACTCAGAAAATTCAAATGGGAATTACAATCACCCTTCAACCACAAACTTCACATCAGTTAACAAACTTTACTTTACTTTGCTGTACCTTGTTCACAGACGGAGAGGTCGGAGGTCAAATGGAGCTAATTTCAGAGCTGTGTGTGTCGCCTTCAAAACAACAGAAATCTGACAGTAGGAAATTGTTTTGCAATTGTTTAGGAAATTCTGCAGCTACAATTAAATAATTTATATCAATGTAAAGTGTAGATCATATCCTTTACAATGTGCCTAGGGATTTTGCTGTAGCGTATTCACAGACAGATGTCGGAGGTCAAATTTTTGCTGTTTTCGACTCGCACTCTAACCAATTGGTAACTCTCTGACCAGAGTGAAGTCAAAATCATAAAAAATGTCTTCAAATCTGAACAGCACGTTGCACATCCACAGTTGAAGCACCAAAATTCTCAGGAGAGCCAGATGGATGCGCCGATAACAAACTCATCGCCAGAGTGCCCAGTGAAACGTCAACGGGCCATTTCCAAAAATTTCTGACAAGAGTCCAGGAAGTGACGAACGCACGTCTGCACACTCCGCCCACTTAGGCTTCTTCCTCAGGCGTTAGTTTTCCCCTCCGGTGCTTTTTTACCTTTTTACGTGTTTTATGAGTTATGAATTATGTAACCCATCGGTAATTTTTTAGCCCTCACTCTGAAAATTTATTTCATATAAAATTATTATGCTCATCGCGATCGGCGCGAGAAGACGAACGCAACGATGCGTCTCACTTGATTTTGACCTGAGGCCGAGTCAATGACCTGACTCTGCAACCGATTGGTCACCGTTGTTACCCATGGGTTCATGCACCACAACCCATGGGTAAACGCGTCCTGGGGCGCCCAGTGGCACACGCCCTGTTTTGTGCATTGTGGGCATTAAGGGATGATGTGCCGTGCTTTGTTTGCCAACTTTTTCATTTTCAAAAGTTTTACGCCCATGGGTCACCCGGTTTTCCACTCTGCCTCGCCGGCGGGGCCCCTGACTGCGCCTCCGCCGTGATGCTCTCTTTCATTTCCTTCATCGCTAAGGTGCACGCTTATGCCACATTTTTGGGTCTGGCATCATTTTTGACCCTTCCGTACCTGGGCAGGGCCGGTTGGAGGGCAGAAAGACAGGATTTGTAAAAATCGCCATCTGTTGACTTTAGGCTCTGCCACGCGTTGCTGATTTTGCTCTCGATGCTATCCTCACCATTTCTGCATCCTGGGCAACCCGTGGGTTAGCGTGCTCACTGGCGCAGGTGAGAAATGCATGGAATTTCAAAAATTTTGCAAATATGAACGCCTGAAGCACTGGCGTTAAATGGCTAACGGTAGTAAAGCGTTAGCAGCAGGGGTCAGCGCGAGAATGTCATCACACAGATCCACGACTGCCTATTCAACAAGACCTCCTCACTCATTCACAGCAAATAAAGAAATCTTACTCGCACAGCCATGAAAAAAACACCAAGGAAAGCGTTTGACGCCCGATCGCCATTTTGAACCGATGTGATGAAGCACTGAAGCTCACAATTATGTGGCCGCTTCGAACGGGTTTGGCTCTTTCAGTGTTTTGTGACTTCTGACATGACCCATTGGTCGACCTGGCCATTGGTACATTCGGGTGAGAAATGTACGGAATTCCAAAAATGGCACAAATATGAACGCCTGAAGCACTAAAGCACACAATTGGCCGGCCGTGCCAGATCTGCTTTGCTGTCTCACTGATTTGTAATTTCCTGGCAACCCTTGGGTTGATAAGGCCTTCATTGGCAGGCAGAGAGGTGAGAAATGTACAGAATTCCAAAAATGGCACAAATATGAACACCTGAAGCATTAAAGCGCACAATTGTCCGGCCGCGTTGGATCTGCTTTACTGTCTCACTGATTTGTGATTTCTGTGTTACCCTTGGGTTGAAATGGGCAGGCAAAGAGGTGAGAAATGTCCAACAAATATGAATTTCTTAAGCACTATAGCTCTAGAGCTGATTTCGGCTCTCACTGTCTCACCTTTCCGTAGCTCTCTGGCCAGAGTGAAGTCAAAATCAATGGAAATTTGACTGTAGGAATTTGTTTGTCATTCAGTCAATTCTAAGGCTTCATTTAAGTAATTCATTTCAATATAAAGCTTATTATGTCTGCTTTAAAATGATATTATAGACATTACATTGTGGTCACCAGTGTTGGGTGTAACGCGTTACTAAGTAACGCGTTACTGTAATTAAATTACTTATCCACTGAAAAAGTAAAGTAAGGGATTACTGTTCATTTTTAGGTAATTTAATTACAGTTACTTATAAAGTACTTGCGTTACATACAGTAAATAATTTCAACAGTTCTAAAAGCAATATTGAATTTGAAATCTAAATTTACCGTCTAAAGATATTGAATGCAGCGGCTTTAACCCTCCGCGTGCGGGTGCGTTCACTTTCAGATTTTCCTGATTCACAGAGAAACCTTAAATACTCAAATCAGGGCCGGCACCAAGAGGGGGCATTTGCGGGCAGAGTTACGGTGCCCCCCACTTTCCATCCTCTCCCCTTCTTGCTGAACGTGATCGTTTCGAAAGCGAAAGTGAAACCGGTAAAACAGCGCACATAAGAAAGCGATTGCACGCTTTAGCGAGCGTCAGAAACTGCACGCAATCACAGATTGCACGCTTCCCATCCCACCCCGGCTCTGACTATAAGACTAAAATCAATAGAATCTAAAAATCTTGAAGTGTCTACTTGACACTTGAACGAATTCAAATTAAAAACTAATGTTTCTGATTATGCAATCCGTATGAAACTAAAGCAAGGTACAGTCTTTCCCGTGTCTGAGCTCATTATATGCAGTCACCTGCGCGCATATGCCCTGACCTAGAAACATTTTTTTTTTTAAATATTAAGAAAAAAACAAAAATCATCTAATATTCATCATTTTTGAAAGAAGACCTGCTATGAGAAATTTACCTCATAAGAACAGCGCGATCTGACATTATTCAGCAGAGAAGATCATTTCTGTAATTTATTCTTTCCTACATTAGTTAACGTGTTATTTTGACATAAACCTGTACAGATTTTACTAGTTGGGCTTTTCCTGAACATCTTGCCAAACTGAAATGTATTGTTTAACTTTTAAGCCTTTTTGTTATTCAGATATTTTGCAGAGTATTTCTATTTGTTAACCAAAGGTGGTTACATTTTTTTCATAAAAATGTTTAAGTATTACAGTTGTTTTAAAGCTAAAAAGGCTAAACTATTCTATGTTTGACTCGAATTGAAAGAATAGTTTAATTTCTATTAAGGTTTATAGGGATTTTAAGATGTAGCCTAATTAGCGATTTGAATAATTAAGTTACTTATTGAGTAACTAAGTTACTTTTCAGATAGAGTAATTAGTAAAGTAATTTAAATACAATATTGATGAAGTAATTAGTAACTGTAATTAATTACTTTTTGAAAGTAACTTACCCAACACTGGTGGTCACCTCACCGAAATTCACTAATATTACCCAAATATTAAATTTGGCCAAATCTGAGCGTAAAATTAAGTAATTTATATCAATCTAAAGTTTGGGACCTCTGATTTATAATAATACTAGATAAATTGTTGTATCTTGTTGAGAAATGGTGAAATCAGAGGTCAAATTCAGCTATGATTTATATTGTACATATAAATCTCAAACTCAGCTGCTAATTTGTTATGAAGGCTGTTTCCATATATATATATATATATGTGTGTGTGTGTGTGTGTGTGAAAGGAAGCATATTATTAAATATTATTGAAAAAACAGTCATGTTATTCAACTGAATCTAAAATAACTATTTTTTCAAAAATCATTTGGAACTGTTTGCAACTCTACATGTAATTTTCAGCTTTCAATAAAAGTCTAAGTATGGAGTTTAATGTGCCTTTCTTTTGTTTAAACATTTGTAGACTGCAAAACTGTGTCTGCCCATCGGGTGGCGCTCTGGTTCATAAGTTCAATAGGTGCTGACTTTAGCTTAGTAGTTGTGAAATGGGGGGGGAGGGTTTTCACACCTACCTGTGAGAGAGCAAACATACTGAATTCTGGTTGAATTCACCACATGTGCCAAAATTCAATATTTCCCAAATATTCAGTTCGGCACATACCTCCTGTAATTTGAAGTCAATCAGATCATTGCACATTTACATTTACATTTAGTCATTTGGCAGACGCTTTTATCCAAAGCGACTTACAATTGGGGAATACAAAAAGCGATTCATCTTGAAGAGGCAGTCAGACAGAGGAAGTGCTCGTAACACCAAGTCTCAGTCATTGTTCAAATAAGTACAAGCTAGTAGGTGGAGAGAAAGATAGAGGGAAAGTTTTTTTTTTTTTTTAAGTTTAGGATGAAGTCAAGTACTGCCGAAAGAGATGAGTTTTCAGTTGTTGCTTGAAGGTTGCCAGAGATCCGGCGTTCCGGATAGGGGTGGGAAGATTATTCCACCAGCCAGGAATGGTGAACGAGAATGTTCTGGAGAGTGATTTTGAGCCTCTCTGTGATGGTACCACAAGGCGTCGCTCACTAGCAGATCTCAAACTTCTGGAGGGGATGTAGGTTCGTAAAAGTGAGTGGAAGTAGGAGGGTGCCGAGCCTGTGGTAGATCTGTACGCAAGCATCAGTGTCTTGAACTGGATGCGAGCTGCCACTGGTAGCCAGTGCAAGGAGATGAAGAGTGGTGTAACATGCGCTCTTTTGGGCTCGTTGAAGATCAGTCGTGCCGCTGCATTCTGAATCATTTGTAGAGGTTTGATTGCGTTTGATGGCAGACCAGCCAGAAGAGCATTGCAGTAGTCCAGTCTAGAAACAACAAGGGCCTGGACAAGAAGTTGCGCAGCATGCTCTGTCAGAAAGGGCCTGATCTTTCTGATGTTGTGTAGTGCAAACCTGCAGGAACGAGCAGTCTTTGCAATGTGCTCTTTGAAGGTCAGCTGGTCATCAAAGATTACACCAAGATTTCTGACCGAAGTTGATGGAGTAATCATTGATGAGCCGAACTGAATCGTGAAGTCATGCCGTAGAGTCGGAGTGGCAGGGAAGACCAGAAGTTCCGTCTTTGCCAGGTTGAGCTGTAGGTGATGTTCTTTCATCCATGCCGAGATGTCCGCCAGGCAGCCTGAGATCCGTGCAGCTACCGTTGGGTCGCTGAGATACGAGTCTCAATGTGTTCACTCTGTCTGGTGGCCATTTTGAAAGCTGTCTGAAAACTTTCACCAAAAGAGGAGCCCTTTAAAGGTGTGTTTTTTAGATGTTTAATCCTTTATTTTGGGTAAGTTTCACTATTTATTGTAAAGTTTTTCGGCGCCGGTGGGGGAGAGGATCATGGCGGCTAATTCAAACAATAAAAAAAATACGAAGATTAAATCTCATGGACATCGAACTGGAAATGGATCAGAGACTTTAGGAATGGATGATACAGGTGAAGAGGAGGATGATATGGAAGTAGGGTGGACACCTATAGAGGGAAGATCAGGTAAGAAGGAATCTAAAAAGAGGAAAAAAGGTAAGGAGGAAGGATCAGAAAGTAGTTCAGTAGCAAGTGAGGAAGATAGTTTAGTAAGGAAGATTAGTAGCAAGTAAGGTCATAAATGGATTTAGGGTAATATTAAAATTTAAAGACTGTACTGCCCAAACAGAAAGAAGAACAGAAAAAAATACAAATAATTATCAAGGCAGCAGAAAGATCTCTAGAGATAAAGGGTTTGAAGTGTGAAGACATTAGTAAGAGTCTCAATACAGAGTCTCAGTGAAGCCAGGAGGTATGGGTTGGATAACAGGTTTATGTTAATTGTCTTACAATAGAATGCTAGAAGCCTTTGTGCAAATGGTCAAGAGTTTAAAGGATATATTAGTCAAATGAAGGAAAAGCCAGAGTCATGGCTAATACAAGAGTCATGGTTAAATTCTAGGTTAGATTTTGTGTTAAAGGGGTATGTAAGTGTGAGAAGAGATAGGGAAGATGGTAAAGGTGGAGGTTGTGTTACGTTTATAAAAGAAGGAAGGCCTTATAGAGTTTTGGAGAAAGGGGTGACTATGGATTATATAGTTGTAGAAATATGGTATGGATTGAAGAATTTTGTCATAATAAACTTTTATAATCCGTGTAAAAGACTGGCACAAAATAATATGGAAGAAATAAAAGGATTAAGTGGAGAAAGAGTAATATGGTGCGGTGATTTTAATGCTCATAATACGTTATGGGGTGGATTATCAACAGATACAAATGGATTAATTATTGAAGAGGTGATAGAAAGGAAAAACATGGTTTGCATAAATGATGGAAGTTACACGCGTTTGGATGTAAATACAGGTAGGGAATCTGCAATAGATTTAACATTTGTTTCAAATTCACTGGGTGGAATAATAAATTGGGAGGTTTTAAGGAATTGTACAATAGGGAGTGATCATTTTCCTATAATTAGTTATATTGTAAATAATGGGGTAAGAAATGTTAATCAAGGAAATACAGGAAAGTGGAAGTTTGAGAAAGCTGATTGGGAAAAATTCTAAATCTTGTGTGAGGAAGGATTGAAACTGATAAAGGTGAATGAAGATATAGGAATTGAGAGGATATATACAGAGGTAGTGTCAGCAATTCATAATGGAGCAAGTGAATGCATTCCAAAAAGTACAGGAAAGAGAGTGGGAAAAATAGTTCCATGGTGGAATGAGAAATGTTCAATAGCAGTTAGAAGTAAAAGGAAGGCATTCAAAAAACTGAGGACTCACAACTGGAAAAATATGATTATATATAAGAAAACACAGGCAGAAACTAGGAAAATAATAAAGGAAGAGAAGAAAGAGTATTGTGAAGAAATTGGGAACAATACTCCAGTTGAGGAAGTGTGGAGTATGATTAAAAAGAGTGGAATTAGGAGGGAATATAATTATCCAGTGTTAAATATTGGGGAAGAAATGGTAGTAAGTGATGAAGACAAAGGAGAAATGTTCAGGAAAGAATTTTCAAAAGTTAATAGCTCAGATAACCTGACGAAGGAAAGTAAGGATATGAGAGAGAAGCTGTTAACAGAGCATCCATATATAAGGGAAATAAAAAGAGCTACAAATAGCACATTAGATGTTCTGTTTTCACTTTCGGAGCTAAAGCGAGCATTGAAAAACACTAAGGCTTCAACCCCAGGACAAGACGAAATTAGCTATGTTATGTTAAAGAAGTTAAGTGATGAATCGCTGAGTATAATTCTGGAATTGTATGCTCATATTCATTTAGTGGAGCTGTTTACTTAACGTTGATGTGTATGGTTGTACTTGTGATCTGTATGCTGCCGTTGCACTTGATTCCTTCTAACTCTGTTGATGTTCCTCATTCATGTTATTGTTGTAGTTGTATGGCTCAATCATTGGATTTTAATTGTGAAGTCATAACTTAAAATGGATACTTTTTAAAATTGCTCAAAATTGGGTTGTAATATTTCACTTTGTCACAGCATTTCAAGAGCAAAGTGCCCCCCCATAAGTCATAACACGTTATGTTTTAATGTTACAAGCCTCCAGCGCTTAAACCAAAGTGCTTTCTATTTCTGTCCACAAGAAAGGCATATTTATCCACTTTTACTTTTTAGTAACTTAAAAATAGATTAAACATGTATCACACTATCATAGCATTTGGAAATATTCATGCATGATTGACACCCAATCACATGGTCTCGGTAACAAAAATCGAGCACTTTAGAAGAGAACACATGACCATTAAGCTGTGTCATCAGGTCCACAAGTAATTTCCCCCTGAATCCACTGCCTGCAGTACTCTAAGGCTTCTTCATGATCATTGACTTTCACATGACAATGGCTGTAGTTTTCAACATAAACTGATGTTGCACCAAACCAGTTTTGCATTGTTTCTGTATTTACATGACATTTAAATTTGTTGCATGTTATGCTTTGGCTAATTGATAGTCACCTGTACTAATTTGCCACAACTTTGTAATTTGACAACATTGAAAATCTCTTCCACTCATGAACTCAACCAGCTGATTTCATTAATTCTACCTCCTGGCTGAAAAACTGTGCTACTTGGCTAATCCAGATGTTTGGAACAAAATACTGACTTGTACTTTCTGAACCTGGACTTTACACCTCTGTTCCCATTTCAAAGTTTCTGCTGCCTTGTGGTGGACAACTTGAGACACTGACCATCAGGTAATGTCGTCACTCTTGACTGCCCAGAGCAGGAGGGACTGTTCAATGTATGTATGAATGTTTGATGCACATGTGGAAAAATTTCATATTTATTAGACATTAATTTGCAATGATTTTCTTCTCCTTTTCTGAATGACTTCTTCCTCTTTGAATGAAAAGTACACTTTATGAACATTACAGTTAAACAATGTGCAGGGGCAGTGTTTAATAAGATGCAGTGCTTTGAGGATTATCCATTCTTTCCTCAGGCAGAAAGAAATAAAAACGGGTTGATTTGAACACACAGACAGTTTAATGATAAAAAACAAATGTAAAGATCAAGAACATATAAATATATTGTGTGTGTGTTTGAGTGTACACTCTAACAATGCTTGGTTAAATACAACCCAGCGCTGGGTAGAATATGGACAAACTCAGGGATTGGGTTGTTTTTGACCAACTGTTGGGTTAAATGTTTAGCACTGGGTTGTATTTAACCAAGAATTTTTAGAGTGTAAGAAATGTATACATTATATACAAAATATCAAACACACTAAGATCAAAATTATTCCAGTTTTATATTCAGTAGTCTTCTGATGACTGTTCAGCGGTCCTCTTGATCAGCTTTTTCACATAATCTTTTTATTTTTTCTTCCAGGTACTTCGTGAAGCTTGATTTTATCCCTTCTGGAGCCCAGTCCTCCTCCCAGACCCCCCGGAAACTCCTTCGTTGTATACTGTTGTTGCATTAAACACTAAGTTTCTCCGATCTGACAGAAATATCAGGAGGTTGTTGTTAGTATCATGTGACATGACTTCTGTTGAGAGAATGTTTTTGTGTGTCAAATAGTTCAGACTTAAAGCACTCTCACCTTTTACTTTCAGCTGGTCCATCATGTAGAGGAAGAAGGCCTGCTGCCTTTCAGACAGCCTCTCACAGGCATCGGATCGTTCTGGCCAAAAAGGCTTGAGGATCTGGTCAAGGTCTTCAGAACGGATCTTCTTGCGTTCTGGACTCTGATCCGGTGAAGAAGCCGGTCTCTTCTCCTGGATTACAGTGTGGGTAGGTGCACTGCTTGCCTTTCCTTCCAGCTTTTTCTTTAGTTCATGGATCTGTTGATCTTGATCTGCTACACGTGTCCTTAAGGCACTGAGTTTGGCCTTAACCGCAGCCATGTCACTGATTATTGTTGTGTTGTTTAATGACTCTTGGAGGTCTTTGTGTGTGTTTTTTTCATGTCAGAAAGCTGCTCAATAGCAAATTTCACAAGAGAATTGATTCGACTGACTAACACCTCCTCAAAAGACAGGTCCAGGTCATCTCCTTCAGAGCTGCTCATCTTTTTTTATCGTCCTGATAAACACAGAACAGGAAGTTATAATTGGAAATATCTTGTGGATACTGTATGTGTGTAGATCATTCACAAAAGTTTGGGGACAAACATACACTTCAAAGTGAACTAGGGGAGAGCGGGCACAAACCATCAATAATAATAATAATAATAAATAATCGAAACCCATGTGGATTTAAACACAAATGTTAGTTTGTGCCCTGCATTAAAATCTTTTTCTAATTTTCTTATATGCAAATAGTGTGTGTGTGTGTGTGTGTGTGTGTGTGTGTGTTTCTGTAGGCCTATATTTGGAGTAAAGATACATAATGTTTGCTTTGAGGGTTAGTGTGTGATTTATGGTTGGGTTAACGTGTTTACAACTAGCGATATGAAAAGAACAGAATAACAGTTTTGCAGCATATTACAATGTAATACTGCAGTCGGCTTCAACAGACACATTACAAAAAGTTTAAATTTACATACAGAATAAAAGGATAAAAGCGCCTGCTGTTACATGTCAACTGACTATTTTAGCCATTCATGTCGTATCGAAGTGCATGAATGCATATGTTGTGGAATAGCCATTTCTTTCAATGCAGATACCGAAAAGCAAGTATAGGCTATTTGCCTTTTATTTATTTTTACCTTGATTCTCAACGGATTGGCGGCGTCACTCCGAATAGGGCAGCATTAGTGCCTCAGCAGAACACGACAGGTTGCCAAAAAAAAAAAATCTATCTAGCTTATAAAACTTTTCTGTCCACTTCTGACAAGAATACCTAACCCTTACCAGACTTTGATTGCTCTTTAATATGTTCAATTAAAAACAGTCCATCCTTCAGGTGTGTCCAGCTGTTCATTGATCTTTTTTCATATATTTGTTTGTATAATTTTTTTTTTATCTTATTTTATTTTATTTTTTTCAGATAGGCCTATGCATTCTAAATACACATATATATATTTCATTTCCAGTTATGGGGGACCCCTGCTCTGCACATTTTGCATGTCTCCCTGATTTAACAGACCTGATTGAGATCATCAGCTTGTTAGGAGAGAGCGATCCATGCACTGAACTAACGACCTGATGAGCTCAATCAGGTGTGTTAACTCTTTCCCTGCCATTGATGAGATATCTTGTCAATTAAGAGACAACGCTTCCCCGCCATTGACGAGTTTTTACGACAATCCATGTTCTAGGTATATAACGGTAAGGAAAGCCCTAGCACATGTCCTGAATGAGTTACGGGACTTCCGGGGCCGAATACAAGACGATCGGCATAAAGTAAAGTAAAGTAAAGTCGTGACGTATTGTCAAGTATGGTGACCCATACTCAAAATTGGTGCTCTGCGTTTAACCCATCCAAGTGCACACACACTTGGATGGGTGAGTAGTGAACAAATGCGCACACACACACACCGTGAACACACACCCGGAGCAGTGGGTAGCCATTTATGCTGCAGCGCCCGGGGAGCAGTTGTGGGTTCGGTGCCTTGCTCAAGGGCACCTCAGTCGTGGTACTGAGGGTGGAGAGAGCGCTGGACATTCACTCCCCCCACCTACAATTCCTGCCGGCCGGGGACTCGAACCCGCAACCTTTCGATTACGAGTCCAATTCTCTAACCATTAGGCCACGACTTCCCGGATAAATGGAAGGATGTTAACAGAAGGGGGCCTATATACACATAGAACAATAAAAGACATTTGAGAAGATAGAATCATTTTCAACCCCACAAATTCTAAATCATTGGCAGAATTAAACATAAGACGTTCACACTTAATGCTGTCTTTAACATAAATTAACACTCCACCTCCCCTTCCAGAAGATCTATCCCGTCTAAAACATTGATATCCAGGCATAATAAATACACTAGAAGATGATGATTGATGCAACCACGTTTCAGAAATACAAAGGAAGTCTAAATTTGAATTGGATAATAAATGAGACAACTGTTCGCTCTTTGCAACAATGCTTCTTATATTCAAGTGACCGCCAAAAAGTCCTCTCGGCTTCAGTTTCGGATCCCATAGGACCTTAGCATGATTAGCAGTCTGAAAGATCTTACATAATGTCTGCTTTCTTACTGCAGGATTTCGGCAAGAGGAAGCATTTCCATAATACACTGATGATTCCATTACTCTTGTGGAATGACTGGAAAGTAGCGTAGAAGTGTCATACCTTGGAGCATTGAGTACGTTGTTAATTAAACTCATGTCATTGTTTGGGAGGCCAGGTAGATCTACAGGAAATCCCCAGGTACTCCCTTCACTGTGAGACGCCACCATGGTTGTTGCCAAGTGAGGCTCAGCTCCAGAGTCCTGCTGTACTCCTGGGTAAACTGGTCCCGGATTTAATTGAACATCCCCGGAAAGCAGTAGTAAAATAAGCAAGAAACCATAAGTCTTTCGAGTAGACGCGCCGGGTCTCCGTTGCCTTCTGGTCTGTTTGCATATCACAGCGCGTCCATACCTCAAAACAGATGAATAAATTGCATGATAGCCGAATAAGTTTTGATGAAAACTTCCCGCACGGATAGATACCGGGAGAGGATCGAAATGAAAGCAGTTTTTTCCCTGATCCATGTAATTGCTTGAATTCTTGAAGCACAGCTGATCAGCGTGAGCAGTTCTAATCACCACACGTACCGGTAGTGCAATAGTGGAAAAGAGTAGTAGTGTAAAAAACATACTACAAAATGTAGATTCCAATTTCTCATTGATAAAATATTTAGCCCTACTTAAAAAAATTAATACGGCCTCTGACAAGTATGCATTAAAACAGAGAAAACGGCCGGCTAGTTGGAAAAACTGAGGAATTGCAGCACCTGCCAAGATGCGATCCGACGTCGCCGCCATCTTTCCACTTATGTCATGTTTTGACCATTTTGAATCTGATCGGGACGAAGTAGTCAGTGAGAGAGATGCCTCTACAGGCACAGAAACATCTCTAGTTGTGTATGGACCGATAACCTGTCAATCTGAATGTGTGTGTGTGTGTGTGTGTGTGTGTTGACAACTGCACTTATCACTGTCACTTTTTACCAAGCCTTCCAATCAATGGAGCAAGGGCGGGACAAATACTACACTGTCCACACATCATACTTGTACAACAACCAAACGACAATGGAGAAGTTAATATTGCTGGT
Source organism: Barbus barbus (assembly GCF_936440315.1). NCBI lineage: Eukaryota > Metazoa > Chordata > Actinopteri > Cypriniformes > Cyprinidae > Barbus > Barbus barbus. The sequence continues at coordinate 5,762,615 of NC_136731.1, read as the reverse complement.
TACTGCACTTTTATATTCAATTCAAAATGAAATACTAGTAATATGTTACCGCCGTGAATATTCCAAATCATAGCAATCAACGTGTCTCAGCTGGAGAAAAGCGCTGTGCCACCAAAGCATAACTTACTGTATACAGCTGTAATTCACAGGCGGGGATTATGCTAATTGTGAATTGTGAACAATTCGTGCCCTATTGACGAATGATTGGAATTCATCAACATGCACGTTTAACCATCAAATCTGTTGTTTAAGAAGCGTTTGTGAATCTTTTTTTATTATTATTATTATTATTATGCAAACAAACATGCTATTTACAGGTGACAAATCAAATACAAAGTAGCCAGGTTCAACAAAACATACATGACAGCCAACATGGTTTGTGTGAGTATGAGAGTGTGTGTGTGTGTAGGTGTGACTGGGGGTTGGGGGGTGGAAGTATACAAAAAAAAATTTAAATAAAAAAATACAACAGTAATAATAATAATAGTAACATTGTAACAAAAATTAGTAACATAGTAACATAATTAGTAACAAAAATTAGAGGACAGTAATTAACTAAAAAAAAAAAAATGTGGGGAAAGTTGGAGGATTAGAAAGAGGACAAAATAGTAATAATAATAATAATGGTAGTAATCATAGTACTAATAACAAAGTAATAATAATAATAATAATAAAGCTATAAAGAGGGCAAGGCATAGTTTAGGCCCAGGACGAGCCATCTAGGAGAGGAGCTGCAGGGTACAAGGACCAAAGTCTCACCCCTGGCCGCCACTCACATGCCATGTTTACCCTACATATGTACTGTATATGTATTGTTAAGTGTATGATGCATTAAAAAAGTGTGACGTACAGCGTGGAGCCAGCCCAGTGCAAAGCCCAGGCCCCCATGCTCACGTCCCACTTACCCTGCGTGTGTCTGATATACATGTATGCATTTTTTTTATTTTCCTTTTTTTATTATTTTATTTTTTTCCCTCTTCTCCTCCCTCTCTCTCCTCCTCTCTCCTCTTCCCTTGCTTGTTTTAAAGTAGATGTATGTATATCGTCTAGTGATGCATTAAAAAAAAAGAGAGTGCTGAACCTGCCAGAGGCAAGAAAACCAGGCCAAAGCTGGTACAGGGAAGGGAAGGGAAGTGGTGTGTGGTGACCCATACTCGGAATTTGTGCTCTGCATTTAATCCACCCAAGTGTACACACAGTAGTGAACATACACACGGAGCAGTGGGCAGCCAATGCTGCGGCGCCCGGGGAGCAGTTGGGGGTGCCTTCGGTGCCTTGCTCAAGGGTCTCACCTCAGTCGTGGTATTGAGGGTGGAGAGAGTGTTGGTTATTCACTCCCCCACCTACAATCCCTGCCAGACCTGAGACTTGAACCCACGACCTTCAGGTTACAAGTCCAACTCTCTATCCATTAGGCCACGACTGCCCACAGGTTGGTACAAGATCCCCGGCCCCACAGCACACCCACCAACCACTAAACCCAACCACACAGGGCCACAGCCAACCGAGGCCCAGAGGTGTGAAAAGAGAAAGAGAAAAGAGAGAAGAAAAAAAAAAAAAAGTCATCATAAAAGTGCAGAAAACAGAAAGAGACCGAAAGAAAAGAGATAAAGAGAAAAAATAAATAATAATAATAATAGAAAAATATTTTTATAAGTTTTTGATTTAGTTTGATATTAGCATTTGTTGCTACCTCTTCCTAACCCCCCTCCCCCAAATCTTATGTAGATATTGATGAATGGTGTGTTGTTGAGGGTGGCTTCAGACAGAGAGGGTCAACGGATTCATGATTGATGGAAGTTTATGAGAGATAACAAGGAGGGGTTTAATTCTGTTGTATTATTTTGAGTGGAAGTTGATAGGTTTTCCATGGAGATGTAGTCTGTTATTAAGTTTTTCCAAGATGAAATATGTATGTTATTCCTTGATTTCCAGTTCATGAGGATAGTTTTCTTGGCGATAGTTAGAGCTACTAAGAGTAATTTACTATGGCTGCATCCGAAACCGTGTACTTCTCTACTATATGGTAGGGGAAATGCAGCAGGCGAGCGAATAAGTATGTCCAAAACCTCAGTATTCATAGAAGAGTAGTCGAGAAGTTCCCGGATGTCCTACTGCTTCTGCCCAGATTCTGAAGTGTTCATCCGATGGACACTTTTCTATCCCAGAAGCCCCCGCGAGAGGATACGTCATCATCGAACCTGACGGAGATCAGCGATGCGGGTGTTTACAAATGTGAGTATTATCGATCAAAAACACGGTTACATGTGTTAAAATCACATTTCTTGAGCTACTGTATAGTAAACTGTTAATTTGCTGAAGGTGTAGATGCTAGACAGTAACGTTACAGTATATTTGTAGAGCTCCAGTAAACACAAAGCGCATTTACATAAACCTTATACATCTTAAAGACCATTAAATGTCTATTTAATAAGAGACAGGAACATATTCTACAAGAATATTCAAAGGCTCTCAGTGAGCTGAAAACCTTTCAGTTACTGAAATGAATAACAAATTATTTTAAATCTTAAGGTTTATTTTATTTTAATTACTGTAATTTCAAACGAAGCTGTTACAGCGCTTTTCTGATTCTTGATTTCTGTGCATTTGATGCAGAGCTTTTGTGGAGGAGCAGGTGACCGCGGGATTTGTGGGAAAAACAGGATAACAAAAATATAAAGTCTGACTGCTGCAGCGAGGGACGTGATGGACAGCAGAGACAGGTGAAGGTGGACACGGTGGTCTTCATCAGAATAAAGCTGCAGAACTGGCTCAGCTGTGTTGAGATGCAGTAGATGTGGTTCACTGCCTGTAAATACATGAGTGTTAGAACAATGTTGTTTGAATAAAGCTTTTTCATGTGTTGTTGACTTTATTTATTGTCATGGTTACTTGTATTTACATTTTACTCATTTGTTCATGTTTCCTGTTGTCAGTAAATATAATTGTTTCATTAACATATGCATTAATTCATGACTTGACTGAAAATTGAGATGTATTCACCTTGGCTGCATTTGTCTAGAGTACAGTCATGCATAGCTATGGCATATGAAAAATAAAATTACATTTTGCTTGTTTCACTAAAAAATATAATTAATTATTGGCCAGCATTTATCATTATTATTGTTCATAAGTGTTGGGCAACCAATGCATTCTGAAGGAATCTTAATTTCTAAGTAGTAATACTTACATTTTTGGAGTAAAATCAACAATCCTCTCCAAAGGTAAGATCTTTGAGCAGCTGATTGACACAGAAATTACAAACATGGAGGAAAACATACTAGGTAGGGTTGTGGATTTATTGATGCTTTGAGATGTTTGTGCGCCTGTCGCTCTTATTTTATTTTTATTATTATTTATTATTACTGCAGAATATACAAGCTCGGTGAAAGATGGTAGTAGCTTTAACAATGAACTAGAGCCCTGCACGGGCCAAAAATTTTGGCCCTGGCCCGAGAAGCTCAGGCCCTAGCCCGTCCCACGTCCGACAGCTTATCAGAATTACCGGTCCGACCCGAGCCCGTCTTTTTTTCACCCCTTCTCCTAAAACAGTTTATACTACTGTTTCGGCTATTAAAATAGTTCAGTTGTGTGTGTAATGGCAAAATTATTATATTTGGTTTTGTTTTTTAAGTTAATTTAGAAAAACGTTTGGAGCATTTTTGTTCGTTAAATAGCCTATAAGTTTTAGTTTTTTTAAGTAACGACCAAGCGGCCAGCTGCATGAGCTGATCATAGCCTATGTTTGATAAATTTAGCCTTCTCATATCATCACAACTTGCCAAAAATAAAATAGTATATAACAATGTTTAGACGTTAAACCTGCGCTATAATAATAATGTAGGCTATATATATATATCTAAGTTTGTGCGGAGAGTGGAAGCTAAAGCGCGCTCTGCAGGACATGGAGGCACCAGCGCAAACACTTGCATTGTTTTCAGTGGAAACTAATTAAAATAGCCTATGCTGTCATTTTTTTTTTTTTTTTTATAAAGGTAAGAGTAATACATCATTCGGACCTGTAGAGGGTGTTCTTGTATTTGTGTGCACAAACAAAGAAAACAAACATGATGCGCTTTCTGCCGTCTTGAACAGGAGCACTTCACAAAAATGAACCGAAGCTGAGCGAATACATGCCTCACAGACATGATAAATATATCTATAGAAAGCTTTAAATTATCACTTAACGAAATAAAAAAATTGAAAACAAAAACTCTTTTATCATAATCATAATCAATAAAGATACATTTCTCTCTAAAGGCGCGTCTAATGAGGAGACGGCGAGTCAGGATCAGCAACTTCATCCTTGAGACACGGACTCAGAAAACATTAGTTTATTAGTAAATAATTCAAACATCTTACTAGCTATTTCCCGCAGACACGTTCATGGTTATGTTTGCTGGGGTTTTGCAGCAAGCTTTAGCCTGTTGTGTGCATTTGAACGCAGAACTATTCAGCTGCTGCGGGACACTAAACACCATCGAGCTGCTCTCAGTCGCAGCACAGTCTCGTGTTGTTTCCACCACCGCGGCAATTTATTTCATCACTAATCAATGGATGTCTACAATATAAAAATAAGGAGAAACCCTCTTGTTTCTTGTTGAAACGAGAGCGACATTTAACAAGAAAAAGAGGGAAACAAAGGAGATTTAAGCCAGTTTTGCATGTGGATGAACGATTTAGTTTTTTCGTAATAAAAAATAATTTCTTTAAGGATGAAACTGTAGGGTTATATTAGTTGAGTTAAAAAAGAAAAACTTAAATCAACCCAAAATTTGTAGGTTATAGGCTACTGCAATCATAAGGGCAGCTTTTTCTTCAACAAGACCAAAAATGAGCAAATTTCATCAGCATCAGAATATTTACAGATAGATGAATTAAACCTGTCGCTCATATCTTTTGTTTTTGCACTTGTAATAACGTCATAGATCACATGATAACGTAAACATGGCGGATCTCATTCATTCTCAACGAGATTTGGCTGTAGAGTACGTACTCTTTTAGCGCTCGTTAAGTAAGTACTTCTTGAAAAAAAGTACCTACTTGTTGAGTATGCGGTTTCGGATGCAGCCGTAGTGTCAGCAATTCATAATGGAGCAAGTGAATGCATTCCAAAAAGTACAGGAAAGAGAGTGGGAAAAATAGTTCCATGGTGGAATGAGAAATGTTCAATAGCAGTTAGAAGTAAAAGGAAGGCATTCAAAAAACTGAAGAGGACTCACAACTGGAAAAATATGATTATATATAAGAAAACACAGGCAGAAACTAGGAAAATAATAAAGGAAGAGAAGAAAGAGTATTGTGAAGAAATTGGGAACAATACTCCAGTTGAGGAAGTGTGGAGTATGATTAAAAAGATGAGTGGAATTAGGAGGGAATATAATTATCCAGTGTTAAATATTGGGGAAGAAATCGTAGTAAGTGATGAAGACAAAGGAGAAATGTTCAGGAAATAATTTTCAAAAGTTAATAGCTCAGATAACCTGACGAAGGAAAGTAAGGATATGAGAGAGAAGCTGTTAATAGAGCATCCATATACAAGGGAAATAAAGAGAGCTACAAATAGCACATTAGATGTTCCGTTTTCACTTTCGGAGCTAAAGCGAGCATTGAAAAACACTAAGGCTTCAACCCCAGGACAAGACGAAATTAGCTATGTTATGTTAAAGAAGTTAAGTGATGAATCGAGTATAATTCTGGAATTTTATAACAGGTGTGGCGGGGAGGAGCAAACGACAGACACAGTGGGTGTGGCGTCAGGCCTAGGCTTTTATTAAACAAAAATATCAAAATAAGTGTCCAAGGGGAAAAAGTGTCCACAATAAACAGGGAATTTGGTGTTCTCGTTGTGCTGCGGAGATCGTGAAGGAGGGGCAGTGTTCGAGAAGGAAGGGTCCAGGAAAGGGGCAGAGTCCGGTGGCCGTACGCGCTCCCGTCTGGAGGTCCGGGGCACTGGGGACGGCGGCTTCTCTAGCGGCTGTGTCTACCTCCTAATCCTTGGAAAGTCAATGGGATTCCACGGTGTAGATGTTGGTGATCTTAATAAGTACATTTACTCTATTCAATATTCATGTTCTCATATTTGTGAAAATATCTGAAGTTGTAAAGCAGCTGTTTTCTAGACTTATGCAAAGGAAAAAGAGATGATAGTGTCATTACAACATGCAATACATTTGATTTTGTAATTGTTATTGTTTAAATTTGGATTTATTTGATATTTGAAGGTTTGTATATTTATGAACACTAATTGTTACAGAAAATAGATTCTGATTCTGTTAAACATTACATTGTGTTCTTGTAAAGAATACTGTTATTAACTGTTGTAATAAATCTTCACTGTGAAGCAACACTTAGGCTACTGTATTAGCACTGAACAGGAAATGATGATATTTTTGAAAAATACTATGCATTACAAGGCTGTAGAGAACAGTGCACTATTGCAGACTTATATACTGAGGTTTTAATGAGATTATTTTAATATAGTCAGACATGAACTAAAGCCAGACCTGTCAATGACTATGGCCACTTTAACATTTCAAACTATACTATGGCAAAGTACACTTTCCTTTTATTTTATGAATACATGATTGACCTGAAGAATGAAAGCTATATCATACAGTTGGAAAAATATGATCTATATCATGCTTATAGACGCTAGCGGTGTGACAATAAACTTAGCTCATGAGATGAGACAAAATACAGAGACTTGCTTCACTAGAATCAGAGAATATTTTAATACTATTTTTAAGACATTTTCAAAACAATTGTCTTTTAATCACAAAACAATGCAGTTGTATTTTGAAATGTTTGAACTAATCTAGGGCCATAACTAACAATTATTTTGCTAATCAAGAAATCTACTGATTATTTTGACAATTGAGTAATCTGATCATTTTTTGTAATAAAAATAAACCTAAGTGAAACACAGGCTTTAATATGACTATATTTATATACAGGTCCTTTTCAAAAAATTAGCATATTGTGATAAAGTTCATTATTTTCTGTAATGTACTGATAAACATTAGACTTTCATATATTTTAGATTCATTACAACACAACTGAAGTAGTTCAAGCCTTTTATTGTTTTAATATTGATGATTTTGGCATACAGCTCATGAAAACCCAAAATTCCTATCTCAAAAAATTAGCATATCATGAAAAGGTTCTCTAAACAAGCTATTAACCTAATCATCTGAATCAACTAATTAACTCTAAACACCTGCAAAAGATTCCTGAGGCTTTTAAAAACTCCCAGCCTGGTTCATTACTCAAAACCGCAATCATGGGTAAGACTGCCGACCTGACTGCTGTCCAGAAGGCCATCATTGACACCCTCAAGCAAGAGGGTAAGACACAGAAAGAAATTTCTGAACGAATAGGCTGTTCCCAGAGTGCTGTATCAAGGCACCTCAGTGGGAAGTCTGTGGGAAGGAAAAAGTGTGGCAGAAAACGCAGCACAACGAGAAGAGGTGACCGGACCCTGAGGAAGATTGTGGAGAAGGACCGATTCCAGACCTTGGGGGACCTGCGGAAGCAGTGGACTGAGTCTGGAGTAGAAACATCCAGAGGCACCGTGTACAGGCGTGTGCAGGAAATGGGCTACAGGTGCCGCATTCCCCAGGTCAAGCCACTTTTGAACCAGAAACAGCAGCAGAAGCGCCTGACCTGGGCTACAGAGAAGCAGCACTGGACTGTTGCTCAGTGGTCCAAAGTACTTTTTTCAGATGAAAGCAAATTTTGCATGTCATTCGGAAATCAAGGTGCCAGAGTCTGGAGGAAGACTGGGGAGAGGGAAATGCCAAAATGCCTGAAGTCCAGTGTCAAGTACCCACAGTCAGTGATGCTGGTGTTGGTCCACTGTGTTTTATCAAGGGCAGGGTCAATGCAGCTAGCTATCAGGAGATTTTGGAGCACTTCATGCTTCCATCTGCTGAAAAGCTTTATGGAGATGAAGATTTCATTTTTCAGCACGACCTGGCACCTGCTCACAGTGCCAAAACCACTGGTAAATGGTTTACTGACCATGGTATTACTGTGCTCAATTGGCCTGCCAACTCTCCTGACCTGAACCCCATAGAGAATCTGTGGGATATTGTGAAGAGAAAGTTGAGAGACGCAAGACCCAACACTCTGGATGAGCTTAAGGCCGCTATCGAAGCATCCTGGGCCTCCATAACACCTCAGCAGTGCCACAGGCTGATTGCCTCCATGCCACGCCGCATTGAAGCAGTCATTTCTGCAAAAGGATTCCCGACCAAGTATTGAGTGCATAACTGAACATAATTATTTGAAGGTTGACTTTTTTTTTTGTATTAAAAACACTTTTCTTTTATTGGTCGGATGAAATATGCTAATTTTTTGAGATAGGAATTTTGGGTTTTCATGAGCTGTATGCCAAAATCATCAATATTAAAACAATAAAAGGCTTGAACTACTTCAGTTGTGTTGTAATGAATCTAAAATATATGAAAGTCTAATGTTTATCAGTACATTACAGAAAATAATGAACTTTATCACAATATGCTAATTTTTTGAAAAGGACCTGTATAAACTAACGATGAGGCAATCATAACTGGTTTAAATAAAGTATGAAATCCAAGTAATTACATGGTTTTATTGAAAAAAACTGTTAAAATGCATAATGTAATATGAATATAACCAACTTAAACCCATTTAATCCCACAATAGTGACTGTAAAAGAAAAAAAATTAATAATAATTTATAAAGCTCTAAAACCCTTACTGACTGATGTTGTAGTGCACTTCCTGCAAATATGGAACAAATAAAGGGTCTCAGTTAAATATGTGCAGTGTCACATGATTAGTGCAGATTGTCACATGACCAGAGCAGAATCTTCAGAAGATGATGACTGCATCAAAGCTCCAAAACAAAAGGCTAGTAAAGTGTGTTAACATAAAGATATGACACAGATTTGTGGTACACATGATCTTTAGGGTGTCTAGTATTAATCTATGAATTCACATATATTCAGTTTTGTTGAGTGTGGTCATAGAATGAGTAAACATGTTGATGGTCACAATAGTGACCGCTGGGATAACAGTGAACTTAGGTATACAATAGAAATCAATTGCAGTTGCTAGTGAAAATTACAATCAAATGTTGCAATGACAAAATATTGCACTCAATTAATAAATTCAAATGTTACAACAGAAGTACAATAATGATGTTGTAATACTCGTAGCATTAATCTAAAAATTTGATGTTATATTTTACAAACATTAACCATTTTGAAATGAGGTGATGGTTGAATTTTTTTGTTTTTTATCTCCGTGTTCCTATTAATGCTGCATAAGGTTTTTTATGCATAATAATAACCCTAGAATGTGATCTAACAGTTTAAAATAGCTGGGCTAAGATATATAACAATATTTATGACTGAAGAAATATGTAATTACACATTATCACACAATTGTGACCGAACATAAAACACAATTCTTCACACACTTTTCCAAAATATTTATTGATAATTTCAAAGGGTTACTTATGACACATCATTTGGATATTTTCATGTCTGGGAAAAATTTGGGATTAAACGGGTTTAAGTACATGATGTATTATAACAAATTCCTGCAGAGGCGCCAATGTTTGATTTTCAAGCGTTATTCAATGATCTTTCAATCCATTTAACACAGAGACTTTTATTTTGAAATCGTGATGTACAACAAATCGCATGTTTAGAAATATGTTGATGTATTTGATGTGTTGGCATAGGTTTGTAAATGATTTACATTACAAATCTACACAGATAACACACACTGTTTTCCCAGATGAACGTTAAGCAACCCAAACTCCAGCAGATACTGAGGAAGAGTTTGTGAGATGCTTATAAATGATAACAGCGCAACACAAAGCGCGTCAGACTTTATATGCGTTCCCACATGAAACCCAAACGAACAGCACATGCGATAAAAGACTGAACAATATAATGCAAGCACTTTAAGCAGCTTGTAGGAACCCTGCCTGTTAGGCTACTGTATTAGCACTGAACTGGAAATGATGATATTTTTGAAAAATACAATGCATTACAAGGCTGTAGAGAACAGTGCACTATTGCAGACTTATATACTGAGGTTTTAATGACATTATTTTAATATAGTCAGTCGTGAACTTAAGTCTCCTCAGTGGTTCAGTGACTGATGCAAATCATCAACCTGCTTTCCTGCAGTCTGTGTTCTTCTGACGTCTGTTTTGCTTCATCATTAATCTGATCATCAGTTTACAATAGAGATATTAAAGCAAACTTATTCATCTGTTTAAGATTCAGAACAGTATGTGTCTGATCTAGATTTATAACTTCTAGATGAAGAATGAAAAACTATTTAATTATGAATTAATACAAATGTAATGATGTGAGATTTGATGAGTTTGTGTGCATGTGAACATCAGAAAGAGGATTTACAGACTCTCTATCATTTAATATCACACAGAGACACTGAGGAACCAGAATAAACCCTGAATCCAGCACAGAGGGGTTCAGTGAATGTGGTGTTGAGTGTGTGTAAGTGTGTGAGTGTGTGTGTGTCAGAGACGCTGTAGAAGGACAGAGAGCCGGTCGACACGTCCACATACACTCCTGCTCTATTAGAGGATGAACGGACAGCAGGTATATCAGTGATGTTATTATTGTGCCAGACAGAGAATCTGTTATCAGAGCACTCCAGACTCCAGGATTTGTCATTGGATCCAAACATACGGTCATCTCTCCCTCTTTTCCTGCTGATTCCTTTATATGACACTGATATATCAGCGCTATCTCCGCTCCATTCAGTCTCCCAGTAACAGCGTCCAGTCAGACTCTCAACACTCAGAACCTGAGGAACATCATCAAATCTCTCTGGATGATCAGGATACGGCTGATGATCTGACACACCTGTGATCTTCTTGTTCTGATCAGACAGAATGAGTCGAGTGTTTGCTGTGTTTGGATCCAGTGTGAGATCACAGGCCCCTGAACACAAGAAGAGAGAAACATCAAGAACAACACAACAGTGAAGATGTCTGTGCGTGTTTACAGCTAAAGTCCAAACTGTCCTCACTCTTCACAAATGTGTTCACTAATATAGTGAAAGCTGTTGAAGAGCGACTAGTGATTCAGATCTCACTAGCAGTGCTGGTCCTAGACTTCTGGAGCCCAAACAAAACTCTGTGAAAAACCCTGTCAGGCCTAAAACAGTGCAGACTAGTGTTGTGTAAAGCAGCGCTTGTGGGTTTATCATGCACACAAGTCAAGTCAGCTTTATTTCTAGAACGCTTTCTACAGTACAGATTGTTTCAAAGCAGTAAACCAGGTTTGTGACGGGACATTTTTATCATCTACATTGAGCATTATTAATCAGCATTTTAAGAGCATTTCAAAATAAACATATAATTGTTAAAATTGGGGAAATTATTTGTAGATGACAAGGAAAGACAACAAAGTTTGAAATGACTAGTTATCTTTGTTTTCTGCTCATGATGAGAGTGTTTTGATTGTTTGTTTTAAGCAAAATATAAAAATGCAGATTCAAGAAGAAAACTCTGAACCCCATTCAGTATCTTTCAGTCACATGACCTTCTGCCTTACATATCCCATCTAAATAGCAATATTTTAATACTACTTTTAAGAAATGTTCAATAACAAAATATTTATTTTAATTATGTAATACGCCTATATATAATATGAACATAACCAACTTAAGTACATGATGTACTATAACTAATACCTGACTTGGTTGAGAGTGAAAGCTGTGCTCATGCCACTGCTAGACCAACTCATGGACTCTGAAGTGATATCAACAAGGTTTTTTAAATGTAGGATTTTTTTTTTCTGCAGCCAAGCCCTGCAATTTTTAAAGTATAGAGTATTTATTTACCAGAAATATTATTAACCAGAATTTATTTAGGACAAAAATGTAAATGTGCAGTATTTCTGATTAAAATTTAATAAAATAATTGGATATACTTTTGATTATTAAAATTGAACGGAACCATTAAAATGGAATCCAGAAAACAATGGAAAACAGAATTTGGTAAAGATAAAACTGTAAAACTCAATTAATTAGACCGGCTTTCTGATTAATACAATTTAATTTAACCATTAAAATTATAGAAAAATAAAAATGGAAATAACTGAATTTGCAAATAAAAACGGATTTTATAGGGCCCTATAATTTATTTATTTATTTATATATATATATATATATATATATATATATATATATATATATACACACATACATACACACACACACACAGGCTGGTCATAAAATTTGAATATCATGAAAAAGTTGATTTATTTCAGTAATACCATTCAAAAAGTGAAACTTGTATATTAGATTCAATCATTACACACAGACTGATATATTTCAAATGTTTATTTCCTTTAATTTTGATGATTATAACTGACAACTAATGAAAGTCCCAAATTCAGTATCTCAGAAAATTAGAATATTGTGAAAATGTTCAATATTGAAGACCCCTGGTGCCACGCTCTAATCAGCTAATGAACTCAAAACACCTGCAAAAGCCTTTAAATGGTCTCTCAGTCTAGTTCTGTAGGCTACACAATCATGGGGAAGACTGCTGACTTGACAGTTGTCCAAAAGACGACCATTGACACCTTGCACAAGGAGGGCAAGACACAAAAGGTCATTGCTAAAGAGGCTGGCTGTTCACAGAGCTCTGTGTCCAAGCATATTAATAGAGGGGCGAAGGGAAGGACAAGATGTGATAGAAAAAAGTGTACAAGCAATAGGGATAATCGCACCCTGGAGAGGATTGTGAAACAAAACCCATTCAAAAATGTGGGGGAGATTCACAAAGAGTGGTCTGCAGCTGGAGTCAGTGCTTCAAGAACCACCACGCACAGACGTATGCAAGACATGGGTTTCAGCTGTCGCATTCCTTGTGTCAAGTCACTCTTGAACAAGAGACAGCGTCAGAAGCGTCTTGACTGGACTGCTGCTGAGTGGTCCAAAGTTATGTTCTCTGATGAAAGTAAATTTTGCATTTCCTTTGGAAATCATGGTCCCAGAGTCTGGAGGAAGAGAGGATAGGCACATAATCCACGTTGCTTGAGGTCCAGTGTAAAGTTTCCACAGTCATTGATGGTTTGGGGTGCCATGTCATCTGCTGGTGTAGGTCCATTGTGTTTTCTGAGGTCCAAGGTCAACGCAGCCGTCTACCAGGAAGTTTTAGAGCACTTCATGCTTCCTGCTGCTGACCAACTTTATGGAGATGCAGATTTCATTTTCCAACAGGACTTGGCACCTGCACACACTGCCAAAGCTACCAGTACCTGGTTTAAGGACCATGGTATCCCTGTTCTTGATTGGCCAGCAAACTCGCCTGACCTTAACCCCATAGAAAACCTATGGGGTATTGTGAAGAGGAATATGCAATACGCCAGACCCAACAATTCAGAAGAGCTGAAGGCCACTATCAGAGTAACATGGGCTCTCATAACACCTGAGCAGTGCCACAGACTGATCGACTCCATGCCACGCCGCATTGCTGCAGTAATCCAAGCCAAAGGAGCCCCAACTAAATATTGAGTGCTGTACATGCTCATACTTTTCATGTTTATACTTTTCAGTTGGCCAACATTTCTAAAAATCTTTTTTTTGCATTGGTCTTAATTGATATTCTAATTATCTGAGATACTGAATTTGGGACTTTCATTTGTTTTCAGTTATAATCATCAAAATTAAAGGAAATAAACATTTGAAATATATCAGTCTGTGTGTAATGAATTAATCTAATATACAAGTTTCACTTTTTGAATGGTATTACTGAAATAATTCAACTTTTTCATGATATTCTAATTTTATGACCAGCACCTGTGTGTGTGTGTGTGTGTGTGTGTGTGTGTGTGTGTGTGTGTGTATATATATATATATATATATATATATATATATATATATATATATATATATATATATATATATATATATATATATATATATATATTTTTTTTTTTTTTTTTTTTTGGGTAATAAAAATAAAAGTGAACAATAGCCTTTAAAATTACTTAAAATACCTATATAATATGCAATAATTAGTTCAAATAAAATCAAAAGCAAGAAATCATATGGTTTTATTATAAACTGTTAAATACATAATGTATAATAAACAATAGAGCTAATGTATATTACGCATTACAACAAAGGCCTGTTTTTACACATTACTGCGCGATCTAATCCTTGTTTAAGATTGACCAAGCACCATTTAATTCAAATGTCCACTTAATCTTTAATATTTGGCCATTTCTTTAGGACAGAAATGCTATAGCTGCTGTAATTAAATGAATATGTGGACATCGAAACGTGTAAACTCAGAGTGAGGGTTTGAGCTTTTATTTTGAAATCACGATGTATTCTCCTGTGTTTGTGTAGATTTATAAATGATTTACCTTACAAATCTATGAAATATTAAAGTATATGTTGTGAAATAACATGAAACTGTATTTTAATGCTGCTATCATTATTTATGGTGTTGCATTTATTTAGTTTCTCAGTTTCTGACCAGAACGAGTCAGGAGAGGTTTCTGTGAGGATCACAAGAGTCTCTATAAACCACAACATCAAACGAGCTTCAGCTGAAGTTAACGAGCTGCTTATCTTTATTCAGATATCAATTTATATAGTTTAGAATAATAATAATTATTATTATTTTGTGTGTGTGGCGCCCTCTATTGACCAGCCACCACAGAAATACATATGAACGTATTGATTATTAATGTGTACTGACACAAACTAAAAATGACATTTCATCAGTGGACTAATGTTAATTTTTAATTAATTAATTGACTAAATAATTGACAATTTAAAATAATAGAAAAAACATTGTTCTTGTATTTTCTTCATGTTCTTGCTGCTTTTCTGTCATTTGTTTTTCTGCTCTGGACGGACAGTTTAGATTGGAAGCCATAGGTCTTGTTCGGTCTTCTGTTCACACTGAGATGCTGTTTTTGTGAAGACTGATCTTTTTGAAGACGTTCTCCCGAGTGGATGAAGGTGATATCAGTGTTTTGGTGTTGTAGTGTGGACTGTGAAACTGAGGTATCTGAAACACTGACGCATGTTTAGTCATGTGATGTGTATTGTACTGATAGATATCTGTGTTTATACCGGTATTGTGTCTGTTATGTGCTGTTCACTTTCACACTGTTGCTAAAGATATGTTACTTTGTTCACAGTCCAGCTAAATAAATATAAATCTCTATTTATTAAAAAGATATTTCCACGTGACTCTAAAGCTGAATCCACATATTACTGTTCGGTTTACATTATGTAGTAATTTGCTTCTTAAATCATCTTTGAGAGTAAAGGAGCCCCTGGTGCTGACCGACACTGCTAACTAGTTAAAAAACCTTATAGACCTTATTAACCTGATAGAAAAACAATGAATGTCTATGAGATGAGATCAGTGTGATACACTCAAACAACAATCTGTGTGTGTGTGTGTGTGTGTGTGTGTGTGTGTCTGTGTTTGTCTGTGTGAGAGAGTGTGTGTGTTTATATTCCTACACTTTTGCGGTCCTGCTGTCATCCTGATCTCTCCTCCATGATCCACACTATAAACACAAACACACATTAATGTAGATCTGCATCATTCACACACACACACACACACACACACACACACACACACACACACACACGTTCAGTATGTCAGTAGTAGTGTTTGACATACTTGAGTATCTGCAGTTTATAGTTTGGATCCTGCAGTTTGTGTTTGAGCAGCTGGACTCCTGATTGTCCTGGGTGATTGTAGCTCAGATCCAGCTCTCTCAGGTGTGAGGGGTTTGAACTCAGAGCTGAAGACAAATAACCACAGCCTTCCTCTGACACCATACAGCCTGACAACCTACAGACACAGTCAGGTCATCTACAGACACAGTCAGATCATCTACAGACACACACAGAGAGATCCTCTACAGACACACACAGCTCGATCATCTACAGAAACACACAGCCAGATCATCTACAGACACGCACAGTCAGATCCTCTACAGACACACACAGAGAGATCCTCTACAGACACACACAGAGAGATCCTCTACAGACACACACAGTCAGATCATCTATAGACACACACAGACAGATCATCTACAGACACGCACAGTCAGATCCTCTACAGACACACACAGAGAGATCCTCTACAGACACACACAGAGATCATCTACAGAAACACACAACCAGATCATCTACAGACACACACAGTCAGGTCATCTACAGACACACACAGAGATCATCTACAGAAACACACAACCAGATCATCTACAGACACACACAGACAGATCATCTACAGACACACACAGACAGATCATCTACAGACACACAGTCAGATCATCTACAGACACACACAGACAGATCATCTACAGACACACAGTCAGATCATCTACAGACACACAGACAGATCATCTACAGACACACAGTCAGATCATCTACAGACACGCATCAACATTGTGACCAGTTGACTGTAAATTATCTCTTATATGTTGTTAATACCTCAGTATCTGCAGCTGACAGTTTGGACTCTTCAGTCCATCAGAAATAAACTTTACACCAGAGTCCTGCAGGTGATTGTTACTCAGATCCAGCTCTCTCAGGACACAGTTTGAGGATTGAAGAGCTGAAGACACAATTTCACAATGCTGTTCTGAGAGATCACTGCCAGAAAATCTGCAAGAGATTAAATACATTTTAAGAATTAACACAAACAGATGGATCATCTACAGACACACACAGCCAGATCATCTACAGACACACACAGATAACCTAGAGACACACACAGCCAGATCATCTACAGACACACACAGTCAGGTCATCTACAGACACACACGGTCAGGTCATCTACAGACACACACGGTCAGGTCATCTACAGATACACACACAGAGATGACCTAGAGACACACACAGATGACCTAGAGACACACACAGTCAGATCATCTACAGACACACACACACAGTCAGATCATCTACAGACACACACAGACAGATCATCTACAGACACACACAGACAGATCATCTACAGACACACACAGTCAGTTCATCTACAGACACACACAGACAGATCATCTACAGACACACACAGTCAGGTCATCTACAGATACACACACACAGATGACCTAGAGACACACACAGATGACCTAGAGACACACACAGTCAGATCATCTACAGACACACACAGATGACCTAGAGACACACACAGTCAGATCATCTACAGACACACACAGATGACCTAGAGACACACACAGTCAGATCATCTACAGATACACACAGATGACCTAGAGACACACACAGTCAGATCATCTACAGACACACACAGTCAGGTCATCTACAGATACACACACACAGATGACCTAGAGACACACACAGCCAGATCATCTACAGACACACACAGATGACCTAGAGACACACACAGTCAGATCATCTACAGACACACACAGATGACCTAGAGACACACACAGTCAGAACATCTACAGACACACACAGATGACCTAGAGACACACACAGTCAGATCATCTACAGACACACACAGATGACCTAGAGACACACACAGTCAGATCATCTACAGACACACACACACAGATGACCTAGAGACACACAGTCAGATCATCTACAGACACACACAGATGACCTAGAGACACACACAGTCAGATCATCTACAGACACACACAGATGACCTAGAGACACACACAGTCAGATCATCTACAGACACACACAGATGACCTAGAGACACACACAGTCAGATCATCTACAGACACACACACACACACAGTCAGATCATCTACAGACACACACAGACAGATCATCTACAGATACACAGACAGATTATCTACAGACACACAGACAGATCATCTACATACACACAGACAGATCATCTACAGACACACAGTCGGATCATCTACAGACACACAGTCGGATCATCTACAGACACACACAGTCAGATCATCTACAGATACACACAGTCAGATCATCTACAGACACACAGTCGGATCATCTACAGACACACACAGTCAGATCATCTACAGACACACGGTCAGGTCATCTACAGATACACACACAGAGATGACCTAGGAGACACACACAGCCAGATCATCTACAGACACACACAGATGACCTAGAGACACACACAGTCAGATCATCTACAGACACACAGTCAGATCATCTACAGACACACACACACACACAGTCAGATCATCTACAGATACACACAGACAGATCATCTACAGACACACAGACAGATCATCTACAGACACACAGTCGGATCATCTACAGACACACAGTCAGATCATCTACAGACACACACAGTCAGATCATCTACAGACACACGGTCAGGTCATCTACAGACACTAGGGGTGGCACGGTACACAGATGTCACGGTTCGGTACGTACCTTGGTTCGGGGGTCACGGTTCGATACAATTTCGGTACAACAGGGAAAAAAAAGACATCTACTTTGCTCAGTTTCTTTTATTTTGATGTGAAAATTCTAAATATTATTACATGTTATATATATAAAATCTGTTTTGTTTTCATTGTGAGTGTACACAAATAAAAGCAGACATTTAACTACAAGCAACAGCACAAATAAAAATACAATAGAGTAAAGATACAAATAAAATAATCAGTGATTTTCAGGGGTGTTTTTAGGTACAGAAATTGAAGTATGATTAAAGTAATCAAAGGTAAAACAGCATTGCATATTTGACTGTATAAATTAAAGATTACTCTTTATTAAAGTTACAAAAGCGATTCAATCAAGAGCAGTGAGAGATTTCTTTGTTGTTGCTGTTTATTTAATATTAACTGTCACTTTAAGAGAAAGCACTGATACTGTACGCCCAGCCGGCTATGTCTGCTATAGGATACTTACCAAGACGGGCATTTTGACAGAATTTTGTGTGAATTTATCCATTAAAACACAATACTTCAGAGAGAGCTTCATATTTGCGCGCGTTCTGAGGCGCAGGTTTGTGCGCTTCTGATGAGCGCACGCACAAATCTTCTCACTGCGCGCGCGAGCTCGCGTCCTCTGGCTCTTAAATATTTGAGCTGGCAAAGCTTACATGACTTTAGTCTAAACACCGATATCAACGTGTGCTGTTCAGGTCTCACCTGTGCGCGCGCTATCAGCACCCGGGTGATGACGGAATAAATGCTCATATTACAGCATACGCACTCGCATTGAACAAGAGTGAATGATTTGTCCACTTATTTATTTTATTTTTTTCTCATCGCTGTTGTTATAATGTACTGGGAAGCCAGAATGCGCATCCATTAACAGAAACATACATTAGCCGAACCCTATTTGTTTTACGTGTTACAAAACCACATGCGTTGTCAGAATTCAGTTGAACCGCGGTCCTAGCGCGTGCCGAACCGTGTGTGGAGAACCGTGCGGTTCGGTTTTTTTCCGCGAACCGTGCCACCCCTAACAGACACACACAGTCAGATCATCTACAGATACACACACAGAGATGACCTAGAGACACACACAGCCAGATCATCTACAGACACACACAGATGACCTAGAGACACACACAGTCAGATCATCTACAGACACACACAGTCAGGTCATCTACAGACACACACACACACACACACAGTCAGATCATCTACAGACACACACAGTCAGATCATCTACAGACACACACACAGACGGATCATCTACAGACACACAGACAGATTATCTACAGACACATAGACAGATCATCTACAGACACACAGACAGATCATCTACAGACACACACAGTCAGATCATCTACAGACACACACAGTCAGATCATCTACAGACACACACAGTCAGATCATCTACAGACACACACAGTCAGATCATCTACAGACACACAGTCAGATCATCTACAGACACACACAGACAGATCATCTACAGACACACACAGTCAGATCATCTACAGACACACACAGTCAGATCATCTACAGACACACACAGTCAGATCATCTACAGACACACACAGACAGATCATCTACAGACACACACAGTCAGATCATCTACAGACACACACAGTCAGATCATCTACAGACACACACAGTCAGATCATCTACAGACACACACAGTCAGATCATCTACAGACACACAGACAGATCATCTACAGACACACAGTCAGATCATCTACAGACACACATCAACATTGTGACCAGTTGACTGTAAATGATCTCTTATATGTTGTTAATACCTCAGTATCTGCAGCTGACAGTTTGGACTCTTCAGTCCATCAGAAATAAACTTTACACCAGAGTCCTGCAGGTGATTGTTACTCAGATCCAGCTCTCTCAGGACACAGTTTGAGGATTGTAGAGCTGAAGATACAATTTCACAATGCTGATCTGAGAGACCACAGACAGAAAATCTGGAAGAGATTAAATACATTTTAAGAATTAACACAAACAGATCATCTACAGACACAGATTAAATACAATTTAAGAATTTGCGTTAAAAATGTTTGCTTCATTTTCAAAGCCTTCCTTATATGGTATCATTTGAAAGCTTAGAGTCTATTCTTTACAAAGAATAACTTTTGGTTTTATGATACGAAGCAGTAAAAATTAATTCCCACACGAATTTCCATGAGGCATACGGATCCATGTGCAAGCTTGGAAACATGGCCACAATTTAGCTAAAACACTGGAAGTAAAAAGGAGGAAAGGATTCATAAAACGTCCTCATGTTTAAACTCAGTAGTTCTCTCATTATAATCAACACGTGATGTAAATAAGAGATTGATTGTGCAGTGTAGAGCTTCACTGATTATTACAGAAGTTTGTGAGATCGTGATGAACTGAAGTGAGTTACAGCTTTTTACTGATTATAAAGGGAGCTCTCTTTGTCTGCTTTCTAGGCTGGATATAATCCATTCAGAATTTGTATAAACTCTTGTTTTTCATGCTGCTAAGAGGACTAACGGCCACATACACACAGCAGAGTTTCAGGAATTACATCTGCAGGATTCACTCTTGATATTACAATGACTGATATAGTGATAAACAGCAATGAACAGGGCAAAATATAATCTGTGGAAATCTGTGTCTGTGAATCTGATGTAAAAACAGGAAAAGGGGAGTGTCGTAAACGGTCAAATACATGATATCAGCAACCAATCAGCTTCCCTCATCTTTTGCAGTCAAACACAAGCAGCGAGCGTATGATAGGATGCCTGCTGAATATGCTGCTTTAGCAAACCGTGCTGCTGTTCAATGTATCTTTAAAGTAGATCTTCACTTAATATCATGAAGAGCAAATATTGACAAGGACTGTACCTTGAGATCGATTTAAACTCTCTTCGATACAGACGCACTCTGTGAGAGTTATTGTTTTCATGTTTAAGATACGAGCAAGAATGCACATTTCCCTGAATATCCAAACAATGGTAAACATGACTTTTTTACAACAGCTCTCCGCCGCTTGTGTCCGGTGTAGACACAGTGAGAGCCACACAGATGCACGAGCTGCAGAACACCGAGTTCTGTTCACTTCACATACGTGCAAAACCATATCACACTGACTACATTTACATGCAACCAAATCATCTGTTTGTAATCAGATTGACAGCTCAGATTGGAAAGCATTCATGTAAACACTTAATCGATCCGATTGAGCTCGATCAGAATGAAATTGATCGGATTAGAGGGGGTGGTTTATTCTTTTCTAATACGATTGAGAGTGCATGTAAACACTCGATCAGATTGAAAACTGAAACTGAAAGGACTGCGCATGTGCAATGATGCAGAAATAGCTTAATGACGTATGACGCGCGGAACGAGCTGTTCTTCATTTCCAATAAAGTCTTGTATAAATGCGTGTCCTGTCATTATAAAACTCTCCTTTCACTTGACAACGGTGAAGTGGAGCAGGACGAGTAAACACACTTCAAGCACTGCCTTCACTGTAATAGTTCACTGTAACAGCAGTCAAACAGCTGGAATATTAAGCATTTATGATCAACTACTCATTATCTACTGCATTAAAAAGACTTGTCGAGACTCCTTTAAGATAAGAAAATCTCTCGTTTAGGAACATTTATTATAAAGGTGTCAGATTCATTATTAAATATGATAGTTTAGTTAATGATGAAACACTCACAGAGCTTTTCTGCAGTTGATCACAGCTGGTATCAGTCTTCTTCTCCCCTCAGCTGATGTGTTGTATTTCCTGAGCTCAAACTCATCCAGCGGCTCCTCTGACATCTGAAGCATGTAGGAGATTGTTGAGCAGTGAGCAGGAGAGAGTTTCTCTGAGTGTTTGCCTGATTTCACAAACTCCTGAATCTCTCTGGACAGAGTCTGATCTTTCACTTCCAGCAGACAGAGGAACAGATTGATGGATTCACCAGCTGAGAGAGGAGGATGTTTAAAATAATCATCAACATCATCATTTTTGATCTTCATTTTAATGTACTGTGTGGTTTCTCTGATGGTCTCTGAGCTGTTCTCTGTGTGTGTCAGTAGATCCTGTAAGAGTCTCTGATTGGACTCCAGTGAGACGCCCAGCAGGAACCGCAGGAACAGATCCAGATGTCCATTCTTACTCTCAAGAGCTTTATCTACTGCTGATGTTAGTAGATTATACAGAGAGACTTTATCAAAGCTGTAAGATCTGAATTCAGACAGTGACTTCTTGTTCTTTGTTAAATAGCAGTAAAACAGATAGAAAGCAGCGAGAAACTCCTGAACGCTCAGATGAATGAAGCTGTAGACTTTCCTCTGATGAATCACAGATTCCTCCTTAAAGATCTCAGTGCAAATCCCAGAATACACTGAGGCGTCAGTGACGTCTATGCCGCTCTCAATCAGGTCCTCCTCATAGAACATCACATTGCTCTTCATCAGCTGTTTGAAAGCCACTTTAGCAAGTTTCACAATCACTTCTCTGTTGGACTGCAGGAGTTTCTCTGGATCTCTCTCTTCATATTTCTGGTTCCTCATGTTGATCTGAATCAGCAGGAAGTGGATGTACATTTCTGTCAGAGTTTGAGGGATTTCTGCTCTCAGATCTTCTTCCAGGAGCTTCTGAAGCACAGTGGATGAGATCCAGCAGAAGACAGGGATGTGGCACATGATGTGGAGGCTTCTTGCTCTTCTGATGTGTGAGATGATTCTGCTGGCTTGATGCTGGTCACTGATTCTCTTCCTGAAATATTCCTCCTTCTGAGGATCATTGAATCCCTGAATCTCTGTCACACGGTTGATGTATTCGGAGGGGATCTGATTGGCTGCTGCTGGTCTGGAGGTGATCCAGATGAGAGCAGAGGGAAGCAGCTCTCCTTTCATGAGCTTTGACATCAACACACCCACTGATGAAGTCTCAGTCACATCACAAACTTTCTGAGCGTCTGAAAACATCAGCGTGATTCTGCTTTCATCCAGACCATCAAAGATGAACACAACTTTACACTCCTCATAAATCTTTGAGTCCAGATCTTGAAGTTCAGGATGAAAGTCCAGCAGAAGTCTGTGAAGACTGTACTGATGATCTCGGATCAAGTTCAGCTCTCGAAATGGAAGCACAAACATCAAATCTACATCCTGATTGGCTTTTCCCTCGGCCCAGTCCAGAATGAACTTCTGCACAGAGACTGTTTTTCCGATTCCAGCGATGCCTTTAGTAAGAACAGTCTTGATCTGGTCTTTCTCCTCACATCCTGGTTCAGCTGAGGCTTTAAAGATGTCATTGCAGTAGATTGGAGTGTCTTGTGAGTGTTGTGTTCTGGCTGTTTTCTCCATCTGTAAAACCTCATGTTCTTCATTCACTCCTTCACTCTCTCCCTCGATGATGTAGAGCTGTGTGTAGATCCTGTTCAGGAGGCTTTCATTCTCCTGGAGTTTCAGTCCCTCAAATAATCTCTCATACTTACTCTTCATGCTGGTTTTGAGCTGGTCTTTGACTCTCTGTAGTTCATCATTCACTGGCTGAGCATGTTTATTCAGAGACGCTGTAACGCTCGTGTTGTTCAGACACAAGACAGACGCTCCTCCAGAGATGCTTTGCTCTCCATCTGCTCTGCTGAAATATCACAAGAACAACAGATTAAAATATCTAACAATATAGGATGTATAACTTGAAATGTAAACCGATAGAGATGTCAGTTTTGTATTTTCAGTATAATTTCAGTTTATCTGTGAAGTAATATTTATGAGTGTGTTTGTGACTCCCATAAATCAGTTCAATCATCACTACACACTTATCCTCACCTGGGGTCAGAGGTCACTGCTTCATCACTGAGGTCAGGAGGATTATATGGCATGTATCTGTCACTCTTCAGACACAAACAGCTGTGATTTGGTGATGAAGATCTCTTCCTCTTCCTCCTCCTGAAGATCCTGATAAACACACAGAAATCGTTCTGTCTGCTGTTTCATTTATTATAAGCAGGGCTGCAACAATAACTGATCAAATCAATAATAATAATAATCAGTGAGTGTGATTATGGATTAGTCTCGTCTGAACGCTGTGCTCAGAAATCATCCGTCAGTCACATCACTTTATATCCGTGAATAACACATTTCTCTGGATAAACACATGGAAAACAGCTGCTGTGGGAAAGATGCAGGAGCAAGTCGTCTGAAACATCAGAGCGCTTTATATTCAGCTCTTCAGACGAAAGCACAAGCGTTTACTGCGGTTTGTCCTGCTGTGCTTTGACAGACGTGTCTGCTGTTTAATGCTTTAGAGACGTGTTCTCCTCAGAATATTTCATTAGAAATTAAATGTAGGTTTGGAGTGTGATTTTCATTTGATCATTTCTATGATCAAATGAGTGAATGTGTGTCTCTCAAACCTTACAAGTTAATATGTTGTGCTTTTGTTTATCATTTTTAATAATTTATCTTCTGCTTTGATAAGCAATCAGTTATTTTTTTGTTTAGAATTTAATGCTTATATTTTTACCCTTTTTTGCACAAAATGAGGAACAACATGTTTACTTTTTAATTAAAAAACATTAAATAATCCTCAGATGAGTCAGTTCTGAACTGCTGGTTATCATCAGCTCTAATTGTGAGTCAGTGTGTGGTTCACTAACAGTGGAAACACACTCTTGGTCTGGTTTGTGGATCAGTGTGTGACTCCTGTCTGAATCTCAGTGTGTGTTTTCTCTGATTGAACATGTTGAAGCAGCACTTGTCGACTCGTGGAGCATCTGAGAAATGATGAACTGTGATCCGGTGATTGTTCACGCTGGTCAGTGTTTATCAGTGCAGCATCAATTGACCTTAACACTGGATTATATCTCACCTGGGGTCAGAGGTCACTGGATCATCACTGAATTTAGGAGGATGAGCCATAGATCTATCACTCTTCAGAGACACACAGCTGTGATCAGGAGATGAAGATCTCTCTCTGTTCTCCATAATGACTTCACGCCTGCATATGGAAACATAAGAGAACAAATGACACATAATATTGTGATTATTATTGCAGTAAATCTTAACGCTACACACACAATGAGATTGAAGAGAATGTGGAGCTGCAGCAGGATCCTTTTCTTCTGAATCCATAAAGTGATGCTTTACTGACTGTAGTGAAGAAGATCTGAAGAGTGATCCTCATGAGCATCGTCAGTATCTGAGCTCACTGATGCTCTTGTGTCTTACTGAACATATTTGACTTCAGCAGCAGGAGAAAAGCATCAATCTGTTCAGAGCTTGATGTGTTTCTGCTGCTGTAACACATATCAACTAACTGATCATGAAATGTGATGAGGATTATTTTCAGAGCTGATGTTTCATTGTTGAAGCGCTGCTGAAAACCCCTCAAATCTCAGACATGCAGCCCATTATATTTCTCAAATGTGTGATAGCTGCTCTTCCTCCACAATGAGTTTCCAGCAAACAAACAAGATCAGCAAAACTATTAATAACACAAATCACCTTCACACAAATCTCACTGCATTCATATTATTCCAGAACATGTTATTTTCATTTAATTTCATTTTATTTATTTTATGTAGTTATTGCATCCTTGTGTGGATAAACATTGTTTGTTAAATGTGTTGAGAACAAACTTAATTGTTTTTGTATTCCATTTTTTAAAAATGATGAATAAAATACATAAAGTTCTGCTTTGTTTGCTCTTGAAAGCTTTCTGAAAGCAATCTTTTTCACCCAGGTTACACCACAACATCATCAAAAGTATTATTTGAGCAGCGTGTGAAGCTGAGAGGAGGAGATATATGGAGAAACTAATGTTTTCGGCACATGTAGGCATACTGAGTGTCAGGATCCCACACTTTACCCAATCTTCTGCTGATGCTTCACGTCTTATTGTCTGGGGCCACTTTTGTCTCCTTAAAGACTGGCTTTTACGGTCCAGTATCTTATAAAAATGCAGTTCTGGGGTTTTTAGCTGGTTTACTGTACACCTCATCAAATATCAGCTTTGTGAAAGTAAAGGTCCCAGATTCATGAAATTGTTAATAAAATGAAGATGATTTAATGGCACAAGTAATCTCAAACTTGACATGGTTTTAAATGATCCTATTCGTGGCTTATCGCTCTTAAGAACTCTTTTAATATGAATCAAGTCCTGCACTTTATTTTCTCATTCCTGCACAAACCAGAAACCTGAACATCTGCTGGAGAAAAACAAACAGATAAACAGCTAAAAGCAGCCTAAACTGTTCTTCCATACGGACAAACACAACTGTTTCAAATAAAGGACAGATTTAGGAAGGTACTCCTCTCAGAACACGCACAAATAAAGATCATTGTAGATGTTTAATTGCTTGTGGAGCACTGAGATCTCTAGATGAGGGCCTAATGAACTCATTTTTGGGAATTGTTTCCCTTGTTTTCAGGGGTTTTGCCTGTAGCTCGTGTTAGTTTAGGTTATTACTTTATTAATCACTGTATGTCAGAATCAAACCCAACTAAACCTGATCGTCTGTCAATCTGATCTACAGAAGCTCCTGTTTTCTGTTGAAATCTTTATTTCCTCCTTTAAAGAAATGAATCTGAACTAAAAGCTCCATATCATTATAATCCTGAAGATGATAATCCACTTTTACAAGCGACACAACTGCATTAATGGTGTTATGCATTAATAATATGAACTTATATCAGAAGCTGATCATCAATTTACCTTAATGCGATGTTTATGACGGGTTTTAAGTCTTATTTTATTCCCATGTCGAGTTTGCTTTCGTTATCAACACAAGGAAGTCCCAGGTGAAGAATTCTTCTCTTCTTCGGATTTAATGACAAATAAGCAACCGCAGCTTCAAAAACAAGCCCAATATTTTTTTTGATGACTTATTATTATCAGTATTATTTATTATTATCATTAGATGATTCATCCACTTTTACATGCGACACAATTGCATTAATGGTGTTAATGTTTAAAGATCGGATTTAACACGACAGAGACAGAAAAACATCTACAATAATATGAACTTAAATCAGAAGCTGATCATCAACTTACCTTAATGTGATGTTTATGACGGGTTTTAATCAATTTTTCTGTCGAGTTTGCTTTCGTTATCAACACAAGGATTCTTCTTCTTCTTCTTCTGGTGTTAATGGCGGTCGGCAGACCAAATAAAACGGTGCACTCCCGCCACCTACTGGATAGGTGCATAATGTTTAGGAAGGAGAAAAATACTACTACTTCTTCTTCTTGTATTTATAATGGCGGGTGGCACCTAACGTTTAAGGTGCATATCCGCCCCCTACTGTGCTGGAGTGTGGACCAGAAATGTATACTTATTAAGAAAAACAAAAAAAAAACCCTAGCAGTTAAATTATTTTCATTAAACCAGTTTCTTTCAAAAAAGTAAACAAAGCTTTATATATCTGATCTCCAACTTTGAATAGGTTTTTAAGATTTAATGTGCTCTCTACATATTTTTTTACTTCATCTCTTAATTTTATCCTTTGATTTTCATACTTGACACATTGGCTAATCACAAGTTCTGCTGATTCTTCCTCTATTCCACACTCACACATACCTGATGGATGTTTTTTCAATAAATGCATTGTTTTATTCAACCCAGTATGCCCCAATCTCAACCTCAAAATAATTATGTTCTCTTGTGTCTACCTGTGCCGTCCTCGATATGTTAACTTAATATCCTGACAGCCAGCTAAACTTTTTCCCCACACCAAGACTCTGAAGATTAATTCTTAGTTCCACAGGTTTATTGGGGTTAAGGAAAATAGTGAAACTGCAACACACAAAAGAGCAATGACAAATTAAACATGAATAAAGGCTACTTTGCACAATTACTGTTACATATTTGTTTGTACTCATTTAACACTAATAAAGAAATACATGTGAATTACATTCTGGTCATTAAACCATCTTTACCGTGTAGCTCATAACAAATGAACACGTGAGAGCTAGCATATGCGTTGCTGAAGTGAGTTCAAACCACCGGCAGATTACGCTCTACAAACTTACAATTATTGTCAAAAATAACGAATAATACTTCCAGAATAATCTCACAAAACAAAGTATACATACCGACGATGCTACGTCAGAAATGAGAAGTAGACAGATGCGATTGAAGCGCCATGAAAAATAAACTTGAGCAAACCGCTGAAACGCGCATGAAGAGCGTGAGTAACCCAGTGGGCAATTGATATCAAACTGACGTCAAATTGACATCAAACATTGACGTCAAAAAACATGTCAAAAACGTAAATCAAATTGACGTCAAAAACTTGACGCCAAATTGACGTCAAAAACTTGACGCCAAATTGACATCAAAACTTAATGTCAAATTGACATCAAAAAACAGGTCAAATCAAATTGACGTCAAAAACTTGACATCAAAAATTAAGGTCAATGACTTCCACACATTTATGTCCTATTCTAGACAACCAAAATAATGACACATCTAATAAATGTAAGAACTATTTTATTTATCATGATACAATTCCAAAATACAAATGTGAACTGGATTTTATCTCGTCAAGGGACTACAGTATGTAAATTTAACAATGTAAATCAAAAGCATAAAAAAGGCCAATTAACAACATACTGTAGATAGACGATGTAGATACACTACCAGTCAAATGGTTTTGAATAGTAAGATTTTTAATGTTTTTTTTAAATAATTCTCTTCTGCTCACTAAGCCTGCATTTATTTGATCCAAGTACAGCAAACAAAATAAAATTTTGAAATATTTGTACTATTTAAAATAGCTGTTTTCTCTTTGAATATATTTTAAAATGTAATTTATTTCTGTGATTTCAAAGCTGAATTTTTAGCATCATTACTCCAGTCTTAAGTGTCACATTATCCTTCAGAAATCATTCTAATTTTATTATTTGCTGCTCAAAAACATATTATTATTATTATTGTTATATTATGCTGAAAACAGCAAAGTAGAATTTTTTTCAGGTTTCTTTGATTAGAAAGTTCAGAAGAAAAGCATTTATCTGAAATAGAAATAATCTTTTGTAACATTATGTCTTTGTCATCACTTTGGATCAATTTAATGCATCCTTGCTAAATAAAAGTATTATTTTCTATAATATAATATATATATATTTATTTATGACTCCAAGCTTTTGAATGGTGTCTAATGTTACAAAAGCTTTTTATTTTACATAAATTATATTTCAGATCTTTGGATCTTTCTATTCAACAGAAAATCCAGAAAAAAGTACTCAACGGTTTTTAATATTGATAATAATAATAATAATAATAATAAATGTTTCTTGAACAGAAAATCAGTATTTTCAGAATGATTTCTGAAAGATCATGCGACACTGAAGACTGGAGTAATAATGCTGAAAATTCAGCTTTAATCACAGGAATAAATAACATTTTAAAATAGTAAAATTCCATTTTAAAAAACATTAAAAATCTTCCGGTTCATAAACTTTTGACTGGTAGTGTAAATGCTAGCTTGGACCTATTCAGAATCAGAACACAGATCAATCGCTGTCTGGCCCATTCGGCGTCCCATACCCCCACATCTGTCGGGAGCAGACCGGAGATAATTCCGCATGAATTTTTTAATGTCAGCCTCTGACGCTGATGGTTTTGACTGCTGTACAGCACCTGAATGAAGATAGAGACACTTGTATCACTCATTTTAAAATGCAGTATACATTTTCAACTAACCATCACTCGTACTAATCCAAAAAGTAATTTAAACTCTTTAAATAAGCATGGATAACCAACTAGTGGCTCAGTGATCCTCACTATTATTTCCAAGTAAGCTGCACCAGCAGGACAAAGTCAACCTATTTTTCAGATGCAAAATTGAACTGACAAGTGTTACATGGACCCGATTCGACTAAAATTGGCGCTACACAAAATAGAATTCACATATTTTACAAGGTGTGTGTTTTATATTCTCTGATAATTCCAGTATGAACACTTGCTTAAGTACATCTCATCCATACTCAAAAGCCTTGATTACATGAGTGTAGTATACAGAATATCCAAATTCTCATATACTGTTACATTTACTAGGAGAAGAAAAAGAATGAAAAAGTGATATGATGTGATACTGAGGGAGACAGTACAGTTTGTCACTGCTTATTGACATGGAAAGCGTTAGGATCCCTGAGCCATTTTGCACTCAAGACATTACAATCTACAAAACAAATTCTAACCAATGCTAGGCTACTATAGGCTTCATGAGTACACAACAGCTTTTGGAATGAATAGTGTAGCAGGGTTGAGTAGGCTATTTTTATATACATTATTGTCATCTGTGGTGGCTAAAAACAAGGCTTTCACATATAGGGGTAGAATCGTTGCAAAATTCCAAAAAAGTAGACTATGACTACTTGAACTTGAACTTGATGAGCCACAAATAAATGTAAAGACATTAACAAAAATTTAACGTATTGATAAACAGAATGAGATCCACAAATAAATGTTATAGTTTCACAATCAAGAATTAAATTCACACACAAAAAATAAAATAAAATTTGCAAATAAAAAAACATTCACAAATATATTTTTATGTTACAAACACAACTTTGCCTGGTATTCTTTTGTGAATCGCATCCTGTGCATTTGTAGATCGGTCACTGTGCATTTGTGGATTTAGAAACATTTCTAGCCTCAAGAAGCTGAATCCACAAATGTGTACACTCCACCCACCATTTACTCAAGCCAATCAGATAACTTTATACATAACTATGCCTGTTTTAAAGTGTTTTCCAGGATCTAAATTTTTAAAAAGTCAACTTCAAGCACTTTAAGCATCTTGTACGAACCCTCTACAATGAGTAACACTGACCTAGCTGGACACTACATCCTCTAATCATACTAGAAAAGTGATCCAGTACCTATCATAACTTGGCAGAGCTGTGTTTTGCCAAAGGCTTTCTTTGGTCCTGTGCCGTCCATGTTCATCATGGCCATCAATCGATTTGTAAGAACTCTGCCAACAGAAAAAAGACAACCAAGTGAAATCAGTAACCAATATTTGTTTAGCTGAATGAACAATGTAAGTGACCAGAACAGCTGAGCCTTCAAGCAGAGAAGGAATGCCTTAGAGTTTTTCTCCATCGCTTTGGTCGAGCATTATTTCTTACTTTTTCCAAAACTTACCCAGGCCTGGAAATTGCTGTTTGAAAATACCATGACATTTCCAGGTTTTTAATGGCCGTACAAACCCTGTTTTTAGTGTGTGTACTTCAGGTGTACATGAAAAAGCCTGTGTCAGAACAGCACGTGAATAAAACTTTTAAGTGGCAAAGCTTTAAAGCACATGCAAATATTGCACTTTTGTGATTGTGAATAAGTGCAGTATTGCTGAGTTAACACTGATGTGAATGTATGTGGCATTGTACAGTATATTAAGACAGAGGTGTCAGAACTACAACTGATAGAATGTATGCTGTAGAACGCACACTACGTTATTTCTTCGAAAGCAGATAGTGGAGACATTTTTTATTGTCAACAATCAAAAATCGTTAAATAATCGTTATACCCCTAATGGGAACCTATTTTTCCTGCTAGACTGCATTTTCTGTTTGTTTCAAGAAATGAGAAATTGCTTTTATGATGTGAAGAAGTGACTAGGTGATGTGAAAGTTGATCTAGAAGTTAAGAATTTCAATTCTGATCTGAGAAATGCACCAAAGCAACAGAGAAAAACTGTATTATGGAGTTTCATTTACCTTTTCATCACATTTCTCACACAGTCCTCAAGGTTTGCACCCCCAATCTTGGCTAACCGAGACATCTGAAAACATTTTTTAAAATTTTACATTTTCCAACTCAGGAACACAGAGAGAACAGTTTTACTATTGGCATGACAAAGTTATACTGACCATCTGATTCTTCTGTCCTTCATCAGTTAGTTGCCCTTCTAGATTCTTGAGCTCATGCCTGCTGTTTATCTTATCCAGGTGGAACTGAGATTCTGGGGGCACAAAGTTTTGACCCACTTGGGACAGCTTTGCTCTTATATCAGACAGTAGATAGAGGACTCGTCTTTGGAACTCTGAAAGTCAAAAAAGTATATACACATTTGTCCCATTTGCAAAAACACCACTGTCAGTTAGAAAATAAGGAGGTATACTTACTTCCATTATCTAAAGGGAATAGATCACTGCCCTCTCTGTGCTGGTTCACCCTACATGGACTGTGGGACCAATGATGAGAAGAGTGGGAGCGCTGGTGTGGAGTGCTGTGATGCAGAGAGTGGGACTGCTGGCGTGGGGTATGGGACCGCTGCCGTGGGGTATGGGACCGCTGGCGTGGGGTATGGGACCGCTGGCGTGGGGTATGGGACCGCTGGCGTGGGGTATGGGACCGCTGGCGTGGGGTATGGGACCGCTGGCGTGGGGTATGGGACCGCTGGCGTGGGGTATGGGACCGCTGCCGTGGGGTATGGGACCGCTGGCGTGGGGTATGGGACCGCTGGCGTGGGGTATGGGACCGCTGGCGTGGGGTATGGGACCGCTGGCGTGGGGTATGGGACCGCTGGCTTGGACAGACATGGAGTGGACTGCGGGACCTAGATCTAGGAGTCATTTCTCCTGATCCTGAAGCCTGGCTGGACATTTGTCGAACACTTGGTGGTTTTGGAAAGGACAGACCTGATGGATGAAAGACAACCAAGTTAGATGATGGATTGGCTGAAATATATAATAAAAGTTATGATGCTTACCAGTTTGCTTACTGTGTTGTGATTGTGCTTCCACACATGGCTTTCGTACATTGCATCCTTTTCCAGAACCATCTTGGGTGCATTCATCCACATCTGTGTAAGAAGGAAAACAACAATATAACCACAATGCATACTATCACAAGATATAATATCCTTCAGCACCAGAAACCAGGGACCTGCCACAGTGGCCAATTATTCTATACCTAACATAAATCCTGGGTATTTTTTCTTCTTCGATACCCTCTTGACAGGACTGCATTCTTCTTCACTCAGCTCTGCAGTTGTTGTTTGGTCGAATGCCTCACACACCTCCCGCTTCTCTAAAGTAAGTGGACAACAAAACAAACTTTTAATAACTAACTTAATTTGTGTTAAAATGTTTATTCAAAAGCAGATCGTAGAGACATTGTAATCTTCCACGATCAAAAATCGTCATATCACACACCCCTAATTAGAAAAAAAAAAAAAAAAAAAACTGATTTAACTTTTAAAAAGGGATGTAAACTTACTTGACTTGATTTTAATTTTCAACAGTGGAAACTTTTTCCAGCTGCTTGCTGGCTGTCGCATCTCTTTAGCGACTTTGGTTACATTAGCCCCTGGTGGCCAGTGAACCATGCTGTCCTTCACCCAAACCTCTGGGATGACTCCCTCCTCTTCTCCATGTGGCTCTGTCCAAACTGCCCTGATCCACATAATAAGACCTATAAAAGAATCAGAACAAATCAGTACTTTTAGAGAAGTGTTATTTCAGTTTATGACTCTGGCAACTGCAACAACTTACTTAAGATAACTTAATCATTCTCTGAATGTGTTGCATGCAATCTACATAAGGGGAGCATTCTTTCCTCCACACTCAGAAAAAGCATCATATACAACCTCCACACCCTCACAAGGATAATTTCTGGAAAAGCTGTTAGGCTGATGATACATGGGGCAACTTTGAGCAAATTTGCCAGGCGACTTGTTTGAGCAATGTATGAGATATTTACATATATTTACAAAGATGTTATGGGAGAATGACAAGCATGGGTCTTTTTGTCTTATTAAACATTTAAAAAAAATCTCATGTATTTTCAGCAGTCAGGAGTACTAACACTATCATCAATTAACAGACAAACAAAAATCTAAACTGAAACATGGTTCAACCTCAGTCATAACCAATTACTTAACTGTTAGTATTTCTTTTATATTTTAATTGCGTAGTTTTATTAATAATCTACTTTTTAATTATGTTTTATTACAAATTTATTATTTTCAATTAACTTTTAATTAATTTGAAGTAGTTTAACTTATACATTTCATTTTATTATAGGCTACACTGTTTATTTACTGAATATAAGACTTGCAATTGTCTGTCGGGTGCTATAATTGTGCATACAGGATCAGCTCAGCCCATCAGCTAACTAGAATTCATTATTTATAATTACGCAATGGGTCGGCCCACATTTTACAGCGGCTCACCGTGAAGGTGCTCGCGATGGCCAGTACACTGTTATTACAGTCTGCATAGAGACGCTAAAAATTAAATTTAGCGTACACTATGAAACTATTTTTATATCATTATTTTGATTTTAATGAAAAAAATCTCTTAATGAAATAATAGTGAAAAGGTATGTTTCTGCTTATTAATCACAGTTTGAACGAGAAGAAACCGCATTTTCCGTATTTAATTTCTGGGATAAATAACGAAAAAATGAATGGACTCAAAAATACACGGACCCCCGTGAAAGCAGGGAGATGTTCGTCGCGGAGCTCTAGTCCGAACACAAACGGTTAACGCATCATCCCCTTAACATTTCAAAATCATTAATGTTAGACTTACAATACAATGCTTATAGTCATATTTTATATGTTCACACAGCCAAAGCTTCAACCACACTGGTAACGTTAGGCCACATACTGGCGGGAAATTCGAATACACACAAAAAAATCATTGCACGTTGCAGTTCCATTGCAAGTCATAGTTCATTCTAACACAACCTCCTAAGTGTTAATAGTTACACAATATAACTTGATTTATATTTTATAAGATAACACATTTACTCACCTGATAAAACGTGTCAGAGAACCGCTTTCTGGAAGCTTCGACTTCAGAATGGACCAATCAAGGCAGTGATGAGGCGTTTCAACGGAAACCCGGAAATGAGTAAAACAGCACCATCTACAGATGTGGAATGCTTTCTCAATAAATGGCCATTATGGCCCTACATTTTTCATAATTCCAGAAAATTATTGGAAAACACAAACTGAATTTGAGAAAATAAAATGCACGTTTCATAGAGCCTAAAAAAATGTATTTTTTTTGTTAAACTCTTAATAACTTTTTTTAATAAATTACTGTTAAATTACTTTTTTCATGATTTCAATTAATTAGACATACTTTTTATTATTAATATATATTTTTTATTTGTCTGTTGGAGTCAAGAAAAATTAAAAAGAAAAAAAATGGAAAAAATAAAATTGATTTTATAGGGTCATACATTACATCTTGGTCAATTAAGGAAATCTGAATAATTGTAAAATCTGAAGGGGAGCCTGTTTTTGTTCACCAGACATGAAATGTCAAAGTGAAAAATTTCACTGTGAAAAATTAGGCCTAATGTAAATTTTACAATAATTAATAATTGTTACTGTAAATGCTGGTTTTACAATTATATCGTAATAACAGCAAATGGCAATTCCATGCAAAAGTCAACCTTACCATGAAAAAATAACGTTTTTACCAAAGTTTTTTCTATACTGACAGCACAGATGTCAACATTTGGTGGTTCAAATACCCATGACCCAGGTCTCTCTTAAGGTTTTTAAAGCATTTTTTTTTTTTTTTTTTTAGTGCATGATTTTCCATAGTCTGGTAAGTGCTATTTTCAGGCTTGTCACATCCATAACAGTACATATTTATCAAAATTAAAATAACATTATTCTTTGAAGAGCCATCGCTTCTCTATTTGTTGGGTATTATTGCATCTGGTTTGTGCATTTTAATTTGAAAAAATCCTACAAAGTATAGACCTATTCTCTCAAAAACAGTGTCCTTTTTTGTCACATCCATAACACATGATTATTTCTCTTTTTTAACATAGAAAACTATATAGACTGATATTTTTCTGATGTTTAGACTCTATCAACGAGGGTTTATTAAAATATAAGCAGATTATTTAGTATATTGGTAACACATACATTTTCAAGAATTTATGTCACATCCAACACAAAATGTCACATCCATAATGCTGTATTTGCCAGTATACAGTATTATGATAGCACTATAAATAAAAATAAATAAATAAGTATTTTTGGTAAATTTAATAATCACTCGACTGTTTACCTTCAATTTCAGCATGAGTAAAATAATAATAATAACAATAAATTTCGAGTAGAAGTTACAAGTCCACATACAGCAGTTTGTGTTCCATGCACAAATCCAACACATCATGGTTCAAAAGATGACAAGGATGTGTTTCAACCTCATTTAAGAAAAAAATGCTATTTAAACTTAATCAAGCTAATGAAAAATTCATAGTACACCATAACTTTACATAAAGCCTGATTAAACATACTAATCATTGATGTCAATACGACGTCGATATGACATCAATTAAATGTTTTTGGTCAAACGTTGATTTGACGTACATTGAACGTCAAATATATTGGCCTACATATATATTAAACCAATTTCAGTGCAGGATAACCTCCTATTTTCCATAATTAACCATCAGAAGAAATTGGCATCCAAACTGAAATTAAAATTATGCTATAAAGCATCTTGGTCAAATCTTGACTAATATTTGACGTCAAATTGACATCAAGGTGCCCGCTGGGAATACTTCCCAACTACGGATCGCGTAAAAGGACATTTAGCACAGCGCGATCTTAAAGTGACCATGACCTAAATACAAACACATATGAAATGCATATTCCTGGAACACCTAGAACTCTGGAATGCTGACTAAACGTAAAGCATGTTAATGAAACTTTAAACTTAATGCTTATTTAAGTTTTCTTACTCATAACAAAACACTCCCCGCCTGACGTGGACACACGTCACCCCACAGTCCATGCACAGTCCATTTTCTTTCCTTTTAAACAGTCCATTTACTAAACAGTCCATTTACTGTGCCTCTGGAGGTAGAAGGAGAACTATTTCATTGACTGGCCTGAGAAAGAGGCTAGTCCCGCCTGGTTTGATGATCTTCACCTCAACCTGGCGCACTTTCCCATCTTTGCTAGGGAAGGCCTGTGTAATCAGTCCAAGAGGCCATTCATTCCTAGGTGCTTGGCTGTTCTTAAGGAGAACAACGCTTCCAGACTGAATGTTTGGCTGAGTGGACTGCCATTTTTTGCGGGCCTGCAGTGTTGGGAGGAATTGTTTCCTCCAGCGGTCCCAGAAGGTGTTGGACAGGTGCTGAACTTGCCGCCACTGGGACTTGTAGAGGTCTGCAACTCCAAACTCACCAGCAGGAGCAGGAACAATGTTCGTCTTTTGTGTGAGAAGAGCAGCTGGTGTAAGTATGAACGAGTCATCAGGGTCCATAGTCACTGGAACAAGTGGCCTGGCGTTGATGATCGCTGCAACTTCTGCCATGAAAGTCACCAGCACTTCGTGGGTGAGCTTGTCTTTCAGCTGGAGGAACATTGCGTCCAGAATCCTCCTAGCCAATCCTATCATTCTCTCCCATGATCCACCCCAATGGGATGCATGTGGGGGATTAAAGGACCAGATGCAACCCTTGTCCGAGAGGTAAGTCTTTACAGCAGTGCTGTCAATGTTTGAGGCTATCTTCAGTTCCTTACAGGCGCCAATGAAGTTTGTGCCACGGTCGGAACGAATGTATTTGACCGGTCCACGTATTGAAAGGAAGCGCCGTAGCGCATTGATGAAGCTAGAAGTGTCGAGGGATTCTATGACTTCAATGTGCACAGCTCTTATGCTCATGCACGTAAAGATCACTGCCCACCTTTTACTTTGAGCGAAGCCGCCTCTGGTCTTGCGTGAGGAGACGTTCCATGGGCCGAACACATCAAGACCCACGCTGGAGAACGGAGGATCTGTTGAGAGACGATCGGCTGGCAGGTTAGCCATTTTCTGGATGCTGAGTGGAGCTCTGAGCCTTCTGCATGTTATGCATTGGTGGATGATGCTGCTTACTCTTTTCTTCCCTCCGACTATCCAAAAGCCAGCTGAACGGACCGCCCCCTCAGTAAAGTGACGGCCTTGATGATGAATTTGCTCGTGGTGGTGTCTGATGAGCAAAGTGGCGATGTGATGCCGGCCAGGAATAATCAGGGGAGTCTTTTCACTCTGATTGAGATTTGAATGATGAAGACGGCCTCCAACTCTGAGAAGGCCGTGTGCGTCAATGAACGAGTCCAGATTTCTGAGAGGGCTTGTTTTTGGCATCCTTTCCTGTTTTAGAATGCACTTTATCTCTTGGCTGTAGACTTCCTGTTGAACTGCTTGGATGATTACAGTTGACGCTTTCTCGGATTCCTCAACTGTGAATTCAGCTTTGCAGTAATGCCAGCCCTTGCATGCTCTGTTCTCTCTGTGAGCTGTCTTGAAATGACAGGCTATGTGAACGAGGCGAGTGACTGCACGAGTTAATGACTTCCAGGTAGAGAACTTAGCAAAGCGTTGTGAATCCAGTTGCTTGTTTGAGGCTGTAGTGCTTAAGGCAGACACCAGAGGGCGGATGTCTGGGTCTGTGCTCGGGTCAACAAGGTCATAAGTGCTTGCAGAAATGCTGGGCTCCGGCTTGGAGAGAAATTTGGGCCCACTTAGCCAGTTGGTGTGTTTCAGTTGGCCAGCAGGGACGGAACGCGTTGCGTGATCTGCAGGGTTCAGGTCTGTTGGCACGTAGCGCCACTGGTCTGGTCGGCAAGATCTTCGGATGCGTAACACCCGGTTGCTGACATAGACATAAAAGCGCCTGGTCTCATTGCAAATATAGCCCAAGACTACTTTACTGTCTGAATAGTAGGTTACGGCATCAAGCTGTAGGTCTAGTTCTGCTGAGACCAGGTCTGCTAACTCAACAGCAAGCACTGCTGCGCAAAGTTCAAGTCTTGGCACTGTGTGTTCAGGGCAGGGGGCCAGCTTGGCTTTGCCCATTACAAATCCACTCTGGTTGTTGCCATTACTGTCTGTCACCTTCAGGTAGCACACAGCACCGATAGCTTTCACTGACGCATCACAGAACACACACAGTTCTCTTCTTACTGCTGCTGACGGTGAGGTTTCTGTGTAGCGCCTTGGGATGGAAAGCTCAGCGAGCTCGGACAGAGAGGCTCTCCATGACGTCCAGGCATCTTCCATGGCTGGAGGTAAGGGCGCATCCCAGTCACCATTCTCCACCGTGAGCTCTCGCAGGATAGCCTTGCCTTGGATTGTAACGGGCGCAACAAATCCAAGTGGGTCGTAGAGTCTATTGATTGTGGATAAGACACCCCGCCGGGTGTAGGGCTTGGTCTCACTAGAGACATTAAAAAGGAAACAGTCTGTCTTGAGATTCCAGTCAAGCCCGAGGCTGCGCTGCAACGGCAGCGCGTCTGTGTCAAGGTCAAGGTCTTTGAGGTCACTCGCGTGGTCACTGGATGGAAAGGCGTCCATGACTTCTTTGTTGTTCGCTGTAATCTTGTGAAGTCTCAGATTTGACTTGGAGAGCACATCCTGAGTCCTTTTTAACAGGCTGATAGCAGCTTGAACTGTGGGCAGGGACTTCAACCCGTCATCGACATAGAAGTCATGCAACACGAAGTGTTGCACATCTGGGTCGACGTGGAACTCGTTGCCTTGAACAGACTTGTGTAGACCATGAATAGCCACTGCAGGTGAAGGGCTATTGCCGAAGACGTGGACGTTCATCCGGTAATCCACGGTGGCTTTGGAGAGGTCATTGTCCTGGAACCAGAGAAAGCGTAAGAAGTTACGGTCTTTCTCTCTTACCCGGAAGCAATAGAACATCTGTTCTATGTCGGCTGTGACGGCGATGGCCTCTCTTCTGAACCGAATCAGCACTCCCAGTAGTGTGTTATTCAGGTCAGGACCCGTTAACAGCACGTTGTTGAGTGACACGCCGTTGTATTGGGCACTGGAATCGAATACCACACGGATTTTCTTAGGTTTTTTCGGATGATACACCCCGAACGTTGGTAAGTACCACCTTTCTTCATCCGAACTGAGAGGGGGGGCTAACTCTGCATGACCGTTCCGAAACATGTTGCCCATGAAGGCGAGAAAGTGGTCTCTCATCTCAGGCTTTTTCTCAAAGTTACGCTTGAGAGACATGAGACGCCTCAGCGCCTGTGGCCTATTGTCTGGGAGCCGTGGGCGTGGACTCTTGAAGGGTAATGGTGCCACCCAACTGTTATTTGGGTCTTTTTGTAGTCCTTCATCCATTATCTCCATGAACGTTGAATCTTGAATGGAGGGAGCCACCTGGTTGTCATCCCTGGTCCGCCTGAACACTGTGCATCCAAGGTGGTCGGTTTCACAAATAGGCTGGTCCTCAGGATACGCTGGAGGCTCACTGATGACCTGGGTGTCGCTGAACCTCTCCTTCACATGGAACACGTTGGGGCACGCGTCAAAGAGAGTGGGCCGTTGCAGCTCTGTGGTGTTCGTATGGAACGTGCTAATTGTAAGTGGCCTGTGAACATTACCTAGGCACACATTTCCAACAATGACCCACCCCAGGTCTAACTTCTGTGCGTAAGGCAGGTTGTGAGGGCCATTCACCTGTTTGCGGACTTTATGCACTCTGATAATGTCTCGTCCTAAGAGAAGCATAATGGGGGCTTGCGGGTCAATGTCTGGGATGAGGTGTGCCACTGACTTTAGATGAGCATGATGAAGAGCTACTTCGGGGGTTGGAATCTCCTCTCTGTTGTTCGGTATGTCGTTACATTCTATGAGGCTTGGCAACGGGATGCGAACAGCTCCATCCAGAGACTCCACTTCATAGCCACTGGCCCTTCTGCCTGCTGATGGCTTCACTCCGGCACATGTTCTCAGTGTGTAAGGAGAGCTTGGACTTTGGTCGTTGAACATGTCGAAGAACTGTGAGCGAACCAGTGACCTGTTGCTCTGCTCGTCCATGATCGCATACAGTTTCACGGCTTTTTCTCTGTGGCCGACTGGGAACACTTTGACGAGGCATATTTTCGAGCAGGAGCGGTCTGTGAGTTCCCCTCCGCAGATTTTCGTGCATTTGTTGGTGACCTGAGACTGCGGTGAAGCTTCATCCTCCTCCCCGCCGTGCTCAGCAGTAGGGCCAGCCCTCTGATGCCAGGGTGCAGGTCCAGGGTGAAGCGCTGTGTTGTGCCTGTCGCTCTTACATTCAAAACACTGGACATTGAGTTTGCAGTTCTTTGCTATGTGAGACGAGGAAGAAAGACATTTAAAGCACACATTGTTCTCTTTAAGGAGTGTTTTGCGCTCGTCAATGGGCTTTTCTCTGAATGCCCGACACTTACGGAGAGGGTGTGGCTTTTTATGCAACAGACACAGTTTGTCGCCTTCGTCGGATTTTGTTGGAGGCTCACCCGTGTCAGATGTGGCTCTGGGTGACACCTCTGTCTTGTGGACGGAGACTTCCCGCTGTCTGGTGGGCTTCCACCCTGTCTTCTCTGTTCTGGGGGCCATGTCTGTGTTGCCGATGTGACTGAAGCTTGGGTCATTTGCGATGCGAGCCTGCTCGCTGACAAAATCAACAAAGAAGCCAAAGGGAGGATAGATCACATGGTTTTGACGCTTGTAGGCTGCACCAGCTATCACCCACTTGTCCTGGAGACGAGGCGGGAGTTTCTGTACAATTGGGTTGACGCCTCTCGACGTGTCCAGGAAAGCCAGGCCTGGTAAGTCTCCTTCAGCCTTAGCGGCCTGCAGTTCCATTAGCAGATCACCCAGCTTTGTCAGCTTAGATCCATCTCGGTTTACTATTTTTGGAAAGCTGTCAATGCGTTTGAACAGAGCATTTTCTATTGCTTCAGCTGAGCCATATGTTTGCTCGAGCCTTTCCCATGCCATGGCCAGTCCTGCTTCTGGCCGATTGATGTGTATTGCTCTTATCTGCTCAATATGCTCTGCTGACTCCTTCCCGAGCCACTTTAGCAGAAGATCCATCTCCTCACTCGGTTCCAGGATAAGGCCTCTGATGGCAGTCAAAAAGGAACGCTTCCATGCTCTGTAGTTTTGGGGTTTGTCATTGAATTGAAGCAAGCCTGTAGCCACAAGCTCACGGCGGGCTAGATACCTGACAAAGTCATTTATGTATGAGCTGCCATCATTGTAGTCTGGCGGTATGGCATGGTGTGCGGGAGGAGGCTGGGTGTGGTGATTTTGTGTTCTGAAGTGGTGTACTAGAGAAGCATGCTCACCGCTGGACTTGATGTGAGGTAGACAAACATCTCCAGGCGTCCTGTTGAATGGCTTGTGGCTGTCTTCGTATGTGCTGATGTAAGGCTGTTGTGAGATGAGACGATGTGTAGCAGTACTGTTCTGATGCGGATAGAAGGGACTGGCTTCAGGCTTTAGTGGTGGAGGTGACACGTTGTGGTTAAAGACTGGCGCTGTCTTTGCTTGTATGTCACCGTTTTCACATGACTTAAGTTCTGAATCCCTTTCTTTTAGTTGATCAAGCACATACTGCCTTGTGCGTTGTGAGGCTTCTAAAGGAACAGAGTCTTTGTTCAGGTCACAACTATGTCTCTCGCTCTTTACATCAGCAGCAGCTTCAAGTGTCTCTGCTTCTGCAATGGCTGCTGCAGCCTCTTTTTTATGTTTTAGCATTTCTATAGACACTTCCAACTTAGCTTGTTGTAGCCTCAGATTAGCTTCCTCTTCAGCATAGCATAGGCGTGCCTTCGCTGCTTCGGCTCTCGCTCTTGCTCTGACTGCTGCAGACCCCGCTGACGATAAACTGGATCTCACTGAACAACATACTTGCGAGCGTGTCCTTATCGATGCACTGTATGGGTCCTCCTGTGCTGCTGTATTTCCATGCAAACTCTCCTCTGTAGCCTGTAGCTCGGTGGCGCGCACTGCTCCAGTAGCACTTGACTGTAGAGTATGGTCTGTTGCTCGTCCACTGGATGCGTGTGACGACGACATGTCGGCCAGCTTCCAACTTGCTCTGATTTATCTCACTTGCTTGATAGCGTCGTTTCACTGTGCCGTCCTCGATATGTTAACTTAATATCCTGACAGCCAGCTAAACTTTTTCCCCACACCAAGACTCTGAAGATTAATTCTTAGTTCCACAGGTTTATTGGGGTTAAGGAAAATAGTGAAACTGCAACACACAAAAGAGCAATGACAAATTACACATGAATAAAGGCTACTTTGCACAATTACTGTTACATATTTGTTTGTACTCATTTAACACTAATAAAGAAATACATGTGAATTACATTCTGGTCATTAAACCATCTTTACCGTGTAGCTCATAACAAATGAACACGTGAGAGCTAGCATATGCGTTGCTGAAGTGAGTTCAAACCACCGGCAGATTACGCTCTACAAACTTACAATTATTGTCAAAAATAACGAATAATACTTCCAGAATAATCTCACAAAACAAAGTATACATACCGACGATGCTACGTCAGAAATGAGAAGTAGACAGATGCGATTGAAGCGCCATGAAAAATAAACTTGAGCAAACCGCTGAAACGCGCATGAAGAGCGTGAGTAATACTTCCCAACTACGGATCGCGTAAAAGGACATTTAGCACAGCGCGATCTTAAAGTGACCATGACCTAAATACAAACACATATGAAATGCATATTCCTGGAACACCTAGAACTCTGGAATGCTGACTAAACGTAAAGCATGTTAATGAAACTTTAAACTTAATGCTTATTTAAGTTTTCTTACTCATAACAAAACACTACCTATTGATTTCATTCTCCCTACCACTTGTTTAATATTGTATAAATGACGTCCCTTCTTCCCTTCATCCCATTGTTTCTGCCAGTCCTTCATAATATTATTCCTTATTTTTGCTTTACTTTCAGCTTTACTAAATGCTACTTCCATAATTCTATCATGTTTCAGAGCTTGCTTAGCCAACGCGTCTGCAGCTTCATTCCCCTCCATCCCCCTATGAGCTGGAATCCACATAATTCTGATTTCTGTTTTTATTTTCTGAAGTCTGAACATAATTTCATATACAATATCAAGTCTGTTATTAGTGGATAAAGACTGTAGAGACATCAATGAAGATAAACTATCTGAACATATCACAACCTTGCCAATTTTATTTTGTTCTACCCACTGTGATGCCGTTAAAATGGCTAACAACTCAACCGTAAACACTGTTAGATGATCGGAAGTTCTTTCTTTAATACTTATCTTCAACTCTGGAATAGTGAATGCAAACCCAGTAAGACCACTCTTAGGATCCATCGGTGAATAATGCTATAAAAGATTTATATACAGAACTTAGTCTGTCATCTACTATCTCTGCCCAGTTGCCCTTCCCTTCATGTCTTTTTATTTCCTCTTGTAAATGTAGATCAACA
Source organism: Barbus barbus (assembly GCF_936440315.1). NCBI lineage: Eukaryota > Metazoa > Chordata > Actinopteri > Cypriniformes > Cyprinidae > Barbus > Barbus barbus. Next base: position 5,717,985 of record NC_136731.1, on the reverse strand, counting down.
ATTAGTGGTGGAAACAGCCAAGGAGGGGTGATTGGATAAAGGACCTTAGGACTGAACTTTCTCTCCTGTAACTCCATTTCAATTGCTATGTTACCAGCTGCCCAAGCAAAACATTCTACCTTTCCCTTTGTACTTTCCCAACATGGGTTTAGATACTTTACTGTAGGATGCCTTCTTTCATTATGCCCTTTTAGGTTTGCCCAAAAATTCATCATCAACTGTTTGAATCGTAAATTTAGAGGTAACTTACCCATCTCCACTTGAACTGCACAAGCTGGAGAGGTCCTTATAGCCCCGCGGCAGATTCTCAGTGCTTGATTTTGAATAACTTCTAGTTTCTTTAATGATGTTTTCGACGCTGATCTATACACTACATTTCCATATTCTATCACTGGTCTCATTAAAGCAACATATACATCTCTCAATGCCCTTTTGTTAGCGCCCCACTCTGACCCAATTAAGCACCTCATTATATTTAAAATCTTCTTGCATTTTTCCTCTACTTTTCTTACATGTTCTGTCCAGTTTATTTTGGAGTCAAATATTACCCCTAAAAACCTAGTTATTTACTTGTTCAATTTGTTTTCCATACATCAAAATCCTCACGTCCTTAACCCTCTTCCGAGTAAAAACCATCATCTTTTTCTTCTCTGCTGAAAATGTAAAACCCCATGAATAAGACCATTCTTCAATCCCTCTTACAGTTTCCTGCATTTTGTCTTGAATTAGTGTTAAACTCTTGCCATTCTTCCAGAGGGCCGCATCATCAGCAAACAGTGACTTCCCAATATCATACTTTATTTTACAAAATACATCATTTATCATGATAGAAAAAAGCAATGGGCTTATCACACTACCCTGCGGAGTCCCATTTTCCACTCTAAATTTATTGGACATTGAAGTACCAATTTTAACCTGAATATACCTGTTACGGGGCTGACGAGACGTGAGGATCCATATGCAAAGCTTTGTGAAACATGGTCATAAAACAGGCAGGGTCAGAGATCGGCAAACAGGTATGGCAAGGGCAAGACAAAGCAATCCGTGGAACAAGCGTGGATCGACGATCAGCGAACAGTATCCAAAGGGCAAGGCAGAGAGATAATCCAAAAGCGAAGGCAATAATCCAAACGGGAAGCGAACACAGTCCAAACGGCAAGGCAAAGGGGTAAATCCAGGAAACACGGGCAGGGTCAGACACGGCAAGATAAACAAGGCAGGACAAGACTATCAATGGCTCTGTAAAGTTGCTATCGCTATGTGAGTGATAAACGCTAACAATACTCGGCCGTGAGCAAGAGCAAGTCCCAGGCTTAAATGGTGAGTGGCAGTGATTGTGAAATGATGATCAGGTGTGGGCGAGATAGTGAACAGCTGTGCATGTCGTCAGTGCAATGGATTGTGGGAAATGGAGTCCAATGTGTTGTGAGTGAAAATGTCAATGTGGTGAACGGGTGACCTCTGGTGGTGATTGTCCGGAAGGGCATGGACCAGATTCGTGATTCTCCCCCCCCCCCCCAAAGAGCGGCTTCCAGACGCTCCTATATAGTCCAGGAGGGTGGTGGAGGGGAGGCGGAACAGGGGGAGGGAACGGAGGGCCAGGTCCGTGACGAAGTGGGAAGACCGGGGACTGAGGCAGAACCGGCAGAGCAGAGGCCCACCAGGGCGGAGCAGACGAGACCAGAGCCCACCAGGGGGCGGAGCAGAAGACCACCACGGCAGGGCAGATGACCAGACCGGAGCAGAGGACCGCCACGGCGGAGCAGATGACCACCAGACCCGAGCATAAGACCACCACGGCGGGGCAGACAACCACCAGACCCGAGCAGAAGACCACCATGGCAGGGCAGAGGACCACCACAGGGAGGCAGACAGGGCAGGAACCCAAGACAGAGACTGGGATCTGGGGAGAACAAGGACAGACAACACAGAGAGAGCAGGGACAGACAACACAGAGAGTCCTTGTTGCAGGGCAGGACGGGACCAGAGTGCACCTGGGCGAAGCAGGAGACCCCCTGAACCAGACAGCTGACCACCACCGCTGACCAGACAAAGCCGGAGCCCACCAGTGTGGCGTAGACTGGGTAGAGAATCTCCACGGTAGAGTGGACTGGTCAGGAAGCCAGGGCAGGATCGGGGATCTGGGGAGAGCAGAGACGGACACCACAGGGAGAACAGAGACAGACAACACAGAGAGAGTCTTCATGGTCTCAGGAGCTGGGACCGGGCAGGTCGAGAGCTCGTAAATGGTCTCCATGGCTGTGGCAGGACAGGAGGAGGATATGCAGACGGCCTCCATTGCCGTGACTGGGCATGACGAGGATTCACAGACGGCCTCCTTGGCCATGACAGGACCGGGCGTCAGTTCACAGACGGCCTCTTTGGCCGTGACAGGACCGGGCGTCAGTTCACAGACGGCCTCTTTGGCCGTGACAGGACCGGGCGTGAGTTCACAGACGGCCTCTTTGGCCGTGACAGGACCGGGCGGGAGTTCACAGACGGCCTCCATAGCCGTGACAGGGCAGGGCGCGAGTTCACAGACGGCCTCTTTGGGGCGCTCTGGAGGAGCGGGCACTTGAGGATCAGGATCGGCTCTCCTGGCCGTGACTTGAGAAGTGGATACTCGGGATACGGGATCGGCACTCCTGGCCGTGACTTGAGAACTGGATTCTCAGGATATGGGATCGGCTCTCCTGGCCGTTGCTTTAGAACTGGATTCGGGATCGGCTCTCCTGGCCGTGACAGGACAGACAGCGAGTTCAGGGACGGCCTCCGTGGCCATGACAGGGTAGACAGGGAGTTCAAGAGTGGGCGCCACCACTTCGGAGGTTCTGCAGCGGAAGCCGCCACCTCTGGAGGCACCTGAACAGAAGAGGCCTCAGGAGCAGACTCGTAGACAGGAGAGGCCTCAGGAGCACAGTGTGCAGCCCACACACTCAAAATGGCAACCGCCATAACGGGAAGCACTGAGGTCAGGGGAACAGTCTCTGTAACAGCCAGGGTTGAGGCCCTGGGAATGCCAGCTGCTCGCACCGATATCAGTGGTGGATCCCTTATGCGGGAAACCAGACAGGAAACTCGAAGGACTGACCTTAAATCCTTGGGTGTGGCAGACTCTGGCTTGACAGCGATGACGTGAGCAGACTCTGGCTTGACAGCGATGACGTGAGCAGACTCTGGCTTGACAGCGATGACGTGAGCAGACTCTGGCTTGATAGCGATGACGTGGAGGGGTGTTGTTGTTACCGCCATTTCGCGAGTGAGTGCGGTGCGTTCCGCGTTCCTCCGCGACACCCACAGTGAACGGAGAGCCCACACACAGCAAAGCATAATCCATGAACTGACTAAGAGATGAACGAGGACCCTCGCGGATTAAACGTGATTTGAGTGGTTGGTTAATGCCCTCACAAAAGAAGTCAATAAGTACATAGTCCGGCAAATCAGAAAAATGGGCGAGGTCTAAATACTCCTTTATATACTCCTCGAGCGGTCACGAGCCCTGGTCGAGGGTTAATAATATACGTTCCATGTCCATACCTGGCCAATGTCCACTGGAAAAGCCGCTGGATCCTGGTGTGGCCGAGTATTCTGTTACGGGGTTGACGAGACATGAGACGTGCGGATCCATATGCAAAGCTTTATTGTGAAACATGGTCATAAAACAGGCAGGATCAGAGATCGGCAAACAGGTATGGCAAGGGCAAGACAAAGCAATCCGTGGAACAAGCGTGGGTCGACGATAAGCGAACAGTATCCAAAGGGCAAGGCAGAGAGATAATCCAAAAGCGAAGGCAATAATCCAAACGGGAAGCGAACACAGTCCAAACGGCAAGGCAAAGGGGTAAATCCAGGAAACACGGGCAGGGTCAGACACGGCAAGATAAACAAGGCAGGACAAGACTATCAATGGCTCTGTAAAGTTGCTATCGCTATGTGATCGATAAACGCTAACAATACTCAGCCCTGAGCAAGAGCAAGTCCCAGACTTAAATAGTGAGTGCGTGATTGTGAAATGATAATCAGGTGTGTGTGATGTGTGAATGGTGACAGCTGTAATCTGTGCAATGGATTGTGGGAACTGTAGTCCAGTGTGCTGTGTAGTGTAAGAGTCAATGTGGTGAAAGGGTGACCTCTGGTGGTGATTGTCCAGAAGAGCATGGACCAGATTCGTGACAATACCTTTCATATAAAAAGCTTTTAATCCAATTAAAAGTTCTTCCCTTACTACCAATTTTATCTAATTTAATCAATAATCCCTCTTTCCATACCATATCATAGGCTTTTTCTACATCTAAAAAAACTGCCATAACAGACTCCTTTTTTTATTTGAGCTTTTCTAATTTCAGTTTCCAAACAAACCACAGGATCCATTGTTCCCCGTCCTTTCCGAAAACCACTCTGATAAAGCGATAAAAGACCCTTATTTTCTACATAAAAGTTCATTCTTTCTACAATCATCCTTTCCATTATTTTCCCAACATGCGACGTGAGAGCAATAGGCCTATAGTTCGCTGGATTTGTAAGGTCCTTACCTGGTTTTGCTATAGGTATAATAATAGTCTCTTTCCAATTTATAGGTAATCTGCCTTCTACCCAGACCTTATTATATAATCCTAAAAGTTTAATTTGAGTTAAAAATCCTAAGTGCTTTAACATACTATAGCATATCTGGTCTTTTCCTGGGGCAGTCACTTTTGACTTATCTATTGCACGATTCATTTCTCTTAATGTAAATGGGGTATCCATAGCATCCTCTGTACTTTCCTTTCTTCTTAGTGCTTCTGGATATGCATCTCTAGTCTCTTCCTTCCCCCGCTTTCCCGCCTCTGACAAATTATTAGAACTATGAATTTCAACAAAGGCCTTAACTATTATTTCAGCTTTTTCCTCATTTGTTACAGCTATGACTTCTCCTGATTTTAAAACTTTTCTAATTCCCCTCATTTTCCTTATCATTCCCCACACATCCCCTAATGGAGTTGTTCTACCTATACTATTACAATATTCTCTCCAACTATTTCTTTTTGCCTTTTTCACTACTCTCCTAACTTGTGCTTGAGCCTTTTTATACTCCATTAATCTTTGATAGTTGTGTGTTCTCTTCAATCTCTTAAATGCCTTGTTTCTTTCTTTAATGATTTTACTACATTCTTCTGTCCACCATGGCACTGCTTTCCTATTCATTTCTCCTTTACTTCTTGGAATAGATATCTTAGCTGCTCTCAAAACTACTTCCCTAAACTTAACATCAATTTTATCTATGTCTTGATTTAGATCTATTTCACTACTTTCCACCTCACATAAATACTCTAATTTTTCCCACTTAGCTTTATTAAATATCCATTTAGCCTCTCTTTCCTCTACCCTCTCATCACTTCCTACATATATTTGACATAAAACAGGATAATGGTCACTACCTATAGTCCAATCCTCCCATATCTCCCACTCAAATACCTGCCACCTCTTTTGACACCAGTGTTAAATCAAGTGCTGAACCTTTGCCTGTGTGAACATCTATTCTTGTTTTCATCATTCATCATTAAGGCACACCAACTAATTTTCTTCCAATAACTGTTCTATTATTTGTCCATTTAAATCAGTTTTTCCGCCTCCCCATAATGAACTATGAGCATTAAAATCACCACATAAAAAAATTTGATTACCCACTTTTCCTACGATCTGACATAATTTATCAAAAACTAATTTCCTACAAGGATTATAATCATTTATAATAGAAAGCTGCCCTTGGTTAGTCCATATTTTTATTATGATATACTCTTCTTCCTTTCCTTTGGCAATAACTTGATAAGGAATATTTATTTTGATAAACGTAGCACATCCACCTCCTATACCATTTTCCCTATCACCTCTTACACTAATATAATTATTTATTCTAAAATCTAAATTCAGTGTCAACCATGTTTCTTGTATACATAATACATCAGGTGCAATTGGTAATGAATTGATAAAATGTTTAAATTCCTGCCCGTTTGCCACTAAACGTCTTGCATGCCATTGTAGTATAAGAACCATTATGTCATCCAACACTTGAAACCTCCTGACTAGCCTGAGCACTTAATTCATTCCTCACCTCCTCCCAGGACAATTCAATAAGGTTTAGGTGATTCACAGCTGCCTTTACTATTATTTGTATCCTTTCCGTTTTTTAATTTTGCTTCCGTTGTAGCATTGATGACTCCTGCGATGAAAATAATTTTCGAACTCAAAACCCTTCGCCCTCGGAGAAACTCACTCCGAAGCCCTGCTACCCTCACACCCGCACATGGCCTGACCCGGAAGCAGTCCCTCCTGGTGCATCCAAATTTTAAAAATAATACTACAATCTCTTCAATTCTATTTATAAATCTTGTTTCTTTTAAGAAAATAATGAATTCATTTAATATTCTTGATTGCTTTGGGCCATTTCCTAACATAACCTGAGGTGACAAATGATTTATTCCCAAGGATCTTAACACTTGAATTAGTATCAATCTTTCTCTTTCATAAGCATCACACGCTATAAGAACATGTTCTACGGATTCAACAAACAATGTCTAAAACGCATCCTTGACATTAAAACCTCATACTTTCTTCTTTCTAGACCTACTTTCTCTTGAATGTGAAATAAGTGTCTATCTTTTGCTCCACTATCCCACTCCTTCTGCCATTTCTTTCTTATTTCATTTGCGATTAACCCTTTTACTTCTGTTTTACTCATTGACACTTTAATGTCAGTTTGTACATGTTTCAAAGCCTGTTTGGCCTCATTTCCTTCCTCACTCATGTGTGCTGGTACCCAGAAGTTTACTATTAGTCCAGATTGATTTATTCTAAATAAACTCTGCATCACTTCAGATATCATATCTTGTCTTGCTATTGCATTTCCACTCAACAAGCTCTTTAAAACTGAAAGGGAGTCTGTGCAAATCACTGATCTTATTGGTTGTACTTCTTCTATCCACTGAAGAGCTAGGAATATTGCTATAATCTCTGTAGTAAAAACTGATCTGAAATTCTTTAGGAAATTTTTAGCTCCCGTTTCTTCTTCTGCGCCCTCATTTTCACTCCCGTCCCGCTCGCATCACTTCCGGTCTCTGAAAAACCCTTCAATATGAAAGTCTTTGAATACCTCCACACATGCGTAATATAATGTTAAAATGTTAATAACTATTTTTAAATACACACAATTTGTGACAATTCACACATTTTTGAGCGATTACAATTGTTTTGTTTTTTTTGTAAACTAGTAAAAGATACAGATTCTGAACAGTTCTAGTTTTAAGCAGTGTATTAGTAGTTAGTTAGTGAGCTCCACTCTAAGAGAAGTCTGTAAAATAGGGCACAATCTACTGTTAATATGAAGGAACAGGGCCGGTTCTAGACATTAGCAGGTCCTAGGCAAAACTCACCTGCAATAAAAAAACACTTGAAACAAATGTGATTCCTAACCTTTTTATTTATTTTTAATTTGTACAAAGTTTGGGCACATTACTATTTTTAATGTTTTTGAAAGAAGTCACTTATGATCATCAAGTCTGCATTTATTTGATCAGAAATACAGAAATTACTATAATATTGTGAAACTTTAAATAACGCTGTTCTTTTTTACCATACTTTAAAATATCTATTTCTGTGAGTCACAGCTGAATTTTCAGCATCATTTTAACACATCTTTGTGAATTTCTTAATAAAATAAAATAAAATCCTGACCCATTGAAATCCAAACGTTTGAATGGAAAACTTTTCTATTGCACAATATTACTTTTTTCTGTATTTTTGATCAAATAAATGTATCGCTTGATGAGCATAAGATACTTATTTAAAAAACATTAAAAACTGTAATGTGTCCAAACTTTTGTCCAGTACTGTACGTACATATTAATCAAACTTTATCTAAGGTCTTTATCTAGTTTGTTTGTTATTATAGCCATGATAAAATTATGATTATTTTGCAGTAATTGTTCCTGTAATTTATTCACAGTTCCTGAATACCACTTCAGTAAATGAACATCAGTGCTTTTATATTTTTTCTGGGTATGGACAGGGTTTTTCCCTCCTATTTAACCAATATTAACTATAATATTGTCATATTATTAATAAATATGATTTTACCCTATGTATTGTATTGCTACCTTAGCCTATACATCAGCACAATTTAGAAGTTACACACATCTGAGTTTGCCTACTTTTTTTGAAACATTAAAAGATGGTCTGGTGTGTTTGCTTTTTGAATTTGAATACAAAGTTCTTTGTTTTTACTTTTGTAGCTGTTTTGCTAGTCTTCTCCTGAGTCGACGTGATATAATTTACTGTACGTGCAAATTCAAAGGCTAAGTGGACATCAATGACATTGGGTTTTTAAAATACTTTTTTTTTTTTTTTATCATAAATGATTCCTTCTTAGAATGAATTTGAGGACTGTCCCAGAAGGTTGTACGCAGTTTTCCAGTCTGTGAGGAAGTGAGGGAACGAGACATTGCTCTTATTGCCGTGTCACCGAGCTCTGGATCTTAGAATGTAAGTTGCTTCAGTCAAAGATTCTGAATGGATGACGTACAAGCACTGCCTTATATAGAGTGGGATTCCCGCTCATATTTTGCGCGCTTGAACGCCATTGGCCAGTTTCACTGGCATGATTCAATAAGGCTTCAGTAGTATTCGAGAAAAAGGTATTTCCCTAAGCAATGTCTAGTTCCCTCATTTCGGGGAACCGAGGTTACGTGAGTAACCGAGAGCGTCTATCTCTGGCCCGGGTTGGTTTAGACTCCGACGGGCCGCTGCTAGAATGAAGGATCTCCTCCGCCTGAGAAAGATCTGGCGGTTAATCCTGAGGAGCACAGTTCTCAAGAGGAATACTTCAGCTGCAAAAAGTATGTTATTTAATATTCAATCTCATGTTTGATGTTTTAAATGCCACGAAGAATATAGTTTTTAGATGGTTTCTATTAGGAGGTAAATGAAAACTTTTGAAGCGTATATGATGATGAATTAAAATCATCAAAAATAAATGATGTGATTAAAATCATACTTATTTTACTGTGGTGGGGATTATTATGAGCAAACAAATTTAAAAGTTTAATCTGAACACTTTATGTATGCATTCTGACATTATTTTATTTTTTTACAGAAATTCTGAGCAGCTGCATGAACATTCATCAAACATATGAGGTGCGAATTCTGGGTCTGGTCCTAATGACTGTAAAAAAAACTGTAATGCTTAAGATTTAATAATTACCTTACAATATATATTTATACATATATTTCAAGGCTGCAATTTGGAAAAACTTTCAATCTAATGCTGCTGAAATGGAGGTCAAGGAGACTATGAAGAGGTGGCTCCAGGCAGATCAAAAGGGCGGACTTCGGGAGGCAGACACACTCTGAGAGTTTAAGAGTCCTATCTCTTTAACCTTCCATACACATGATGACACACTATCACATTTCTATCATTCAAATCCCTTAAACAGACCTGCAAACTCATCAGAGAAAAAAAGGTGACAGTGTTGGGGGGGGGAGTGCAGAATGGGCGACGCCGACACTGTGAACGCATTAGCCTTGCACGTTCGCCAGATTCTAAATAGACATTGTTTACAAGTAATGCGGCGCATCCAATGCAACAAGACGTCAAATTGCTTTGTTACACTGTATTACTCTCGCATCAGCTGTTGTCTAAACAGTCACATCTACCCACATCAACACATTAAAAACTCTTTAAAAGTAGGGCTACATCCAGCTGACTTGAATGACTGCTGCGCACACGACAACCTCCATAATGTGTCGTTAATCAGGGTAGCTCAGAATTGCAACCTAAGTTGGCTATCTGAAATACTATATACTTACGTAGCAAGCTAAATGGTTAACTTTAGTTAGCAAGACGGTCAGACAATGCAGGAATTAACATTACAACTAGCTAATAATGTTAGATGGCTAGAAAATTTGCTATCTTGCTAACGGAAATTCCAGCATTGGATCCGCTTGTATTGCTTGCTATTAAGCATTTTGCTCGAAGCATAGGCTAACTGTATGAAAAAAAAACGCTAACTTAGCTGACGTTATTTGACTTAAGCAAACAAATATCTGTTGTTTAGCTCCAAAAAGACTGATTTACCTTGAATTCAATTTCCATCAGAGTTTCCACATTAGGTCAGGTGTCTCTTGACAGGCGCGAACACAGATGGCAGTGTGTTTCAAGATCCTGAAGCAAGCGCTGAGATTCCGATTGGTCCAGAAAAAATGTAATTTATAAGAATTGTCCAATAATGGCCTACATGGCACGCAAGCCCACCCCCACCTCCCTCTCTTGACAGGCGCGAGCTCAGTAGAGATTCCGATCGGCCCAGATGTCAATTAACGCAAGACCCCCCCCCTTTAAAAAAAACTCTCCGGTTCTACACGATTCACGTGAATGACCCAATTGACAATAAAAGCGGCGATTGTCGCCGAAAAGCGACAAGCTTGCAGGTATGCTTAAAGGATTTTTATGCTGCACCAATTAGGGTAAACGGCAACATTTCCCATAATATCTAAAGCACTTATTAATTTGTAAGAAGAATGACATCAATGCTTATATTAGTCGCTTATATACGGTCTCATCCTTATCCCTAGGTTACAGTAATCCGCTGATCCAGCCAGTATCCAGAACAGACGGTCAGTGTTGTGCCTGAACGAGTTCATTGAACGATCGATCATGAACTCGTTCATATTCTGGGTGAACGTGAACTGAACGTGCTGTAAATCTGCCTGATGAACGTGCACGTGAACGTGCTCATTCTGGCGTTTATTAACTTCGTTCTCTCGTAGTTCAATTTTGTTCTAGAGAGTGCCAGATTTCCATGGAGCCAGGCAAAATCCCGGCTACAACCACTGACTCTACAACATCTAGGCTACAACCGCTACAACACAATCTAAAACGAGCCTTATTATATAGGGGGAAAGACCAGATCTGGCAACACCAGCCACCACAGAGTCGCACCGCGCATGCGTCATCAAATTGCGAAGAATGAATGGAGGCAAAATCCGATGAAGGCAGCGGCACTATTGCTGTCTCAATGATGAATGATACTTCATATGTCCACCTAAAATAATTTTTTGAAAAGGTCAGTGATGATCCAGGTGGGAAAAATCTTACCTTTTTGTGTAAACTGTGCCCGCCGGGTCTCAAGAAGCTACTCCGCACATCAACAACGTCAACAGCAAACTTGAAACGGCATATTGAAATAAAGCACCCGTCTAACCTTTTAAGGTATGTGCAGGTCACTAAAAAATCAAAAGACACGGCAACGGCGTGCCAAAACAGATCCTGTTCTACCACCCAAAACCAAATAACGGCGTACAGTAACGGCAGCTCCGTTATCTCCCAGCCGCAGCTGGACAACCTGGTTTTGCAGTATATTGTTGGAGACCTGCAGCCTTTGAGGAAAGTAATAAAAGAACTATGAACTAGTTAATTTTGGAACCTGCGAACTTAGTTCCAAAAATTTGAATTATGAACTATGAACTAAACTAGTTCATTTTAAAATGTGTGAACTGAACTTTGAACTAGTTCATGTAGAAAATGAACTTTCCCAACACTGCAGATGGTGGACCTGCACCCAGGAATGACCACAACACATCCCTGAATATCAGCGGAACATATCATAATGTTTGCAAAAACAGATAACTCAATTTTTTTAAATTTTTAAAAATCATGTTTTTTTGTTACGTTTTTATTGTTAGTTAGCTAGTATTTATTAGTTATTTTTTACCTAATCAAAATAACCCGACTGCAGTTTGATGAATTGGAATGCACCATGAAAAAACATGATTTATAAAAATGGTTAAAAACGGAGTTATGTTTTTGCAAATGAAGTCTTCATAATATACAGTAAATATAATTTACTTGTTAGTTTGTGGTTTAAAATGTGTGTTAATGTTTATACTGTAGTGCATTTGTTTATTGTTAATATATTTGTATTAAAGTATTTGGTGACTTTATAATTAAAGCCTTCTTAATGTCTTTAAATGGTTGTATTTGTGTTTCACTGCTGAATTACATTTAGCTGTTTCTGGGCCACATTTGGCCCGGGGACCAAGCCGAGTCTCAGCCGGATCTGGCTTAAAGTGTCTGGGCCAGATCTGGGCCATGTCTGTAAATAAGAGTCATTTTACAGGGTGTGGGCCGCATCTGAGCCAGAGGAAATTGTTTGAGTCAGTTTTCAGTGTGTGGACCAGTTTTGGGCCGGGGACACAGCTAGAACTGGGCCAGAAGTGAAGCAAGGTTGTGGGCCAGACAAATCTAGTTTCGCTAAGGTAAAGTATTTTTTGTGTACATAAGTATGAAATCGACGGACTGTAATTTAAATGTACCATAAGCCTACTGCTCACATAAACGAGTCTTTCTGTCTTTGTTTTCTTCAGCACCGTTAATTACTGTTAATGCCGTTACATCTGTATGACATAATTTGCGCAGATCTGTTAGAATTGAGGAAACCTCTTTTCCTTTCACATTCATGTCGGTTAAGGTAACGTTAGTTTAGCCTATTATCATTAATCATATTTTCACATTTAAGCAGTGTTGTCTCACAGATTTGTCTGAGTGATAGCGTGAGACACTGAATGCGCACTCTCTCGCAGCATGTGTGCATTCCTACCTGGTCTTTATGCTAAATTAGGCTACCTGGGGATGTACACTCCTGAAGCACTATTTCCCACAATCCAATGGGGAGAACAGGGCCGGCTCCAGGCAGGGGTAGGCTAAGCCCACCCAAATGACTGCCTTGCCCACCCAATCAGAATTAGATAAAGATTGCGTTATTTTTTTATGCAGTGATTAAAAACAATCTTTTTTTTTTTTTTTTATTACACTGATTCATAATTGATTATGATGACAATAGCATTTTTCTGTTTTGCGTTTTCTGAAATTGAATGGATGCATATTTTAAAACAAAAAATTCTTATTCTTTTACTGTTATTTTCTTCTTTAAAATGTATTCCCCTAAAATCCATTTAAACCCTTTATTTAGTTTCTTACCATAGTGGTCTGGTCTTTATTTTCCTCAAAACGACTGGTCCCCCCAATGTTCTAGACATGATTACGGCCTTGTTTGGTATACATAAAAAGTTAGTTGTTCGTCGGAAACAATGATCCAGAGAAACAGAACAAAGAGGGCTTTTTTATTCAATAAAGAAAAAAGTTTATTTTGCTGTGAAAGGTCATGATATTATAATCTAGGCTGTCCATGAAAGCTTTTTTCAGTGTACATATAATATAGTTAATATAGCAATATCTACAGTATAAACATTTTCTAGACTATGATATGATGAGTTAAAAATGCCCACCCAGGATATCTGCCACCCCACCCTTCTATAGCCATCAAGAACCGGGCCTGAGCTGGAAGAGTAACACAGTCTCATCCCAACTCGTCACATATTGACGCTTGGTTTTTGCGTCGCTTTTTGACGCTCAAGGTACCCCTTTCGCGTCACTTTTCGACGTGAAGGGAAGGTAATTTTTTTAAATAGGAAACACTTAGCGTATATTAATCATTTTTAAATAAATTATGCCAGTACTTGGATCTGCCTCCTATATCTTGCGTTTTCTTCACAGATGGTAGGTTTAGGGGCAGGGGTTGGGTAAGTCACTATTTTGACTGTTTACATTCAAAAATCACACCCCTACATATATGCAATAATGGCAACCTTATTATGACGATAAAATTCCCAATAGCGCGTTAGCATATCGACGCTGAAACATTACGCTTCCCTTCACGTCGAAAAGTCAAAAAGCGACGCCAAAACCAAAGCGTCAATATGTGACGACTTGGGATGAGACCGGGTTGGGAAGAGAGAGCAGGAGTGAGCGAGTTTGAATGAGAGATTCCATTTAATTTACAAAAAATTATGCTAATTTGGTGTATGTTTAAAAATTTTCGTTGGTAGCTTATTGATTCTGATGTCAAATAAGCGGTCGCCCGAGGGTGCTCTACTGCCATTGTCATCTAATCTGTGAACAAAAACGCTGCTCGGGAGAGTTTCTAGATACTACAAACAATAAATACATAAAATTATGAACGTTTTAATGTGAGTTTATTTTTGTTGACAGTATTTTAACAGTGCTTAATGATTATAAACATAAGAATTACAAGACGGTTCCGGTGACGTCATCTCCCTGCATGGCAGCTTAAACAACAGCTCCTCCGGTAAAACTGCTTATGTGCCCCTTTAAATAATCAAATATAACTTTCTCTTGAACTTATTGTTTCGCTAAGAGGGGCAAGAATGGGGAGAAGAGATGGAAATAAAAAATGCACCGCTGGAGAAACTGTGAATGAAGAAAGCACAGGCAACAGCTCTCCGGCACAAGCACAAGATGGTGAAGCTAACGCTAATGCTAATACTCATCTGAGTGATGCGGCAAGTTTGACAAAAGTTCTGGAGGAGATACGGGACTTTCGCAAAGACACAAAACAACAATTAAACGAGATTATTATTGAACTCACCAGTGTTAACCAAAAGATTGCAGAGGCAGAATCGCGAATCGGAAAAGTGGAAGACCGTGTTCAAAACGTAGAACAGGTGATGAGCAAGATGATAAAAGTGATGAACCAACAAGAAAATAAACTTCTCGACCAAGAAGGGAGATCACGACGGGAGAATATAAGGATCTATAATGTTCCTGAAGGAGCAGAGGGGGCATCAATGACGTTGTTTGTGGAAAAGTTATTACGGGATGAGCTGGAGATCCCCCCAACTACAGACCTTGGCATCGAGAGAGCTCATCGGGCGATCGCACCGAAACCCTCTGGCAATAGGGAAGACAGACCGCGGTCAATAATAATCAAATTCCACCGCTACAGAATCAAAGAAGAGATTCTGCGCAAAGCCTGGGGAAAGAAGGTGTTTTTGAATGAAAGACCAATATACTTTGATCAAGATTACCCTCCAGCAATTCTACAGAAACGCAAGGATTACACTGAAGCCAAACGAATACTAAAACAGAAACAGATACGCTTCCAGACTCCGTTCCCAGCTAAATTGCGGGTGTTTTATGATAATGGGACGCGACTGTATCAATCGGCAGAGGAAGCGACTGCGGATATGAAGGACAGAGGACTACCCGTCAGAGTAATTACACCGAGAGAGAGCCTCGCTGAGCAGTTATCCCATACGGCCTGGGAATCGATGAGAGGACTGAGGCAACAGGGGACGGAAGAAGAACGTGAGATGAACATTAGAGAGAGGCTGCAGGTTTTCAGAAGACGGTCCCTGTCCCCTCCAGAGGAACTTTAAATCTGAACTAATTTTAAATCTCCGGTGAGCTAAGCAAACAATGAAAGAGATGGTGGTACTTTCAGTTTGAGAAACATATAAGATAATGTGAATTCTTTTTTTTTTTTTTTTTTTCTTCTTACACTACTTATCTATATACATCTCTCTCCTCTATTTAAATGAGAATACATACAAGGGAGGAATACGCGAGGTAGTAATATCTGGTAAAATGTACACAGATATTTGCATTTATTTTTCTGGATGCTGCAATGGGGGCCCCCTACCCATATGGGCTAGAGACTTCCCCCCAGAGCTAGATGTTTTTTCTAGCTTAGTTCAGGGTCATTTGTTAAAGACCCCAACCTTGGAATCATACCAACGTTATTTGTTTTCATGCTATGTAAGTTTTCTCGTTCTTGTTTACATTTGTTCAGGGAGTGAATCAGCCAAATTCTATTTAGTTAAGTTCATTAACACATGGTCTTCAGATAAATATGGTTAGAGATAAAGTTAAAATAATATCATTTAATGTCAACGGGATGTTGAATCCAATTAAGCGTAATAAGGTTTTATTTAAAATGAAGAAAGAGCAAGCCCATATAGTATACCTACAAGAAACTCATTTAACTGATAAAGAGCATGAAAAATTGAGGAGGTTTGGTTTTTCTAATGTGTTTTTCTCTTCATATGAATCAGGGCATAGGAGGGGAGTCGCTATTCTTATTTCAAACAAACTGAACTTTGAAAAAATATCGGAAGTTAGAGACAAGGAGGGCAGATATATTCTAGTAAAGGGTAAAATATATGAAAATTCAGTCACCCTTTTAAATATATATGCCCCCCCAGGAAGTGATTTTAGCTTCTTCCAGAAAATTACTAGTATCATGACAATACAAACAGAGGGATTCTTGATATGTGGGGGAGATTTGAATATACATTTGAAACCAAAATTAGATACCTCTAGCGGGAAAAACCATGACATGAGGCCCCTATATAAGAAGGTTAATGCACTTTTTGAAGACGTTGGTCTAATTGATATTTGGAGAGATTTCTTTCCTAATAGAAGAGATTACACTCATTACTCTGCCCCCCATTCTCTATATACCAGAATAGATTATTTCATAACATTTGGAAAAGATAAAGACAAAATATATACTTGTGGAATCGGAACAATAGATATAAGTGACCATGCACCTATATATCTATCCATTGATTTTGAACTGCAGCCAAAGAATACTACGTGGAAATTAAACTCAAGTTTATTTAATGATCCCGGCTTCAAGGAACAAATTAAAGAAGAAATTAGTGCTTATTTAGAATTTAACGATAATGGTGAGGTCTCGCCTCCTATCTTGTGGGATACTCTTAAAGCTGTCCTGAGAGGTAAAATTATAACAATATCGTCATATAAGAAAAAAATGAGAAATAAAACATTAGATGATCTGCATAATGAGCTAAGGGAATTAGAAAAGAATCACAAATTGAGGTTAGTACAAGATACATTAAATAAAATTAAGAAACTTAGGGACAGAATTAATGACCTGACTACGCAAGAAGTAAAGAAAAACTTGATGTTCTTAAAACAAAGGCATTATGAAGGTGGATCTAATGCTATGAAAATGTTGGCATGGAAATTGAGGAAGAAAACTGCAGAAAATACAATTCACAAAGTTAGGGACCCAAGAACAAAAGTGATAAAAAATAAACAAAACGAAATTCAGGAGGCCTTTGAAGTGTTCTATAAAACTTTATATTCTAGAGTTCCAGGGGGGGATGTGACTCAGATTGACACTTACTTAAACTCTTTAGAATTACCCACTTTAAATGAAGAGCAAAATAAAAGGATGATTACTGACATAACTGAAGAGGAATTAAAAACTGCAATTAGTAGACTAAAATTAGGTAAGTCACCCGGATCAGATGGTTATACATCAGAGTGGTATAAGGAATTTAAAAATGAATTAATCCCTGTCATACTCCCTACATTGAATTGGGTTTTAAAAAAAGCACAAACACCACCTAGCTGGAAGGAGGCGATAATATCAGCTATACCAAAAGAAGGCAAAGACAAAATGGAATGTGGATCCTTTAGGCCTATATCTGTTCTTAATGTGGACTATAGAATATTTACTTCTATTATGGCAAAACGAATGGAAGAATTAATGCCTAAATTGATACATAATGATCAGACAGGTTTTATAAGACAACGTCGAACACAAGATAATATACGAAGGACACTACACATTATGAATCACATACAAAAAAAAAACATTGAAGCAATTGTGATAAGCATAGATGCAGAAAAAGCATTCGATTCGGTTAACTGGTTATTTCTCTATAGAGTCTTACACAGATTTGGTTTAAACAATACAATTATAAAAACTATACAGTCCCTATATAATAATCCCACAGCAAGGATCAAAATCAATGGATACTTATCAAATCGCTTTACCCTAGAAAGGGGTTCTAGACAGGGTTGTGCATGGTCACCATTACTTTTTGCATTATATTTGGAACCATTAGCTCAATATATCAGACAGAACGAAGATATTAGGGGAGTTAATTTTAAAGGAACAGTACACAAATTGGCTTGCTATGCAGATGATATTCTCATATACCTGGGGCAACCAACATACTCCTTACCGAAATTGATGCAGTCACTTGAGACCTTTGGCCAGATGTCAGGATATAAGGTTAATATAGGTAAAACTCAGTTACTTTCATATAATTACAAAATACCAAGAGAAATTAAAACCAGATACTCCTTTGCATGGAAAACAGAGTCTTTCAAATACCTTGGCATTAACCTGCCAAAAGATCTTACAAAATTATTTGAGTGTAACTATTTACCTATCAATAAAAGAATTAGCGAAGATATAAGAAGATGGAATTTAATTCCTTTCTTTAGTCTTAGTTCACGTATTGAATCTATCAAAATGAATATTCTGCCTAGACTACTATACTTATTTCAGACCCTACCCATAATAATTAATCAAAATCAGTTTAATGAATGGGATAAGATGTTATCAAGATATATATGGCAAGGTAAAAAACCTAGAATTCGCTTTAAAACATTACAGCTATCTAAAGAAAAGGGGGGGTGGGGACTACCTTCCCTTAGAGATTATTACTTTGCAGCACAGATGGGAGTCATAATATACTGGTGTAATCCATCCTATGAGGCTCAATGGAAAAACATGGAGCAGAAAATATCTGTGATCCCCATACAGGCAACCTTGGCCGATAGTAATATACAAGAATATCTTAAGACTATTGATAACCCATGGGTAAATTGCACTCTAACTATATGGAAATCTATTATAACAGAATATAAACTAAAAGAAGCAATTGTGCCTCTTAAATGGTGTGCATACGACTCAGAGTTTACACCAAACAGATTAGACAATCGGTTTAAGGATTGGATGGATAAAGGGATAACAGTTTTATGTAATTTAATAGAAGATAATATACTAGCCAGATTTGAGGTACTTAAAGAGAAGCATTCATTGGAAACACAAGACTTCTATAGATACTTGCAGATGCGACACTTTGTTAATACAAAGATGAAGAATATAGATGAGACAAAGACAGTTTTCATAGAATTATTTAGAAAAGCATATAAATCAGAGTTTCATAGTAGAATTGTTTCATGCATATACAAATGTTTGTTAAACCTTAAAACACACTCAACTTCATATATCAAAACAAAATGGGAGAAGGAAGGAGGGATAACTATAACGGAGGAGGAATGGATTATAATGTGGAGGTATCAATGGAAATGCTCTAAGGCACAAAAATGGAAGGAATTTGGTTGGAAAAGCTTGATAAGATATTTTATTACGCCTGCTCAGAAATCACATTATGGTAATAATCTTTCGGTGTGTTGGAGAAAATGTGGAAACCAAAATGCAAACCATTTCCATATTTTCTGGGACTGCTCTATTATTAAGGGTTACTGGAGAGAAATACATTCTGCCTTACAAGATATCTTTAAATGCGTGATACCCTTTAACAGTAAAAATTAATTTTTTGGATACATACCCCAAGAATGGCGGAAAAGAGATAAACATCTAATTAATATATTGTTGATGGCTGTTAAAAAGAGTTTTACGAAAAAATGGTTGTCACAGGAGAGCCCTACCCTAAATGCATGGCTGGAAATCACAATGGACATTTATAAAATGGAGCAAATAACCGCATTTGTAAATCATAAAATGGAACAATTTGCATCGAACTGGGAAAGATGGATTGAATATGCAACATCTCATAGACCTGACTTTATTTTGTAATCAAAATTCTGATGTAAAGCGAAAGATCACTCCCTATGTATACATAGTTCTTTTTCTTAACCCCCCCCCCCCCCCCTTTTCTTTTTTCTGTATACCCTCCCCCTCCCAATATGTTCTCCTCAATATGTACACAACATATGTAAAAGGTTCATATATGGGCACACTTCTATATATATAAAAGCATGTGAATGTGAGTGTAGATATATGGATGCCCATATATGAGTGTACTCGGATGTATAATGTGTGATATGCATCTGATGTAAGTTTAATATCACTTGAGGAAAGTAAATAAATAATTAAAAAAAAAAAAGAATTACAAGACAAATTAATATCATCAATGAAGCCAAGCTGATTACAATATAAAGTCATTTTAAGTGTTATTGC
This sequence comes from Barbus barbus, assembly GCF_936440315.1. Classification (NCBI taxonomy): domain Eukaryota; kingdom Metazoa; phylum Chordata; class Actinopteri; order Cypriniformes; family Cyprinidae; genus Barbus; species Barbus barbus. The sequence goes on along the minus strand of NC_136731.1, from coordinate 5,698,066 downwards.
TTATTATGTTATTATTTTCTAAAACATATAAGTACATATGTGAGGAAGATGTCTACATAAATCACGTGACGATCAGCCGTTATGTCGCCGTTTAAATGTGGGTCCCCACCCTCTGAATGCAGGAAGAGAGTGATGAACAAAGTCTAACTTTTCTGCAATAATAAGATAGTATATGTCCCTTATGCCATAATGGTATTTTTTAAATACCATTATGGCATAAGGGACATAATTGTATTAATAAAAAACAAAAACAATTATTAATGAATAGAATATATCTTGATTATTCAGAACAGGTACTTTTTGCGCCCATTTTTGCCAACAGTACCTCACAAAATAAGACAAAGGTATGCCAAACAGTTAATGTTGCTTTCAAATTGTTATTTAAAATGACTTGTCTAACAGGGTGGAACACCAGTGTTAACAGCTTCTAACAGCAAATGAGCTTCCCGTAATTGTCCTGCATGGTTTGCCATCTGTAACGTGTGGACCTGCACCTGCATAATATTGATTCAAAACAATACAAAAAATAGCTATGTGGGTATAACTACAATCAAATTCAACATTGAACAGGCTTTAAAAATAACTTTTAATTTAAGTGAACTTAAAACAATCTTCACATAAACCCAGTATAACAATGTCATATTTATGTGGCCATCCTACCTGTCTAACAGGTACCCTCGTAAGAAAAATGGTTCTAAACGATACCAAATTGGGGTTCTTTGGCTTGAAACAATAGCAGAATCCTTTTTGGTGCTAAATAGAATATTTTTATAAGTTTCCATAAAGAACCCTTTTCTAGTCTAACATGACAGTGTCTCTGTGTATAAGACACGATTCAAAAAGACATTATTGATTGAGTCAGTGTGGATGAATTTGACTGGTCTGCAGAAAGCCAAATGTACTTAAGTGGTAACTAAATGTTTTTTTTACAGAGAAAGTATGTTAAAAGCACATTTTAGTTTAGTTTACACTTAGATGTTCTTAAGATTATCTTAAGAAGTACTAAAGAATAATTTTTTATATAGTAAGTAGAAATAGAGCATGTTAAGTACATTCTGGAAGTGTACTAAGTGCTCTTAAATAAAGTGTATTTTACTGGGAACTTTAACATCGCTGGTATTCTGTTCTTCATTACCTTGCTTGTGTTTCAGTTTTTTATCTCTTGGCTCATCAAGTGTGTCGTAATGCTGCTCAACAGATGTCATCGTCCTTCACTGCTCTTGGACTGGAAGAAAAAGGGTTTTTAAAGCTCCTCTGTCATTACACACTTTCCAAAAAGGAACTATTTGAAACAAGTAAACAAAATATAGCAGCATTTATCAAATATGAGTTATTAGATGTCTCTCTGTGGATGTATTATTCACTATATTTAAAGAAACAAATAATATTGGGTTTTGTACACTAAGAATAATGTAAAATAATCAAATAATTTCATTATTAACAGCAGTTGTTCGTCACTAATGCTCGATTATCTCTTAATCACTTAATTATCTCATTAACTTTAAAGGTTCTTGCACACGGAGTCTGACATTTTTTCATATTTTTCTTATCCATCATCCTTTCCTTTCATAATGCTTGCTACGGAAGCAAAAATACTGAAAATCCAACTGGTCCAAATTTTTTTATTATGGATGAAAGTTTCAGAGGAAGTGTGCAAACGTGATTGACACAACATGAGCTCGTATTTATTTTTTAACGTGCAAAGTTTTGAGTCAATGATTTCGGACTTAGTGTGCCTTAAAGGGATAGTTCACCCAAAAATGAAAATTCTGTCATCATTTACTCACCCTCAAGTATTTAATAACCTGTATGAATTTCTTTGTTCTGTTAAACACAAAGGAAGATATTTTGAAGAAACTTTGTAACCAGGCTGTTTTGGGGCACCATTGATTTCCATAGTAGGACAAAAAAAAAAAAACTATGGAAAATTATTTCAGAAGAGATCAGAATAAATCGAATATAACAATTTATTTATTATTAGCCAGGTAAAAACTTGTCATGCCAATTATATAATGAAATAATAAGAAGCCAATTCAAAAATAAGCAAATACATACAGTAACATCAGTTATTCAAAGATGAATCTAAGAGTAAAATGTCTACCTGACTTCAGGAAGATACATAGTATGGAACAGATAAAATACACTCCACACTACGGGCTGGTCTAGCTACAGAATCGCAATGACTGATTTGCAACTTTCCCTTAAATACTACCAGAACAAAAGGGCCATAAACATTTATTCTCAGCCCCCCACAGATTACATCTGTGTATGGAGAATGAGAAGCCTCTGTAGGAGCTGCTCTCGTGCCCCAAATGGTCACACCGAGTGTAGAGCAATGTTTGTCAGATTTTGAAAGGAGACCACCAATAACAGAAGTACAGAATTCACTCAAGTTTTCAATATTTCTCATAATATATGTGACTGTGTGATTGGTAAATTGGTCTCAATTTCACAGTAGAGACCTTTAAAATGACACCAAACATGAAAAGGAAAAAACAACATTGACAAAATATAACACTTTTGGCATATGGATATTCTTGCTTTTTGGGGAAGGAAAGTGAGGGAGGAGAGGCAGAGAAGGGGAAGGAAGGGTGGTGTTGTTTTATTCTCTTTGGGGAGCTCTTCTCCAGATTAGTTTTATGGCTTTATTGCATGCCATCTGTGAGTTCCTGAGTTTTGGCTTCATGAGGAGTTAATTTCATAAAGGAAATCATTTCACTCCCTACATGGTTTATGTTTAAAGACGCCGATTGGCAGGAAATTCTTTACATTTGAGGAACTGAATACTGCCATCCAGAATTTTCCCTACAGATTGCCTTGTTAAACAGTGGTGATGTTATAGATAAAATTCTTGAATAAGTAAACTCACCATCTCAGTATAGTGTGTATCAATCTGTTTGTGATGGTTTACACTTAATGTCAGAAGGACTAGCCGAGGTTATGCTCCTCTCTACATGAGGAGCATCTATGATAGATGAGCACTGAGAGCCTGGTGATCGTTTTCCCTACAGACAGTACAAACAGGCCACAGAAAATGCCAAAGATGTTAATGGTACAATTGGACATTCAGAATTGGACTCTCTTGAGACTGTTGCCTTTACTAATTTACATTTACATTTATTCATTTAGCTGACGCTTTTATCCAAAGCGACTTACAATTGCTATATATGTCAGAGGTCGCACGCCTCTGGAGCAACTAGGGGTTAAGTGTCTTGCTCAGGGACACATTGGTGTTTCACAGTGGATTCGAACCCGGGTCTCTCACACCAAAGGCATGTGTCTTATCCACTGCGCCATCACCACCCTAATTGGAGATAAAATCCCTGACAATGACTGTGTATGGGGTGTTATTTTAGTTAAAATACATTGTTAAAGATCTTGCATCATCTGTATTTACTGAGGAAAAATGTTGCTACCTTGAGGCCAAAATTCATGAGCACAGACAACTTCTGCAGGAGGTTTTCCCAGAGTTTAAACTGAGACCTAAGCACCATTTATAGAACATTACTCGTATCTCATTCGCTGTTTCGGACCTCTGCTTGACTTCTGGACCATAAGGTTTGAAGCCAAGCATCGTTTTTTCAAGAAAGTTGTACGGTATGTAAATAACTTCAAAAACATTCTACACACTTTAGCCTGCAGGCATCAGCTTATGTTGGTTTATTACATGGACACACCCACTTTGTTCAAGTTGAGAAAATTTCACTGGTGGCACTTGACTGTTTGGATTCCTCCGTAAAAAGTACCATCAAGAACCAATTCAGTAGTGTGACGACTGTGTCTCTTGCTAAAAATGCTACAGTTCATGGAACAAAGTACACCCGAGGGATGTTTCTATCAGCTGGGAGCACAAGTGGACTTCCTGACTTCAGTAAAGTAAAGTGAAGTGACATTCAGCCAAGTATGGTGACCCATACTCGATATTCGTGCTCTGCATTTAACCCATCCAACGTGCACACATACAGCAGTGAACACACACCCGCAGCAGTGGGCAGCCATTTATGCTGCGGCGCCCGGGGAGCAGTTGGGGGTTCGGTGCCTTGCTCAAGGGCACCTCAGTCGTGGTATTGAGGGTGGAGAGAGCGCTGGACATTCACTCCCCCCACCTACAATTCCTGCCGGCTGGAGACTCGAACCCGCAACCTTTGGATTACGAGTCCGACTCTCTAACCATTAGGCCACTACTTCCCTAATGGTTAGAGACTAACTACTTTAAAGTAGTCAATGTATTGATTGTTGAGAACAAGCCGTATTTCATTATTGAGCCTTTCACAGCCTGGTACATAGAACATCTCGTTTATGAACTCTGCAAGAGCCACCTAAAAAGACATTGTGCTGTCCAGCCAGAGGATCTAAATCATTATTCTCCCCTTTCTGCATACATGGTGAGAGGCAGGCATCTCCTCTCTCCAAAAGCCTTTCTTCTTAAGTGAAGTGAGTTAACTCATGAAATCACCCTGCTTTTATTCAGTAGCCAAATTTTAGGTGGATTTGGTAATGTTTGTATATTGTAGTTTGTTGAGCAGTATTTTTATTTTTATTAAGTTGAGTGTAAGTTAGTGTGTGTTAGAAGAGAGTAACGCCCGTTTCACACATACTTCGTGTGCAGTACGTATGCGGTGCCATTGTGCTTTCACACATCACACGTTTGCAGTGCGCTACTGATCCGCAGTTTCTGTGTGCAACAAATTCAAAAATGGGTAATTAATTTTGATTTTAAATCCAAAACGTTAACTCTGACATTGTTAAAGACATTGAAACACTATGAAAAGTTATTTTAATCATTGTGATTCTTTGTTTTATATGTAGTTCGATTTGTTGACAGAAGAAAAGCTATCGCGCTATATCTGTTTCTAAAAAGGAGAAGAAAGAGACGCATTTGGGTTCACTCAGTCAACCAGCACAGGAGGCTGTTACGATGCTGTGCGGAACAAAGAGCGCACGACGAGCATAGACAATAGTCCTTCTTTTAATCAGGATTCCAGGAGCAGATACAAACAGGGGAGTGCACACACATCAATAATAGCAACAATAACCGACGGTGAGCCTAACAAAGACAGGAACTTATAAAGGGGCAGATAATTGGGAAGGACAGGTGTACACAATGACTAATTAAACTGAACTAGGACACAGGGGAAAACAGAAAACCCGACATGGAACAGTCACAAAAAACCCAACATGTAACAGAGGCAGTTTGGTGCTTATTACCATCTTGTCTCAGAACTACGACTTTACAGTGACCGGCACCTAAAATACTTTCGGATGAGTGCCGAACAGATGGATAATGTTCTTTCTCTGGTTGGATCAGACATCACATCATTCCCATGCCTTTTCCTTGGCATTCAAATCTTTGTACAACATATTCTGCGGGTCATAATGTCATGATACTGTACAGATGAGGAAGCAAGTTGCAGGTAAAGAAATAATTTATTGTCCAGAAACTGAATATACAGACACAGGATGGAATGATGATCGGTGACGCAGGAATGGATGGGCTGCACGGCCGGTGAGGTGAAGAGTGTCCAAGGTGGTGTGGGAATCCAGTACAGGAACGACGAACACACGACTACACGGACAGACCTTGACACCGGGAACCAGAACTGACGAGGACACCGGGAACCAGAACTGACGAGAACACACGGGAACTGGAGACAGAACAGCACGGGAAGACATCCAAAACGATCTGACAATGAGAAGAGAATCTGGTGATTATTTATGTGTGTGGGAAATGGGCTGCAGCTGCCGCTGCTGATGAGGCACAGCTGAGAGGAGTGAGTGGTGAATGCTCGGCCACGCCCACACACGTACGGCACGCACACACATGACAGTACACGGGACAAAGAGGACACAATGGATGCGCGAACCGTGACACATAAAGAATTTGGTGTTTTTCCACCTCCACGATGAGACGAGTGTCATCCATATCACCTTCTTTTTGAGTACTTTTCTGTCCGACAGCCTGTCACGTGATTGCCAGCGAGTGTTCCCCCCAAACCCCTCCCCAACATATATATTATGTATTTCTTGAGGGAAAAAAACAGTAATATCTGATAGCATTTTGCAACTCTTGGGACTATACTGATTTGACTTTTTTTTACTTCACTGTAAAAACTTTTACTATGATCTACTCAATTTTTTTGGTGAAACATTTTTACACTAAAAAAATATTGAGTAAATTTTAAAGATGTGAAATCATTTAAATATACTTTAAGAGTCAAGTGAGTGTAACTAAAAAAATTAAGTAGATTCAAATAATTACATTAACTAGTATCATAAATAAAAATGAGTAAATATAATTAAAATCCTCAATCAATGCAATAGTAATTCTAAATCAAACACACTAAAAAAATTAAGTAGATTTAAATAATTAGATTAATTGAGCTCATAAATAAAATGTAGTAATTCTAATTAAAATCCTTAATCAATGCAAAAGTAATTCTAAATCAAACGCACTAAAAAAATTAAGTAGATTTAAATAATTAGATTAAATGATCTCATAAATAAAATGAGTAATTATAATTAAAATCCTCAAGCAATGCAATAGTAATTTAGTAGCAAATCAAAAACACAAAAAATGTAATTTCATTAACATGCAGTATATACAAATGTCCTTTACTTTTTACTTATATTTTAAAACTGTATTTACCATTTACTCCACAAGTACTTTACAATATGTATAATACAACCAAATGATAACCAAAACAGTTTCAATTAAACATTTATTTGTCCAATTTGACCATAACTCCATACTTTTCAAATGACTTGAATACATTTTAGTCACTGAACTGTGTATACTACAAAATTCATATATTTGATTCACAAAATTCATTAAAAAAAAGATCATTTAAAATTGACATTTAAAACCCATTACTTCTCCAATTAAACGATAACAACAATGTCATTAAAGGGTTAGTTCACCCAAACATGAACATTTTAGCCACTGAACTCTGCATATGGGAACTTTCAAACTAAATGATCAAAAATGACTTTTATTAGCAAGTGGAAGATTAAACTATCTGAGGCTTTGTTTAAAAGACAACACCCACCCAAAATGTATTTTAACAATTGCATTGCAATGTGCAACAGCACACGGACCATAGACAAAATGATTAATTCCGACTAATCGCATCCAAAATAAGTTTGTTTACATAATGAGTGTGTACTGTGCATATTTAGTATGTATATATAAATACACACACATACAGTGTAAATATTTACATGTATACATTTATATTCATCTAAATTCTATCATATATAAATATACTTAATATATAAACGCAACAAATATTTCTTAATAAATATACACCGTACCCACACATTATGTAAACAAAATGTTTTATTTTGGATGCATCACTAACTAGGCAATCAGGTCATTTTTTAGTCTCTGAACCTTTGTAGAAAACTTCAGTGGATCCAGATCCAGGAAAATTTTCTGGAAGACCTCCAAAGTATATTTAATGTTCTTGGGGTATCGCAGGTCCAAGGCATAGGTCAATCCCAGAAGATAGCAGCAGGCTCTGCTAAGATCATGAAGCTTGTTGAGGACCATGATGCCCTCAATCACAATGCCTACATCAGCGACTGAGCCATCTTTTTGCAGCTGGTAAATCTTCAGCACTTCCTGTTCCAATTCCTCTTGAACACCAGTTGGCGGATAAGCAACATCCTTAAGACAAATATAAAGAATAAGGTTAGAGCTAATATTCAGCCTGTATGTTACAAGACAAGGACAGAGATCATATGGTTCATATGACCTGGAGAAGGAGACCATCCTCAAGGTGCTACAAATCATGACTAAAGTTAAATCTCAAACATCAAGTTTACCCTCCAAAGCTTATTATAAGCACAAGCCCTGTCAGAATGGTCATATGGGAGACGCTGCAACAATTTACAGCAATATTCTTATTGAGCAGTGGACTTTACTGTTGGAAACCATTATCCATGATTCTGCAAAGACTTTTAATCAGAGTATCACAAGATTTTGAATGACACCTACTAGAGCCCTGCACGGGCCTCAAATTTAGGCCCTAGCCCAGCTCTGGCCCGAGACGCTCAGGCCCTATCCCAGCCCACATCCAACAGCATGTCAGAATTACCGACCCGAGCCGGTCTTTTTTTACACCCTTCTCCTAAAACAGCTTATACTACTGTTTCGGCTATTAAAATAGTTCAGTTTTGTATGTAATGGCAAAATTATTATATTTCGTTTCATTTTTTTATTAAGTTAATTTAGAAAAACGTTTAGAGCATATTTGTTCCGTTAAATATAAGTTAGTTTGTTTTTAAAGTAACGACCAAGTGGCCAGCGGCATACAGTGAGCTGATCATAGCCCATGTTTGATCAATTTAGCCTTCTCATATCATCACGACTTGCCTAAAATAAAATCTATAGATATACTGAAACAGTTCAAGCATATAACAATGTTTAAATGTTAACCCTGCACTATAATAATAATAATGTGCGCTAGCCTATATCTACGTTTGTGCGGGGAGTGGAAGCTAAAGCGTGCTCTGCAGGACATTGAGGCACCAGAGCAAACACTTGCATTTTTTTCAGTGGAAACAACTTCAATTAGCCTACCGTAATTTTTTTTTTTTTTTCGAAAACAAAAACTTAATATAATCTTAATCATAATCAATAAAGATGCATTTCTCTCTATAGGTGCGTCTAATGAGGAGACGGCGAGTCAGGATCAGCAACTTCATCCTTGCGACATGGACATTAGTTTATTAGTAAATAATTCAAATATCTCCTTACTATTTCCCACAGACACATTCATGGTTATGTTTGCTGGGGCTTTGCAGCAAGCTTTAGCCTACTGCATGTATTTGAACGCAGAACTCTTCAGCTGCACTGAGGTCACTTGCGCACGCTGCTGCTGCGGGACACTAAACACCGTCGAGCCGCTCTCAGTCGCGGCAGCACGGCCTCGTGCTGTTTCTACCAGCGCGGCAATTGTTTTCATCATAATCGATGGGTGTCTACAATATAAAAGTATGGAGAAACCCAAAACAGGCCTGAGGCCCGGCCAGCAGCTGGACTATGACGTGAAAATTGGCCCGAAGCCCGGCCCTAGGGGCGTAAAAAAGTCAGCCGAAATGCAGGGCTCTAACACCAATTATTTCAATATTTTGAAATAATTATGATCACAAACTTGTGTTTTTAAAGATGTAGGTGCCATCTAGGGATGGGTCACGATTTTCGAATATTTGATTAGTCGATTTATTTATAGAATATCAAATAGTTTGTACGATTATATTTGTCAAAAAATTCCCTGCTTTCGGTGCTGATGCGGCGGTGACGAGTAAGCAGAGTAAGCATTATAGTCTACTTTAAATAAATTGAATAGTTTGTTATCATACAGATTACAAGCGTGAATGGTCTCTCTCTGTGTTTATGGGTGTGTAACACTATAACGTCATATAGGGAAGGGGTGCTATTTTCGAATAATCATCAAATAATTCCCAGTGATTTTAGAATATTACTTTTACTTGAAATTCCCATCCCTAGTGCCATCCAATATGTAGGTGAAATTTTTCTTCTAAAACTATGCTTCTTCATGAAGCTGAGTGGATGTGGCGGAACACGAAACTTGAAATTCACTATAGCATCTATAAAGACAGCCTTCATGCTTTCAATTTGGAACTAAGCACTGCTAGACAGACCTTCTTCTCAAACCTTATGACCAGTGTGAAAGCCCCCTGAATACCATTAACTATACCAACCTCAAAGTCCTTGATGAAGGCACGTGCATCTTCTCCCAGATGGTCAATGAGACAACAGATGACGACTTCTCGTGTTTGCTCAATGGGGATTCCACTCTGTAAAACAGGATGTCTTACAACAATATGCCTCACTTTACTATGAGCAGTCGAATGAGGAATCAACCCATACATAAGAGTACAACAATGAGCATGATGTTATTGTTTACACGGTCGTCAAGGATACACAGCGAATGTGGGCAGCCACACCATCGTTTTCAAAAGTCTTCGTTTTGGTCCGTTTACACTGAAATGCAACCCCGGAGTTTTCGAACTGAAACAGGGTCTGCAGTGTTTTCAAAAGTCTCTGTTTTCGACCTCGAAAACGCCGGAGTAGTGTAAATGATAGGCGTATCCGTAGCAAAAGGTATGCGTTTAAAAACTAAAACATGTCTAAATAATTTTATCTGAAATGAGTGAGTGCTGCATATTTGTTATTTGATGCAAAGTAAATAAAAAAATAGATCAAGAATAAATCAAAATTCAAAAATAACTAGGGATGTAATGATGCACCCTGAGCTGTATTGCCTGTTCCTAAAAAAAGCCACCTGCGTGAATCTGCGTTCTAATTCAGCCCATCTGCTGTTTTTGTTTCATTCAGATGTTTTATTTAGTATAGTTTCACAAAACTAAAATTCAAGATTTTTTATTTGTCACACACACACAATTATACAGGGTATAACCAGCAGTGAAATGTAGGCCTAAAGTCAGACCATTCAGTTTTTGCTTAATTTTGAAATGATACAATCCAATTTAGATTAAAAACTGCTCATACTGTCTGTGTTCAGCATCTTAGTTTGGACGGTGACTAAAATACAGTGGTCGCCTCTAATTTTACATGGAAAGAGCACAGACAAAGCCTTTGTTTATATGAAGAGATTTTTTTTTAATTTGCATTATTCATTTGATTTGGGGTTTGTTTTAAAAATTTCAATTTAATTTGTGCTATTTGACATTTTAATTTCACAAAAAATTGTGCTGTATTTTGTCTGAGAAATAATAAAAGGAACCTTTTTCATTTCTAATTTGACAAAAAGAGATTACGGGAAAACAGCTCTAACACTGCTGTTTCATATCTGTTTCTGTCACCTGCTGTCAGAGAGTGGATTTACAGTGTGCAGTTTTTGTCTGGCCAAAAAACAGCCCGAATTTGCATGCTATAAATTGACCGGTTGGTGAAACACAAGCTTATGTTCTACATTTTAAAAATACAATTATACTGAAAAATTATAGTAAACTGGACTTACCTTCTGCCTTTTGTTATTATTTTAAAGTTGAAGACAATAGCATCAGTTCTGTAAAACAAATGTTCAACAGTTTTGCCATAAGATTCATAACTTTACACTTCATTAATAACAGTAAGGTAGTGGTTGACTGCTCTTACGAAAACTAACCAGTGTTACTAAAAAAACAAAACATGGTTACTGTAGTTAAACCATGGTAAGCACAAATAAATTAACCATGGTATCAAACATTAATACGTTATATCTTAACCCATGATGTTTGTACGGGTCTCTTTCAACGGGCCACTGACGCTGCAGCGCACCGGGATTTGCCTCATTAACATTACGCCCATAGACAGATATAGATATATCTATGGCTACACCAGTTTAGTTGCAATTGCTGGACGATAGACTAGTAACGTTAACTTTAGTCGTTGTTTTCTGCAATTACTCGTATACGTTCATCACCCAAGTAAATAAACTGACGAAACCGACAAGGCAGTTCAGCCCCTTTCGCCTCCCACGGACACCTATGTTGCGTGTCCGTGGGAGGAATATTTGGCTTCTTTTACATACATATCAAGTTTCCAAGCTGTATTAACCGTGTTTTAGCTGAATATTTGGTGGTATGAAATATATAAGTTATGCCAAAAACATAACGTTATATATAAAGTCATAGTGATCCTAGACATGCTTGTCCCTTCCAAAAAGTTATTAACCACAACAGCATTCAAAAAATACACCGGACGTGTTGTGTACCCGAAAACACAGCCAATTTCATTCATTTTTGATAATTGACTACTTACCAGTATTTTAAATCAATCTTGAGGTGGTTTTAACCGTTGTCCTTCTTGAAGGCTTCTTCAGACCAGCAAGAGGTTGTTCGGCTCTCAGCGCGATCGTTGTCCAGGTGATCACAAAACGCCGCGAAACTTACTCATTTTTTTAAGTGGGGAAGTCGTGGCCTAATGGTTAGAGAGTCGGACTCGTAATCGAAAGGTTGCGAGTTCGAGCCCCCGGCCGGCAGGAATTGTAGGTGGGGGGAGGGAATGTCCAGCGCGCTCTCCACCCTCAATACCACGACTGAGGTGCCCTTGAGCAAGGCACCGAACCCCCAATTGCTCCCCGGGCGCTGCAGCATGGCTGCCCACTGCTCCGGGTGTGTGTTCACGGTGTGTGTGTGTGTGTGTGGATTTGTTCACTACTCACTGCTGTGTGTGTGCACTTGGATGGGTTAAACGCAGAGCACCAATTTCGAGTATGGGTCACCATACTTGACAATACGTCACGACGACTGACTAAGTCCTTGGCTGTATCCGAAATCGCCCTATACCCTCAAATAGTGCACTATTTGAGGGGACGGCCATTTTAAGTGGTGTTCGAAACCTTAGTGGATGTTCTCAAGTGCACTCATTCAATCCCACAATGCACCGCAAAAACGAGTGTACAAGCGATAGACACTCAACGGCTAGAGAATCCCCAGAATGCACTGCGAGAGTTGCGCGCCGAGTGAATTCCCGCGTCTCGCCAGAAGATGGCGCCCGCAGCTGAATCATATCCATTCATTGATTTTAGAAGCGCTCATCCACGGCGTAATACAGTGGAATACAACAAAGGTACAAAATTAATTGTAAATTGACTATTAGGGTTTATACATAATTTCCGTGACAGAGTTCAAGATAAATCCTTCAATCTTACTACTGGAGCTGCCCGTTTCAAATGATTATTTAACAGGAAGCAAACTATGCAATAGCGGCAGTTCTTCCGGTGCATTCAGTGTCCGAATTCACTCACTCATTTTCATTCACTCCTTCAAGTGAACTATATGAGTGGACTAATGTAGGGAATAGTGAATGAGGGTATAGGGGGCGATTTCGGATACAGCTCTTGTGTCCACGTGATCACAAAAATCCACGAAACTTACTCATTTTTTTAAATTGATGCAAAATACAAAAAAAATTGATAGAAAACGAGTAATAATTCTGGTTCTTAAAACTGACAGGTTTCATTGCATCATTCTCAAATATTTTCATTTAAATGTACAAAAAACATTAAGGACATGTGAAAAACATAATTTGTTAGTTAAATGCTTAATGTTTTAATTAAAACATACTTAAATAGCACAAGTAAATTTCAGATAAAATAAACTGTGGATTTTTTACACATTACTTTTGGTAATCCAAACTCAAATAATCTCTTAAATGATATTCAGAGATTTTATTAAGTAAATACAAGTTTTTATTTTTGTGATATTTACAAAGGCACTGAATTATTTTTTACAGTGTTCTTGACCCTGTAATTTATTAACTGTAGAACACATTAACTGCAATTATAAATGCTTATATGATGAAATTATTATAGTTTCTTGTCAATCTGTGTTTATTTTAATGTTAACAATGCGCTAACCTGTTAACATGGGTACGGAAAAAAATACGCACTGCACACGGAGTATGTGTGTAATAAATTGTATTTTTTGTTTCAGGCAACATTTGGAGGGAAAGAAACAATCCCGAAGAGCAAGATACAAACTGCACAAAGAGATAGCACAACTCCAACATGCACTCACAAAGGAGAGGAAACTTAAAGAAAAGTACAAAAAGAGGCTTCAGCGATCAGCAAAACAAAATGATTCTCCAAGATCCAAAGTCCGTGAACTGGTGAAGAACTGTCCTGTGAACAGCAGAATCAGAAAAACATTACTACTTCATGAAGCACTCATTTCTGACATCAAGAGAAAATACCAGAATGCCAGAAATGAAAAAGATAAGCAAATCTTAGCCAAGGTTACTGTGGGAAAGATTGTCAAAAAGTATAGGCTGCAGAGATGGTCAGAACAGGCGTTGGGGTTTTCAAAGAAACGCAGAAACCTTTTGAAGAGCAAAAGCCTGACCAGTTTTACCAGAAAGACTGTCAACAGGTTTGCAGATACCATGATTCAGAAGAACATAAAGAGCTTCTTTAACAGAGATGATGTCAGTAGGATAACTACAGGAAGAAAACAAACCACTACTAGAAACAAAGTAAAGATGCAAAAAAGGTTACAATGAGAAACCTCCACAGAAAATTTCTAGCAGAGAATAATGTGAGGATCTCATACTCTTCATTTTGCCGCCTACGTCCCTTTTGGGTTGTGCACCCCTCTTTGTCTGATCGTGAGACATGCCATGACATGTTTTTGCCAACTTTAATAAAATAAAATGTTATTGAATGTGGTATCATTAATTTTACAGGTAAGAAATCCATACTATATTGAAATAATGATCATCACTTCAACCCTGTTATAATTTTCAACCCCGTTATGCAGAGTTCAACCCTGTTATTTGACAGTTTTTATTAATATTTTCGTGATAAGAAGACAAATTAGGTCAATGTTTGTTTTGCTGTGTGCAGAATTTACAGGACAGTCTGAAAAAATATGAAAGCCTAATTAAATGCTAATGTTAATGCATATTTTGTGATAAGATATGAAGACAAATGTTAGATGCCGTTTTCATGACCTGATTTGGTATTCAAATGGTGAGCATTTAAAAATAAAATTCTACATGCAATAAATGATATCAAACAAGGGACATCTCATTGAAAAGCTTCTACAAAAATGTACTTGAAAATCTTTTTAAATCATATTTAAACAGGGTCCAAGTGGTCTGTGACGGGGTTGAACTCCAAAACAACTTTCAGTAAGAAAAAACACTCAATATCGATTAGAATTTCATGCCTGAGGTGGGAAAATGTATTTTCTTAAAGGTTTGACTAATCCACTATCACATGAAATGATCAGAAATATAACTATTTAAGGTATATAAAAAAAAAAGGTATGACCCAAAAGGCACCCAATTCAGAGAATCACCCACATATGCTTTCACCCCATACCCACAGCGTGATGATTTTGACAATGTTGCACAAAGTCTTACTGAGAAGCATTCGTGTCTTAAGGAACCTGGGTCTGAGAAAGGATGGTACTGTTGGAACTATAGTCTAAAATTCAAAATGGGGAATTACCGCAGCAAGCTCTGGGCCGCAGGATGTGCTGAACTGCAATTTAATCGTCACTCTGCTTCCTCTGACTTGGGATCTAAATGGAAGCTGAAGAAAGCAAAAAAGGCTGAAACCAATTTCCTCCCAGATGTACCACAAGATAAAATTCCAGCGGTGCTTGAGGAGGAGAGAGAGTCAATGGTTGTGGAAATGAAGAAGAGAAAGGTGGACCAGAATAAAATGCATATGATGATTGCTAACACATTTTCAGTGCGACGGAAATAAATTGTTGAAAACGAGCCGCTTGTGAAAGAGGTGAAGGCTAAATGGCCAGGATTGTGAAGTAAGTGACCTATGGGAAAGAAATTGAACATAATGGTATATGTAAGGGGTAATCTAAGTGTGCATGTGGTGATGTTCCTTTATTGTGGATTGAGTTTTCAAATATATTATATATATTCTCTCCCCTGTGGCATTCCGCAAGGCTCGATTTTGGCCCCCTCTCTATTTTCATTATATATGCTACCTCTGGGATCTATCTTTAGAAAACATGGGGTGTCGTTTCACTTTTTTGCCGATGATACTCAAATCTATTTACCTTTCAGAAAAAATTATCCACTGGCCATGACTGCTCTTTAATCCTGTTTAGATGAGGTTAAATCCTGGTTATCTCAAATTTGTTATCCTTAAATAAGGAGAAAACTGAAGTAATTGTTTTTGGCCCTTCAGAACATATGAAAGCATTTAATTTTGACTTGGGATCCCTATCGGCTTTTAGGTCTCCGCAGGTACGAAATCTGGGTGTTATCTTGGATGACTCATTAAAATTCGACAAACAAATTTCTACAGTAATTGGGTCCAGTTTTCGTCAGCTCCGTATACTTGCAAAAATTAAACATTTCCTTGCTGATAAGACTTTGGAGATGGCGGTGCATGCGTCTTGATTATTGTAATTCGTTATACTGTGGCATTTCTAAAGCAAAATGCTGCCTCAAGATTTCTTTTGAAAAAGAAAAAAAGGGATCACGCTACTCCACTTTTAAAGGCCCTTCATTTTAGAATACATTTTAAAATTGTACTATTTGTTTTTAAATCTTTGCACAATCAAGCACCCGGCTACCTATCTTAACTGTTGCATCAGTATATCAAGAAGCTTAAGATCTGGTGACCAGAATCTTCTTTTAATTCCACATTCCAGACTTAAACGTAGAGGTGACCTTCTCTGTAATTAGTCCTCGTCTCTGGAATGACCTGCCAGTGGAAATTCGAATGGCCCCGAGCTTGACCATTTTTAAGTCTCTGTTAAAAACCCATCTGTTTTCATTGGCTTATTAGGTTTATATTCCTGCCTATTATAATTGTTCTGGTACTGTTTTATTTGGGTTCTTTGTTTTAATCTGTTTACTTGTTTTAATTACTTTTATGATAATGTATCTTTTGTGAAGCACTTTGGTCAGTCTCGTGGCTGTTTTAAATGTGCTATATAAATAAAGTAAACTTGAACTTGTCCATGTGGAAACACGGAATTGAAGTATGTTTTGCATGCAACACAAGCTTACTGCTTAACTATTGATTGCATTCAGTACATGTGTACACCGAACCGGAAGCCATGTTCCAAAACTGTTTGGTCAATAATATCAATGTACAATTGAAATCGATTTCTGTACATCATGTTATTTTTTCTGCAATCATATATTTCATAACCCTCACAGTATTTTAAACACTAATATAGAGTGTGCAGTGCCACAAACGGTTAGCAAATGGCAATGATGTTTTAAGGGTATAACGTTAAACTAATTTAATAGTGAAATGTATTACTTTCCACAAAATACAGGGATATGCTCTATATGTTCTTTAACAGTCTGACATAAAAAATAAAAGAAATAATTAAAAATGCCTTTGAAACTGACATTTTATTGGACCTTTACAAAATACACCAAAACAGAAAACCACTTTTGTATTCTTAAACACATTTCATTGTCAAGGGCACTTGACATCATTCAAGTATTTATCTTAACATCAAAACAATGTACATTCCATTGCATTCACAATCTAGGAGGCATAACTACTCATATTCGTTTTTGTCTGTTTACTGGCGTGCAGTATGGAAAACATGCACCGTTCAACTTGTCACATCATACAATAAAAACTATAAACATGGCCATTTCTATGTTTGTAGGCGTGGGGTGTTTTTAAATCATGCAACGAAAAAGACGGCCTAACCTCACTCTTAACCTTACTGTGACGTGAGCAAATCAGCTCCTGCAGAGACCTTAGGCTTGTTTGAGATGAGCAAAATCTGTACAAAACTGATCACCGGTGATCACGAGATGCATGCCGGTTAGAAAAGTGTCCGAGTCACATCCGACTTGCTCTGATGTCATGCTGACGTGTGCCAAAAAAACTCTCGTTTTTTTCCGCAAAAAACATGCGAACATTTCAGACTCCGTGTGCAAGAACCTTTAAAGTTAATGAGATAATTAAGTGATTAATTAAGAGATGATCGAGCATTAGTGATGAACAACTGCTGTTAATAATGAAATTATTTGATTATTTTACATTATTCTTAGTGTACAAAACCCAATATTATTTGTTTCTTTAAATATAGTGAATAATACATCCACAGAGAGACATCTAATAACTCATATTTTATAAATGCTGCTATATTTTGTTTACTTGTTTCAAATAGTTCCTTTTTGGAAAGTGTGTAATGACAGAGGAGCTTTAAAAACCCTTTTTCTTCCAGTCCAAGAGCAGTGAGTCGGTGAAGGACGATGACATCTGTTGAGCAGCATTACGACACACTTGATGAGCCAAGAGAAAAAAAACTGAAACACAAGCAAGGTAATGAAGAACAGAATACTAGCAAATCTAAACACATTTAAATTAATAATCCAATCATGTGCTATTCATTAGTGTGGCAAATAACAGAGGATTCAGATGTGAGTTCAGCAAATAAGAGTTTATGCTGAACTCATAAACTCATATTACAGCATGACTTAACGATTCAGTTAGGCTCATCAATGATTACCCCATCAACTTCGGTCAGAAATCTTGGTGTAATCTTTGATGACCAGCTGACCTTCAAAGAGCACATTGCAAAGACCGCTCGATCCTGCAGGTTTGCACTACACAACATCAGAAAGATCCGGCCCTTTCTGACTGAGCATGCTGCACAACTTCTTGTCCAGGCCCTTGTCGTTTCTAGACTGGACTACTGCAATGCTCTTCTGGCTGGTCTGCCATCAAACACAATCAAACCTCTACAAATGATTCAGAATGTAGCAGAACGACTGATCTTCAACGAGCCCAAAAGAGCGCATGTTACATCTCTCTTCATCTCCTTGCACTGGCTACCAATAGCAGCTCGCATCAAGTTCAAGACACTGAT
Source organism: Barbus barbus (assembly GCF_936440315.1). NCBI lineage: Eukaryota > Metazoa > Chordata > Actinopteri > Cypriniformes > Cyprinidae > Barbus > Barbus barbus. The sequence continues at coordinate 5,679,715 of NC_136731.1, read as the reverse complement.
GCTTGCGTACCCTCGATACCATAATTTTGGCTTCGGTACGATACTAGAATGTAGTACCTCGGTATCGATACTAAATCGATACCATAGGTGACAAATAACCAGCCTCAAAAGATAAGTGAATTTAAAAAAATATATTATTAATAATAATTATAAAAACAGATTCATATGTTAATACCTTTGTATCAAACTGTAACAAAAAACCTAAAGGGAACATAGATTACATTTTGATGTTGGAGAAGAAAAAATAGGCTAACTGAAGTAATAAGATGAAAATATATTCAAATCTTATCTTTTCAGTGCAAACTAAATGTCTCCTAAAAAAAGAACCTACCGGAAACATAGGTTTCATTTTGAAGAAGTTTGAAGAAAAATAAATAGCACTGAAGTTGCGCAATTGATGCAACAAATGTTGCTTTATTGTAAAGTGTTATTCTAACAGTCAAAGTAATATTCAAAATCATGTTATTATTTCTCTCTCTCTCAGATTGTTTTCAGATTTCAGACTCAACCAAAGAAAAAGCATTAAATATAAATCTCACTCTCTCACTTGCTTCATATTAGCGGTCGGCAGCACGTCAGAAACATTCCCTTCATATCATTGATACTAAAATTAATATAGCAAAACTCTTGCTCAATTCATATCCAATAAAAATTTGATTGTATGAAATGCAAGTGTATATATTACGTGACCAAAACTTCATTGATTCTAGTGTGTCTCACATGCACATTAGTGTTGTCAAAAATATCGATATTTTTCGATAAATATCGATACTGAAATATCTAAACGGTACCAATATTAATTTCCCGAAGTATGGATACACCGATACTAGCCGAGCTGTCACTTTCACTTCTCTCCAAAGGCACGTGGACAAGCACCACACGTGACCGCACTCGTCTCCTTCGCTCTGGTTAAATAGCAAAAGTGAAGTGAATAGAAAGATGACTGCTCTGGTTGTTAAAGAACACAGCAGGAGCGCTATCTGTAGAGATCTATGATCTCCGCGATGCAGAGAACGCGCACGGAATCCAGTCATAAAAACGGAATTTACAGTTTAACGCGGAATGTCACGGAATTTGTCAAAGTTTGGATGAATTAATCAAAAGTAGGTCATTACACTTAAATCAAATCGCGATATGGACTAGTATCTGTAAATATTAAGCTGCAAAAGTTGATTTAAATATGAATCCTTCATGTTCTGCGCGTCTCTGTGTGAATGTGCTGCACGTGCGGTTTTGTTTACTAATGTGGCGCTCGCGGTGATTTCAGCGTCTGCCGTCTCAATGAGGACATAAATACATCAACAATATCTCCAGAACTGATCTGAATGGCACTTTACGAGCATTTTACCATTTAATTTGAGTAAAACTAGCATCATATCATACACACACAGAACTTTAGAAGTATTCACGGCAACCCGTCAAAATAAAAGTTCGGTTTAACTTAGCCTATTAAAGACCGTGTGCCAGAAATAGGCTATATTGCTATTATTTAGTAGAATGTACATAATACTACTACTTACTACTATTGCTCATTTTTTTAAAAGAAATAAATCACAAAATATTTTAATTTTAATAGTAAATCCCCTTCATTTGCCAAAAATGTAAATGTTTAATTTTCATTAATTCAAATATAAATTAATTAAAAAAAATGTATGCCTTCATCTGATATCCAGTAAAATTTAAATACACAACACAGAATTTCTGAGGGGGAAAACACATTTCATAAGACTACTGTAAGAATAAAGAAAAATTGTTTGTATGCATTCAAATAATAGACATGCTAAAACACAGAATTTGGTAACAATAAAACATTTCATACGGCCCTAAACGTGTCATTTTTGTTACACTTTTAATAAATTAAATGTTAAATTGTATAATTTTCATGATTTTAATGAATTAGACATGCTTTTAGATTAATAGCATTTAATTTGACCATTAAAAAAAAAGAGTCCAGAAAAATTCAAACGGAAAAAAAACGGAATCCAGAAAAATTAAAATGGCAAAAATTGAATGTAGAAAAAAAATAAAACGGAATTTGGGGAAAAATAAAACGGATTTCATAGGGCCCTGTATCTGGAAATATTTGGTTATGAAGCAAATGAGAATATCAACAAATAGAACTTTGGATTTTAATTAGTACATGTATTAGTAAACGTTAGCTTCAATTAACATTTAATTAAGATTAATAAATAAATCAACAAATGCAGTACCTCAAGACATTTTTTTGTTCATGTAAAATATACCGCATGTTCTCGACTTGTTACATTTATCTTTAAATTAAAAAAATTACCCACTTAATATTGTGGCAGTTTTTTTCTCCATGGTATCGAAAATGGTATCGAATATCGATATTTTTCAAGGTATCGTATCGAAGTTAGAAATTCCAGTATCGTTGCGCTTACTGTATTACATCTGAATGTGTGTTGATCAGTTGTAAATAAAAGGTCAAATCAAATCTGAATTTATGAATGATGCACTCACCTGTCGATCTCTTAATTCTCTGAAAAGATCAGGACAGCAAGCGACAAATGCTTAAAAAGATTTGTGTTCCTATGGCAACATGATTTAGGCCTATAGCAACGCTTGCATACAGGTGCCGTAAGGTCAGTTCCTTCACCTTTGTCATCTGTTTTTTATCCAAAGTAATGCCATATTTCACTTCTACTGTTCTCTTTATTTATTAATTTTGGGTGCGCTGAGTTTCATCTGTTTGATCCATCGCGTTGTTCTGTTGTCACATTTACCAATTTGGGAAGCACTGCCACCTACAGGTGCATTTTGCAACAGCAGCATATGAAATACCGAATTGAGCAAAATTATGATATCGTACCGTTTGAAATATAATATATACCGGTATTTTTCCAGTATCGGTATACCGCGCATCCCTATTGCATACAGAACTACTAAACTACTACTAACTAAGGGTGGGTGGGTTTTGTGAACGGTCAGTTAGTGCAATAGTGCAATTAAAGTAGCCTAAGCACAGTAGCCTACAGGGTTTTAATTAAGTAATGCATTTCTACTGTATGTTTCATGAAAGTCCAAATAGAACTTAGTGATAGTATATATATATATATATATATATATATATATATATATAAAAATCCACTAAAATTGTATGTAAAGCGATGGTAGCACATTTTTAAGCAATGCAATTATAAAACATCTGTCTACACTTAAAATCAGTTTAAGTGTTAATGATAATTAGTTTATTTATATTAAGTGTACTTAAGTAGCACAGTTGGGAAAATGTACTTATAACTATGAAATTCCCAGCAAACAATGACCTGGCGGTCCACCAGCGTTTTTTGGGCGGCACAAATTCAGCGGCTTAACACGGTCGGACCACCATCGGCGAGCCGACCAATCTAAAAATGCTGTCGGTCAGCTGGCGTTTTTTTTGGGTGGCACGCCACCAGCGGTTTGCCATGGCTGGGCCTCCGTCGGTACACCAGTGGCAAGCGGAGGGTCTGTCCTACTGCTCTTACATGACATCTTTGTTATATATATATATATATATATATATATATATATATATATATATATATATATATATATATATATATTGTGATCATTATAATTTTTTTTACATTTAAATTTTACATTTTTACAGTTTTACAGTTAAAAGGAATCTGAAGCACTGAATAAAAATAGTGAGTTATAATTATTAACAAAAGTTTAGTATAAAATACTGCAAGCACGTTTTTAAATGAAATAAATAGTTGGAATGATCGTAAAAACAATACAAAATCTTATAAAAAATTACAATAAAATAAAAGTGCTATTTTGTCCCACTATCACGTGCGGGTTGCAGTTTACACCTATGTATGAATGGGTCACAAAACGAGTAAAATAAAAAATGTAATATATGTTTTAGTTTATGCTCTATATATGTTTATTTAAATGCTGCGTGACTGTGACGTGCTTTGATGGACGCGCGCTGAGTCTCATTCAAATGCTGCAGCGGAGGGAGTTACCATGGAAACGGAGCACGCAGTCCAACTGACAGCTGCAACAACTTCCGTCTCTCGCTGCTGTTTTCACCGTTTTCAGGTGAGTTTAGTCCATAAAATCAAATAAATATTGCATACAACTGTTAATCACACCTTTCTTACTTGTAATTGACACGCTTCTGTTGAATATTTACTTCATAAAAATGGTTTAGTGTCTTCGAAAAAGTCCTCTTACTGTGGCTTATTTGTTAATGGACTGTAAGGTCTCTGCATTCTTCTCATCCTGCTTTATTAGATGATATTATACATATTCACCAGAGCCTTTATAAACTATCATGAAAATAATTATTCTCTTCTCTCTTTTTTCAGTGTCGATTGCTATCTGATTGTTTTAAGTGAAAATAGTAAATATTAATACACATACATAAGTAAATAAAAGCTAGCATCCTGCGTCTGTGATTTACCAGATTCATCATAACATGCTAATTAATCAATAATCACTGATGAAACTGAAAACATTTTAATTTGTTCAGACATATCTCACTCATATTCATTCTTTTTCTGTTTTGCTTGTGTCTACAGCAGCTACATACACCCCAAAGGCTCTTTCCAGAGTCATATCTCGAGAGCGTCTTTGGCTTTGTGACTATATATTTATTTTATATAGATCAGTTAAAGCAACATCAAGCAGCGAGTTACAATGATAAGCAAAAGATATTTGAGGGACAGGTCTTTAAAAAAGATCAGTGAGATGTAGGTCTGGGGATTGATAAATATTTCAATTCAAAATGTATTTATTTGGAAATATTTCATACAGCTTTGAGATGTTTTCCCTATATGTACTTCGATGTCCATGTTAAAAATGCCAGTCATTTACCTGCCTTTACAAGCATCATTCAACATTTGCTAAGGACGGTACTGTGGCGTTGTGCTTAACTGTCAGTAATATATTCTTTTTATTATTTATTTTTAGATTTTGGGTCACCCTCGACTGACTCCTCCACTTTGTGTCTTTTTCTTCTCATCCTTTACTCAAGGTAAGTAGTATTTTTAGTGTCACTTAAAGGCATTCCCAGTGATGAACTGTATTATTATTATAATAGTGATGGGATAGCTATCCACATATAGACTATGTCTTTTCTCTTCATTTTCCAATTCAAATCCACATCCACCACCACGCATAGGTCACCCTCACCAACTAATAACTAACTGTTCATCTGTTAAAGAAGGATATTACAACAAGGAAGACTATTATCAACACTATCACTCTCCCCCCATATCTCCACTTCCATCAAACCGTTAATTACCCTTGACAAAATGATCACGATTGATCAGGTGATATGGCGGCTCACTTAGTTTCAAATTAATAAGGTCAGATGACAACATCAACCTGCGGATGCTTAAATATGTACGGACCAGTTGGCAGGATTGTTTCAATTCAACAACTTTTATTTAACTTGAAACCGAAAGTAGTGCCTAAAATCACTTATTTGTGAGACAATATGATCATCAACATCCCAGTGTTGATGCTATCATTTGATTTCCTTTACAGATAAATTCAAAAGTGGTCTCCAGGTAACATGTCCAGTTACTGGAGTAAACGTAGAACAATTCTAAGAGGAGTTGAGCAAGATTTAAAAAAAACGGAGTCAGCATCTGTAGAAACAAATGAAAGAACTGAGGAAAGACTTCCTTAAGACTATCATAACATAAGCAATTTAGAGCAATTGGCTCCTACAACACCAGAATCCAATGATAGAATGGATTCAGTGGATGATTGCACACAAAGCAGCAGTGAGGGAAGAGCTTTGGGAAGACAGAGGAGAGCAATGATGACAGCACAGATGAGGATGATATCAGAGCATTACTTTCTGATTGGGCTGTCAGAAAACAAATTCCACATTCATCACTGACTGAACTTCTCAAGATTTTGTGCACCAAATTACCTGAATTAGGCCTTCCTAAAGATTCACGGACTTTGTTGAAAACAAAATCAGTGGTGAAAATGAAAGAAGTCTCTGGGGGAACTTATTTTCATGCTGGCATTGAACATGGTCTGTTGTCTCACCTCACAACTTTAGTTCATCCAATGTGGTCTGAATCAATGTTCCTGCAAGTCAATATAGATGGCCTTCCTCTATACAAGAGCTCAAACTCTCAATTCTGGCCTATTTTAGGCCTAGTAGAAAACCACAAAGATGGGGTCCAGACAAACAAGCTGGCGTTTGTCATTGGCTTGTTTTTTGGGGAGAAGAAACCAACCAGTCTCAATTTCTTGGAAGACTTCATTGAGGAAATGGGGCATCTTGAAAAAGAAGGTGTCTTTTTTGAAGACAGAAACATTAAAGTCCAGATCTCTGCCATTGATTGCGATGCACCAGCAAGGGCCTTCATCAGAAATTCTAAAGGTCACAATGGTTACTACGGATGTGAAAGATGCACTCAAAAGGGAGTTTACCAGAATAATCGAATGACCTTCCCAGAAACAACAGCTTGTCTGAGGACCAATCATGACAATTTTGGTTCTTTAACTGAGGACTCACACTACATTGGAAAAACACCTTTAGAATCACTGTCTATTGGTTTGGTGACATCATTTCCTCTTGATTATATGCACCTTGTGTGTTTGGGAGTTACACGCAAACTGATATCTCTGTGGCCACTGAAGACCCGTTTAGGTCCAACATTTGTCAGAAATGTGTCTTCACAACTGACAGAGCTACGTCCTCACACTCCATCAGAAATGAACAGAAAACCGAGATCTCTATTCGAGTCAGACCGCTGGAAGGCTACTCAATTCCGTACATTTCTCTTGTACACTGCACCTGTCTGTTTAAAGGGAAATATTCCAAAGCCAATGTATGAACATTTCATGCTGCTTGCAGTTGCCATGACCATCTTTCTAAGTCCGTCCTTGTGTGCAGATTATGCAGACTATGCTGGAAACCTCCTGGTTTTGTTTGTGGACCACTGCAGCTATCTGTATGGGAAAGAAACCATAACTTACAACATGCATGGCTTGACTCATCTAATTCAGAACGTGCAAGCATTCGGTGTGCTTGACAACATTTCTTGCTTTCCCTTTGAGAATTACCTTGGCCAGTTAAAAAGAATGATCAGAAAACCAAACAAGCCTTTAGAACAAGTCGTACGGCGTCTGTCAGAAAGAGAGCCTATGAGAACAACACAGTCAGAAACAGAGAAAACCCTACAAAAGCAACATGACAATGGCCCAGTCCCAAATGGACTAAACGTGAAAGAGCAGTATGCAAAAATGCTGTTCACTCACTTCTCTGTGCAGACATCCACTGGGAATAACTGTGTCCAACTGAAGAACAAGGAGGTTGTTGTCGTGCAAAACCTGGTGGTGGAGGAACATGGAGAAACTTTAATTGTGTACAGAACATTCAGCAACAAGACAGATCTTTTTGTCTATCCCCTGCCATCGTCACAGCTAGACATTTTCCTTCTCTCTGGCATGAAGGAAGAACTTTTTTCACCCAAGCCACAAATATGCTACGGAAGTTTGTTTTACTTCCATACAAAAAGGACTTTGCTGGGATGCCATTACTCCATTTGTAGGATGTGATGCACCAGTCTGATTTATTTGTTTTTCCTTTTTCAAGGAAACTGTGAAAAAGTTATCTGCTGCAGTTGTCTGTAAAAAGGTCTGTATGTTATAAGATGTTGTAATTTTAAGTTTGTGAAAAAATTTTTTGTATTTTGTGAAACCGATTAACTCATTTTGTTTTTTGTTCACAGTTTAATGTTTTCTGTAGTGAATTTTCCAAATGAAGACGACATCTCAGAAAGCTGGTGCACCAAAGACGGATGCTGCTGGCCTCCGTATAAAAGCCAGGAAAGATTAAGAAAGGCAGTATGTTACATGAGAAGCCGAACACTGAAACATGGGAGATACACCCATTTGAATTACTAAAGACAAAAAGTGAGAGTTTCAAATGAATATGAAAACACTAAATGTATAATTTGCAAACATAAATCAATAACTTGATTTTTTTTCCTTTTTTCAGATACATATGACAAAGCCCATGAATGCCTGATTCGGGCTGAAAGGGGCTCAGGCATGGAAACAGAGCCAGAGTGTCATCAAAGAAAGCGAAAGTAAGATTGATTTTTTTCAGATAAATGGAAACTAAACACTATACTATCTAAGTATTTTATGCTTGCTCTCACTCCCAGACGAAATCCTAAATTTGATCAGACTGATTCTGAGGAGATCACGAGCTCCCACCACCGCCAAAGCCCCCCAAATTTGCCCTAAAAGGGGTTGTGGCTAAAGCCAAAAAAAGTATGTGCAAAATTAAATTTTATGGTAATGGTTGTTCATGCACAGTATCATTGTGATTTTCACAAACTGTACAGAATTATATTTTGTTCAATTTATTTTGTGTTATTTCCACAATTTGCAGTTGCATCCCCAAGAGCCTGCTCCCATCATTCTTTATCACACATATATATATATATATGAATACTAAAGTGTACAATAAAGTACAATCAAAAGACAAAAGCTTTAAATATAATCACATTGCAACTGTACACTTGAATTTTTATTGAATTTTTTCTATGAAATTGCAGAGGTTTATTTTAAAAATTTGTATCAAGTGTACAGTTGTACAGTTTCATTTTAACACATTAAACAATGCATTGCTTTTAAATAAAAAAAAAAAACAGAATGAATATTCACATCTCATTGAGTTATTCTGCTATGTTTACCTTGTACCATTAAAGTTTGGTTAAAGACTGTTCTTAACTCATCAGCTGCTTAATGTATTTGAGTCAAATATATTTAAATAATATTATTTAAATGTGTGTATATATATATATATATATATATATATATATATATATATATATATATATATATATATATATATATATATATATATATATATATATATATATATATATATATATATATATATATATACAGTCGGTTCCCACTCGGGGCACAAGGAGCGAGGAGACAAGGAGATTCCCAATAATATCCTTTATTGAAATTACCATCAACGAACGAGGAGCTTGGGGAGAGACGAACATAGAATGACGTTCAGACTGGACATAGGGGCTGGGAAACACGGGGTTTAAGAACACAAGGAAATCAACGGAAACAGGTGTGGGCTAATCAAACGGGGCTCGGGACTAATTAACTAATATTCAGGGGAACGAGGAAGGTCAAATATAGACACGAGAGGAGGGGAACACAAGAGACAGGACTGACATATATATATATATATATATATACTGTAAATATTAGGGGTGGAACAGTTAAACTTTTTCGCTGTTCGGTTTGTATCACGGTTTTAGAGTCACGGTTCGGTTCGGTATGTGCTATTTTTTGGGAAAAAACTATACTGTCAAATAAAAATAAAGAAAATAAGAATAATCTAACTATAAACAACAGCACAAATAAATACAATAGACTAAAGATACCAAATAAAATAAACTGATTTTCAGGGGGATTTTTTAGGTAGGTCTACAGAAATTGAATAAAGTAATCAAATGTAAAACAGCATTGCAAAAGCGATTCATTCAAGAGCAGTGAATGATTTCTTTGTTGTTGCTGTATGATTAATATTAAGAAAGTGCTGTCACTTTAAGAGAATTCACTGATACTGTACGTTCAGCTGGCTATGTCTGCTTAGGATACTTACCAAGACGGGCATTTTGACATTTTTTGTGTGAAATTGTCCATTCAAACACAATACTTAATTGAGAGCTTCATATCTGCGCGCATTCTGAGGCGGGTTTACGCGCAAGCACAATCTCACATCTTAAATGTCTGATCCACTTTCCATTGCGTTTCTCAGAAATTGTTTTCTGCACCTTTACTTTTGTAATGTTTGAAAATTGCTAAAATTTTGCTGAGTTACTTGTAATTAATACAAAATATCCCCGTCTCCCTAACACAACCACTCAACATTTTTCCATCTGCTGCTGTGTATTTGTATGTGAACATGAACATGAGCTAGTTAACATTGTTGGACATGTTGCGTTTCATGTTTGTTTTGGATTATTGGGAAGATCCAACCACGGCCCAATATAAGATTTCTAACAGAGTCAGTAAGGTTTAGATATTTGATAGAATCCATGATGCCGTGCATCTGAACAAGATGTTCAGGACCTCTGGCAGAAAAACAGACCCACAACATTTGATAGGTTTCATCTGATAGAAGCCAGTCCCATTTGAAGTTCCAGTCGTGTCTGATAACTGAATTTGCTGGAGTTTGTTTTTTGGACGAGTGAGGAGAATTTTTCTTGAAACTCTCCCGAACAACATGTGGTGATGTAGGGCTGTGCGGTTTTTTTGTTTTTTTGACCCCAAGACTGAACTCTCTCTGCAATTCTCCAGCTGTGATCCTTGGCCATTCAAACTCTCCTCCTCACCATGCATTAGGACGATATACACACGTCCTCCTCCAGTCAGATTGGTAAAAGTTTAGTTTGGAACCTCTTAATTATTGCTCTGGTGGTGGAAACGGGGATTTCCAATGCTTTAGCTGTCTTCTCACAGCCACTTTCTATTTGTGACCCTGGACCACAAAACTAGTCTTAAGTAGCACGGGGATATTTGTAGCAATATTCACAAATACATTGTATGGGTCAGAATTGTTTTTATGCCAAAAATCATTAGGATATTAAGTAAAGATCATGTTCCATGAAGACATTTTGTAAATTGCCTACCGTAAATATCAAAACTTCATTTTTGATTAGTAATATGCATTGCTAAGGACTTCGTTTGGACAGATTTTCTCAATTTCTTTTTTTTTTTTTTTTGCACCCTCAGATTCCAGATTTTCAAATAGTTGCATCTCAGCCAAATATTGTCCTATCCTAACAAACCATACATCAATGGAAAGATTATTTATTCAGCTTTCGGTTGATGTATACAACTCAATTTTGAAAAATTGACACTTAAGACTGGTTTTGTGGTCCAGGGCAGTGTTAATTTTGGCAGGCATTTTTGATTTAGTCTTAGTCTTTATCTTGAGACGAAAACGCTTAATAGTCTTAGTCACATTTTAGTCATTTGAGTCTTTCATAGTTTTAGTCGACGAAAAGTCATTTGCATTTTTGTCAACTTTTAGTCATTACTTTTAGTCAAACTGCAGTTATCAACATTTATTTTGGAAGCTATTTTATGTGTAGTATTCAAACAAAAACAGTCATCAATTCTTCTCTCTTTAGACCAAATCAATTAAGCTTAGTTATGAGAAATTTGAATCAAGGATTGAATTTGGAAAAACTGGAATAAATTTTAATTTTTTGGTAGAAATATAAATTAAACTCATTTTTCAGATACAAGTATACATTTATTTAACATCTTTTGTTGGTTAACATTTATGACAGATAATTAGGAATGCTGTCCATTTAAGGTATGTATTTAATAGCCTACTGACATACATTCAGTTTTCACCCACCTGTTTAAGCTCACTTAAACCATAACGGACTGTATTTCCGTGAGATACTCTACATGAGAGACATTTGGACTGCTGTGTGTGTATTTGAGCGCTGAGAACTGATCGCGCGCTGTATGAGAACTGAAGAAGTGGAGCGTGCGCGAGAGAGAGAGCACTTCTATCAGCGCATTTCCGCCTATCGCACCTTCACTGACTTTAAGTTAATCGACAATGAATTTTGACTCCCGGGAAAAACGGGACATCTGGTCACCCACTCCCTAACCCTTCGGGTGCTGAGGCCATTGTTTCAGATCGCTATAGTTCGCGTTTTGGTAGCCTATCCGTCCACTGCGGCTGCCATACTGAGACTAGATATGCAAACGCCCCTTATCCAATGACAGAGACGCACATTTTGAAAGACAAGACAGTTAACATAGCCTATAGGATGTATTTTGAATGTCCGGTAGTCCTCAAATAACATTTTAGTCCCGTCTCGTCTTGTTAACGAAGATGTGGCATAAATTTTGCCATAGTTTTTATCATCAGATATTAGTTTTAGCTCGTCAACGTCTTGTCTTAGTCACAGAAAAAAGGTTCGTTGACGAATATTTTTCGTCGTAGTTTTCGTCAACGAAATTAACACTGGTCGAGGGTCACATTTTTTAAAGTTCAACAATCTTGTTCTGCACATCAGAAATATATTCTTAAATTGTGATGGATGATTAAGGGAATCAGCCTTTGTGTTCCTCATATTATATATAATCCTTTGGAACAGAAGTCATGGCTGGACAATTTCCTGTTCATAATCACTCTGGTGTGCTAAAAATGTAAATAAGAATGGGAATATACTTCAGAGATATTTTACTCATAAGAATTTCTAGGGGTGCCAACAATTGTGTCCAACATGCATTGGAGAAAAACAATTATTTCATCATGATATTTTCTCCCCACTTTCAATCGTTTTACTTCAATGAAAGGATATATATTTTTTGTGAATTATTATTTTTTTTTTTTGAATGAAAAATCAAAAAGATCAACGATGCAGATTTATTTTCACAGCCACCTTTGCTCATTTTTACCAAGGGTGCCAATATTAGTGGAGGGCACTGTGTGTGTGGGTGTCAGTAATTTATATTTAACGAAAAATCTAGAACTGGGTCAAAATAACAATTGAGATTCAGAGCCAAATTACAGGGGGGTAAACGTGGCTTCAGAAAGATGGCAGCATCATTATGATATTTTTACATAGAGATTGTTAGGTCTGTTAGTAAAATCTGTTGATTTCAGCCATCTTTGTTGCATAATATGTCAATAGTTACCAAGAAAAAAAGGGGGAAAAAAAGCACTTTTCCAAAAAAATAAAAAATAAATTGCAAAAGTTTGCATTCGTGTAACTCGGGAAGAATTAAAGATATCTTAATGTAATTTTTGATTTTAGGTCTTAAACTTTTCTTTTGGTATTTCCATTTACAAGGACCTATATGGGCCTTAAAATGAAGATTATGCTAGTATGTAGCAATTCTGTATGTCATCAATGTCCCCACGTAACATATAATGCTATAGATACAGGAAGTGGGGGAAAACCTGGATGCTGCAATAGTATTTTTGGTCTTCTGTGTATATTTGTGCATGCACAATGTTTATGAATGAAGCCCTACTGACAGTGACACTTAATATATTATAGGGTGCTGTCATATTTCTGTAATACGTAGGGCTCTGTCTACGGGATGAATCAAAATTATGTTTTATTTTGTACACGCTTTAAGTCTACAAAGATCACTGACTATGGCCAGTTTGTTTTACAGGTTAGGTTTTTGGCTGCAAAAGGGGGGAAGACAATAAAAGACTCTGAGGAGGATGCTTTCCTGCATTTTTTCTAATGACCTGTCCAGGCTGTCTTTTTTTTTACTGTAAATTTGATCAAATCAATGCAGTCTTGATGTTCAATAAAATACCTTTTTTAGTTGCTAACAAACTAGTTGCCGATGATGAACAAAAATGATGACTGATGATTCTGTTATTTCAGGAGCGATGAGAAAGAACCCCGCTACAAAAGAGACAGCAGAAGGCAGCCTCCAAGAAATAGTTTCAACGTTTTTAAAGGGATCTGCTGGTCGAGAGGGCGGCAGGAAACAAAGGCAAGCAAAAGAGGATTAAATGATTGTTTATTTATAGTAAAGCACAGAAGTAGTACTGAAAGTGTGTGTATGTGTGTGCGTGTATATAACACCAATGACTTGTATAGACACTATAAGGACAAAAGTGTTGGGACACCCCCTTCTTTAGAACAGAAGAAGACACTAACAAAACTGTGGCAACAAAGATGAAAACATTGTTCATGTATTTAAAAATTGTATTTCAATCCCTGTTGAAACAGTTTTGGACGTGTCTTAAATGACAGTACCCTTATGTACAAGTCATTGGTGTTTGGTGATGAGTTTTTGGCTCAAGGTCTGCATTTAAAGTCACGCCAGAGGTGTTCAGCTGGGATTAGGACTTGGCTTTCTGCAGACCAGTCAAGTTCTTCCACACTGACTCAATCAATCATGTCTTTTTGAACCGTGTCTTATACACAGAGCCACTGTCATGTTAGAATAGAAAAGGGTTCTGTCCAAACTGTTGCTATAAAATTAGAAGCACACAATTCCCTAGAATATCATTATATGCTTAAACATTAAGATTTGTACTCATGGAAATTACTAAAGTAGTCAAACATGTTCATTAGAAGGGGGCGACCCAATACTTTTAGCAATATAATGTATATATAGTATATTAATGTATAATATCTGTATCTTGTTAACAATAACTCCAGGATGCGTTACAGTTTGTTTTATAATACTGAAGCTCAAATGATTTTGTAATGTAAATGTTTATACTTATATTAATATTTATTCAAAATGTTATTTATGGAATGTTATATTATATTTATTAAAAGCTATAGTTTATTTATATTTATTTATAAATGTCTATCTTTGTATATATCTATAATGTTAACATAAGTCCTGTTAACATAAGCATGTGTATATTATTTAAATGTAAATAACTTACATTTAAATAATATACACATAAACCTAATTTATTAATTTATTGTTACAGATATTCAATGTAGTTTTGTCAAATATTTCAACATATAGTCTAAAATGTTTACGGTTTTTATTTCATCAAATATTAAATTTACAATGGTTATTAAGAGTTGTGTACTTGATTCATTATTGCATAAATCAGTATGGATGATGTGAAGAGATTAATACGACCCGTGGACCGCCAGCATACAGAAATTATAAACCAGCGGCTCGTCAGCGGACCACTGTCGGAAAAGCGGCGGCTGCCGCTGGAATAACGATGAGCAAAACGCTGGGCGGCGTCCGCCGGTGGGCCGCCGACTTTGACTCCAGTGGGCCGCCAGTGGCCCACTTTTTTGTGCATTCCAGTATACTTTTTTTCACCTGGGAGTTGTCATTTAGGAAATGTAATGAATCTCTCTGTCTGTATTCCAGTCCAGATGAGCAGTGGTGTTCACACTGAAGTCAGTATTGATCTGAACGCTCAGACGGGAGCGACTGTAAGTGCTCCTGTAATCACTGCAAACACCTTCAAAGGCCCAGTGACCTTCAAGCACATCACCGCAGGACACGGTACTCTCACTATACCTGTGCCGACTGAGACACACTGCTTATTAGCAGAAAAGTAAAATAATGCTGAGTGTTTGTGAACCCTATTCCTGTTAAAGAACATGTAAGAATTAGATTTCTCTTACTTGTCAGTGTCTTGAAACGGGTGTCTAAGATAAACTCCCGCACAAAGAAGATGAAGGCAAATAGTCCTTTAATATAACCTTGAACAAAGAAAAACGATAATTCGACAGGTAGGAAAAAAGATACATTACTTGAAAAAGAACTCCTTATGAAAATACAAAGGAGGCTGTGTAACATTTCTTCACTCACACGTTCTCTATGGTGACTGAACATAAGGGAAGTGAATGGTGACTCATGATACACTCAGGAAGAGAATAACAGGGAGGACTGCGAGACACCTCTAATTATCTCAGTTCATTTATGGACATATTGTTCAGAGGCAGATATGCTTTATAGTATTTTCTTTCACGTATCTGTATATTTTGTCACTTTTAGTTATTTTTTACTTTTCTACTCACTGTTATTTTTCTCTCTTCTCACAGAGACAGCAGAGAAAGACACTGAAAAAGGTCGTATTCAAAACTTTTCTTTTTCACAAATTTCACTGTATAAATCAGATAGTGTAAGAATGTCAGTGGCAGTGACCTAAACACTGCCATGCAATGGTGTTGTTCATAATGTTGGGCAGATCAGGTTTGGGAGCAGTATTAATATTAGAACAGAGGTGAAATGTGAGTGATGTACTGTATTCCCAGATCACATATACAGGTGCATCTCAATAAATTAGAATGTCATGGAAAAGTTCATTTATTTATTTCAGTAATTCAACTCAAATTGTGAAACTCGTGTATTAAATAAATTCAATGCACACAAACTTAAATAGTTTAAGTCTATGGTTCTTTTAATTGTGATGATTTAGCCTCACATTTAACAAAAACCCACCAATTCACTATCTCAACAAATTAAGCCCGATTCGGACGGTAATTGTTTCTCATATGGACGTCTGTAAAAATGTATTTACACATCACCTCAGTGATAAAACTCATGGATTCGGATGGTGATTTATTTACAGTGGAGGAGTGAGTTCTGTGATCCTGCAAATTACACCGAAGTACAACAGTTACCGTACGGTGTTCGGGAGTGTTCAAAAAGGGTTTAAACGCTGAATTTTGAATCGATTTCTTCTCGTAAACTCAGACATGTGGATTCAGATGGCAATTAAATTACCACACGACCTTGGTGTTTGTCAAAAAACAGTAGGTAATTCGGCTGGGGATTTTTACGGGGGTGGTGAGAGAAAAACACTGACGTCCTGTATTCGGACGGTAATTAAATCACCAACTACCCCCTGTATATGGTGAAAATCACTTACGTCCCCCTGAGAAACAATTATCGTCCGAATCGGGCTTAAGGTGACATGCCAATCAGCTAATCAACTCAAAACACCTGCAAAGGTTTCCTGAGCCTTCAAAATGGTCTCTCAGTTTGGTTCACTAGGTTACACAATCATGGGGAAGACTGCTGATCTGACAGTTGTCCAGAAGGCAATCACTGACACCATTCACAAGGAGGGTAAGCCACAAACATTCATTACCAAAGAAGCTGGCTGTTCACAGAGTGCTGTATCCAAGCATGTTAACAGAAAGTTGAGTGGAAGGAAAAAGTGTGGAAGAAAAAGATGCACAACCGAGAGAACCGCAGCCTTATGAGGATCGTCAAGCAAAACCGATTCAAGAATTTGGGTGAACTTCACAAGGAATGGACTGAGGCTGGGGTCAAGGCATCAAGAGCCACCACACACAGAGACGTGTCAAGGAATTTGGCTACAGTTTTCGTATTCCTCTTGTTAAGCCACTCCTGAACCACAGACAACGTCAGAGGCGTCTTACCTGGGCTAAGGAGAAGAAGAACTGGACTGTTGCCCAGTGGTCCAAAGTCCTCTTTTCAGATGAGAGCAAGTTTTATATTTCATTTGGAAACCAAGGTCCTAGAGTCTGGAGGAAGGGTGGAGAAGCTCATAGCCCAAGTTGCATGAAGTCCAGTGTTAAGTTTCCACAGTCTGTGATGATTTGGGGTGCAATGTCATCTGCTGGTGTTGGTCCATTGTGTTTTTTGAAAACCAACGTCACTGCACCCATTTACCAAGAAATTTTGGAGCACTTCATGCTTCCTTCTGCTGACCAGCTTTTTAAAGATGCGGATTTAATTTTCAAGCAGGATTTGGCACCTGCCCACAAAAGTTGGTTAAATGACTATGGTGTTGGTGCACTGTTAAAAACCAGTAAATAACTGGCAGATTGGTTGCCAGCAAGTTACTGTAAAATTAACTGATCAGTCTTACTTTTGGTGAAATTTACAGTTGGCTTCTTCACAACTAAACTAACAATATGTAAACTACAATACAAATATACAATACTATTGTGCGCTATTGAGTAATGGCCTGCTAGTAAAAAGGACAACATTTTCCTCTTGGTTTTTAATATATATTTGTACCCTTTAAAATAGTGACTTGAAATGTAACAAGTAAAGCAGCTTTAAAGTGTTGTTTCAAAACATGTCTCTGCTTTATAAAAAAAACTTTCTTAGAAAATACCTAAATAATATTAAAGAAAATAATTGAAATTTAAAGGGAAGAAGTGGTCATAACAGAAATAAACTCAAAATATTCCCCAAATTGTAAAATAAAGCCCAAAGCTTATTACATTCATGACAATAAACGTACATTTCAGCTGTATAAATGATAAATAAATTGCTTTAACAACTCTTTAACAATTCATACTAATAGGTCATGCAGGCTGTCCGAAAAATGAACTCTGGACACAAAGATTAAGTGAAAAACTTAGAGAACACCTGAGTAAATGTTTTTGAGTAAACCGAAATTAATGAATACCTGAAAAAAATAGAGATCAAGAGACTGTGTGTGAGAGTGTGAGTGTGTGTGTGGTTTGTGGTGTGTAATACTTGTATAAAGTCCCACTCAAAATCCATCAATATTTTAAGCAGCCTAGAGACACGAGGGCTCATGGTTTTCTTTTTCTGTGTGACCTCCCTGTCCGCTTTGATATGACTCTTCCAGCCTTGGTTCCCTTTTCCGGATTTATCCCGATGAACCACCTGAAAAACAAATGTGTGTGTTTAGAATTAGTGTGGAGGGGGAAAAAGATGGTAACACTTTATTTTATTGTCTCTTAACTATTTGCTTATTAGCATGCATATTACTAGAATATTAGCCATTTATTAGTTTAGCAAATTCTGCAAACTTAAGCCTATTAGCGAACAACACCAGTCATTTCAGCGCGTTACAGAGACATCAATGTGATTTCAATGCAACAGTGTTTGAAATATTAATTTTGCATAAGAAAACTCACCCTGAAATTGGGAATAATATAATCAGAGTCACGGACGCAGAAATCCAGTTGCACTCGATGATGTCATATTTTTTGCATTAATCACTGAAAATAACAGACAAAAGATAGTGTCACTTCCAATATCCATTATACAGATTAGTTGCAGTAGCAATTGTAATGTATTTTGTCTATGAAATCGGCAACGCAACGGAGAACTTACCTGTTAACAAGACGGTTGAAAGTCTCTGCGTGCTCACTGCAGTTTACAAAAATACTGGATAGTAATGTTTTATTTCCTTCGAGTAATAAATACAGTAAAATGCTGTTATATTGTGTATACGTCATTTCACAAAAACAGTAATGTACTGCTTTTGAACATACTGTTGAAATTCGGCCGTAAATTAACAGCAATTTTTAACAGTGTGTGCTTGACTGGCCAGCAAACTCAACAGACCTGAACCCCATAGAGAATCTATGGGGTATTGTCAAGAGGAAAATGAGAAACAAGAGACCAAAAAATGGCCACTGTCAAAGAAACCTGGGTTTCCATACCACCTCAGCAGTGCCACAAACTGATCACCTCCATACCACGCCGAATTAAGGCAGTAATTAAAGCAAAAGGAGCCCCTACCAAGTATTGAGTACATATATAATAAATGAACATACTTTTTAGAAGGACAAAAATTCATTAAAAATGTTTTTTTTATTGGTCTTATGAAGTATTCTAATTTGTTGAGAATTGGTGGGTTTTTGTTAAATGTGAGCATAAATCATCACAATTAAAAGAACCAAAGACTTAAACTACTTCGGTCTGTGTGCATTGAATTTATTTAATACACAAGTTTCACAATGTGAGTTGAATTACTGAAATAAATGAACTTTTCCACGGCATTCTAATTGATTGAGATGCACCTGTAACCAGATTGACCTCCTCAACAGCCAAAAGCTTCAGCCAACTACCGTATGTGACCAACAATGACCATGCCAGTATACTTTACACTGGCAGAGAAAATCCGATCTTTTGTAAGTATGGATAACTTGATTTGAAAGCTTCAATCCACCAGAGTAATATATTTATGGAAAATTTTGTGAATTAAATCGAAAACCTCAGGAATGTATTACCAATTCCCTTTAAGTCATTTCACTCGGTGGCCATCTTTGAATCGCCTCTCATTCAGCCATTTCAGTCATGAAAGTACAGCTCCCATCTCTTTAAATGGGGAACATTGAATCCTGAAAGCTGTTCACTAAACATAAGATGAAATTTTACATTAACAATGAAATCTGACAACAAGTGTCTCATAAGATTTGTTCCTTATACTCAAATAGTGTTAAAAAGTCTTATTTCTCAGGCTAAACCAGTCATTGCACATACACCGTCCTAAGAGCACATCCCAGGATGCTGACTGTTTCTATAGCAACCGAAGCTTATAAGTGCAGCTGCAGTGATGTGATGAGTTTAGCAATTAGCAGCTGGCTCTTTTAATTAGAAGCAGGACTAGTCCACCATTTTGGGCCTTACACTTGTATTATATGTGCATAATCTTTGTATATTTAAAGTCTTTGGTGTTATTTTCAAAAGTAATTTAATTACAATAAGTTGAATGAATTCTGACAAGGTTAGGCAAAAGCTTTGTCATGTTTCTTTAAAAAAAATGAAATCTGTTTTTTGCTTTTTCCCTGTTTTATTAACGTAATCATCAACAGATTTGGAAAAATTCTTGGAAACTCACAAATCCAATATGAAGAAGAAAGCAGAACGTATTTTTGAGGGCAAGAAAGAAAATAAAGCACATCTTAAGGATGTTTACACTGAGCTCTTCATCACAGAGGGAGATATGAAAGATGTCAATCAGGAACATGAGATTCTGCAGATTGACGATGCTTTCAAGACCAAAAAAACACAGGACAAACCAATCAAATGCAATGAGATTTTCAGCAAATTGAGGGACACAAAAAATATTGTGCTGACTAAGGGAATTGCTGGCATTGGAAAAACTGTCTCTGTGCACAAGTTCATCCTGGACTGGGCAGAAGGAGAAGCCAATACGGATATACAATGTGTGTTCCTGCTTCCATTCAGAGATATTAACTGTATTAAAGACAGAGAGTTCAATCTCCATGAGTTTCTGAGGAAATTTTATCCTGAACTGGAGGGCCTGGAGAAAACAAAGCTATATAAGGAATGCAATCTAGCATTTATTTTTGATGGACTTGATGAGAGTCGCTTGTCTTTGAAGTTTGAAAGTGAAACACTGAACAATGTTGAGGAAAGATCATCTGTAGATGTGCTGTTCACGAATCTGGTCAAAGGGAATCTGCTTCCATCAGCTCTGGTCTGGGTGACCTCACGACCAGCAACAGCCAATCAGATCCCTCTTGAACATGTGGGTTTGTTCACAGAGGTGCGAGGATTCACTGACCAAAAGAAGGAGGAGTACTTCAGAAAGAGAATTACAGATGAGACTCTGGCCTCCAGAATCATCTCACACATCAAGACGTCTCGTAGTCTCTACATCATGTGCCACATTCCTGTGTTCTGCTGGATCACAGCCACAGTACTTCAGGATATTCTCACTAAGAACAGTGAAGACATCATCAGCACAACACTCACTGAAATGTACATCCATTTCCTGCTGATACAGATGAAAATTAAGAGCCAGAAGTATGATGAAAAGACAGAAAGACAACGTAAAAATCTCTTACAATCAAATAGAGAGATGATTTTGAATCTAGCCAAGCTAGCATTTCAACAGCTGAGGAAGGAAAAGATTGTGTTCTATGAGAAAGATCTGGAAGAATGTGGTATTGATGTGAGTGAAAACTTCATAGGATTGAAGAGTGAAGAGTTCACAGGAATGATCACTGAGATCTTTGAGATGGAAGCTGGACTTCATGAAACGAAGGTCTTCTGCTTTGTGCATCTGACTGTACAAGAGTTTCTTGCTGCAGTGCATATATTCCTCTGTTACCTGAGCAAGAACATGCAGGAGCTTCAGTTTTTCTTTGATGAGACCAAAGAAAATATCACATTGCCGGAGCTACTACAGAATGCTGTTGTTAAAGCCGTGAACATTGAGAAAGGACATCTGGACCTGTTCCTACGGTTTCTGATGGGCATTACACTGGAATCCAGTCAAAACCTCCTCACAGGTCTGATCACATGCACTGAAGACACCACAGAGAGCATCAGACAAACAACTGTTTACATTAAACAAGAAGTGCAAAACAAGACAATCACAGATGAAGCTTCACTCAACCTATTCTACTGCTTACTTGAGCTCAAGGATCATTCATTATATGAGGAAATCCAGAGATACCTCAGTTCAGATGAACATCCAGGAAGAAAACTCTCATCTTCAATGTGCACCATGCTGACCACAGTACTGCTGATGTCAGAGACGGTGCTGGATGAGTTCAACCCAAAGAGGTTCACGTCATCACGAGCAGGCTTTACAAGACTCATTCCAGCTGTGAGATGCTGCAGAAAAGCCCTGTGAGTAATTTCACTAACTGCTGTTTGACCAAATTTAAAATATCTTGTTTTTCTGATTATGAAGGGTAAAATAAGTTATTGCAGAAACACTGAACATCAGAACATAACTAGCATAACCTTCTGTTTTTGCAGATTTGACGACTGTGGTTTTGATGAAACATGCTGTGAAACTGTATCTTCAGCTCTCCAATCATCAAACTGTCATCTGAGAGAGCTGGACCTGAGTAGAAATCACCTGCAGGATTCAGGAGTGAAGCTGCTTTATGATGGACTGAAGAGTCCAAACTGTCAGCTGAACATACTGAGGTTTGCCATTCACTAAATCACTAAGTTAAAAAATGTGGATGAATTGGCGTTTCATAACTATAGATAGCAGATTATCCCATTTATATTGTAGAATTAATGTATCAGTGATTCTTCTCCAAGGACACAAGGCAGGCAATGTCACACATTAACACATTAATATGGCTGTTTGTTTTGTTCTCTTCACAGGCTATATGGCTGTAATCTCACTTTTCAGTCTTGTGATATTTTATCATCAGCTCTACAATCCTCAAACTCTGTCCAGAGAGAGCAGGACCTGAGTAACAATGACCTGCAGGATTCAGGAATGAATTGGCTTTCTGACTGCTGTCTGAATGTGTTTACCAGGTATATAAGAGTTCAAACTGTCAGCTGGAGATACTGAGGTTGATCTCAAACACTATCATTGATTTTATTTCTTCCCATAAACCCTTTGAGTGGCAGTTATTTTTTTTTAAATGCTGGATTTTGACATCAAGATTTTAACACAGTTCGAAGAACGGGAAGAAGGAGGCGGGAACCGGCAAACATTTAAAGACAATTTTATAAATAAAATAAACACAAAAGTACTGCGGCAGCCCCTCACGGACGACTGCCGCACACAAAACACAAAATAAAGTCCAGGCCTGGTCCTCTCTCGACTTCCACTGTCGTCACTCTTCCTTTTATCCTTCCGGAGCTCCTCCGTGGGACTCGAGACCGGTGAGTGGCGCAGGTGTCGCTCATTATCATTAACTCCACCGGCCTCGTTCCGCTCCCACGGCTCTCGGCCCCGACCCACTCACTACAAAGATTTCAAAAGCTTGTGGCTTAAAAGGGCTTAAAGATAGAGATCTACTGTAAATTAGAAAAATGCAGGGATGTGATTTTTCTGTATAAATACGGATTTCCGTATTTTCCGTCATCTGAGGGACGACCCATGTGATTCGCGTAGATCTGAGGTTTTTTTTTTTTTTGGGGGGTCCCTAAAGCCCCCCTAAAAATGACCTAGCAACGCCCATGACGATGACAAGCCGGAATGAAAACGAGCCGAAATGAAATAGGAGTAACGAGGCTATTTTTTAAATGTAAGGAGTAGAAAGTACAGATAATTTCGTGAAAATGTAAGGAGTAGAAGTAATAAGTCGGCTGAAAAATAATTACTCCAGTAAAGTATAGATACCCAAAATTTCTACTTAAGTAAGGTAACGAAGTATTTGTACTTCGTTACTTGACACCTCTGGAAATGAAGTGAACCCCTGGCCATGTTTATGCTCTATTATGCAGTCTTTGCCTAGGGAGACCAAACTAGCAGCTTATAAAATCTCGACATCACCCCTTCGCAAGCAAGTAGAGGTAAATACTTGCATCGTTGCATTGGTGGTTAAAATGAAGCTTTGGCAGTTTAGAAAAAGGTTTTGCACAAATTAGCCAAAGAGACAGTGGTGCAGGGTGTGCGATATCGTCTGCTGCGACAATATCGTAATTGTTGTGTGTAATGGCTGAGCTGCATTCATGTATTGTGTACAATATTAGTGTATGCGTGTGTGTGTGTCAAGCACTGCAAGTGTGAACTAGGGCTGGGCGTATCGATCCTAATATCGATAGTATCGATACTACCGTTGGTATTGGTATCGGATCGATACTAGCCTGATAAGATCGATACTTTAGGTTAATTTTTTTCTCCTATACACTTGTTAACATTGCTTAATACATATAACAAAGTGTAGACATGTCTGTGGGTGTATATGCCGCTCTTTTCAGATCTCTTATGCAAACATTGCTGCTACGCTGTGTTTGGTTGTCATGCCATCACGTGACTCGGCGGCTCCAAGCGCGAGCGGATACAGTGAGAGATACTCCGAGCTACTAAAGAAATGAAAAGGGGAGGAAGGAAATCCTTCACATAGTGCATATTATACCTGTATACCGAATTTGTCCTTTTTATACAGTATCACTGTAAGGTGTGGACTGAGTTTAGCTTTTTAAAATAATTTCTTAATGCATTAAGACACTTTAAATTTTCATTATAACGGTTTTCTATGGGAGTAAAATGCTCATCATGTTGTTTAGCATGTTTGCATATATATTCTGGGCTCAGCTGCTTGCAACATATTATATTTTATTAACAAGCTGTATACCGAATTTAGTTTTCATTTATTTATTTGGTCTTTATCACTGTGTTCCTCCATTAATTGCACCATATTAAATGTTTTTATATTGCAATTAGAGAAAATTAAATTCATCGTGTTGCATTCATGTTCTGGGCTCATCTGCTTACCTGTACATGCATAGTAGGCCTATATATTTTTATAAACTATAGCCTACCGAATTTGGCCTTTTCATATCACAGTTTTTTTATTGCAATAATAACAAACATATTACAGTATGTATAAAACACACAGAAAATACAGTACGTACATAACATACTAAAATCCTTTCAATAATAAGCGAGTTATGGTTTAATAGTTCTTTTTCATATCAATGTCTTCATTCAATAAGCCACTTACGTTAAACTTTTCTTTATAATGGCTTTCTATGGGAGGAAAATACATAATGCGAAAACTTTGAGCGTTGCTTTCATGTTCTAGGCACAGCTGCTTACTTGTATATCTAGTTTGAAACATTAATAAGGTGTATACTAAGTTTTGTCTTTTAATATTACGTTTTTAATTTATTAAGCCATGTTAATTATTTGTATAACTTTTCTATGGAAGGAAAATACTTAACATGAAACTGTGCATTGCTTTCATGTTCTGGACTCCTCTGCCTGCAAAGTCCTTTTAGAAAGGCAAATAATATCCATGTAGCTTAAGGTGAATATTGTTACGATGCTGTGCGGAACAAGGAGCGCACGACGAGGATATACAATAGTTTTTCCTTTAATCAGGATTCCAGGAGCAGATACAAACAGGGGAGTGCACACACATCAATGATAGCAACAATAACCGACAATCAGACATACTAACACAGGACTTATAAAGGGACAGATAACGAGGATGGACAGGTGCACACAATGACTAATTAAACTGAACTAGGACACAGGGGAAAACAGAAAACCCGACATGGAACAGTCACAAAAAAACCCAACATGTAACAAATATAATATTAGTCATATCAACATTAGTATTGTTATTTTTTTTAATTGTTGTTGGTCATTTAAATATATGTTTTTTTTAAATGACAAGTATCGGAATCGGTATCGGCGATACTGGCCCTGTATTTACTTGGTATCGGATCGATACCACAATTTGCAGTATCGCACACCAGCACGGCATTTAACATGCAACAATTTGGAATGGCAATTAAAGTCTGTCTCCATTCCTAAACATACTGCCTGCCCTGTTCAGGATCAAATTGGCGGTCTTCTTCAGATTTAAGAGGCAAACACGTCAACACACACACACAATTTAGTCATTAGCTGTTATATCTTGTAAACCAAATATACACAATCAGCTACCATTTTTTACTATAACTAATATTATCTTATTGTTAGATTAAATTCAACACTAAATAAATATAATACGCATTATACTCTGTATAACACAATGTTTTATATAGTTTGTTACATTTTGTGCATACAGTATGTATTAATTTTTGCAATATTTCTGTATCATTGAATTTTTTGTAGTATTGTTATACAAAATGTATATAGTATACATATAAAGAAAAACAAAAAGACCAATGAATGACTTGTTTCTTGTTTATTCTGCATTCAGAAGAGCAGTACCTGAATTTATGTAAACAGTAAAAAAGTGCTTCTGCATATCAAAAATAATAAAAGTTAATAAAACGTTAAACTGGAATTTTACATTAACCCCTTAAGCCCTAGTTAAACTGGAATAATTAATTAGTAATGATAATTACATTAAAACTGGTGATCTTAAATGGTTGTGAAAAGATTATTCAAACATTGTACTGTACAAAAACAATAATCACAGAGAACTGTAGGTTGGATCCTGGGAAAACTGCTGATAATAACCCCTCCAAAGGCAACATCATGAATCAATTGCTGCATTTTGATTTTTAGATAGGACAGTTTCTCCGGGGTGAGTCTCCTCATGCAGGGGGCCAAGCTGGAGAGAAAGGTGGACACCTCATCAGTTTGCAGATCCTGCTAGGCTTGACGCTGCTGTCACTCTGCCTCTCTTTCCTTCTCTCTCCTTTCATCCCTTGCTTCTTTCCATTGACAGTACCTCGCTAGGCTGTCCTCACTCTCTGCCTGCGCCTTCTTGCGTTTGGCACCACAGCTACCTGAAGGAGTTGTGCTGCCCTCACTCTCTGTCTCCATCACTACAATGCCACACTCCTTCTCTGTCTGCGTTCTCTCATCATCCCCTATTCCAAACTCCTCCTCCTCATCCATGTGGATATTACTATCTGACCTGTTGAAAGTAGGCTATTTGAGTAATGAAACGATAGGCTACATTGCACTCTGCAAGCGTCCTCTTTCTGTGGTGCATTTCTGGATAAGCTAACATTACCTTCTCCTTGCCAAGGAATTTTGCAAGAATGACATTGCGTCCATATGAATCCACTTCTTCTTTTTGCTGGCCCCCTGTCCACTTCTACCCTGTCCCTCTTTCCTGTAGCGGACGTATGTGTCCCGCAGGCTACGCCACATTTTCTTCACTGCTTCAACTAACATCATATAAAACAAGGCAAATTACTACATGCAAGCAATCATTCAGGTGACCAGGGTTGCATACATTCTATTAAAAGTCCAAACATGCTAGCAACTGAATTAATAAACCCTGGTTGGAACTAATGTTAGCACTATTCACTACAAATGGATGAACAACATTAGAAACAAGCTATTATTTAGCACAATGCTGTATAATCTTTCGCACACCCTTTGTTCTGAAATCAGTACCACTACCTACCACCGTGTTTTCCAAGCTGTTCCGCAATCATCTGCCACAATCTGTCTTTATATTCTGTATCTCTGTATTTCGCACTTTGTTTGTTATAAAGTGCTCTGTGCTGCGAGACGAAGTGGATTAATTTGTCTGACGCCATTTTGGATTGTGGCTTTCACTTGTACGGTGGCTCTGAATTGTCAAAAAAACCTTCTCAAAGCATCTCAAAATGCTTTATACGGTTGCGACGGATACGGATATTTTATACGGATATTTTTGTTTTTGACGGACGAAAATTTCAGAGGCAGTGTGCAAACGCGATTGACATACGTGAGGTCGTATTTATTTTTCAACGTACGAAAATTTAGGACAAAAAATTCGGACTCAGTGTGCAATGGCCTTAAGAGTGCCGTTTTCTCCAAAAATCAGCATGATATGCATATAGATTTAAATTTTTTTTTTTTTACAACAGTTCAATAAACAAGAAATTAATTAAGAGACTTGTGTTTTAGACACCATATTACCTGTTTGTGCTCTATTTTGACAACAAAAATAATCCCAAACACAGCCAAAACACTATTTTGCATCTGTGTTTCGTTCTTGAATGAATCAACTGTTTAAATGATTCGGTTCAGTCACAATGACTCACTTATTAGAGGTATTTACACACTGCTTAATGCAGGACATGAATGCATAACCTGCAGTTACAAATGCAGAAATAATGTTTTGATATATAAGACAAAATGTTGAATACTCATTTGAAATTATATTTAAAAAAAAATCAAAAGATACTTTAAAAGTGAAATTAAAACAGACAGTAGGTGTCACCAAGTCACTCTTAACCTGTTAACCTTTGCCAGTGCGTCAGCGCACTGAACGCTCTTTGTTTTTTTTATTTCTATAAATAGATTCTTTGGCCAAAACACATCCGTTTCTCTCAGCTGTTTACTTCATTTTAGACATAACCAACAAGTCTATACATAAACCTTGTGTTTTGACAATTTTAGCACAAAAGATAACTTAGTTACCATTCAGTTAGTCACGTTTGACGTACGTCGGACTGACCGACGAATAGGAATCTCGCTAGAGAGGCCAATCTGCAATCATGCATGCAATCATATGCAGTAGCTGCCCACCTCGCAGCTCGGGTATATAATGAGCAGCAGGTGCGTTGCATCTTCAGCTTTTCACTTCGGAGCCGAACAGTTGTTCTCTGTTGGAAGTTCTAAAAGAGTCTCTGCAAGACAATCTCTTTGTGTAAAGTACAGCACAGCAGTGGGGTCAAATTTGATTAGTTTTTGCCTTTTTTTGAGCAGAAAGAGCTGCAAAGGCCGTTCTCACGGCTGGTAAATGGTGCGCTTTAAGGAGCGTGTAAAAGCTGTTTTCACAGCTGGTAAGAGAGCGTCATCGAGAGAGAGAGCACACGACAGGCTGCACAATCCCTGTCTGTGTTGCCGCAGCCGTTCCCCTGCGTGCTTCAGCACTGATTAAACGAGCAAAGTCCCTAAAAGAGCTTACACAAGTAGAGCTTGCGTCTTTTTAAAGATGACATTCTACTTGTGTGTTTCTGGATGCGGTCGTTACCTGGTGCTGGGGGATAGTCATGAGCGTTGCATCGCGTGTGTCTGGGCTTAGCGCATGCTGAGGCAGCGTTTGTGGATGAGTCATGTACCCATTGTGGGAAGATCTCGGAGTTGTGGTTGAGACTCCAGTTCCTGCAAAGGGGCGGAGTCCCAGTGCCGCTGCCTCGTTCCAATCCTCCTTAGAGGGTTGCTGCGAGTGGTGGCACTGGTGAGTAGCTCGTACAGTAGCTCGTACAGTAGCTCGTACAGTAGTGGCACCGGTACAGTAGCTGTGCCTGATACGGATCCGGAAATGATGGCTATGCTTTCCCGGGCCGCCACAGGGTCGGGCTCATGTGGAATCCTCCACCGTGTCCCGAGCCCTCGAGGCTGGACGATTGGTTCTTGGGGGTGGCACGAGCTGGTTCTCAGCCACCCACCCCGGTTCCTTTCTTCGCGGAGGTCAGGGTTTCGTACGTCGAACGTGACCGACTAAATAGGAACGTCTCGGTTACATAGGTAACCCTCGTTCCCTGAAGGAGGGAACGAAGACGTACGTCCCGTCGCCACAGTTGCTGGACCCCGCTGATGCTACCGCCTTACCTGTTCGGCTCCTCAGCGAAAACCTGAAGATGCAACGCACCTGCTGCTCATTATACACCTGCGCTGCGAGGTGAGCAGCTGCTGCATATGATTGCATGCAAATGTGCATCGGCTCGTTTTAGTTACACTCGAAGCAGATTGGTCTCTCTAGCGAGATTCGTGTTCGTCGGTCAGTCCAACATACGTCTCCGCTCCCTCTTTAAGGGAACGAGGGTTACCAATGTAACCGAGATGTTCAGTAAACATGCGCTGTTTGACGGGCTTTTTCGTGCGCGCGCTTTGGGTGTATGTGCTCAGAAAAAAAGCGCATGCCTAACCACCGCATGAATGCAACGTTTAACTAGCAAGGCTTTAAAGCAGATGCAAATAATGTACTTTTGTGATTGTGAATAAGAGCAGTGTCCCATGAGAGTAACTCTACCGCTGAGATAATATATACTTTATACTTTGTCTGCCGGCGACCTTTTGAGCGCGCGCGATCAGAACAAACAACGCAATCTGGCCGATCATCAAAGAGCAACAGCTCTCATATGGACACTACGACCACGTCCACCCCTGGCACCCCCATCCGCATTGGGCAAAGGCTCAAAATGATCACTTGATGGTGCTTCTTGAACACTCGCGCCTTGCGTGGTGGCACCATTGCGCTGCAAATATGTACAGGGAGAAGCACGATCATTAGACAACCGATCGCCATTTCCAAAAGGCAAATATTCCCAGTCAGAATCGGCGAATAACTTTTGCAACACATCCTCATGGTACAAATTTTTATTAGCCATTTTTCAATTTTCCCTCACAAATCTCACAATTTACTTAGACACTATGAACTGAACTGTTTCCACATCAATGACAAGATAGCTCACTTGCTCTGCTATTTCCTCCAACACTTTTGGTCTAGAATCGAAGTACTACATGTCCGCCATCTAGTGGTACGGAATACAAATGAGACACAGAAACAGCTTCTTAGATTATTTTGTAGATTGTGTTTGTGCTATTTTGCATATTGTCCATTTTGTATATTTGTACATTATTATTATTATTATTTTTTTTTTTTATTGATTATTATTATCTGTGTCCTGTCCTGTCGCTGTCATTTTGTTGCACTGTGGAGCTACACTAAAACAAATTCCTCGTATGTGCAAACATACCTGGCAATAAAGCTGATTCTGATTCTGATATAACACCATATTAGGAACTACAGTCTATTTCATGAAGTATGACATCTTGTCACAATTTTGCAACTATGGCACTTAGATGGTTAAATTAATCATTAAAAATCACATTCCCAAGATTTATTCTGTATGCAATTACTGTTTTTCTCATTCAGGTTTTCTATTTGTAATCTCACTGCTCAGTCATGTGAGAATTTGTCATCAGCTCTACAATCCTCAAACTGTGTTCTGACAGAGCTGGACCTGAGTAACAATGACCTGCAGGATTCAGGAGTGAAGCTGCTTTCTGATGGACTGAAGAGTCCAAACTGTCAGCTGGAGATACTGAGGTTTGATTTCAAACACTTTCATTGATCCCCCCCCCCATTAAATTAATCATTGCTAAGATTTATTCTGTGTACTGTTTTTCTCGTTCAAGTTTTCTATATGTAGCTAGCTGCAGCATTTTGGACCATCTGGATTTTGTTTATTAAGCATGCAGAACAACCACCCAATAAAGTATTACAATAATCTAACCTTGAGGTCAACACATGAATTAACATTTCTGCATTTGACATTGAGAGCATAGGTCTCAATTTAGATATATTTTTAAGATGGAAAAATGTGGTTTTACAAATGCTAGAAACATGTTCTTCAAAGGAAAGATTGCTATCAAATAGCACACCTATGATGAAGAATTGGCAGTGTTAGACAGTGTCTAAATATACTGTATTCAACATTTTTAACATTTTCTAATTGTACTTAACCCTTTAGGCGCCAGGGTTTTTTGGAAAAAATGCTGGATTTTGACATCAAGATTTCAAAAGCTTGTGGCTTGAAAGGGCTTAAAGATAGAGATCTACTGTAAATTAGAAAAATGTTGGGCATGACCAAAAGTTTATGTGGGGTGTAAATATACTCTTCTAATTTGCATATTATGGCGTCATCAGGGATGAATTTGAATTTCATCCCTGTTGAATTTCATAACATTCAGGAAATAGTAGATATTGAATTGATGTTAGATTTTTTTTTTTTACTTTTTATCCTCATTCCAAATGATCAGAAAAGAGGAAACCAACAATGAAACAGGATAAAGTACTAAATTATTACTATATTACTATGCTATATAGTAGTAAAACGCATGTGAACAGTAGCCTACTTTTTGCTCAGTTCATCAATAATATTCAGGAAATAATAGATATTGAAGCATCCTCACAGAGGAAAGTGCTCAGTCTGTGTTGAACTGCCTGAATACATTCAGGGGCAGGACAGCAGTCCCACTGAAACTTTTTCAGAGGCTCCTGAGGCATATGGCAGCCGCAGGAGTCCCGAGATGGGCGTGGCAACGCAGCACGTGGCAATCACTCCGGAATGCCACCAAACCTTCAGCCCGTGGTCAGACCCCTTGTTTCTTCGGGCAGGAGTGCCCCTAGAGCAGGTGTCCCAGCATGCGGTGGTCTTCACGGATGGGGAAGACCCATCCGGCTGGGGTGCCATGTACAACAGGCATGCAGTGTCAGGGGTGTGGACGGGCCCTCAACTGCATTGGCACGTCAACTGCCTCGAGCTGCTAGCAGTACACCTTGCCCTGGGCCGCTTGAAAGGGCCGTTATGTGGCAAGCATGTGCTGGTCCGTACGGACAATACTGCGACCGTGGCGTACATCAACCGCCAAGGGGGTCTGCGCACCCGTCGCATGTCGCAACTCGTCCGCTATCTCCTCCTTTGGAGTCAGAAGCATCTGAGGTCGCTTCGCGCCATTCATGTCCCTGGTGTGCTCAACCGTGTGGCAGACGAGCTCTCACAAGCTGCGCTGTCGGGAGAGTGGCGACTCCACCCCCAGGTGGTCCAGCTGATTTGGGGAGAGTTCGGCGAAGCTCAGGATAGACCTGTTTGCCTCACCAGAAACCTCTCACTGCCAGTTGTTCTACTCCCTGTCCGGGGGAACACTCAGTACAGATGCACTGGCGCACAGCTGGCCCCAGGGGCCTTCGCAAATATGCGTTTCCCCCAGTGAGCCTACTTGCACAGACCTTGTGCAAAGTCAGGGAGGACGAGGAGCAGGTCCTGCTAGTTGCGCCCTATTGGCCCAACTGGACCTGGTTCCCAGAACTCACGCTCCTCGCGACAGCCCCTCCCTGGCGAATTCCTCTGAGGAAGGATCTTCTTTCTCAGAGACGGGGGAACCCTTTGGCACCTACATCCAGACCTCTGGAAACTCCATGGCTGGTCCCTGGAGAGGACGCGGAGGTTCTAGGTGACTTACCCCCTGAGATACTTAACACCATCGCTTCGGCACGTGCACCGTCTACGAGACGTGTTTATGCCTTGAAGTCGAACCTGTTTGTCGAGTGGTGTTCTTCTTGCCGAGAAGACCCCCGAAGATGTTCGATCGGTGTCGTGCTTTCTTTCTTTCTTTCTTGCAGCAAGGGTTGGAGCGTAGGCTGTCTTCCTCCACCCTCAAAGTTCATGCTGCCGCTATTTCCGCATGCCACGACCACATCGATGGTAAGTCTGTTGGTAAGCACGACCTGGTCGTCAGGTTCCTAGGGGAGCGAGACAGTTAAATCCTCCTCGACCCCCCTCCTTACCCTCTTGGGACCTTGCTCTGGTGCTTCGAGCACTCCAGATTGTTCCCTTTGAGCCTTTGCAGTCAGCAGACTTAAAGATTCTGTCTATGAAGACTTTGTTGCTGGTTGTATTGGCCTCCATCAAGAGGGTAGGGGACCTGCAGGCATTTTCGGTCGACAAATCGTGCCTAGAGTTCAGTCCGGGTGACAGCCACGTGGTACTGAGACCCCGGCTTGACTATGTGCCCAAGGTTCCTACGACTCCCTTCAGGGACCAGGTAATGAGCCTGCAAGCGCTGCCCCTGGCGGAGGCAGACCCAGCCCTGGCTTTGCTCTGTCCAGTTCGTGCTTT
The DNA here is from genome assembly GCF_936440315.1 of Barbus barbus. Taxonomy (NCBI): domain Eukaryota; kingdom Metazoa; phylum Chordata; class Actinopteri; order Cypriniformes; family Cyprinidae; genus Barbus; species Barbus barbus. Next base: position 5,646,487 of record NC_136731.1, on the reverse strand, counting down.
GCGACTACATCGACAGAACTCAAAGCCTCAGGACCTCAGACCAGCTCTTTGTCTGTTACGGAGGCCAGCAGAAGGGAAAGGCTGTCTCCAAGCATAGGATGGCCCACTGGATAGTGGACGCCATCGCCTTGGCTTACCAAGCACAAGGCGTGCCCTACCCGCTCAGGTTGCATGCCCACTCTACGAGAGGCGTGGCATCCTCCTGGGCGCTGACTCGTGGCGCCTCACTGACAGATACTGACAGATCCCATATGTGTTATTCCACGGGTTGCTCCTAAACGAAGCCTGTGTCTTTCCCTCTGGGAGAACCCACCTCTCGTCAGGTTGGAGTCACCCCAGTACTTCCATATGTAGTACAGCCCTACGGGGTTAGTCCATATGTACTTCTGCACATAACTCCTTCAGGGAAGGATGTGTCCTTTCCTTTCCAGTAAAAGGGTACGCTTTCCCAGGTGTTATCCAATAGTCTCACTGAATGGGTTTTGGCAAACAGCAGTGATTGAAACTCTGTGTTTGCCCTGTCCCACCATCCTTAAGCAAGGGGGTACAGGAGGCTTGCTACAGACCGCTGGAAGGGGGCAGCTCCTGTGGCGCTTTGGTAGGGATTCCTATTTGTCGGTCAGTCCGACGTAAGTCGAACGTGACCGACTGAATGGGAATGTCTCGGTTACATAGGTAACCCTCGTTCCCTGAAGGAGGGAACGGAGACGTACGTCCCATCACCACAGTTGCTGGACCCCGCTGATGCTATAGCCTTACCTGTTCGGGTGTATGTGCTCAGAAAAAAAGTGCATGCCTGACCACCGCATGAATGCAAAGTTTAACTAGCAAGGCTTTAAAGCAGATGCAAATAATTTACTTTTGTGATTGTGAATAAGTGCAGTGTCCCATGAGAGTAACTCTACCGCTGAGTTAACATTGATGTGAATGTATCTGGGGTTGTACAGTACGGCGGCGCCAGAACTGCAGCTGATAGAATGTGCGCTGTAGCACGATACTACGATATTTCTTCAAAAAAGCAGATCTTGGCGATGTTTATCTTCCACGATAAAAAAAAATGGTCATATCGAACACCCCTACCCTCGGCAGAAATTGCAGACCAGGGGCACTGGACCGAAAGGGCACCTTACCGTCGGACCTCAAAGGAGCAGGGGCTTCAAATTTGCACCTAACATGCCTCACATACTGAATTGTCTATTTTGTAAATTGTGTTTGTGCTATTTTGCATATTGTACATTTTGTATATTTGTACATTATTATTATTTTTATTGAATTTTTTTTATTATTATTATCTGTGTCCTGTCCTGTCACTGTCATTTTGTTGCACTGTGGAGCTACACTAAAACATATTCCTTGTATGTGCAAACATACCTGGCAATAAAGCTGATTCTGATATAACACCATATTAGGAACTACAGTCTATTTCATGAAGTATGACATCTTGTCACAATTTTGCGACTTTGGCAATTAGATGGTTAAATTAATCATTAAAAATGACATTACTAAGATTTATTCTGTATGTAATTACTGTTTTTGTCATTCAGGTTTTCTATATGTAATCTCACTGTCCAGTCATGTGAGAGTTTGTCATCAGCTCTACAATCCTCAAACTGTGTTCTGACAGAGCTGGACCTGAGTAACAATGACCTGCTGGATTCAGGAGTGAAGCTGCTTTCTGATGGACTGAAGAGTCCAAAATGTCAGCTGGAGATACTGAGGTTTGATTTCAAACGCTTTCATTGATACCCCCCCACCCTAAGATTTATTCTGTGCGCAATTACTGTTTTTCTCGCTCAAGTTTTCTATATGTAGCTAGCTGCTGCATTTTGGACCATCTGGATTTTGTTTATTAAGCATGCAGAACAACCACCCAATAAAGTATTACAATAATCTAACCTTGAGGTCAACACATGAATTAACATTTCTGCATTTGACATTGAGAGCATAGGTCTCAATTTAGCTATATTTTTAAGATGGAAAAATGTGGTTTTACAAATGCTAGAAACATGTTCTTCAAAGGAAAGATTGCTATCAAATAGCACACCTATGAAACTGTATTCAATATTTTTAACATTTTCTAACTGTACATAACCCTTTAGGCGCCAGGGTTTTCTTGCAGCAAGGGCCATTCACAGGGGACACAGGGAACAACTCGAAATCAGTTTTAGCCTCTGTATTTTCAGAATTTTGACAATTATTCAGTTTGTGCAAGCAAATAGCATCAAGCTGAATTGGCTTACATTGGCTTGAATTAGGTGAATTATGTTGGAAACTTTAGAAAAGAAATAAAAGAAAGAAAATATCCATTACTTATGACATTCACTTAAATATAAATACAACACAATGCAAATAAAGAAACTTTTCTATACAAAATTATCTCATTATTTGTTAACTTACATAGTCAAGTTGTTTTCTTTAGTTATTGAGACATAACATTTCCATTTCTCGTGAACTATTTAAATAAATCAACGGTATAATTAACTGCGTAGCATTTCTAACAAACACACAAACTGTCAAATTTCACACTTAATAAACAACCACAGTATAACACAAATCACCGTTTTCTTCCATATTGCACATTATTATGATTGAATAATGCAGATCTACATGACGATCAGTCCTTTACTATCAGAATAAGACGTTGTCATACTATCCGTATCCCTGAGATGACCAAGTGCTAATGCGTTTTCCATCTCTGTGCTTCACTCGCTGCAGCTTTAAACTTTGCGCATATGTTGTCCTGAGACACATTTGTGCATTGCAGTCCACGTTATTTCTCACTGGAACGATTGCATTTTCCAGCTTTCACTGCACTTTTCTGCACGCACACACGCACTTGTGAGTTTTTTCCCGTTCTTCCACATGCATCTGGTACTTTCCGTCACTCTTCGGCACGTTCCGCCACTCAGCATGAATGATTTATCCCGATGAATGATTTCAGCTCATTAATTTCACTCATTTCCTTTACCCATGCATTAATATTAAGTACAAATTTGCGATTTAGCTTCATGGTTGCTGTGACAAAATGACCAAAACTCACAATGACATTGACCAAACAATTAAATACAGTAAACAATATGCTAAAAATGTATGATTATTTACGTTTTTGCCACAAAATTATGTTTTATGTACAGAAAGCACATACTATTTTCTCTCGCTCTTTCTCCCTTAGAGACGCACATATAGTACAGAAATGCACACACGCTAACATGGTTAGCGCTACTCTGATGATTTTATCAGTAAAATAGCTTAGCAAATTTAAAGCTAGATGACATTTCTCACACGTGAAGTAACAACAGCACTGTTCTTGAAGAAAATGAATGTAAAGTTTTACTGGTAGTAGAGATGCTGCTGCCGAACACTAATGAGAGAGACACAGACTCAGAGAGGTAATTCACACATCTCTCTGTCTGTCTAATAACTTCATTATTAACTGCATTAGTCTGCTAACAACGCCTTAGTCCTCCATTAGTAGGTAGAAAATGACGTTTTAGAATTAGCGATGGAGGCATTGGATGAGATGTGGAAAAAATGAAGTCTACTCACAATAGCGTTTTAAGGACAAAACCTGGATTTCCTTGAAATAGATCATCTGCTTGATGCCTTGTGGTGTGGTAACCATAGTATAAGAGGAATAATCGACTCTAGGCCGTTGATTTATTAGAAAATATTGCACACCCGAGGTGTAACGGTATATAACTCCGCTTCGCGTCGTGGCCGCATCACCACCTCGAGTGTACGTTATTTATCTAATAATTCAACAGCCCATCATCAATTTTTCCTTACATATTTCACTTACATAATAATAAATTGTGACAAGTTTTTTTTTTTAATGAACACACTAATTTGACAATGTGAGTGACAATGGCCATGAATATTTAGTGATTCACACCTGAGAGACAAAGGGCCTCCCATAATGAGCCATCAGTCAGTAATGTGTCTGTGAAGCTGGTAAAAAAGAATGTGAGGAGAGTAAAATAATGGGGATTTTGATTAATTTCAAAATAAATGCTAATAAATCTGAGGCAATGATATCAGGACATTGGCCCACTCAGTTAGACAATGAGGTCTCTTTGGGATCTTATCTTAGGTATCTCTAATCTCTTAGGATCTGTTTTACCTTTTAGTTTATTTGTAAGAATGAAACCATTGTACCTGTGTTGCCCTTTAAGGAATTTAACTTTCAAATAGTTTCTTTTAATATTTTTTGGTACATATTCTCAAGTGGAAATGTGACGTTTATAATGACTTTTCCTTTATCTACCTTGTTTGTAAAAAAATATATTATTTGTTTCATGTGATGACATCACTTCCTGTTTAGTCACTTCCTGTTAGTGCTCCCGGTTCTGCATGAAGACAATGAGACAGACATAGGCTGCGTACGAAACCGCCTACTTCTCTATTATATAGTAGGGGAAAAGCAGTAGGTGTGCGAATAAGTATATCCGAATCCTTAGTATTTATAAAAGAGTAGGCGAGAATTATCTGGGTGACGTACTAATTCTCGCGAGATTCAGACATGCATCTACTTAAAATGCATCCGAAACCACCTACTTCTATACTATAGAGTAGACGAAAAGCAGTAAGCGAGCAAAGAAGTATGTCTGAAACCTCAGTATTCATAATAGAGTAGTCGAGAAGTTCCCGGATGTCCTACTGCTTCTGCCCAGATTCTTGAGTGTTCATCCGATGGACACTTTTCAATCCCAGGAGGCCATGGGAGCTCAATACGTCATCATCAGACGTGATGGAGAACAGCGACGAGGCTGTTTACAAATGTGAGTATTGTCTATCAAAAACACGTTTACATGTGTTGAAATCGCATTTGTTGAGCTACTGTATAGTAAACATGTTCATTTGCTTAAGGTGTAAAGGCGCTAGACAGTAACGTTACAGCATGTTTATGATTAAAAACATGTTTTATTATGTTGCATATAGCGAACTGAGAGCGCCAGTACACACACGCATGTCTCCAAAGCATTTACATGAACCATACATCTTAAAGACGATTACTTAATGTTTATTTAATATGACAGAAAATGTTTCTAAAAGAATTACAGATGAGCACATCACAACATGAACACACATCTGAGTGAGTAATGTAACGTTATGTGTGTCGTTATGTAGAATTCACTGTTGTCAACACTGCTTTAGATGAAGTAAGTAATTTAAATAAACAATTCTACATGGAGTAACTCAATATAAGTTATCTATTTCATTAGTTCATTAGTATTTAGTGTAGAACATTTGTGTTGGATAAAAAGCGAGTTAACACAGGAGCAACTACTGTACCTCAACATGTAAATAAATATAGTATTGAGCAGATAAATCACAGAGGTGACTGACTCTTGTCTGGATGTTACAGGGACAGATGAGACACACGTGTGTTTATCCAGTGAAGAGTGACTGATGAAGGAATGCTGCCATCAAAGCCTCTCAGTGAGTACACTACAGACATCAATAAAACTTATTTTAAATCTTAAGTTGTAGTTTATTTTAATTATTGTACTTTCAATCATTTCAGCACTTTTCGATTCTTGACTTGAGCTTTTGTGGTGGAACATGTGACAGTGGCATTTGTGAAAAAGAAAAAAAAAACTTAAAACAAAACTATAAAATAAGAAAAAGTATGAAATCAGTTTGTTACTTCTAATACAGAAATCAAATGACACTGTGCTGTTAAAATGACTGTGTTTGTATTGTGTTTGTGCATCTTTGTAGGATCTGAAATGTCTGCAGACTGGTGAGGATGGAGAAGTCCACAGCAGCATCCTGGAAATGATCCAGTGCCATGGATGAGACGCTCCATCACTCCATCGAGATTCCAACGCCAAGTGCAGTTCTTTACCAGGCTCATCTCCAACACATTGCCAAGCACATTCCAGAGCTAGAACCGGAAGCAGAAATACTTTTGCTACTTGGAAGAGACGTGATTAGGGCACACAAGGTCAGGCAGCAGGTCAATGGACCAAACAACGTCCCCTTTGCCCAACGACTGGACCTGGGCTGGGTAGTAATAGGAGAAGTGTGCCTGTGTAATGTACATAGGCCAACGGTCAACACATTCAAGACCAACGTGCTGGAAAGCGGCCACCATTCAATTTTTCTACCATGTACAAGCTTTATGCAGGTCAAGGAGACGCAACAAAGTGGTAGCATGTCTACCAAAGCAACTGAGAAGACGCTTGGACAGACAGTGTTCAGCAGAACTGAGCTTGACAACAAACCTGCTCCAGCCGTGGAAGACACAGCTTTCCTAAAAATAATGGACACAAATGTCTACAGAAACAATGCTAACAGATGGGTAGCTCCTCTACCATTCAGAGAACCACGCCAGCACTTACTAAACAATAAGGAGAAAGTTGTTAATGCATTCACATGCCTGCAACGAGCCCTGAAGAGAAAACCTGAGATGCAATAACAGTATGTGGCATTCATGGAAAAGATCTTTACCAACGGACATGCTGAGGTAGCGCCGACACTGAGAGAAGAGGATGAATGCTGGTGTCTTCCTACATTTAGGGTCTACCATCCTCAAAAACCCAATCAGATCAACGTGGTCTTTGATTCCAGTGCTCGTTACTCGGGCATCTCTCTCAATGATGTGCTCCTCACAGGTCCCAACCTCAATAACTCCCTTGTCGGCGTCCTGCTATGCTTTCGGAAAGATTGGGTTGCAATCCTAGCAGACATTCAGCAGATGTTCCATTGTTTCTTGGTACATGATGACCATCGTAACTTCCTCCGATTCCTATGGCACAAGGACAATGATGTCAACAAAGAAATTATTGAGTATCGAATTAAGGTCCACGTCTTCGTCAATCAGCCATCTCCTGCTGTGGCCATTTATGGGTTGCGAAGAGCCATCAGAGAAGGTGCACAGGAGCATGGTGCTGATACCGTCAAGTTTGTGGAAAGACATTTTTACCTTGATGATGGTTTGGTATCCATACCATCCGAAGCTGAGGCAATCGATTTGCTCCAACGTACACAGGCCTCACTAGCTGAGTCAAACCTCCGTTTGCACAAGTTTGCTTTTAACTCTCAGACAGTCATGGAAGCTTTTCCGCTAAAAGATTGTGCTCCGGTAATCAAGGACCTAGATCTGAGTGGAGAAACTTCACCCACACAAAGGAGTTTAGGTCTGCTATGGGAGATCACGACTGACACAGTCACCTAATCTGCATCGATCATTACCAAACCATTTACCCGTCGTGGAGTCCTCTCCACTGTCAACAGTGTTTTTGATCCTCTGGGTCTATTGGCACCTGTCACAATCCAGGGAAGGGCCCTTCTCAGAGAACTTACCTCTGTCTTCAGGGACACATTCCTCCCTGAGGACAAACTAAGCAAATGGGAAGCCTGGAGAGATTCTGTCCAAGACCTAGAACAGCTTCATGTTCAACGTACATACACAACAACCTAACTAATTGAAGCAGTGCACACAGAATTGTGTGTATTCTCAGATGCATTGACTAAGGCCACAGGTGCTGTGGTGTACCTGAAAGCACTTCAGAAAGATGGGCAAGTCGAAGTAGGATTTGTTATGGGCAAGGCAAAACTGGCACCCCTGTCCGAATCTACAATCCCAAGGCTTGAGCTGTGTGCTGCTGTCTTAGCAGCAGAGATGGCAGATCTCTTTGAGGATGAGCTAGATCTTGAGTTAAATGACAAAGTTCTTTACCGACAGCAAAGTGGTGCTCGGCTACATTTATAACGAGTCAAAACGATTCTATGTGTATGTTCACAATAGAGTCCAATGCATCCATCAGTCCTCGAGACCTGAGCAGTGGCACTACGTACGTACAGAAGAAAACCATGCAGATCATGCGTCGTGATCTTTACCTGCATCCTACCTGGCACACACTTCTTGGTTCACTGGCCCCTCATTCCTGCGTCAGCCACCTGCAGAAAAAACACAAATAACTGAGACATTTGAGCTAACTGAACCTGAAAATGACTCGAAAATCTGACCACAAGTACAAACGTGCTACTAACCTGGAAGAACCAGAGCTTACCTCTAACCGATTCCAATGGTTCTCTACCATCACCTTCCTAGTAAGAGGAGTAAAATTTCTAGTTCACATGGAAAAATCCTTCAAGCACACAAACCAAAACAGCAAATGTGACTTACCTCGTACTCCAGACGAATTTGACCAAGCAAGAAATGTTATCCTTAAAGCAACACAAAAGGCTGCATTTGCAAAAGAACTGTCAGCCCTCCACGCTAACCAAGCTGTATCCAAAAGTAGCTGCTTGCGGAAACTCAGTCTGATCATGGAGGACTATTTCATTTGCGTTGGAGGACGACTTAAGTACTCTGAGGCTGCAACTGCGGAAAACACCTCAATAATTCTTCCCAAAGATAAGCCACCTATCCCTACTGCTCATTCGACATCACCATGAGCAATTGAAACATCAAGGGCGTCACCTGACGGAAGAAGCAATTAGGGCAGCAAGACTGTGGATCTTGGGAGGCAAGTCACTAATCAATTCAGTACTCCATAAATGCATAACCTGTCACAAGCTGCGTGGAAAGCTTGAAGAACAACACATGGCGGACTTGCCATCTGAACGTCTCAAAGTCTGCCCTCCCTTTACATATGTGGGGCTCAATGTATTTGGACCCTGGTCTGTCACAAGTAGACGCACCAGAGGAGGACAGGCAGAGAGCAAGCGGTGGGCCATCATGTTCTGTTGTATGAGTTCGAGAGCTGTGCACATCGAGATCATTGAGTCTATGGACACGTCAAGTTGCATAAATGCTCTCAGGCGCTTCTTTGCACTCAGAGGCCCTGCTAAACAGTTCCGTTCCGATTGCGGTACCAATTTCATCGAAGCGTGCAAGGAGCTTGGAATGGACAAAACAGTAAAAAGGTACCTCAATGAGCAAGGATGCAGCTGAGAATTCAACTCACAACACAGTTCTCACATGGGAGGCTCGAATTGCGGGGGCTCGACATGATTCCTAGTAGTGATGTTGTTGGGCCATTTCCTTTAATTCTTTTTGCGGGTAAAGACTATTTTTCTTGTTTTTTCCCTTCTTACATTTATTTTTCCCTTTCTTCCTTGATCTCCGTTCACAAACCTCTGCCTTTTCCTCTGGTTCCTCCTCTGACTCATCCTCCGAGGAAGATGACCCTGAGGAAGAAAAAGACACATCTTTTTTGTTACTCTTTGGCTTGCACACAGAGTGATTACATTTGCAAGTTGATTCATTGAAGGACATTCGCTCACAACACTGCACCATGTTTATCTGTTTCACTGGTTGCGGCGGATCGCCCCTAACCACTCCTTTCTTTCAAGCCATTTTAATTAACTCACTGGTGGGTTTTCCATCCATATCTTCTCTATTAACCCCTGCCTGTCGCAGCAAAGCCCATAGCTGTTTTCTGGAAACCCCCTCCTGATTGCCTCCCCCAAAATTTACTGATGTATTACCATTTTTGGGAGTGAATCGTGGTTTCTCAATTTTGTCCCAGTCCCCCAAATCACCTAACTCCCGTAATTTGGTAACTGTACCCCCTATTGTCCAATCCTCTGCCCCCAAAAGGACAGCCATTACTGGTCCTTTGTACTGGGAAGGGGCATTCTTAATAATGGCATTTCTCATGGATAAAGTTAGTGGGGTGTCATCTAACTTTCCTGCATGCCCTGTGACTGCAGATACTCTCATAGCTAACTCTCTTAAACGTGACACAGCCTCACTCACAGTGTGTCATTGCCCTTCTTTGGAGGGCCAACTACCCTCATCTGGAAAATCGTTGATACACTGCATTAGCAATGAGAGTTAACAAACTACTGTCATTTCCATCAAGTGCTTCTGCCTCAGTTTTCATTCCGGCTCTGACAATCGGTTCATTACACAGATCTAAAAAGTGCATACTATCAACAGCATCCACTCTGACCTGACTCGCTCCCTGATCATAAAGACGCACTAGCCCATGATCAAGAGGCTCTCCTGATTTTTGTTTCATTCTCTATCTGATGTCTGAAATTTCATGATGAGTATAATCTTCCATTACATCTTGCCTGTTATTACCCAATGCTCCCTGCACTAATCTCCTTCTCTGAATTGGTTTTACCCGAACAGCTGGAGGATCTATTTCAGATCCCTCAGCTGGACCGACATCTTCGTCCGGTCCAGTATTATAATCATCAGAATCCCAAATATTCCAATCCAAAGTGGATGGGTCCCACCCATCAGCATTTGCGGTAGCAGCAAACAAAGTAAAGTAGTATAACAAATATACAACCTCAGAACTGTGCCATCATGTTCTCTCTTCAATAGACTGAAGAGCCCGTTTGTAGTCAAACAGTGGAAGACCAACACCTGTCCGAGAAATGCCGGGCGACGTGCACTTATCCCACGGCTGAGCTTCCACTGTTTACTGAAAGAAACCCCTTTTTATACTTCAAAATTAGGTGCGGGTTAAGAACAAACCTCCAAGTGAGAGAGAAAGCAAGTTGGCCAGACTCGATCCCCCTCCCAGTTGGGTGCACTTGTTGCTGAATAATGGTTCATCTTTTTGTAATTGAAACATCTCTGAGGTTTCGCAATCATTGAAATGTGCCAGAATTCTGCACCTAGTGCTTATCAACGACAAGATGTAAGCCACTGTCCTAGACTCGTTGTTCTTTCTCAGGAGATAGAAATATTGTTTTGCACTAGGTACAACCTTGAATGCATCTCCCCCTAGAGTCTCAATCCCTCAGTGTTCATCCGTTGAGCGCACACACAAAAATAACCCATCTCTTACAGATGGCCAAACTCAATATAACATAAATATGAGATACATGAGAAATATGAGATATATTTTTATCTTGTATTTATACCAATATTTTCCCAGTTAAAGACTTATCAGTATACAAAGTAGTATCTTGCCTATTTTCAAAATGTTATATTTAAAACATTATTATTTAAAATGTATAATTAAAAAAGTTCATTTCTGAGGAAAAATGAAGAAGGTCATGTGGCAAAAATATATTTGTTCCTGTTAGATACTGTGACTTGACTTGACCCTTATCAGGACTCGACTTGACTTGCTTGAGGTGAGCCACTGACTTGACTTGCTTGATTAGTTTGTACTGTGACTTGAGACTTTCTTGAGACTTGATGGTAGGGACTTGAGACTTGCTTGAGACATGAACATGTGTGACTTGCCCCCACCTCTGCTTATCACGTGCAATACCTATTAAAGATAACCCAGATTTTCTTTCTTCTATATCGGATAGTGTCTTTAGTAGATCTGAAGTGAATGGTTAATATTATTGAACATGGTTTACCTACTAAAAATCATGAAGTCCATATTTATAGAAAACTAATGCAAGACAAATCTGATGACTCATTTTATACCAAAAGAAATTGGGAATTAGAGTTAAATGCTAAAATAAAGGATGAGATGTGGTTAAAAATATGTGCCAGCTGTCATAAGTGTATTAGCAGTCAAATATGGAAGAAATTTGACTGGAAAACGAAAATAAGATTCTTCAAGAGTTCCAATCAGATATGTGACTGCAGATTTACAGTTGAAATCGGACATTTTCTGTTTTGTTTGGTTATTTATTTATCCATTTGTATTTTATTTATTATTATTTATATATTGTTATTTCCCCAGAATTAATATTTTAAGTAAATGCTATGTATATATTGTTATGTTTATAAAATTTATAACATTTTTAATAAAAATTCAGTGAAAAAAACACACTCATGCCTGTAATTCCAAACTAAAATGTGTAAAGTCGAGTGCAACATTGCATCTAAATGTTGTATGACGCTAGGATGTTTTATACTCTATATACTATAACAATAGATTATATGAACTAAGACAGTTTGGGAAAAGTCCAACTAGTAAATTTGTTCAAGTTTATGTCACAATAAGAAACATTACTTACTAAGCAGCAATGATCTCTGCTGGATCAAATGGTACTTTGTGCCTGTTTTTAAATACATTTGTACTTTAAGGGAGTATAACTGTTTCTGATTTCTTTACTTTTATGACTGAAAGTAAAGAAAACAACAGGACAAATGACTGTGTGTTAGTGATGTCTGACAGCCAAACTAATGTAACGTGGACTGTTGCTGTGTGTGTCTAGATTGTCTGGCTGTATGGTGACAGAGGAAGGCTGTGGTTATTTGTCTTCAGCTCTGAGTTCAAACCCCTCACACCTGAGAGAGCTGGATCTGAGCTACAATCACCCAGGAGATTCAGGAGTGAAGCTGCTCTCTGAAAAACTCAAGAATCTGGACAAACTCAAGTATGTTGACAAGCAAGTTTTTAGGTTTTATTATTTGATTTTTAACTACTCAGTGTCTCTATGTAGACACAAGTCTAGGGGGTTCTAGAGGAAACAACAATATAACAGATTTAAAGAGCATTAGTCTGAGCCTTGCCACACCACCACAAACACCAAGAGCAGTATTAACTGAAGCCAAATAATTAAGATGCAACTATATAAACTATTTTTTTAAAGTTATATTTCTACCTTTAATGAAAGACGATAGTGGAGTGCATTGTGTGTTGTCATTTAACCCTCTGGGTCTAAGGTGATTTTGGGGCCCTTGAGATGTTTTGACACACACCCTATTTGTGCTTATTTCAGCTAATTAGTATTATTTTTATACATTAAAACAAATTACAATGAGCGGTCCAGTAATAATATCTTAAATATTATTTAAGATATTATTACCCCCCCCCCCCCCCTCTTATCTTTTCCTAGAGTTAACTAATTTAGTTTTATTCTGGGTCGTCTGTTCTGCCAAATGAACTTTGATATGAGTTTATCCAGCACATTAAATGTAGATGCCGGAATCCATACAGGGAGGGACTGAAATAAAAAGAGCAGTCTAGGTAGAACATTCATTCTCACTGTCTCAATCCTACCAAAGAATGAAAGTGGTAACACCTCCCACCTTAATAAATCCTTTTTATGGGTGGATAAAGTCATAGTTTGCTTGATACAACTGTGAAACTTTAGGTGCAATTGCAGCTCCTAAATATTTGAATCCCTGTTTAGACCATATCTAAATGATGCTCTATCTGCGAGATAATGATGCTGCGAGATTTAGTCGGTCAGTGACAGACAGAGTCTGAAAGTGTGTGAGAGCTGCAACCCTGATGCTAGTGCTATTCTAACATGTTTAGCATGTTGCTAACATCTATAATATTGTTAGTATGTTTAAAGCATGGTTTAACATGTTGTTTTATCTTGATTATATTGTTTTTATAACCATTGGAAGCCAATCGTAATCGAAAATATAATAATATGACTGTGTGTTTTATAGTGTGGATCATGGAGGAGAATCCAGAATTACAGCAGGACTACACAAATGTATGTACACACACACAGTATCCCATGATGCACTGCACACCGGTGACAGATCACACTGTAAACTACAAGCACTGCTTTCAACTCAGTCAGAGAGCTGATGATATAAAAACACTTCAGAGCGGTGTAAATGTTGACATTTCGATCTGTGACGTGATTTCACAGAGATTATATTTGTTTATGTTGTACATGAATGGATTCAGACGGTTGAGCATCAGTTTAAACAGTCCAGTACAGTCGTTACTGTTGCTCGGCAACAGCTGCTGTCACTGTTGCTAGGAGACCACATCAATCATTCAGCCGGTGTGTAGTGAGCTCTCTGAACATTTCAACACTCTTATATAATATTCTTATAAAAGACTGTTAAAGCATATGTAGCAGAGAGAGCGCCCACCTCCCATGCCGGAGACCGCGGTTCGATTCCCGCTCGGAGCGGGGTGGAGTAGGACCGTGACATTTGGTGCCGTGACCCGGATGGGAGTGAGGCTTAGGGGGGTGAGTGTAGCAGAGGCCAGCGGGTAAGTGCTGTGCAGGTTAAACCTCACTCCCTGACCTCAAATGGCGCTCTAGCGACTGACGCTAGAGGTCGTGGCCTTTAGCCTCCTTGTTAGAGCGCCCGCCTCCCACGCCGGAGACCGTGGTTCGAATCCCGCTCGGAGCGGGTGGAGTAGGACCGCGACACATACACATAAGATATATGAGAATATATATCAGAATGCGTTCTGTGACACAGGTTTGGATGATTTTATAGTCTTATATTAAGGATCATGTGTTTGTGTGTCTGATTTATGAATTCATTCATGATTCCTGATTCTGATGTGTTTTATCTCCATCAGATTCCCATCAGTTCACTCTGGATCTGAACACAGTGAATACACGCCTCTCTCTGTCTGAGAGCAACAGAGTGATTAGTGACACTGGGACAGTCCAGTCGTATCCTGATCATCCAGACAGATTTGATCATTATTTTCAGGTGTTGTGTAGAGAGAGTGTGTGTGAGAGAGAACGCTGTTACTGGGAGACTGAGTGCAGTGGAGATCATGTGGATATATCAGTGTCATATAAGAGCATCAACAGGAAGGGAAAGGGTGTTGATTGTTGGTTTGGCGCTAATGATCAGTCCTGGAGTTTGAACTGCTATCCTGACAGATACTCATTCATACACAATAACATAGACACTTTTCTCCCTGTGAAGCCCAACAGTAATATCTATAGAATAGGAGTGTATGTGGATAAGAGTGCAGGAACTCTGTCCTTCTACAGCATCTCTGACACAATGAGACACATCCACACTGTTCAGACCACATTCACTCAGCCACTCTATCCTGGGTTTATGGTTTATTATAAATCATCAGTGAAACTGTGTTGATGAATCAAAGGAGACTGACCAGAGATTCTACCCATAATGCTTTGAGCTGCATGATCAATCAGTGACAGTTATAGATGTTATAGAGTCTCTTCTTCACATTAATATTAACATGAAACAGAATAAATGTATATAATGAATCCAGACAGTCAGATCAGTGTGTGATGATCTGTGTTTCTGTCCTTTTCTCAAACTCTTGTATTATTACTATCAAACTCAGTCTGATATCTTGTCGTTCATGTGATTTTCTCTATTGTTTGTAATAAAACACAAATGTCAATGTCATCTTGAGATCCTATTTTATTTGATGATGAATGTGTGAAATGCCATATGAATTATGACTTAATTAATTGACTGAAATCAGCTTCAGGAGAGTTTCTGAAGTTATAAAATGACATTAATCACAGCATTTAATCAAATATATTTATTGTAACTACAGTAAAGACATAAAATTTTTATGAGATCTTCAGTGAAAGTGTTACGAAGTGATCAGAACATGAGACGTGCGGATCCATCTGCAGAGCTTTATTCATTAGCATGGTCAGAAATGAGCATGGGTCGATATACAGCAAACATAAATGACATAAATGAGGCAAGACAAAGAGTATTCCTAGGACAAGCGTGGGTCTTCGATCTGCAAACAGTATCCAACAGGGAAAGGCAAAGAGAAAAAATCCAGTTTTACCAATAAAAACATAATGATAGAAACACTTCAGTCTGTATTTCATACATTGGTTACATGTGCATCAAAGGATTGATTATACGATTCTTACATTAAGCATTGCCTAACCTGACACCTCCTTATATTTCTGATTGTTTGTCAAGATACATTCCTAATAGAATGTTACGATCCTCTAGTGCTGGACTTTTAGCATATAACATTGTAAATCTCAAGCGATCTGGCGGTACCTCTTTTAGTCACTATGCTCCAAAAATTTGGAACTGTCTTCCAAATAAGGTGAGAGAGTCAACTAGTATTCATATTTTTAAAAAGCACTGGTGTCAAAAGTACTCACATTCATTACTCGGGTAGAAGTATAGATACTAGGGTTTAAAAAGACTTCTGTAGAAGTATCAACTCAAGCTTTTTACTCAAGTAAAAGTGTAAAAGTACTGGTTTTAAAACTACTTAATGTATAAAAGTAATGTAAGGAAAAAAATGTCATTAAGTACAAAAAGCTTAGGCCACAGGGGCCTATTGTGCACTACCCCACTTCCTCAAAAAAACATTTTTCTAAAGGCCATAATGACTATAATGTTATGTTAAAATATTTGGGATGCACTAGGCTACCTGTTTCAGCCTCAAATATGCCCATTGAAAATTAACGCATTTTAGTACAATGCAAATACATAAAAAAAAAAAACATATGTGTACTACTGAGCATTAACGTGTTTCATGGAGCGGAAGATATGATGACTAGTTGTAAATAAGTATTGTAATGGTGCAAAAAGTCAAACTTCAGAGGCATGTCATCAATAACCTTTATTGGAATGTAAATGTACGTCCAAGCTTAGCTGCAGGAATCTGTGAGGGCAACGGACAAGAAAACTGGTGTACCCAGGGCAGGCTTAGTAACAATTACCCTTGTATGGTTGTCTATATACACAATAAACATTAGTGCTGTCAAAATGAATGATTAATTCAAGTGATTAATCAAAAAATAAAAATAAAAAATGACTCATAATCCTGATACCTTCCTGGTATGTACTATGCTCAATTCTATAGCTAATGGCAACAATGTCACATTTAACTAGAAGATGTAACAAACACTTTGGACTCAATTCTGTATGTACAACAACAGGGTAATCTACATCAGGATCTACATCAGTTAAGCACAGAACATGCAACAAAGAGTTACCAATAGGCTTTGTTCAGCCGTAAAAGCAGCTGATTCTCAAAGTTCTTTGAGCCAATGCATGCTCTTCTTGGCCTGAAGATGAGCCCTGCAACACTAAACAGTCTTTCACAGGCTGCTGAGGCAGGGAGTGCCGTATTAAGCTTAAGTGACAGCTGGCACACAGCTGGGAAGGACTTCAGTATCTCTACTGTGTCTCCAGGGCATACCTGGCCAATAAAGCTCATTCTGATTCTGATTTTTTTCTTATAACAGTGGAAACAACCATAATTTTTGCTCACAAAGGTAAGAGTAATATATCATTCGGGACTGTTAAAGGTCTACTTTTAGGCCTATTTGTGTGCATTCGCAATATCAGCATACATTGTCCTTTTTTCGAAAACAAACATGATGCGCTTTTTGCGTTCTGCTTCACAAATATGAACCGAAACTCAGCGAATATATTATTTCCCCTGGCCCCGACACATTCGTCATGGTAATTACTTGCTGGGGTTTTGCGGCAAGCTTTCTTGCGTGCGCTTTAACATGTAACTCTTCCAGCACTCGCTGCTGCTGTTGCAGGTGGGACACTTAACACGTCGAGCTGCTCTTATCAGTCGCGGTAGACTTATCTAAAATATAAAAATAAGGAGGAAGCCTAAAACAAGCCCGATGCCCGGCCCGCTTCTGACGTGAAAATTGTCCCGAAGCCATAACTAAAAGTCGGGGCTGAAATATGGGGCTCTAAAAGTGCAAAAATACACACAAAATTACATTAAAATGGCCATCCTGGCGAGTATCCTTAAAAGCATTGTTGTTTTTTTCTTAATGTAAACAGTTGCGAAAGAGAAAAGTTTCCAAAACGAAATTCAGGTCGAGTTAAATAAACGATAATATTCAGTGATGTGATATGTTCTCTGTGTGGAGTAAAGGTCCTTACACACTGAGTCAGACATTTTCGTATGCGTTTTTGCGTCCAAAAATTTCAGATGAAAATGTTGTACTCGGTGTGCAAGGACCTTCACATCTGGCGCAGTTTCAGCTCGTACTAAAACAAGAAAGCAAACAATAGCATTAATAGTCATTCATTTTATTTAACATGCTCTGATAATTTGAACAGATTTTTATTCTTATTGTAAAATAATGTCAGGCTTTGTCCAAATACCCACACTTGTAGTCTTTGCACTTGACCACTTGGCTACTTAAATGACATGTATTTCCTGTATTTAGCCCAAGTGTTCAAGTGAGGATGAAGACGACCTGATGGGACACACTTATAGTGTTGTAAAAATGCAAATGTTTACATAGATTTATTTCATTTTAATTTGAAATACTTTCCCTTTTTAAAATCAACTTCTAAATGTCTGTTCATATAACATGACCATTATAATTTGTGGTGCTTCTAATTAAATGATAAAAAGCAGTTACAAATGTTGTATAAAATAAATATCACCACTAATTTTTGCACCAATAAAAAGTTTTCTACCAAATTATTTGTAATATATGAATATTTAACTTACATTGAAAAGGTTTCATTATCTCTCGCGAGATCTCTGCAAAAAGTCTCACGATTTATTTCCAGAACATGATGCATGATGGGATACACTAAGCCTCGAATAGCGCTCCGGAGCGGTATTTGAGATGGTGTGGATTTAGTGTGCGTTAAGAGCACTGCACTTTGCCGTTTTTAAGACCTGGGACAGTCTTGCGCACTTACTTCCTGTCGCGCGCACGCGCTCTCAAGTGGCCAAGACTGCAAGTGTGGGTTTTTGGACAAATCCTCAGTTCATGTGCATAGCTATTCAAAAGTTTGTTTTTTAAGACATTCAAAATATATATTAATAAAGCAAGATGCCCTGTTGAAATATATGGCATGTATGGTTTATTTAAATTGCTAAGGTGAAATATACATCAAAATTATTAAAATAGATGAGAAGGGGGAGGAGAATTTACACGTGCATCTGGTTTTTCGATGAAAAAGACTTCCGCATAGGATACGCCTGTGTATCCTCTGTCATAGCGGCTCTGGAAGGCTCCTCACTCCTCGTTCCTTGCCTCCTCGTTCTGCAATTAGAGAATCGAGATGTCCTTCAAGATGGCTGAGCTCGATCGGTTGCTGGGTCACAGGATGGAGGACGGAGGAAGCGAGGAGGGATATTGAGAAGCACCCGTTGTTTCCACACTGATCACATGTGATCTCCGGTGTGAATTCTCATGTGACACCGGAGTTTCATTGCTGTTGTGAAGCTCTTTCCACACTGGGTGCATGCATAAGGCTTCTCTCCAGTGTGAACGCTCATGTGGAGTTTTAGGTTTCTTTTCTCAGTGTAGCTCTTTCCACAATGTTGGCAGGTGAAAGGCTTCTCTCCAGTGTGAATTTTTATGTGGAGTCTTAAGTATCTTTTCCCACTAAAGCTCTTTCCACACTGAGTGCATGCATAAGGCTTCTCTCCTGTGTGAACGCTCATGTGCAGTTTTAAGTTTTCTTTCTCAGTGTAGCTCTTTTCACACTGAGTGCATGCATAAGGCTTCTCTCCGGTGTGAATTTTCATGTGGACTTTAAGATGTTGTTTTTGATTGAAACTTCTTCCACACTGTTGGCAGGTGAAAGGTTTCTCTCCGGTGTGAATTCTTATGTGGTCTTTAAGATTTTCTTTATGTCTGAAACCTTTTCCACAGTGTTGGCATGTGTATGGCCTCTCTCCAGTGTGAATTATCATGTGGACTTTAAGACCTGCACTTTGTGTGAAGCTCTTTCCACACTGAGTGCATGCATAAGGCTTTTCTCCAGTGTGAATTCTCATGTGATTTTCAAGGTTTCCTTTGTGAGTACAAGTCTTTCCACAGTGTTTGCAGATGAAATGTTTCTCTTCAGTGTGAATTCTCATGTGGTTTTTAAGGTGTCCTTTATGAGTACAAGTCTTTCCACACTGAGTGCATGCATAAGGCTTCTCTCCAGTGTGAACTCTCATGTGCTTTTTAAGGCTTTCATTTTGAGTAAATCTTTTCCCACAGCGTTGGCAGAAGAAACCTCTAGTTCCGGTCTTCTGAGCTCTTTTTCGAGTCTTTTTAGTCTGCGAGCAGCTCATATATTTTTCTTCCGTTATGAAATCAGGATTTTTCTCAACCAGGTACTTCTCTTCATTTTCATTCAGTTCTTGACTCTCCTCTTTCAGCAGCTTCAGGTCTAAGGTGAATAGAGACAAATACAAGTTAAAAGGTTAGTTCACCCAAAAATGAAAATGACCCCACGATTTACTCACCCCTCAAGCCATCCTAGGTGTATAGGACTTTCTTCTTTCAGATGAACACAGTCAGAATTATTAAAAAACAATACCCTGCGTCTTCCAATCTTTACAATTGTAGTGAAAAGAGATGAGATTTTGAAGCCCAAAAATCATCGAGTGATCATAAAACATACTTCACACAGCTCCAAGAGGTTAATAAAGGCCTTGTGAAGTGAATCAATGCATTGGTGTAAGACAAATATCCTTATTTAAAATTTTAAAAAGCAAAACAACTAACTTCCAAAGCCATGCAGAT
Source organism: Barbus barbus (assembly GCF_936440315.1). Taxonomy (NCBI): domain Eukaryota; kingdom Metazoa; phylum Chordata; class Actinopteri; order Cypriniformes; family Cyprinidae; genus Barbus; species Barbus barbus. Next base: position 5,626,414 of record NC_136731.1, on the reverse strand, counting down.
ACGAATTTGACTTGTGTTAACTTGCGTGACGCACTGCACACTCTATGATGTGCTGCGCAGCTCATGTGTTCAGAATGTGTTGTGTTGCGTAGAACATCTTAAACTACGGGGCCGTTGAATGCTTGAATCTGATTGGCTGACGAACGTTCTGAGGTGTGCAATTATTTTCAGGGAAACGCACGGCGAACGTAGTTCCAGGCAGCTTTCTTGACCGCATTACAGTTCCATATCACTTCGCATCGTTGTCAGCGCTGCCCTGACGATTTTATCAGTTAGCCTAGTGTAGCAACTTAAAGGCTACACATGACCTTTCTCACTAGCGAGGTAATAACAGCGCTGCATCTTAAAGCAGACTTACAGTTTAGAGACGGTGCTTCAGAACACTGTTGAGGGACACACAGAGGTAGCCTAATTCATACAAGCTCTCTCTCTCTCTCTGTTTCTCTTTCTCTGTGTCTCTTTCTCTCTCGCTCTCTTTCTAATAACTTCATTATTAACTGCATTAGTCTGCTATCAACGGCTCAAGCCTCCATTGCCAGCTTTAAAATGACGTTTTGGAACTAGCAAAAGAGTCGTTGGATGAGATGCGGAAGAAATAATCCTACTCACAATAGCGATTTAAGTAGAAAAACCGGACGAATCCCTTGAAATATATAATCTGATCGATGTCTTGAGGTGTGGCAACCGTAGTATAAGCGGAATAATTGACTCCGGACCGTTGAATTATTAGAAAAATAATGCACACCCGAGGTGGTGATGCGGCCACGACGCGAAGCCCGTCGTCAATTATTCCTTACATAATGGTGCGTTCACACCAGACGCGAATGAAGCGTTAAGCGCAAGTGATTTACATGTTAAGTCAATGCAAAGACAAGATTAGACATCCTGCGGCGCGATTTGCGCGAATGAGGCGGCGCGAATGACGCGATTCGCGCGAATGGCGCGACGCGAATTGAGCGTTTGACGCGCGCAAGTTGAAAAATCTGAACTTTGGCGGATATTTCGCGCCGCGCCAACCAATCAGGAGCTTGCTAGTGACGTGATTAAGAGCGGAGGCAGAAATCAAAACAACAATAAAGGACAAAATCATTGTCGCTGTATGTGGATACCCGGAGCTGTACCATAGACCAAAGATTACATGTTAGATTTACCCAAAACAAATGATATCTTATGTTTATCCACTACAGAGACATCAGAGCCAGCGGCAAATGTCAGAAGGACTAGCCGAGGTTATGCTCCTCTCTTCGGCATACATGAGCACGAGCGCCCGGTGATCGCCTGGAGCTCACGGCTCCGAAATCGGCAAAGCACATTTTCAAATAGGGGCTGTTTTTATAAATAAACCTCAGATTTGAGTTTTAAACAACTACATTCTCGGATGAAATACACACGTCCAGTGTTTCCATAGCACATAAAGGTGATTTTATTTGCCAAATTCTATACATATGCTCTCTGTGGCAGTCATTGTGCCCCCTGGCAGAAGCCCCGCCCATGACGCGAATTCGCGTCTGTTGTGCAGTGAATTTCACGCGCGAATGAAGCGAGTAATCCCAAAATGTTCACGCGCCCAACTATGCGCGAATAGCGCGATTTATTCGCGCAAGTCGCGTCCGGTGTGAACGCACCATAAGAGTGTGCACTACGTCACAGACGTTAACGTAAGTCAAATGCGAATGACCGTCAAAATCTCACCCCCTATTCACTGCCATTATAAAGCTTGGAACAGCCAGGATATATATTTTTTTCCCTTTAGCCTACACTCCAGGTCAAATAAAAGCAAGAAAATCATGACATTCTTCAGAAATATCCTTCATTTCTGTAGAGCTGTGAATATGAATCAAATGAGTTGAGCTTTGAGAAAGAAACCGACCTGTTTGTTCCTCAGTATCTTCATGTTTGATGCTGAATACTTCTGCAATCCTGATGTCTGCACTCTCCTCTTTAATAAACGCCATCTTTATAATAGTGTGTCATGTGGAGGTCTTTCTGTGAGTTTGGACAAGATGAGAATAATTAACAGAAAGAAAACTAATCCAAACTAAATGTGTTTTATGTACTTTTCCTAAAAAACTAAAATACCTAAAATGTTATACAAAACATTACAATGTTACATTCAGTAATAAAACATTAATTTAAGAGTTCATACAATTGCTTGAACAGTTTGAAACAGTTCAGAAGATCAAAACACAAACCTCTCTTCAGACAAATCACAAAAGAGCAGGAACAGCCTTATGATGTCATATTCCCCCTCCAAAATAAAAGTCCCGCCAACAGCTAAAATCAGAAAAGTGCAAGCATATTCACATACAAATAATAAAACATCAATGATGTTCAGAGTTAAAGTATTGGTGAAATACATATTAAAATTTTTGTTGTTGAATGAAAATAACCTGTGAGATTTTGTAAATGGCTATACACTTATGTTTTATTTGATCATTTTTTTTTAGAAAGAGATTTATCAATCTTTAATTCAACAAACATTTGTCCATATAATGAAACTTTTTTATATAGCGGCACAGACTCAAAAAAAAAAGAAAAAAAAAAAAGTCAATGGTAAAAGTAACATGTTACAAAAAGTTATCAACTGGCAAAAGTCTTATGATGTCATATCTCCCCTCCAAAATAAAAGTCCCACTCGCACGCTAAAATCAGAAATGTGCAAACATATTTAAATGCAAATATTAAAACATATCAACGATGTTCAGAGTTAAATTCTTGGTGAAACACATGAATGTTTTGCTAAAAAATAACTAGAAATTAAAGAGTTTGAACTACATCTAATTCGTGAGATTCCGTAAATGATTCAACACTTTATTTACGCTTTTATATATATATATATATATATATATATATATATATATATATATATATATATATATGTGTGTGTGTGTGTGTGATTTATTTAGGATTTTTTTTAAGATGCATTCAGGGTGAAAGAAAACAACAAACTATTTTTTTTTTAAATAGCAATGATAAAAGAGAAAGTAATAGTGAAATGAACAATGACATTTTCAGCAGTTACTCTAATTGGAAAAAGTATATATTATATTACTGCAATATTAATATTATTATGTAATATCTTTAAAACAATGTATAAAGCGCTATAGAGATAAAGGTGACTTTATCGGAAAAGTGCCGTGGAGATTAAAGAACAATTTATGTCCTACAAATGATATTGTTTAAGTGCACAGCTATAGTTTGTAGTTTACATCTATAAGTATATACGTACATATACAAGTGTAACTATTACTATTCCCCGCCTCCAGTTCACTCACGCATTTGAAGATGAAACGTCACATGGAGCGCGTTGCATTCTGGGAAACAGTTTCCCACGCAGTGTCTTCAGATGCATACATCAAATTTCAGCAAATGTAGCAGGTAATCTGGGCATTCCATGCATACAGAAAACTCGCATACTATTCACAGCATTCACACAGTATACTGCAGTATAGTAGGAGTTGTGTTATAGTATGCCATTCAGAACACAGCTTCTGTACTGATTTCAGTATACTTGAGTTATATGTGTAGCAGATTCTGACATATATACATACTGCATGCTGCAGAAATAGTAAGAGTAGTATGATAGTATGGCATTTCGAACACAGCCTTTACTTTTGCTCTGGCACCACGCTACCGCATCTGTTGTGATTTCAAGAAAGGTCTGTTTTTAAGTATTTAAATGCTTTGTTTAACATATATAGGCGTTATTTTGTGCGAGTAAACACATCCGCACGAGTAACAGAAAAGGTGTGTCTCATTTCGCTCCCTGTGTCATGAATTAGTTTAAACACAATTTAGCTCACTTCGAAGTAGTGACGGAGAAACTGAGCTTTTTGAGGCTCGATTGAATCGGTTGCTTCTTAAATGATTCAGTGACTCGATTGAATCGGTTGCTTCTCAAGTGATTCAGTGACTCGATTGAGTCGGTTTCTTCTCAAATGATTCAGTGACTCGACTGAATTGGTTGCTTCTCAAGTGATTCAGTGACTCGACTGAATCGGTTTCTTCTCAAATGAATCAGTGACTCGATTGAATCGGTTTCTTCTCAAATGATTCAGTGACTCGACTGAATTGGTTGCTTCTCAAGTGATTCAGTGACTCGATTGAATCGTTTTCTTCTCAAATGATTCAGTGACTCGATTGAACCGGTTCCTTCTCAAGTAGTTCAGTGACTCGATTGAACCGGTTGCTTCTCAAATGATTCAGTGACTTGATTGAATCGGTTGCTTCTCAAGTTATTCAGTGGCTGCATCCAAAAATCGCCTACTCAATGAGTAGCCTACGTACTTATTTTCACGAAGTACTTAACGAGCGCTAAAAGAGTACGTACTCTACAGCCAAATCTCGTTGAGTATGAATGAGATCCGCCATGTTTACGTTATCATGTGATCTATGACGTTATAACAAGCGCAAAAACAAAAGATATGAGCGACAGGTTTAATTCATCTATCTGTAAATATTTTGATGCTGATGAAATTTGCTCATTGTTGGTCTTGTTGAAGAAACAGCTGCCCTTATGATTGTAGTATAACCAACAAATGTTGGGTTGATTTAAGTTTTTATATTTTTAACTCAACTAATATAACCCTACAGTTTCATCCTTAAAGAAATTATTTTTTATTAAGAAAAAATAAAATTTTTCCACATGCAAAACTGGCTTAAATCTCCTTTGTTTTCCTCTTTTTCTTGTTGAATGTCCCTCTCGTTTCATCCCTGAGGCTTAGAAATAACAAAAACAAATGCAATTTTTATGCATTATGATTATATTAATTTTATGATTATTCAAAGATATTTAATCTTTGTGTCCCTGTGTATATAATCTCATACTATGATGTATGCAAACCAATTATAATTATGTTTTCTTTCTTTGTGTCATTATGATTGTTCATTGTTAAAGCTACTACCATCTTTCCCCGAGCTTGTATATTCTGCAGTAATAATAAATAATAATAATAATAAAATAGGAGCGACAGGCGCACAAACATCTCAAAGCATCAATAAATCCACAACCCTACCTAGTATGTTTTCCTCCATGTTTGTAATTTCTGCACAAAGGAGACGTCGATCAGCTGCTCAAAGATTTAACTTTGGAGAGGATTGTGGATTTTACAGTATTACTACTTAGAAATTAAGATTACTTCAGAACACATTGGTTGCCCAACACTTATGAACAATAATAATGATAAATGCTGACCAATAGATCATTATATTTTTTAGTGAAACAAGCTAAATGTAATTTATTTTGTCATATGCCATAGCTATGCATGACTGTACTCTAGACAAATGCAGCCAAGGTGAATACATCTAAATTTTCAGTCAAGTAATGAATTAATACATATGTTAATGAAACAATTATATTTTATTTACATTTACATTTAGTTGGTTTGGCAGACGCTTTTATCCAAAACGACTTACAATTGGGGAATACAAAAAGCGATTAATCTTGAAGAGGCAATCAGACAGAGGAAGTGCTCGTAACACCAAGTCTCAGTCATTGTTCAAATAAGTACAAGCTAGTAGGTGGAGAGAAAGATAGAGGGAAAGAGGTTTTTTTTTTTTTTTTTGAGTTTAGGGTGAAGTCAAGTACTGCCGAAAGAGATGAGTTTTCAGTTGTTGCTTGAAGGTTGCCAGGGATCCGGCGTTCCGAATAGGAGTGGGAAGATTATTCCACCAGCCAGGAATGGTGAACGAGAATGTTCTGGAGAGTGATTTTGAGCCTCTCTGTGATGGTACCACAAGGTGTCGCTCACTAGCAGATCTCAAACTTCTGGAGGGGATGTAGGTTCGTAATAGTGAGTGGAAGTAGGAGGGTGCTGAGCCTGTGGTAGTTCTGTATGCAACTGGATGCGAGCTGCCACTGGTAGCCAGTGTAAGGAGATGAAGAGAGGTGTAACATGCGCTCTTTTGGGCTCGTTGAAGACCAGTCGTTCTGCTACATTCTGAATCATTTGTAGAGGTTTGATTGTGTTTGATGGCAGACCAGCCAGAAGAGCATTGCAGTAGTCCAGTCTAGAAACAACAAGGGCCTGGACAAGAAGTTGCGCAGCATGCTCTGTCAGAAAGGGCCTGATCTTTCAGACGTTGTGTAGTGCAAACCTGCAGGAACGAGCAGTCTTTGCAATGTGCTCTTTGAAGGTCAGCTGGTCATCAAAGATTACACCAAGATTTCTGACCGAAGTTGATGGGGTAATCATTGATGAGCCGAACTGAATCGTGAAGTCATGCCGTAGAGTCGGAGTGGCAGGGAAGAAGTTCCGTCTTTGCCAGGTTGAGCTGTAGGTGATGTTCTTTCATCCATGCCGAGATGTCCGCCAGGCAGCCTGAGATCCGTGCAGCTACCGTTGGGTCATCTGGTTGAAAAGATAGATAGAGCTGTGTGTCATCGGCGTAGCAGTGATAGGAGAAGCCATGTGCATGTATGATGGGACCCAGTGATGTAGTGTATGTGGAGAAGAGGAGGGGTCCAAGAACCGATCCCTGAGGAACTCCAGTGACCAGTTGATGTGGTTTGGATACCTCCCCTCCCCAGGCCACCCTGAAGGATCTACCGGTGAGATAGGATTCAAACCAGCGAAGTGGAATCCCAGTGATGCCCAGTGATGAGAGGGTAGACAGGAGGATCTGATGATTGACAGTGTCAAAAGCAGCAGAAAGATCCAGCAGAATGAGGACTGATGATTTGGAATCAGCCTTTGCAGTTCGCAGGGCTTCAGTGACTGACAGTAGCGCAGTCTCTGTTGAGTGGCCACTCCTGAAACCTGACTGTTTAGCATCCAGCTTGTTGTACTGTGAAAGAAACCGCGAGAGCTGGTTGAAGACAACTCGTTCGAGTGTTTTCCCTATGAATGGAAGGAGAGAGACAGGTCTGTAGTTATCTAAAAGAGAAGCGTTTAATGTAGGTTTTTTGATCAGTGGGGTTACCTGAGCCTGCTTGAATGCTGTGGGGAAGATGCCTGTGAGGAGAGATGTGTTGATAATGTGTGTGAGTGCCGGTAAGAGTGTGGGAGAGATTGTTTGGAGAAGGTGTGAGGGATCGGGTTGAGAGGACATGTTGTAGGATGGTTGGAGAGGAGAAGTTTGGATACTTCTGCCTCGGTGAGGAGACAGAAGGAGAAGATGGGAGCTAGAGCGGTGGATGTGGTTGACTGGAGGTCCTGTGGAGTTGAGAACTGGTTACTGATTGTTCTAGTTTTGTCTGTGAAAAAAGAGGCAAAGTCGTCAGCGGTTATCAAAGTGGTGGGAGGTGGAGGAGGGGGACAGAGGAGAGAATTAAATGTTCTGAAGAGATTACGCATGTCTGGAGCGCTGGTGATCTTGTTGTGGAAATGTGAGGATTTGGCAGTGTGGACTTCAGTAGAGAAAGATGAAGGCAAAGACTGATACCTACTCAGGTCCGACGGATCGTTTGATTTGCGCCATTTTCTCTCTGCCACTCTGAGTTTGGTCCGATTCTCACGAAGAACATCGGATAACCAGGGGTTAGAAGGGGCAGCCCGTGCTGGCCTGGAGGAGAGAGGACAGATGTCGTCTAGACAAGAGGTTAAGGTAGAGCATAAAGTGTCAGTGGCTGCATTCACATCCAGAGAAGAGAAATGGGTAGGTGAGAGAAGAGAGGAGGATACTACAAGTAACCGTGACAATAAATAAACAAGTCAACAACACATGAAAAAGCTTTATTCAAACATAATTGTTCTAACAATCATGTATTTACAGTCAGTGAACCCACATCCTACAGCATCTCAACACAGCTGAGCCAGTTCTGCAGCTTTTTCTGATGAAGACCACCGTGTCCACCTTCACCTGTCTCTGCCGTCCATCACGTCCCTCACTGCTGCAGTCAGACTGAATCTGATCATGGAAGGGAAAGGAACATCGAGGCTATCGTTGCCTGAGTGTACAGAGAGGATCAGGAAGACCATGATGACACCTCCGTACCACACACAATCTTGAAGCAAGAGCAAGAGAACGCATGTGGGAAAATCTAGCTGCCAAATACATAATTGTAAATTTACAAAACATTAAATGTAAAAAAAAAAAAAAAAGTTTGTGCTCAACAAAGCTGCTTGTTTCTTAAAGTTTATTTCTTCAAGGTACTTCTATAATATAAATGCTTACATATATTTCATACAATTTCTATTTGGGGCTTTAAAGGGTTAGTTCAGCCAAACATATACATTCAGTCGTTATTTACACACATCCACACTGTTCAATCCTTGTGTGTGTGTATGTGTGTGTGTTTGTTTGTGTTTGTCCTGCTGGTTTCTGTTCACACAATATCAGTCAATGGAGCCTAACTTTCAGATTCTTCGTGACATTATTTAACGATGCTTTTGAAGCTTCTGAAACTCGTGCGCCATTGACTGATGTTGTATGAACAGAAACCAGCAGGACAAACTTAAATAAAATCACATCCTCAGTGTCTTTTGGTCTTTCTCTAGATGCTGTCGCTGGCTCTGGGGTCACTGAGGATGAAGAGACCACAGCAGCATCCGGTCCAGATGAGGCAGTAAGGTCAGGTGGAGTGATGGAGCGTCTCATTCATGGCACTGGATCATTTCCAGGATGTTGCTGTGGACTTCTCCATCCTCACTGCACACACCAGTCTGCAGACATTTCAGATCATACAAAGATGCACAAACATAATAGACAAGCAGTCATTTTAACAGCACAATGTCATTTGATTTCTGTATTAGAAGTAATAAAATGAGTTCTTACTTTATATTTTTGTTTTCCTTTTTTTCCCACAAATCCCGCTGTCACCTGCTCCACCACAAAAGCTCTGTACAGCAATGTACAGCAATCAAGAATCAGAAAAGCGCTGTAACAGCTTCGTTTGAAATTACAATAATTAAAATAAACGAAACCTTAAGATTTAAAATAATTTGTTATTCATTTCAGTAACTGAAAGGTTTTCAGCTCACTGAGAGCCTTTGAATATTCTTTTAGAATATTTCCCTGTCTCTTATTAAATAGACATTTAATGGTCTTTAAGATGTATGGGGTTTATGTAAATGCACTTTGGAGACGTGCGTGTTTACTGGAGCTCTACAAATACACTGTAACGTTACTGTCTAGCATCTACACCTTCAGCAAATCAACAGTTTACTATACAGTAGCTCAAGAAATGCGATTTTAACAAATGTAACCGTGTTTTTGATCGATATTACTCACATTTGTAAACACCCGCGTCGCTGATCTCCATCACGTTCGATGATGACGTATCCTCTCGCGGGGGCTTCTGGGATTGAAAAGTGTCCATCGGATGAACACTCAAGAATCTGGGCAGAAGCAGTAGGACATCCGGGAACTTCTCGACTACTCTTCTATGAATACTGAGGTTTCGGACATACTTATTCGTTCACCTACTGCTTTTCCCCACCATATAGTAGAGAAGTAGGCATATTCGGACGCACTTTAAGTAGACGCACATCCGAATCTCGCGATAATTAATGTCACCCAGGTAATTCCTGCCTACTCTTATGAATCCGAAGGATTCGGACATACATATTCGCACGCCTACTGCTTTTCCCCTACTATATAGTACAGAAGTAGGCGGTTTCGGACGCAGCCCATGTCTCCACCATTCTTGCTTCTGAGTTTCTCAGAGAAAATAAAGAATGGTGTATGCTGGAATTAAGCTCTCCCTCTCCATTGCTTCATGCCCCCAAATATCAGACATTCAGGTGTTTTGCATAGAATTTGCAGGATTCGGTACGGAGTAAATAACTTTCTGATTGCTCTGCTTATTCTTGAATGATAAATTAGCTGACAAATGTGTGTAAAGTTGGGTAATATTATATCATTGCCATCAGATAAACATTCATTCAGTGTTCCCCATTAATTACCCTGTGCCACCACAGTTTCATAATGAACTAAAAATAAGTTTAAAATAAAAGGTCTCTATTTTGCCAACAAACTAAAATCGAAACCGTGATATTGCTTTGTGCCTTTATCAAACAGCAAAGATGGCAATTTAATTAAATTAATTATATAGGCTAATTTGTTTGTGCTGTATGTTTTAAAGAGAAGTGCACACTTTGCTCACGTGATCAGCTGGTGATGATCTGGTGTTAGTTTTTCTCCTAAAACGTGAACATGAGCAAAATTCCAGGCGAGGAGCAAACACAGTCCGAAACAGCAAGCAAAGGGTTAATCCAAAATGTGTGAGCAAGAATCAGGAACTAGGAAATCTGGAAACACAATGAGACTTGGCAGTCGGATGGAAAACCATGAACCGGATTCGTGAAAGGCGTCATGCCACCTTTTAACTTCAAGATTGTAATACAACTATTCCCTGAGCACAACAATGTAGCTCTAGGAACTGATCAAAGATTAATTTTGTATGGTTCTATGGCCATCGATTACAATGACGTGGAAATTGAACTAAATAGTGGCAATATATAATATGTATAAGAGCAAAAAATTATGTCATGTGTTCTTACCTTAAGGTTTTTCCCCTTTAATTCTGATGCTCTTCCCTGTTAAAGGGCCATCAGCACCTTGCTGATCTTTGCTAGTTGTAACGTCCCTTCAGGCAACCGGAAAAACTTTCTAAGGACTCTTATATCATGTCCCAGAAAATATGCCAACTGGCCCAGCTCAGTATCTGTCAGATTCAGCACTTTAGGTAGCATTGCAATATGTTTCTGCAGCTTTGTGGATGACAAAGTCTTTGGATGTTTGCTCCACATTGGTGGTGAACCTTCCTAATGCACTCTGTTCCTTTGTAGATTGATGTCTGAGTCATGAGCTTTGCGAAAATTTTTGGTCACACTTTATATTAGGTGGCCTTAACTGCTATGTACTTACATCAGTACGCTACATGTTTGACGATTCTTTACAAGTAGCTCTGTGGAGTCCAGCATACTTGAGGTCAGGAGTATTGGCAGCTTTCTGTCTTGTTTGCCTCTAATTTCGATGCGTTGGAAATGCTGACAGAGCTTCTGCTCAACTTCAGATAAAGCATCAGCGACATCAGAATGTAAAACAGATGAGTTACTTGGGCAAGATTTGAACAGTTCTTCTGACTTTTCTCAAGTTTAACCTTTTCTTGGTACAGTTTAGTTTGATTGCTGAGATGCACATGCATGTTTTTAACATCCTCAGTAAAAGGGAGAAGTTCTGGAGAGTTCAGTTTCACTTCATTAAGCTTCTTCAAGACTGAGGCGGGCACAAATTCATTCAATTTTGTGGTATACATTTGCTGAAACATTTTTACATTTTGGACATCATTTTTCTCTCCTGCGATCATTGCTTCACATTCTGCAATATCAGCCATTTTTTCTTAAGGTTGTGCCCCACTTTTAATGCCAAAGATGGAACTGCAAAGACTTCATCTCGGAATCCCGAGGTATCTTTACCAGCCTTGATAACATGATAGGAGTTTGTGGGTATGAAAAAGTCTTTAATGCTCTGCAGCTTTACCACTTTCCTAGCATACACCAACAGCCTTCCAGCCTCATGCATTTTAGTTCTGATGTATTTTTTCTTGGTTTTGTCGCTCCCCATTTTGTTGCACAAGTGTTCTCCAAATTTGATGATGCATGTATCAATTTAAACCACATGTGTTAGTTCATCTTGCTTCCTGTCACTGATCAGTTTCCATAATTTTTTGTTACTCCTTCAGGAATGGGCTGTGCGTAAGCACAGTGTGCTTGAACTCTGGATCTACCTGGTTTTGTGACCTAGCACCTCTTGGCCAGGTTGCACCTTGACATATGCCTCCGAAGTACTTGTTCTATGTCCTCCCCCGTGTTTTTGCATTGTTTGTCTTGTATTTGTCCATCAATCTCGTTCCTCATAGTCTTATTTGTAATCCTTTGCACCTCGGTTTCTTCCTCTTGTTTTGAACAGTCCTCGTCCATCTTCTCTTGCAGTTTGGAGAGTATCTTCTCATCCTCCAAGTACACCGGCAAATTGATGAAAGAAACAACCATATCATTGTTTATAATATCCCTGGCGTGCACCATTGATCCTTGTACTCTCACTCCATCCATTAGCATCCTTTTTGCCTCTTCTTCCTTCATTGTGAGTTCATAAATCCTTTCACCTCTCACTCTGCAGCCGATCACCTCTCCACACTCCTTCTTTACTCCCTTCAATAAATCCATCATAGAAATCTTTTCTGCTCCCTCCACCTCCACAGTCAGCTCTTTGCTGTACTTCTCTCTTGAACCTTCTTGCATTTCTCTGCTGTTTTCTTCTCTCTCTTTCTGTAGATCTCTTATGACTTTACGTGTCTCCTGTTGTTTTTGGATCACTCTTTGTTTGTCTTCTCCTCTTCTTTGCTCCCTCTCTTCGTTCTTTCCATTAAAACTTTTCTTCATCACTGTTTGTTCCGTTTCTTTATCTGCAGCCATAGTGCGTATCTGCTGCACGCTTCAAACAGAAAAAGTCCAAAAGTCCCCCAGACACCCTAAGCTGTCGGGGGAAATTACCATGGTTAACCCTGACTTTCCAGCAACTGATTTTCCAAGCAAAGACAAAAATAAAAAAATGTTTCAAAACAAGTGATTAAATCAAATAAAGAGGATTCAGAGATCCTCTCTCTCTGTACTTCAAATGTATCCCTTCCTGCTGGCTCTCTAGCGCCCTCAGGGTGGTATGGCCGTAACCGAGGGCTGCTGCAAAGAGCGGACTATTTAAAGACCAGCAACCCTAAAGGCCAGTATATTAGATAAGTAGTGAAGAAAACACAAAAGCTTACAGCACCTGGTATTCCCAGGCGGTCTCCCATCCAAATAGTGACCCGGCCCGACCCTGCTTTGCTTCCGAGATCAGACGAGATCGGGCGCACCCAGGGTGGTATGGCCGTAAGCGAGGGCTGCTGCCAAGAGTGGGCTTTTTAAAGATCAGCCACCATAAAGGCCAGTGTATTAGATCAGTAGTGAAGAAAACCCAAAAGCTTACAGCACCTGGTATTCCCAGGCGGTCTCCCATCCAAGTACTAACCAGGCCCGACCTTTTTAATAGTGTTTTCACTATATTTTGGACTTTAATATCCAGTACAGAGTTTGTTATACGGCTCGTTCAGTGAATCGCCGTAACAGTTTAATTTAGCTCAAAAGGAATCATTTATGATTTTTCATTTATGATTTTAAAAGGAATTTGAACAGAATCACTATTTCTTTAAATTACATATTAATATTATGTTACAACATTTATTTTGCTTATTGTTAACATTAGTGTTGCTGCTGTTTATAAATACAATTATTTTTTGTAATATGAAAATTAAAATTAACATGAAAGACTACTAATTTTCAACACTTTTTTTTTTTAAGATGACTGAAAGGAGGAAAAATCAAAGTGAAGCATGGACTTACTTCACTCAGGCATTGCCAGGGCTGGCAGTTTGCAAAGAATGCCAAATGAATGTGAGCATGGGATCAAAATCTAAAACAACAAAAAATACCTCCAACCTGTGGACCCACCTAAAGATACATCACTCAACTATCTTTGAAGAGGCAAAGAAAAAAAGAGATGCTGACGAGGAAAATACATCAAGCCACATTCAAGCTTCTCTTCCTATGATGTTTGATAAGCAGATCTTCTTCGGAGCCCAGTGAGAGAGTCTTCAGCGAAGTCGGAGCCATTTATGAAAACAAACGAAGCAGTCTTATGGGGCAGAATGCTGAAAGACTCTGTTTTCTACACTACAACCTAGTTCTGCTCAACTGGGAGTATTAAGCTAAATTAAAATAGCAACTACTTCATTCTGTGGTCGTCTTCGGATATTTTGTACAATTGCAATTATTTGTGAAATTGAAATAACAGTAAGCTGGCAAATTTCAATAAACTGTCTTTTTTAAAATTTTTATTTTTATTTTTTTGGTAGGGGGGTGTCACGTGGAAAACAAAAGGTAGATATTTTGCGACATACACAAAATTATGTATGGAAACGGCTCAAGGGCAGATTTCTTTTGCGATACACACAAACTGCGATAATTCCTTTTCGTCATTCGTGACGTCATCACGCACACCACTTTATCGGTAAAACACCAGTTGGATGGAAACAGGCTGGAGACGGCAAATATCACAGTTTTTTTCACGCATATTCACTGTCGACAACAAAACGCAAAATCTGGATGGAAACTTGGTTATTGATATTGTTTTGTATTTCTCAAATGTATTTCTTAATATGACTTTTAAAGATACTAGTAATACGTTACTGCTGTGAGCAACCAAAGCGTATCAGCTGGAAAAACGCTGTGCCACCAAAGCGTTCTCAAACACCACCAACTGGTCGCTTTAAGAAGAGTGCCTTAAGCCTCATTCACACTAGCAGCGACTTTTGTCACTGCATGTCGCCAGGGGCTGATGATGAGGTCGCTAGTGGGCGTTCCCACTACTGGTTACCTTGAAAGCGAATCAGGTTTCTTGCCGCTAAGTACAAACATTTTGGAGGCAACATACTAAATATGATCTAAATTAAATCCATACATACAAACAAACAAACAAAAATGAATGAGAAACAGAGCCTACTTTCTTCCATTGTGTATGTTTATCTGAGAGGAGAACGCTCACATGAGTTCTACCGTCTTCTTTCCTATTGGCTGTCACTCCAGAAAGTCGCTCTTCATTTGCATCAAGTTGAAGGATTCTGAAGTTTGTCGCGTCGCTGGACACGCCCCATCCGGTAGCCAACAGTCGATATCGCTCGCTGTCGCAGGAAATCCCCAGCTCACCATTCAAATGAATGGGATTGTGTCGCTTTGTCGCTGCGTGTCGCTTGTAGTGTCAATGGGGCTTTACATTTTTCAGCTGACTAAAAAGGCTTTAGTGGACACACGTTATTGAATATTTATTGTTAGGCATATATATACCTGTCCTGTTAAATCGCTCTATGGTCTTGGCCACCATGCTGCAGCTCAGTTTCAGGGTCTTGGCAGTCTTCTTATAGCCTATGCCATCTTTATGTAGAGCAACAATTATTTTTTTTCAGATCCTCAGAGAGTTCTTTGCCATGAGGTGCCATGTTGAACTTCCAGTGACCAGTATGAGAGAGAGAGCGATAACACCAAATTTAACACACCTGCTCCCCATTCACACCTGAGACCTTGTAACACTAACGAGTCACATGACACCAGGGAGAGAAAATGGCTAATTTGGCCCAATTTGGACATTTTCACTTAGGGGTGTACTCACTTTTGTGGCCAGCGGTTTAGACATTAATGTTAGTGTTGAGTTATTTTGATTTTAAATTTTTAATTTACGCTGTTATACATGGGTATCAATGACGTCACCTTTTTGTTGTGGCCGCCATCTTTAGGACCGTAGCGCCCACGCCACGAACGTCTATGATTCCAGGGGAAATGGCAAAAACGGGCTGTGCTAACGTTACTCAGACGAAAATCGCTCATCTCTCTGATAAAGAAAAGCAACGCTATTACAAGAAAATTGATATTTTGGGTTTTGATCCGTATTTACTTCCGAATCAACTTCTGACCCCGCTGAAATCTGTTGTTAACTTGCCAAACATGTGTTTTGGCGACATTTACATCTACCTCGTCCACAATCCTTCTCCATACAGCGGGGAGTCCCTCAAGGCATACAAGAGCACTGAAGCGTACATGTATTTTAAATCAGGATGGGTGAATGATCCTCGAGTTTATCATCTGGAGATGAAGAAACTTTTCTTATTTACAGGAAAGGTAAGATATTTGTTTACTTAACTTAACTAGCTAGTGGTGTAACAATACCCTAATTTCACGATTCGATACATATCAGGATACTAAACTCACGATACAATATTATTGCGACACTCCAAGACATATAACAAAAGGTTAAGAAAAAATGTACTGTTGATTAAATGCTAAATTTGATATAACATTGTGGGTGTAAATGAATAGGCTTGGACAGTGGTCTGACACCAGAATAAATATATTCATGATTCTGAACCTGAAAATACAGAATTATTTTAGATGAATATGCTTGCACTCTGTCACTGGCTAGATATATTTAAAATAATGTAACTTAGGCCACTTCTTACTGGTAACATAAGACTTATAACATAAGCATTATCAGGACCCACTAATATTCCCCAATTATTAGACATTATATTCAACATAATATATTGTAGTTTAATGTAGTACTGACTCTGAAAACGTACATTTTCTCACAGGGTCATTTTTTTTTTGGGTGAACTATCCACAATACATATTGTTGCATTTTTGTATTGCGATATATTGTGACACGATATATTGTTACACCCCTACTAGCTACTCTACTAACTTGCTACATGGTGCTAGCTAGGTGGCAAAGCTAGGTCAATGCTAGGATAATAATTAACAATTGCCAATCGAAAACATAATGTAGAAAATAGCTAGGAGTCTTAGATAATGTTATATGTTGAACTTCATTGTTAATCTGGCTATATTACTAATTTTTTAATTCTCAATTTGTGTTTCATACTTAAGGTTAAGCATTCACAAAACCTTTCTGTGACCCCAACACATCCCTGGATCACAGTCCAAGAGGACGGGACAGTGCTTATGGCTCATTGCACCTGTAAGGCAGGCCTAGGAGAGGTCTGCTCTCATGCAGCAGCTCTTCTGTACTCTGTGTTGGCTGCTGCTGATATTAAAAACGGGCAGGCTTGCACCGAGAAGCCTTGTGCTTGGGCTCAGACAAGTATGAACTCTGTCAGAGGGGTCCCATATGAAGAGATCTGCAACATCAGTTTCTCTCATAAACAAGAGCCATGTTCAAGCCGTGAAGATCAAGGTCCTGGTTGTCCTGATATCAGACCATCAGATAAAGACTGCCAAGCATTCTTTGAGGCGCTTCATAATAGTGAATTGCAGGAGTCCAAACCAAAGAAGAGTGCCATCCTCTCTGTCATTGAGGGCCACTCCCACAGGTAAGATGCTCTGCTCCACAGAGAGACTGAAAAGCTATTTTGTGGCTTGCACATAATACTTTACAACTCATCTCAGTTATGACAGGGGAAAACAAAAACATGGGCTAATTATAATGAGTAATTACTACAGGACTCGAATATTTAACTGTACATTTGATCTTTTGTCACTTTAAATAGTCTGGACACTATATATTGTCACTTAAAATGTCTTGTTTCTGTTTCTCTATCACAGGTACATCCCAAAGGTGATGCAACTGGACTTGCCAGCTTCTCTTTCCACATTGTACTCAAGCGCCTGGCTGGAGATGGACTTTTCCTTGCTGCTGATTGAGAGTACCAAGGTCTTTGATGATCTATATCTAACGAAGCAACAGGTAAACATTATAAACATTCTCCTTTTAGTTTGACCTACTTCATTTGTATTGGAGTGTAATATCCATAATGATCAGGCTGTTTTGGTACAACTCTTAATATTTCAGTGTATCAGTTCAGGTGAAATAAATGATAAGCCTTTCCATTTTGAAAGTATTCCTATGGATGATTTTCTTGAATGTAATCAGTTTTAGTCAATCTATACACTTCAGTGGTAGTTAATCTCTAAATAGTCATGTGTCACTAAGTTTTTGCCCAGTGTTTGATAGTTGAGGAGGAGACCAGGGAGCAAAGTAAATCTAGAGTATGGTTTGATCAGAGGGCAGGAAGAGTCACAGCGTCAGTTTTCAGTGAGGCAGCCAGAGCAGGCACACCTGCGTCCTTGATCAAAAGAATTTGCTATCCCTGTGCTTCTCGGTTCTCCACTGAGGCAACAAGGTACATCGATAACAGAACAGTTTCATAGGAGAGCTATTCTTAGACCTACTGTGCAAGACAACCATGCATAAAGCAAGATTATTTGGTCTAGTTTGTTCTAAGGCTTACAGCTTGTGTACAATAGTGCTTGCAAGTTTGTGAAGCCGCTGTTTATAAGCCAGTAAATCAATGCTTTTTTTTTTTTTTTTTATTGTCATAATGCAACACCTGGTAAATGATAGACATGTTCACATTTGAATGTGAGAGCTTGTAGAATACAATGTGAGAACTTGCAGAACAAAAATCTGAACTTGTATGTTAAAATTTGCACTTGTAAAAAATATTCACACACGTGATCTGAATTTGAATTCACACAAAGAAAAAAAAACACTGTCAAGAGAGCTTGCATCACAAAGTGGCAAATCTGTGCGCCTCGGCTTTTGCATTACATGTTTGCAGCTGTCATGTTTATGTACATATCAATCTACAAATTTGTCAATATTTTTTTTCCTGTGACAGGTGTGTAAACATTTCTACAAGTGCAAATTTTCAAGTTACAAGTACAGATTTTTTTGTTCTGCAAGTTCTCACATCGTATTCTACAAGCTCTTACATTTTGCACCATACTGTATTAACCTGCATGCTTACATTCCAATCTTTGTTAGATGGGGTCAACAAAATGAGGACAGAGCAAGGGAAAGCTATGTTGCTATGATGCAAGACCACCATGAAGACTTCCAGGTGAGGGCATCAGGGTTCATCATCAACCCAGAACTCCCCTGGATTGGAGCATCACCTGATGGTGTGGTAGCCTGCACTTGCCATGGAGATGGCGTTTTAGAGATAAAATGCCCCTTCAAAACCAGGAACTGCTCCCTCACTGAAAGGATTCCTCATTCTGTCTTGGCATAGAAGAGGATGGGGTCATGGCACTGAGACATTTCCACAAGTACATGTATCAAGTGCAGGCACAAATGCACATTGCAGAGGTGTGTTACTGTGACTTCATGGTGTGGACACCACAGGAAGTTTTCACCCAGCGAATTCTATATGATTCTTCTTCCATGATGCTTATGGCAAAGTGGTGAATTTCATCAAGACTGGAGTGCTCGTATTTGTATTTTGTTACATTACAACACTGCCTAATAGAATGTGATGGAAAATGTATAAATTGACCATGTACAATAAACATCACTAAAGTGTTGTAACTGAATGAATAATAATTTCAAAAGTAATTTCAGCCAATATCAATGTATACACATTTGTGATAGTCTACTTGTTTTAGAAACAAGTAAACAAGACAAACACAAAACAATTTTACATGAAACTCTTAAGTAACTAAGTAACAGACTTGTATAAAATACAAAGATCCAAATATATATTACATTTATACACAATTGTTTAGCATTGTGACACAAAGGAAAACAATGTTACTGACACCCATGCTATTGTGAGGGCACAACAGATTGGCAAATGTTGCACAGAGCACAGCACACTCTGACCATCTTGTCAAGAGATGTAAGCTCTTCTGGAGTTGCAGTCAGGCAGAGAGAAATGGGTATTGTGCTTTGTAAAATTGTGTACTTATTCCTCACAAGACCAATCACTCGTTCAACATGAATTCGAACAGCTGCTAGCCCCCTTGAATACTCAAGTTCACTTGGATGCAGTTGCTTTTTCCCTCTAGTAAAGGCAGGTATTTTTGAGATGAGCACTGTACAATGACACATTAATGAACAGTGTCTGACACTAACAGGAAGGCTACACCGGGTAAGTGAAACGCTCCGTTCGCGACGCGCAAAAAAAAGTTATCACAGCCCACGGCACAGCAGATAGAAGGCATATTTGCTGTTTACTTCCGGTCCCTGGGCGGTCCTAAAGATGGCGCCGTCTTTAATGTGTGACGTCACAGGATATCCATGTATACAAACTGTACACTCACTACTTTACATTGTAGCAAAGTGTCATTTCTTCAGTGTTGTCACATGAAAAGATATAATAAAATATTTACAAAAATGTGAGGTGTACTCACTTCTGTGAGATACTTTATTTAGTTATTAATATAGTTATTACAAATACTCGATGGTGGTTTAAAGTGAGTTCTGAGTAAAAGTGTACTAATAATCTCATAAATTGTCTTATGTAGCATGACGCTAATGCACTTGCAGAACAGGTCCAATTCTTCTTCATAATGCATTTTATCATAATACTTCATGTAAGGTCGCAAGAAAATGTTTTGTTGTATTTATTTAGAAATACTTTTGATAATAGTTGGGTAAATGTATACTGGGATTGAAGTGATGTGGCTTGGTAAACATTTTATTGTCAGTATAAAGGCTGATAATGGCTGAATTAAAACAATAGAATAATAAGGATTATGTCTCATTCCTGGCGGAGATGTGAAAGGTTCGGTTTCCTTAAATTAGTTTGTCATGCATTCCTTTATTTCAACATTTACAGGGAAATCCTAGTATTCTAAATTCCAGGACTGTGATTAACGCAATTACATTTTTTAATCGATTGACAGCACTAATATATATATATACACACACACACACAGTTGAAGCCAAAACTTTACCTACACCTTGCAGAATCTGCAAAATGTTAATTATTTTACCAAAATAAGAGGGGTTATACAAAATGCTTGTTATTATTTAGTACTGACCTGAATAAGATATTTCACATAAAAGATGTTTACATATAGTCTACAAGAAGCATACATGTAAGAGACTGACAATTAGCTGAACATATATTTGTTTAATTAGTGTAACTTCGATTCAAACGTTCACTGATGCTCCAGAAGGAAAAACCATGCACTAAGAGCCGGGGCGTGAAAATTTTTTGAATTTGAAGATCAAGGTAAATTTAACTTAATTTGTCTTCTGGGTTAGGGGTGAGTTTATCTTCTGACAAACATGTAAGTATATTCTGTAGCTTCTGAAGGGCCGTACTAAATGAAAAAAATATGATATTTAGGCAAAACAAGAAAAATATACACATCTTCATTCTGTTCAAATGTTTTCACGCCCTGGCTCTTAAAGCATAGTTTTTCCTTCTGGAGCATCATTGAGCGTTTGAATCTTCTGTAATAGTTGCAAATGAGTCCCTCAATTGTCCTCAGTGTGAAAAGTTGGATCTCAAAACCATACAGTCAATGTTTGGAAGGGTTCAAATACACAAAAATGCGGGAAAACCAAAGAATTTGTGGGACCTGAAGGATTTTTCTGAAGAACAGCAGGCAGTTTCACTGTTCAGGACAAACAAGGGACTCATGAACAACTATCACTAAACAAAAAATATCACAGCTGTGAATCATTCAGGTAACAACACAGTATTAAGAATCAAGTGTATGTAAACTTTTGAACGGGTCATTTTTTTTAAAATCCAACTGTTATTTTCTCTTGTGGAGATACATTTACATTTATGCATTTAGCAGATGCTTTTATCCAAAGCGACTTACAGTTTTTACATTTTATTAGCTCTTGCTTTCCCTGGGAATCGAACCCATGATCTTGGCGTTGCTAGCGCCATGCTCTACTATTTGAGCTACAGGAAAGCTCATATGTAGGAAAGATATATGTAAACATGTATTTACGCTTTGATTTGAACAAAAACAACGTATCCTTGTGTACGCTATTTGAGTCCAGCAGATATTCTTCAAAATGGTGCTACGCTGAATCAGATGAGACCAATTGTTAAATAAAGGCATTCATTTTAGTTTCTTTGCGTACAAAAAAAGTCACTTCATAACAGTCAGATGGCAGATGGACTATTTTGACGATGTTTTCATGCATTTGTGTTCTTTCCCCAGCAACCTTTCAAGATGCCCAGACCGCAAGAGGTACTGTAGCCAGAATTTGAACAAAAGTTGAATCTATTCCAGACATCGTCTTCCAAGTGTTCTTCCTCGAGTTAAAAGTATTTTTTGTTCATTTTGATCTGAATCTATTGCTGATCAAAGATTTAGGGGACATGTACAGTTCTGAGAATATATGCAAAAAGATTTTGACAAAGTTTTAAAGTTGGTGAATGAACAGATGGAAAAGAATTCAGTTTACCGCTGGGACTTCACCAGCAACAGAGTGAGGAAACTTCCAGCCCGACTGAAAGAGTCTGCGGTTTCATGTAGTTTGGGCAAATCCACAGCCATACAAGACCATGCTGATCCCAGTCAAATCCAAAACTTGTTTGAAGAACCACATTATCCAGAGATCAATTATCATGATTAAAAGCTCTGGCATCTGTCAAATCATCTCAGATGTATAGGTATGAAGAATGGACCCATGATAATCAAGACCAAATATGTGTTTTATTTTGGCAAAAAAAAAAAATTGGGAAAAATCCAACCTTTAAGGACACCAATTTTCTTTGTGAATGAATAATGTATCGTAAATAAATAAATGTTCTTCCTTAAAATACAGGGTGCATAAGTTTGGGCACCCCTATGTTAAATTCCCATAGAGGCAGGCAGATTTTTATTTTTAAAGGCCAGTTACTTCATGGATCCAGGATACTATGCATCCTGATAAAGTTCCCTTGGTTTTTCGAATTAAAATAGTCCCACATTATCACATAGCCTTCACCATACCTAGAGATTGGCATGGTTTTATTTCAGTTAGCCTAATAGCTGGTTTGATTTGCATTGAGAGGTGATCTTATGGAAAGTACTCCATGCCAATCTCTAGGTATGGTGAAGGCTATGTGATGATGTGGGGCTATTTTAATTCGAAAAGCCAAGGGAACTTTATCAGGATGCATAGTATCCTGGATCCATGAAGTAACTGGCCTTTAAAAATAAAAATCTGCCTGCCTCTATGGGAATTTAACATAGGGGTGCCCAAACTTACCCTGTATTTTAAGGAAGAACATTTATTTATTTACGATACATTATTCATTCACAAAGAAAATTGGTATCCTTAAAGGTTGGATTTTTCCCAATTTTTTTAATTAAGGCATTAAGTTCAATTTCCAAAAGATGATTTTTTTATTCCTCTTTTTAGTCAACTTTAGCATGGGTGCCTAAACTTATGCATAGCACTGTACATTTAAAGACATGCACAAAAACAGCATGTTTTTGCTTCCACTCAAAAATGGTAATTCTCAGAATGATATAATAAATGATCAATGGGGTATTTTGAGCTGAATCACAGAAACATTTTGGGGACGCCTGAGTTATATTACATCCAGTACAAATCACAGTAAATTTGCCATCATAGAATATAGAAGATAATGCCCAGGTTTTCTACAGTACATTACTTTTTTAATAGAAAACAGTATGCTACTGTAGGGATTGCAACTGACATTTCAGGTCCGTCTGGTTTGTGAACAATGTGAACTCTTTTGTGCATAGTAAGATTTACTTTACTTCTGAAGCTCTTTCCACACTGATCACATACGAACGGGGTTTCTCCAGTGTGGTGTCTCAAATGGGTGTTAAATTTGACTTTACTTCTGAAGCTCTTTCCACACTGACCACAGACGAACGGGTTTTCTCCAGTGTGGTGTCTCAAATGGGTGTTAATTGTTAGCTTCTGTCTAAAACTCTTTCCACAGTGTGGACATATGTAAGGCTTCGCTCCACAGTGAAATGCCATGTGTTTTTTAAGTATTGCTCTTTGTTTGAAACTTTTTCCACACTGAGAGCAGGAGAAAGGTCTCTCTGCAGTGTGAACACTCGTGTGGCCGTGAAGGTGTGTCCTATCAGAGAAACTTTTTCCACATTGTTGGCAGGTGAACGGCTTCTCTCCGGTGTGAATTCTCATGTGCCTCTTAAGGCTTCCGTTTTCAGTGAAACTCTTTCCACACTGTTGGCATGTAAAGGGCTTCTCTCCTTTGTGAATTCTCATATGGAGTTCAAGCTTTCCATGTCTAGAGAAACACTTTCCACACTGTATGCAGGAGAAGCTTCTATTTTGTGTGGATGTCTTTTTAGTCAGTGAGCAACCAAAAGTTTCATGCAGATTTGGTTCTTCCTTTTCATTCAGTTCTTGATTCTCCTCTTTCAGCGACATCAGGTCTAGGGTCAAAAACAGAGAAATGAAAGTTAGTAACAACAGACATCAAAACAAGACCGGGACACACAAAGCTGTCAGTCAACGTTGGGCCATCAGTAAGCATTTGTCGGGCTAGTTTGTTTGGTGTCTCACATCGGCGATCGTCGGGCTCATGTCAGCTGCAGTGTTGAATCAATTATAATTCAAATTTTCATTAAATCTACCTCATAAAATATATATATAGGCCTAAACATTTATTTAAATTACTCCCTTTTACATTACTATAAGATTACAATAAGCAACAGAGCCCAAACTTAAATTTAATTACTATTTATTTGTAACTATAATAATCAACACTCAAATTTAAAAAACAAAAAAAAGTGTATGCAAACATGTAAATTGTACTCAATGCAGTTTTTAAATTAACTTCTAAATTAGAGGTTACAATTTCTATTTGTTGTTGAAACTTGAAATATAATAATTTACACAGTGGCTGTCATAATCTTTTAATGTATATTTAAATAAATCTTTTATGAAACAAGACATCACTAACAGGGAAAGTAAAATATGAGTATATATAGCCTAGTCTAATATTTCACGAAATGCTCTTCTGTAGACTGTAGTTCAATGCTCTTGATGTTCTTAACCTTTCTGTTACAACTCGACCGTGTGCGGCAGGGAACTGAACTGATTCGCGAACCGATTCACTGGTTTGCCAACTAGTTTGTTCAAGCCTTTGAACAGAATTGACTCGAAAGAATGAAATCACTCACGAATGGGCATCGCTCATTGCCCAGAGAAAAGTAGATGGCGCGTTTGGAACAAATTAAAGCATGTTTAACTTGTATTGCATTAAGATAAAGTAATGAGAGGAGCATCGCCCACAGTAACGGAGTAAAAGTATCGTTTTTTTTAACTAAAAATGTACTTGAGTAAGAGTAAAAGTACCCACCTTTAAATACACTCTAAAAGTATTAGTTACACAAAAAATGTACTCAAGTAATGAAGTAACTCGTTACTATCCACCTCTGGAACTGAGGCGTTTAAACAGCCGCAGCGAGTTAGTTGTCACGCTTCATCAAAGAGTGCCAAAACGGCATTTATTGTCAGAATTTTTTTTAATGATTTGTTTGATACACGTGCGTACCGAACTGAAAGACCTGTACCGGAAATGTTTGTGTACCGTTACACCCCTAAACTCTAAGATTTATTTGTGGATCTCATTCTGTTTATTTGTCAGTATGTTTCATTTTTATTCATCTCTTTACATTTATTTGTGGCTCATAATCTATTTAACTGGAGTAATGCAACAATTCTACCCCTTTAATTGTTTAAGTCTTTACTACCAAGTTGTGAGAGCAGTTCGCTAACAGAAGTGTAACAGGGCTCCAGACAAAAAAAAATCTAGTAAGGCTCCTATAAGGAAAAAAAACTTGGGCACCAAATTATTTTTTTTAGGTGCCACAGAATAAACGTGTTTTATTTATTTAACATTTTAACATTTCAATCATACAGTCATGTGTTTATGTATCATCTTTTCTTGACTATATAAGCATTTTAAGCCATCTTGTAGATGGCCTGGGAACTAAGGTTCACTTGAAAGTGGGTACTTCTTTTCCAACATGAAATATACAGTCACAAAGAATTATTCATTACAGAGAATCTGTATTAATATCATGGACCATAATCATCACTTGGCCACTGAGTGTACTAAGTAATTGCAATTTAATAAATTTAAGTTAGTCCAACTTAAAAGTGCAATAGGTGATTATCTTCAGAAACATGTTTTGTTATTCTGGTTGAAAGTCTCTTCACATCCTGATAGCAATCATTAAGTATTTATATAGTCTGTGGAAGGTGTAGGACCAAAAAACGTTCGTCCAATCAAAACGTTGTGACCGAGCGTTTTAATTGGCTTTCCTACCTGTCTGTCAACGTATGTATTTGCATACCTCTGCGCACACTGTTCATGCAGCTTTGCAGACAGAGCGAGAATGGCAGACAAACATCAACAACCCAATCTTCCTTCCTGGTATTGTAGTACTTTTACTAACTGTGCTATAAAGTTTTCTCACTAAAGTTGTTCTCATGTGAATGACACATGATGTAGCCCAGCGGTTCCCAAGTCCAGTCCTCATGCCCCCCGCTCTGCATATTTTGCATCTGAATCAGATAACCAGCTCGTCAGAAGAGAGCTACGTGCATGAACTGTGTTTCGATTGACACGATCCCTACACAGTGTTCATTGCTTCCTACTCCCTGAACAGGGAAAATCCGTTGAAGTTCATGCATTAAATTTCACTTCAGGACATTCATTCATGGATTGCGCTGCACAGCGTCTTCACACACAGACGAAACTTACTAGAGAAGTGTGACATAATACACCTCTGTAAATAAATACAATTTAAATTCACGTCATGGCAGAATATCTGGTGATGTCCACTTCGCAGGGCACTTATTACGGTTGAATAGAACAACATTTGGATGTTAACTCATGTTCACTTTGTACTAGAGAAAGCTATAATGGGTTCACTTGCCGCTTGAACGGAGGCACTAAAGCGCCTGCCGCATTAAAAAGTGCCAAAACTGTATTTATTATATGAATTTGGCAGAATTTTAAAGCTGATACTTTTATTAAAAAGTAACAGCTTATTGCGATTACTGGACTACAAATAGGCTAATATTAAGTTCACACATTAACAGAACACAGCGTTTCACATCTTTTAAGTCATAGCGTGTAAATATATATAGTTGCCAGTGGCGGCCTTGCAAATGAATAATTTTGCGACCGTTTTAGTCACAGCCTGGAGCCCTGCTGTGTTTTTACAACAGAGTGGAGTACAATCATTATTATAATAGGATGCATTTTTGATAAGCCATATTCTGTTTCTGACATGCACAGTAGATCAGGGGTGCCCAACCCTGTTCCTGGAGATCTACCTTCCTGCAGACTTCAGCTCCAACCCTAATCAAACACAACTGAACCAACTAATTAGGATCTGAAGGAGCACTTGGTAATTACAGACAGGTGTGTGCAGGAAGGTAGCCCTGCGTCCCAATGTGCATACTATCAACTCTGTCTGCCCTAAATAGTATTGAAAATTGCTAATATGACATAGAATTTAAGATGTATAGTATGCACTTTGGGACGCAGGCTAGATCTCCAGGAACAGGGTTGGCCACCACTGCAGTAAACCAATCACTATAGACCGGGTCTAAAATCTTGTATAGATTTTATGGTCAGATCTGTCTGCACTCTCAGACCATTTAAACTTTTTTTTTTTCCAGAAGTTGTTAATTGTTGTCTCAGACTGTTGCTAATAATAATATATAAATGTACATCTGTATTTCAACTCAAACTCTGTCAAATCTCCATTTCCGTAAGACAAATTATGTAATGATATTAGTAATTGAATTTGGTGAAATATAATGGTTATATTGTGATCTAGATCTCCTTCTTGACACCTGACTAGTTAATATTTATATTCAGGTATGATAATAGTACAGTGCTTTTACAGACAAAAAGAAAAAAGTCAATTAACAAATGTAACGGTTTGCATTATGCAAAAAAAATAATTTCTAGACACTGCTGCATATTTTCATTCATTTCCATGAATAAGAAGAATTTAGTGTTACAAAAACATTGTGTTTAGGCTACTTCCAGATTATTTCTGTGATGTGAGAATAACGAGGATCTTCTGAGCTGCGCTCGTCAAATAAAACCACTTTAATAACGACCCTCATATGATATTCTTCAGATATATTCATTTTAATAAAGATGAAGACCAACCTGTTTGCTCCTGTTTCAGACTGAATACTTCTTCAATCTTCATATCTTCACTCTCCTCTTTAATAAAAGCCATCTTTATAGCAGTGATCTCAGCTGCTTCAGCAGTTCTTCTGTTTAAGATGAGAATAAATTAACAAAGAAAATTAAACCCAAACTGACATATTTTCTGTTATTCACGTGTTACTCAAACAAATAACCTAATTAATGTTAGATGCTGCATCCAGTACTAATTATTAACTTTACATCGCTTGTAAATCTATAATACAGTTCACATCGAATTATTTTAAATGGTTTAAAAACACAAACCTTCGTTGATCCGGATCACTGCGCAGCCTTATGACGTCACACCACCAGACCAAAATAAAAGTCCCGTTCAATTTTAAATGCAGGGAAATGTACATAACACCAAAAGTCGACAGCAGAATCTGTTCTTTATCTCTGCTAATTATTCTGCCGTTTTTTCTAGTGAAGGTAGGTTAAATTAAGATACTGGGAATCTGTCAAATACTCACACAGCAGGAGCTGCACACAAGGAAAAGGGAGAAATAGGTCAAATAATACAAATGTATGGATGGACGAATGTGTTTCTATTACTATGCATTAACGTTTTGCAGTAAAAAAAGAGAAAAAGTGCCCTTTAAAAAACTTTATAACCCCATTCTAAGGCAAAACCATAAAGAGAATAATTGAGTCTTCATCTAGATTTAAGTGTGGCATTCAGTCAGAGACTGCCCTCTTTCCACTCTCTGACAGAAAAAATAATTTTCTGAGGTATATCTTCACTTCACAAGAAATATTTTTGAATGATCTTCAATAAATAAATCTATTACATGACAATAAATTCTTGAAATGAAGTAAAAAAGGACAACATTTTTAATTTAAAAAACACGTGAACTAAGAGACTTCTTTCAAAACATTAAAAAATTTGACTTTTTATTTATTTAGACAGTTTTTACAAGTACTTTTCTCTGTATTTTCTTTTCCAGAGAATGGCAGCTCCAACTTCTCCCCCGGTGTGTTACTGACCTACACAGTGAAAGGCAAAAAAATAGAAGTTGCTAAAGTTAAAACAGAAATGATTAGTGCATTAAGTGATGGTACATCTGTGTACCTTAATAAAAAAAGAAGGGCTCACCCTGAATTTGAAGAAGGGGTGAGTTACATCCTACAAAATTACACCCTGTCCAACACATATGGACAAATGTGTTTATTCATCGGGCCTGGAACGCTGAAATATAAAACCGTGCCACAGGACATCGGCGAAGAGGCACAGAATGCTGCAATAGAGGCCCTGTGTCCATCTTCAGCGAGGGTGACGGGTGAAGAAGACGACATATTTTCAACGGGAGGCTACCTCAGCTTCCAAAGAAGTGAGTGAATTTTCTATTTTCTTTTGAAGGATCTTCACCTGATGTGTGGTGAAAAGGTGTTTGACGTTTCTTTGTGGAGGGATGAGGCGCTGAGGGACCTGTATGCAGGAGACGAAGTGGTTATCACCCACCTTCATCCCTGCATGCTCAATGATGGCCGAGGAAAATTTCACTCCTCCACATACACCTCTGTGAAGGTACATAATGCACAGCAAATCCACCTACTGCCATAAAACATGCATTTTGGAGCTGTGACTGTAAATTAAAGAATATCACATGAACAAAAGCACAACTGTTCTGAATATAAGTACAACTATAATTTGAAGTTCTAGTCTTTGTTTTAATACAACGGGTCACACATACCATCTATTCTAAACAGTAGGGCTGTCCAAATTATGAGTAATTATACAAACGGCGTAAATACTTATTGGGCATAGTGAACTGGGATGGAGTGTAACACTACTTCTTTTATTTAATTTATTTGCTTTTTTTGTACAGATTGCTCAGGGACAGGTCAAAGAAACCGTGGCTGAAGTAATCGGTGTCTCGGAGATTCATGATACCTGCCACTTTTTGACAACTGACTCCATGGTCTACGTGATCCCCGAAAGCATCTACGCCGGCAGCGTTGATGAGCTGATCTCCAGGCTGCCCATGAGACTAATGTTAAAACAGATCAACCGACGTGTTTTAGAGATTCGCTCAGTTGAACAGTCAAATGTAATCTATCTGTTTAGTTTGTGGCATTTGATGTTTTCTCTGTTTAAAGCTTTGCTTTTGTTTGTTCTTTTTTAGTTTGTATATAGTTTAATAATAAAACTATAATTCTGTGTTTTCACATTAGTTGTCGTCTTTAACATTCATATCGCTCCATCCTTCCTCTAACATCTATATCTTTAGTTGTGTCACTTTGAAGATTAACCATTTGGGTTTGAAAAGACATGAGGGTAAGATTTTTCATTTTGGGGTTAAGTATCCCACAACCCTAAACCTTTGTCCTAGAGTCCCACAAACTGCATTTTTTTCCTTTTTTGATCCATAAAACATGCTAAATCTGCTAGGTGTCAGAACCCAATAACCAATTCATCTCTGGTTTCTTTTGAGATGGAAATGCACCGTCCCACACGGAGCAAAATTACCACATCTGTTTGTTGGGGTTACTCCAGCTACACTCTTTCGCGCCAAACCTGCATCCATGGAAGTGAGGGGCAGAGCTTGTAGTAAATAGAGTTGCAATAACATTGCATTTCGAGTCATAGTCTGCGTCCCAATGTGCATACTATCCATCCTAAATTCTATGTGATTGTAGTAATTTTCAATACTATTTACGGCAGATAGGGTGGATGGTATGCATATTGGGATGCAGGCATGGTGAAGAGTTTGTAGGGCTAAGAGTCCTCTGTTCGAGTGCTAGACTTTTACTAAAAATGTTGACTGCAATGGACAAAAATATATTAACCATATTATTAGATCTTTTTCTAAGACTGCACCATATATTAAATTTTTTTAAAAGCATCGTATCTATTATTTTACACCCACCAAGGTGTGACTGGGGTAGTCTTATATAAAAGTTGGTTACTCAGTCTTTCCCATCTAACTCATTATCTCTAATGTGATCCCGCCCCCTCGCGGCTTGCGTAGTTCATGCACATAGGCATGGAGACGCCCAACATAAAGAGTCAGGAGGTCGCCCATCGCGGGTACTGTTCGTTTAGGCTGGATTTCCCTCAAAATAAGAGCAAGAGTTCATCCAGAAGAGAACATCGATCTGATGAGTAAGTAATGTTTCTTTTTTGCATTAGTTTGCGTGTTATTGTGACAAACCTGAACGCGTTTAGTTGGGTTTTTCCCAAACGACACCATGATGAATGCTAGCATCTAAGAATGTTTAATGTTCAAAAATAGATTTTAATAATGTACTAAACAATAACAATTAGTTTCTCAGATATGAAATGTCTTATTTTGTTTGGGATAGTACAAAGCATGCGTGAGTCTATTAAAGCGTGTTTAATTCCCTACCCCATCATCATTCTCTGTTTTGCTGGCACTCGTCGGGGTCTTTCTCGCTCAATATCACTGACTGCTCTCAAGCGCAAATTAATTTTGGGCAGTTTGTTCCTGGTGCTGTCGACTTACACATTTCTCATTGATTGCAGAGTTTCACTATCTCAGTTTTGTTGTTATGAAATTCTACTGCTATGCACAATTCGTTGTGTATGTGAATCCACTTGCTGACTGTCTGCTGTACTTGTTCATAAGGCCTGATGTTGGTAATATGATGAAGTCTGTTTGTTGCTGTTGTAGACATCAGAGATGGAATCACAACCAGGACGAACACTCACAAAAAATTGGTTCCCTTCATCTGAGTGGAATAAGATTTTGTGACTTTTCCTACATTATCTATACACACACAAAAACTCAATATTTTTTCTTCATTTGTCAAAAAAAATCTATAAATCCAGCATAAATCAGAAAATTTTCACACGGAAATGAAGGCCTACTACTAGAGCATAAATGTGATGTAGAAAAGACATGCTCACTCACTCACACACACACACACACACACACAAATAAACACACATGTATGTGTGTACTGCCACAGAGAGCATTTTTATAGAACTGGCAAAGGAAATCAGTGACAAATGCAGAACAAAGATATAAAAGGGTAAGACCTAATGCATGCACACAAACACACAGGCACACACAAGCACACAGACACACACACACACAAATAAACACACATGTATGTACTGGACTACTTGCTGGATTCCAGCGAAACTGAAGATGCCCTGAAAGACTCTGAGCCAGAAAACTGCGATCCCCCTGAAGACAACACAGGGTTGGAAGATGAGTACCAGGAATCGGATGAGGACTGTGAGGAGGGAGATGCAGATCAAAACTTCACTTCTAAAAATGGGCAAATAACCTGGTCTACTACTCCACCTTCCCAGGGGCCAGGGAGAGCTTCAGCAGCACGTGTGACAAAGCTGACACCCGGACCGACAAGGTACGCATGTTCTCGTGTAGAGGACATAAAGTCATCTTTTTTGTTTTTTCCAACAAGCATCCAAAGCATCTTGGTGGAGATGACAAATTTGGAAGGCAAGCGAGTATATGATGCTGACTGGAGGGATGTGGACTGGACCAATATTGAGGCATTTATTGGTTTGCTTATTTGTTTTTCGTTCTAACAATGAGGCCCTGTCCAGTTTGTGGGAGGCTGAAACTGGGCGTGCAATTTTTGGTGCTGTAATGATGGTTTAAAACTTTGTCAATAGTCATCAGATTTGATGACAGGGCAACAAGACCTGCTCACCGAGAAACTGACAAGCTGGCACCAATTCGGGAGCTGTGGGATTTATGAGTTGAGCGTCTCCCACTAATGTTCAACCCTGGTTCAGACGTAACAGTGGATGAGTGCCTGGTGCCATTTCGAGGTAGATGCTCATTCAAGCAATACATGCCTAGTAAGCCGGCGAAATATGGATTGAAAATCTTGATGCATTGTTTAGCTAATTTTCAAAGTTGCTGAGTTAGTTATTGGTATTTCTTTTGCTAGCAGATATACTAATTAGTTTGTGTGTGTGTGTGTGTGTTTGAAATATTGCAGATGGTTTCAAGCTACAGCTGCAAGCGAAAGACTAATCGATGGCCAATGGTTGTCTTCTCCACAATCCTCGATGTTTCGGCCATAAATGCCTATGTGGTGTGGAGAGAAGTCGATCCATCATGGGAGAGAGGGAAGTGTATGAAAAGGAGGCTCTTTCTAGAGCAGCTGGGAAAAGCTCTGGTGTCCCCTCAGATGGAGCGACGACAACACATGCCTCGTACACCAGCCTCTGCAGCGATTCTGAAGAGACAACAACAGCAATCGTCCAACGAGCCAGGGCCCTCCACTGATCCACCCCCAAAAAGAAAACGGTGTCAGGTTTGTCCACGGGCAAAGGACACCAAAACTGACAAGCAGTGCACAAACTGCAAGAGAGCCATTTGTGCTGCTCACACAGTGTTCCTGTGCCAGATGTGCGTGGACTGATTATTGTTTCACAATTTGTTTTACATATTTTTTGCAGCTTGTTATTGGTTTTATGTTCAGTGTTCAGAATGTTATTGAAAAAAATGTTATTGCTTTTAGATGTTCTCTCATATTGCTTTTGTTTACATATTATTTCATTTCTTTTGCATTCTAAAGTTAATAATTTATTTTTACACTTTGTTAATTAAAATCAATAATATGCAACTAAAATCTGACTCAAAGTCTTGTCCTTTAGGTGTGTCTTATGTGGCATTTAGGTGGCATTTTTAGGTGGCATTTTTCTGTCAAATTTCTGTGGCATTTTGTAAAAACAGACAATTCAAAATGCATCAAAAACTACAAAAATTCTGCTATTTTAAAAAATTATTATTTTAAATGTCCTTTCTTATGTTTATATATATATATATATAAATTCACAAAATGTATTTCAAAAGTTGTGATACAAGCAGTTGGCCACATGCAGTAAAATGAATGGCTCTCTATTGCCTCTGCTGGTCAAAACTATTTATTTCTTAAACTGGCAAATGCTTTTTTTGCTGTAAAACAATTTCATTATTAACCAAAAAAAAAAAAGATCATTAAGACATCAAAGTACTTTGTGCATTTACTGTATAATATAGCTTCATTTACAGACTTACCTTCAGTGACAAACTCCAAAAAGCATGGCTCTTTGAGTTTTACATATTTTCTAGTGTCCATGTATTGGGTTCTTGCCTTTACTGTCCAACCTGTAAAAGTTAAGCAAACTTGAATGACATTTTATACAAACAAAAATTACACAGAAAGATAAAAATACATAAGATACAAATTCAAACAGAAAACTAATAAGAATTTAATTAGTCACCAAATGCATATGACAACATTACAGTGTGGGCACAGGCGTTGGTTTATGCGTTTGCCAGTGGGTGCTTGTCCTCCATAGGAAAAAGCTAACTAACAGACTCAATATATTCACTATAGGTCATTTTGTTTTACTACAGATTCTGTTTAATACCCACACACAAGAACTACCACTTGCCTATGCCAATTGTCAAAAGAATTAAAACTTTATATTCACACACAAGCACTAAATACAACTTTAAAGCTAGAACTAAGTTGTACAGAAATACTCTCTAACTTCAGGTCACTCACTAATGCACATCTGCTCAACTAATAATACAAAATAAGACGAGAAAAATGCCTCTTCGGCGTCGGGAGAAACAAAACCTGTTTACCCGGGCTTGAGTTGCTATCTGTCGGATGATGCAACGTTTTCCTCCCGTATCGAGCATGTTTTTGCGTGTCTCACAAAAAGACGTTTTGGGGCACTTTACATACGCGTATGTTATCAAAGTACGTTACCATGAGAACGGTGCTAGATAGAACATACAGAGCGTTCCGCTCTTAAGATGTCATGCGCAGCGCCGCCGTTTCCTCCGGTGCTCAGCCAAATCCGTTAGTGCTCGAGCCCCGGGGCGCTAAGTTACACAAGAAAATATTATTTCAATAGCAATCAATTCGATTAACGTCTGCTTTCTCGTTTGCATGACATTTCAAAACACCAGAACTAACCCGTAGTTACTGGATGAAAGATATATTCGGTCTTATAAAGGTTGGGAACCCTATTAACGATACTTTCGCCACATTATAAAAAAATATATGAAGTTAAGTTTCACCATCTAAATCCTGTCAGTTCCAAAATAACGCATAATGTCGGTATCACACAGAAAATGCTAAAGCTGCAGCATTTATTTAACAAAACGATTAAAATTAGCACAAATAAAATGAAGTCACTTACGTCTATCTCCATCGTCCTCCATTAACGAATTTAGTAGTCTCACCGCTTCACTTTCAGTCATGGTGCTGTCCTACGAATTTGGGGGGGGGGGGGGGGGGGTAAAATTACAGTATCTTATCATTTAAGTTACTATACGTTAAAATGCCCTTTAAAATGGACCAACAATTCTTTACATCTTAGTTTAGGCCTAACGTAACGTTACCGTGACATGGTAAACTCAAGATGAACTAGCTAGCTGCCCAACACTAGGTTTTTTATCACTCAGAAATTTGCTGTGTATGTTTGTTAGCTGATTTTCCCTATGCATGTACATTTCCCATACATTTGCTCATTTTAGAGAAATAATTGCGATATTTCACTCGAAATGAAAATGTGATTGATGTCAATGATCAGACCATTTTTGGGGGTGAACTATTCCTAAAAACAGCTGTCTCAGGTCTGTAATCTCAGCTCTCCTGATGTTAAGTGCATGATTAAAGTGGAGTATATTAGAGGTGTACTAAGTGAACTTTATAAAAGTATCAAATATTAAGCAGCACTAGAAAATGACATGGCAATCTGAAGAGTTTGATAAGCAGGTAGCTGTAATACTATTGTGTGTTTTTGTAGAAGTGTGTCGTATAGATGACTGTATTGTTTTTGTATATTAAAGAGCTTCCTGTTCTCTCTCTGCATCTTAAATTTGTCCGATTCAGTCTCTGATATCTTACAACATGTATATGTTTCTCTTCGTTTCATCTGAAAAGGAAGACCAATATCTTGTGCGTTTATGGAGAAGACCAAGAACTTCCATACGTCTGTGTTGGCCTCAGCACTCTGACTGAGCTGTACTGCAGCATGTGATAGTTCTTAAACTCTGCTTTACATATCCCACGGCCCCATCAGGAAGAACCCCCAGAAAAGTCTCAAGTTGCAGTAGTAATAAGTCATACAATTTACCAAGTCAGCAAATTCATATGATACCGTAAAAGCATGCTCGTGCAAAATTCTACAAATTTGTCAAGTCTGTATCAACCTTTACATATTGGCACAGCGTCTTCCCGTTCCAACAGTATGTGATATCTGTCCACACCTCAGCGTCTGCCTTTCTTTCCATGTTGATCTGTCTAAGAAGCAAGAGTCTGGAAATGCTAGTTTAACTTGTCACGTGACAAATCAGATCTGATCAAACCAGATTTGCTTTATTCAACATTAAGAAGATCAGGGTCTTTGTTTCGGAACATGCAACACAACTCCTTGTTCAAGCTCTTGTTCTGTCCAGACTGGACTATTGCAATGCTCTCTTGGCAGGTCTTCCAGCCAGTTCTATCAAACCTTTACAATTGATCCAGAACGTGGCAGCAAGATTAATTTTTAATGAGCTGAAAAGATCACGAGTCACACCTCTGTTTATCAATTTGCACCGGCTACAAATAGCTGCTCGCATAAAATTCAAGGCACTGATGTTTGCCTACAAAGCCACCTCAGATCACTGTGAGATCAAATTGTTGACTGGGTTGTGACATGGAAGACCACAACAATGTATGCCCATGCTCATGAGGCTTGGGTTGAAGATGACTAAATACAAGTGCAAAGTATGAAGACATTTTTATGGATCAGAGCCAAGCTATCCTAGTCCGTAAGCAATATGCACTGATCACCTGTGTTCACATAGTCCAAAGAAGCACACTTTAAGGCAAAAGCATACATCTGTATAAACATGCTATAGAATGTGTAAAACTCAAAGTATTGTTTGTGCTTAACGAGGTTTGCATTCATTCATGTATTTATTAAGCACCGATAAACACAACAGCAGTTGACCATAGTGCGGTACAAGTAGAATAACAAGCCAGAAAGAAGAAAATCAATAAAATACAGAACAAAAAAACTTAACATACAAAGTTAAAAAGCCAAAGTAAGAAAATACGATTTCAACTTCGTTTTAAACTCATAGACAGAATTAGAAGCTTTTACAGATGAAGAAAGGTTATTTCATAACCTCGGTCCCACTATTGCAAATGCACGATCACCTCTTGTCTTTAACCGTGCTCTAGGCTGAGCCAAGGAGTGGTTTATTGTTGAACATCTTGTTGACTCATTTTCTTTTAATAGGTCAGACAGATAAGAGGGTGCCAGGTTGTTCAAGGATTTAAAAACGGCAATATCTTATCCCTTTAACGGATACGATCACACTGGTGTCATCAGTCTAGGCTGGTCCCTGAAGCGTACGGTCACACCGGTGTGATTAGAACGTTTAGTGCGTCATGTCATCAACTGCTCAATTCAAATCTGCTTTCCCGCTTTCATTGGCACTGATCCAGAGACGTGTTCAGTGTTTTTAAAGGATTAGTTCACTTTTAAAAAAAACTTTTGCTGATAATTTACTCACCCCCATGTCATCCAAGATGTCCATGTCTTTCTTTCTTCAGTCGAAAAGAAATTAAGGTTTTTGATGAAAACATTTCTCCATATAATGGACTTCATTGAGACCCAAACGGTTCAAGGTCCAAATGACAGTTTCAGTGCAGCTTCAAAGGGCTTTAAACGATACCAGACGATGAATAAGGGTCTTATCTAGCGAAACGATCGGTCATTTCAAAAATAAATAAAAAAGTTTAAGTTTTATAAGCACAAATGCTCGCCTTGCTCTGTTCTGTGATGCGCGTTCGTGACGTCACGTAATACGCAATTACGTGGAAAAGGTCACGGTTGACTTAGGCGGAAGTACCGAGTCAGTGTTTACAAATGTGCGGAAGGAGGACCATATACACATATTCAAATGTCTTTGTGTCAGTTTATCGTTTAAAATGCCCATTTCGTGTACGTATCCTGGGTGTTTTAATATTAAAAAGCCTACTGACTCGGTACTTCCGCCTAAGTCAACCGTGACCTTTTCCACGTCATTGTGTATTACGTGACGTCACGAACGCGCATCACAGAACAGAGCACGGCGAGCATTTGTGCTTATAAAACTTAAACTTTTTTATTTATTTTTAAATGACGGATCGTTTCGCTAGATAAGACCCTTATTCATCGTCTGGTATCGTTTAAAGCCCTTTGAAGCTGCACTGAAACTGTCATTTGGACCTTGAACCGTTTGGGTCCCAATGAAGTCCATTTTATGGAGACATGTTTTCATCAAAAACCTTAATTTCTTTTCGACTGAAGAAAGAAAGACATGGACATCTTGGATGACATGGGGGTGAGTAAATTATCAGCAAAAGTTTTTTTAAAAGTGAACTAATCCTTTAAGCATGTATATTTCAATTTTCAGTGATTTCAGATTTTGACAGTGAGGCAGACAGTGACAGCGATGAGGACGTTCCCTCAAACCTTGAAGCTCTTGAAACCTTGAAAACCTTGAAACGTTCCCTCAAACCTTGAAGAGACTTCCACAACACCTGGCCATGTTTTCGCTGAGGCAGACGGGGTAAACTCATCATCCTGGAAGGTAACAAACCATTTTAATCCTCCAGGCCCAGGGGATTTCGATGACCAACTGTGTGGAGTGCAAAATCCTCCAGAATCCCCCAGTGAGGTCAACTGTTTCAAAATGTTTCTCACAGAAGATGTTGTTGGAAAAATTGTTGAGGAAACAAACATGCCTCAGAAATACAAGAAGGAGAGATGGAAGGAAAAATTATTAAATGGGTTCATACAAGCATCCCTGAAATGTACACATTTCTGGCATCAGTTCTCCTAATGGGGATGGTCAAAAAAAACATCACTCCGTGATTATTGGAGCACAGACCCCATGCTCTCGGCACCATTCTTCCGGTCTTTATTTTCACAGGACCGCTTTCTCATGCTCCTCCGCTGCCTTCACTTTTACATTTTAAGGAGGTATCAAAAAGGACTCCTAAATGTTTCACAGTAGGCTTAATGAAGGAGTTCAGATATCCCAGATTATGGTTTACATTAGCCTTATCCACCTGAGGCCCAAGTACAATAACTTCAGTTTTACTGATAAGGATACGGATTTAAGGATAAGAAATTTGAAGACATCCAAGATCTAATATCCTCTAGACATGCAAACGGATTTCCCAAACCTTTTGTGTCTTTTTGCTTCAGAGGCAGATATATTTGTGTATCATCTGCATAAAAATGAAATGACACTCCATGTTTCTTAATGACATTACCTAGTGGAAGCATATACCAAGGAAACAGGGTTGGGGCAAGAATGGACCCTTGGGGAACACCACAAGTCAGAGAAGCAACTGAAGAAACCACATTTCCTTTGCCCACTGAGAAAGTTCTATCACAAAGGAAGGATTTGCAATCCCAAGATGTCTACTTTTCACTCACGAGTAGGCTAAACTGATTTGCTTAAACTGGATTAGGACACACGGATGTATGCTTCGATAAATTTTCTAAGCTTTTATTATATAAAATCATCAACATAAGATATATTAATACTTCATACATTTATGTACAGTGTTTGTGTGTGATCTTTGATATGTTGTGTAATGTCAATATAATGTAATAATAAAACATTTGTTCTGATAAACAAGAATCATAAATATTAAGCAGTGATGAGATGAGATCTTTACAGTGTTGGCAATAGCAACACAGAATTAGGCTATGTATTATTTATTGTTGTCTTTATAGCCTTTTCAATTGCAGGCCAAAGTCCAGCATAAACGTCTTCAGATTTAACCCTTGTGCACCCTTGTGCACACATAACTCCTGGAAGGTGCGTCCCGTGTCTTAACAGACAGGAACACAGGATGGGGACCTCCAGAGCGGAACAAATAGAATGGAGGCCATGGCGGTGCAGGGAGCTCCGAAGGCCATGGTGGTGTAGGGAGCTCAGGAGGCCATGGCAGGTGGTCTTCGTGGCCGTGGCCTCATCCTGGTCACTCCAGCTGGAACCCTTTCCATTAAAACCAATACAATTTCCATCATAACCATTAGATTTTCTATTGTGTTTTGGGCAGAGTTCTATTGTTTTTTTCAGCAGGGTTGTTTTTTTACTATGACATCATAGACAGCGGAAGATCTATTAAGCTGCATTCACGCACGGATCTCTTTTGAAATATAGGAAGTAATGTGGTTTGTCCTGTCCGTTGAATCCCTTAAGTACGGTGGCCGATAAGTGCAAAATAAATCATGATTCTGAAAACAAAATAACAAATTACAAACACAAATGCAAATCTAAAAGACAAAATAACAATTCGGAAAACATAACGACAAATCCGAAAACAAAACAACAAATCAGAAAACACAACGACAAATCAGACAAACCGGAAGAGGTAGGTATAGTTTGAGACAGCGCCATTGGTTTGGGAATAGATTACTCACCGCTGACTGGACGAGACATCTGTCAATCAAGGTGTACAGGAAGAACAGCAGAGTCAACTAAAGCATCAGCTCCAGTGGCGCAGATGGGATAGTGTCATCGTGTTTTTTGATGCGATCGACTAGGGTTCGATCCCACCTTTTGCCAAACGTTTTTTTCTCCCTTTTCAAATCTCGTATCGCATGGGAAAGGCATTTATTTTCAATAAAAATTAAGGAAATAATCAAAAAGTTGAAAATAAACTATCGGTAGAGTTAGGGTAGCAGCAAGGAGGGCTTGTACCAATATAAGGTGGAATCCATTTAATCATTTTAATTGAAATTATAATTTACACTCAGTACGTTATTATTGCATACTGAGGTGCAGATAATTGCCACTTTTTGCAACAAGTAGTATACATAGCACAAAATCCTGCTATTATAGAGGTAAACTCAAATTAACAGTCTTTAATGAATCCAGACAAAGCAAGGTAGACACAGAAAGGAACACCGGGGAGGAACGAGTAGACCAGACGAAATCTAACAAAACAGACGGGACTATAAATACAAGGGATAATCATAGATAATGAGACAAACACAGCTGGACAGAATTAACTAATAATCACACTAAACAAGGACAGGAAACAAACCAAATACTCAGCACCGTTTGGACAAAAATGTCCCCATTGAAACCCATTAAATCTGCTATTTTTAATCAAAATGTCGTTTAACTGTAAAATAATGCAATAAACAGCAGGCGTTTTCACAATTTTTTACCAGATGGTGCCATTTTTTCAGGTTTGGTCTATAAAGCAAATACTTGCTTTATTCCTGTTTTCTGTTTCTGCATATTATAGAGCCAAGTGGATAAATAATATAGCTATAATTGTGTGGGTGTGTTGGTATAGATGTCAGAGTGTAGTTTGTATGTGTGTCATAAAATAATTGAGAGAGAGAAACTCTACTGCAAATCACAAATCCAATCACTGTGTGCACCGGCAGAGTTTTGCTGGCATCTAATGGGGAAGATTTGGTACTGCACCCAAACCAAATTTGACTGAAAGCTCATTTTTTGAGATATCAACCTCAAATTTGAAACACAACTTGTTTAGATTTATGGCTTTGATTTTCTAGCAGGTTTAGAGTTCAACAAGTTTCATATATAAAATAGCATAAAATAAAATATTGTCCATAAATAATTTTCATAAACTTAAACATGTATAACTTTTTTTTTGTTTTAACTTTTTTTACTTTTTTTTTACTTCAACAATAATCTGCCATGGGTCTTAGTAATGAGACCAAACTTAAGTCTGTGCTCCCAAGCTTCCAATTTTTATGACTGTTTTTTTGACATGGACATTTTTGTCTACTATGGACCTAAGTGTAACTTTTTTTATTGATGCACAAGGGTTAATTATTGAGGAAGGAATAATGAACCATTCATTATTTCGAAATAAACCCTGACAGGATGGTGCACCTTTGATACCTGCTTACAGCAGAGGCCATAACGGTCTATGACATACAATAAATAACAGCTCAGAGAGATATACGTACAGTATATAAGGTATAGACATTTTCTTCACTGCCAGACTTCACAATACAAGCAGCACTGACAGTGAATTGTGGAAAAGATGGCCTTATCTGCTGTGTTAATTATTTTAGCTTGTCTGCATGTTGACAGTTTAAAGGGTGCTGTTGGTAAGTCCTATTTATTTAAAGTCAAATCTATCTGTGTTTCAAATAATTCTTTACAGGACAAAAGTCTTAAAATGCTCATGTGGTTTAGTTTTACTTGAGATTATGTCAAGTTTCAGTAACTATGATTTGCTGCTGAGGCAACAAACAATTGAAGTAAAGATCTGAGATTGGCAGCAGAGTCATGCCAATAGCATTTCAGCAAAATTTCAGACCAATTTTTTTAAATAAATGTTTCATTTGTCTTCATTTTCAATATATTAATGGAGTGTGTACTACTGAATTGAGTCCTGAAACCAATTACTTGTTGTTTAAGGTTCTGCAGAGATAAACTGTGTAAATGGAACCAATAGACATCTAGGGAGGATTGATGAGGGAACTGGAGGTGAGATGTGCCCACATAAAATAATATAGTATAATATAATATAATGTTTTATTGTAATATTTAATATATCACAAGAGGAAAAACTTGGAAAAACAACACTGGCATTATCTGGTGTGTATGTTTTAAGATTGTGTCTTAGAATGTGCATTTGATCTGCCTTACAGGAGAGTATCTAGAGACTATCACTAATATCGGCCCGGATGTTCGTCTGGTTCTGCAGCCACATGTCAGTGGCGTTGCTATGAAATATCTGGAGCTGGTTCACTCTGATGGAGACTCAACCGCTACTGTACGGATCACCAAACCGCTGGATTCTGATGAAATTATGTTGGTTTGTTCCACCCTCACTGACCCAATGCCGATAGATAGATAGATAGATAGATAGATAGATACCTGATTGTATTTCATTCTAACATATATGTCTGTTTGTATGCTTTGTCTTCTAGTCTGCAGATGCTTTGTATTATTCGGTCACCTGCATAGGAGGGGTATGTTTATTTAAACAATAACATCATAGAATCATTAAATAAGACAATGTACTATAGACGAAAAAAAAGATTTAGCAAATAAACTGATAAAGTCTTAATTTTCCATTTTTTCAGGCAAGAAACATCCGATCACTTATTATTATGGATCTAAATGACAACCCTCCGATCTTCCAGAGCAAATCATATGGCGTCACAGTGTCAGAGGTGTGTGTAAGCTCACACCTTTATAGTGTGTTTGGTCACTGAGGGCCCTCGCACCTCTTAGTAAACCCTGTCTTTCATTCTTTCCTTCCAGAACAGCCGTGTGGGTTACAGTCTGCTCAGTGTGAAAGCTACTGATAACGATATAGGTGCACAAAACAAAATAATTATATATTCTATTCTGGTAAGTCATGAATGATTCTTACACATTTGATATATGCAATAGGCTTCCACAAACCTGCATAAATGGTGTATGTGAAAGCCTTACATGCACTGAATGAGTGAAAAACAGCATCCTACATTTGATCCTAAAAACCCAAAATAAAAAAAAAAAAGTTTATTTCACACACACACACACACACACACACACACACACACCATTGCAATTTTATGCCCAATCCTTATCCTGTTAATGGGATCTCATATTCTGATCACTCTCCCGTATGACTTTAAACAATCAGATCAGATTTAATACCAACACTGCCACTGAATATATTTCATCTCATGTTTTCAAGTAACACACAGCAAAATCCTCAGTGTTAAATTCACACTGCTCAGTGTTTATACGAGTCCACACTGAAGCAAAGTTATTGAGATAATTAGTTGATTAATTGGGTGATGATTGAGCATTAATGAAGAATTAATGCAACTGAATCACTGAAAGAAAGAGAAATAAAAACAGAAAAAAAGAGATGAGCCGAGCAGAACTACCACTGACTTCAGCCACTGCCTTGAGATTAAATCAATTGCTCTTGACCTTAAAACATTCAGATTGCTTTGATTGCTGTAACTGTGTTTGTTCTGTTGTGCAGAAATGATGAATGCAAATAATGTTTTAAGAAATGAAATAATATTGTGTACATTCATGAATGTCCTCATTTTAATTCATGTCTTCTACTCTGTTGACAGCCTCCAGTACCGGACGAATTTGAAGTCAGTTTTGATGACAATGAATGTAAAATCATCTTGACTAAACCTCTGAACTACAACAAATTTCAATATTACGGCTTCCTCGTATTAGCTAGGGTAAAGACAAACTCCTACATCCATTTCACTCCAAGCTGTTTTTTACCATACAAATGTTTA
Organism: Barbus barbus; assembly: GCF_936440315.1. Lineage (NCBI taxonomy): Eukaryota > Metazoa > Chordata > Actinopteri > Cypriniformes > Cyprinidae > Barbus > Barbus barbus. The sequence goes on along the minus strand of NC_136731.1, from coordinate 5,582,690 downwards.
AGGACCAGGAACAGCTTTCATGATGAGAGGATTTAGATTTTTGGATGGAAAAATAATTTTAAGGGTGATAGTAAGTCAATACTTATATAATGAGATTAGTACATTTTGTGACTGGGTAAAGCTTAATTCAACTATTGGGATAAAATAAATCACAGTTGGGAAGGTGCTTTGCTAATCCAGTAGTTTGGTTACTATTGGGGTTATTTTGACTTTAAGTAAGGTTTTTTGTTTTTTTCTTGCAGGATATAGGTTCACTCACTGACACAACACTAGTTTCAATAGTAGTTGAAGACTATGACAACCTAAACCCTTATTTTGACCACTGTCTCTACAAGGCATCCATTAAGGAAAATCAGGTGAATGAGATCAGAGGACAAGATCGATGCTTTAAATGCATGTGTGAGCACACCAATAAAACCCTCTTTTCTGTCCATGCACAGGTAGGACACTTCTCAGACATCACTCCTGCGGCCATAAAAGCTCAAGATGGCGACACGGGCATCAACACACCTGTAGTTTACAGCATAACGACAGGTACCCTTACATGACAACACACTTACATGACACAAGTCCTGATAATAAAAAAAGCATTTTTTTTTTGTTCCAGTCATTCCAAATAAATACCGGAAAAACTTTGAAATTGATCTAAAGAGTGGCGTCATCTCTGTGACGACGGGACTAGACAGAGAGGAAACTCAGATTTCTGTTTTCATACAGGTATCTAAGACATTCATGAAAACCATTAGGCTGATCTTCTGAAAGTGATTTCAGTGCTTTGTTTCTATATATTCTCTAAACAGTGTTTCCTTGTAAAAACAGGCAGCCCAGCAGAATGATGCCAGTAAGACGGCTGATACTATGGTACTCGTCACCATTGTTTAATGACATCCCGCTGAAATTTGACCAGGGGCTCCATTCGTCACACTTTGCTTAAAACATCTGAGATGATTTGACAGATGCTAGATCTTTTAACCCTGATATCTGATCTATTAAAACCCTTATTTTGTGTTTAAATTCATTGTGCATCATAAAGGCATTTCAGACATTTCTTTATTTTATGAACAGCCATGTTCAAATCAATTATTTCATTTGTTAGAGATCACACCAAAAAGGCAATCAACGTATGTCAATCAAACTTTTTTTTCATGAAAAATTATCTCGTAATTCTGAGATAATTAACTCGTTAATTCAGAAAAACAGAGCAAAAACTTTTTTTTCATGAAAAATTATCTCGTAATTCTGAGATAATTAACTCGTTAATTCAGAAAAACAGAGCAAAAACTTTTTTTTTCATGAAAAATTCTCGTAATTCTGAGATAATTAACTCGTTAATTCAGAAAAACAGAGCAAAAACTTTTTTTTTCATGAAAAATTATCTCGTAATTCTGAGATAATTAACTCGTTAATTCAGAAAAACAGAGCAAAAACTTTTTTTCATGAAAAATTTTCTCGTAATTCTGAGATAATTAACTCGTTAATTCAGAAAAACAGAGCAAAAACTTTTTTTTCATGAAAAATTCTCGTAATTCTGAGATAATTAACTCGTTAATTCAGAAAAACAGAGCAAAAACTTTTTTTTCATGAAAAATTATCTCGTAATTCTGAGATAATTAACTCGTTAATTCAGAAAAACAGAGCAAAAACTTTTTTTTCATGAAAAATTATCTCGTAATTCTGAGATAATTAACTCGTTAATTCAGAAAAACAGAGCAAAAACTTTTTTTCATGAAAAATTCTCGTAATTCTGAGATAATTAACTCGTTAATTCAGAAAAACAGAGCAAAAACTTTTTTTCATGAAAAATTATCTCGTAATTCTGAGATAATTAACTCGTTAATTCAGAAAAACAGAGCAAAAACTTTTTTCTTCATGAAAAATTATCTCGTAATTCTGAGATAATTAACTCGTTAATTCAGAAAAACAGAGCAAAAACTTTTTTTTCATGAAAAATTATCTCGTAATTCTGAGATAATTAACTCGTTAATTCAGAAAAACAGAGCAAAAACTTTTTTTTCATGAAAAATTATCTCGTAATTCTGAGATAATTAACTCGTTAATTCAGAAAAACAGAGCAAAAACTTTTTTTCATGAAAAATTATCTCGTAATTCTGAGATAATTAACTCGTTAATTCAGAAAAACAGAGCAAAAACTTTTTTTCATGAAAAATTATCTCGTAATTCTGAGATAATTAACTCGTTAATTCAGAAAAACAGAGCAAAAACTTTTTTTCATGAAAAATTATCTCGTAATTCTGAGATAATTAACTCGTTAATTCAGAAAAACAGAGCAAAAACTTTTTTTCATGAAAAATTATCTCGTAATTCTGAGATAATTAACTCGTTAATTCAGAAAAACAGAGCAAAAACTTTTTTTTCATGAAAAATTATCTCGTAATTCTGAGATAATTAACTTGTTAATTCAGAAAAACAGAGCAAAAACTTTTTTTTCATGAAAAATTATCTCGTAATTCTGAGATAATTAACTTGTTAATTCAGAAAAACAGAGCAAAAACTTTTTTTTCATGAAAAATTATCTCGTAATTCTGAGATAATTAACTCGTTAATTCAGAAAAACAGAGCAAAAACTTTTTTTTCATGAAAAATTATCTCGTAATTCTGAGATAATTAACTCGTTAATTCAGAAAAACAGAGCAAAAACTTTTTTTTCATGAAAAATTATCTCGTAATTCTGAGATAATTAACTCGTTAATTCAGAAAAACAGAGCAAAAACTTTTTTTCATGAAAAATTATCTCGTAATTCTGAGATAATTAACTCGTTAATTCAGAAAAACAGAGCAAAAACTTTTTTTCATGAAAAATTATCTCGTAATTCTGAGATAATTAACTCGTTAATTCAGAAAAACAGAGCAAAAACTTTTTTCTTCATGAAAAATTATCTCGTAATTCTGAGATAATTAACTCGTTAATTCAGAAAAACAGAGCAAAAACTTTTTTTTTCATGAAAAATTATCTCGTAATTCTGAGATAATTAACTCGTTAATTCAGAAAAACAGAGTAGATTTTTTTTCCTCAAGTGAATGCAATACGCTTCCGTACTGTTATTACCGTAATTTAACTAAAAAGAAAACACACTTTTCATTTAGACACCCAGAATTGAGAGATCGTATAACAAGATAACATGTCGTCTCAAGATTTGTTTTATACTTCTGCTTTAATATCCTTTATCTCACAGTTCTGTTACCATTTTCTTTTTAAAAACACCTTTCGAATCGTTGTTTTATGTATGAGTTACAGCAGGATTCGTAAAAAATCAGACACAATAAAGTATATACTCTAAATACCTGAATTGATTTTTCATTTGTTTTATTGTATATGTGAGAAATGTGCCATTATTTTACTTCAGAGGCCTATAAAGACCTTCTAAGTTAAAAAAAAAAGGTCAGTTCTCATACATTTTTTTTTTTTAAAACAGTGTTCGAGATATGTGGTATTATATTTTTGAGGGCTTAAAAACTAATTTCTAATAAAAATAAAAACATAGTGGTCAGTTCTTATATGGGACGTCCCATACTATGTTTGCCTCATATGAAAACATTCCACTGCAGAATTTTGGACAAATGTGTCATTATTGCCCTTTAGAGGCCTATAAAAACCTCTTATTCTACAATTTTAACTTGCGATAAAATCTAAAACTTAAAAGGTTAAGTTCGTTACAACAATGCTTTTTAGATTTCAGCCTACATGCAGCCATTGCTATTTCATACAGCTATTAAGTGGCTATTGATATTTTTTAATATATATTTTTTTTATACTTCATTTTTTATTTTTTTTTAGTACACAAAAATAGGGAACATATTCACAGAACAGTCTTAACTTACTGAAATGATTTTTTTTTTACTTAAGTAAGAGAAATATTAAATATAACAAGAGTTGCAATTTTTGATTTTAACAACGTGTTATTAAGTATTGGAATTACCAAATGTGGGCGGAGCATTACAGGTTTTTTTAACACACAAGCCCAAGTTCATCTACTTATAGAAAATTTGACTACGCCACCTGGGGGGGTTTTCAACCAGGAAATAGAAATAAACCCCAAAGTTTGTTATTAGGTCACACAGGTTTGTTTCTCTTGTACAAGAGTAGGCAAGAAACGTAGGTATTGTATAAAAATACAAAACTTATTAACAGTGAATTCAAGGAGATCAAGATGAATGGAGAAAAGCAACACAAGAAAAAGACAGAACTCGCATGGAGCAACCGCGTAGTCTGTACGCCGGCTCCGATCGTCAAGTGAACAATCCTCCACCTCGAAGAAAGTGAACTAGAAATCAGACAGCAGCAGCAATCCCAGCACATATCTAAAGCCACCGTCAAAGCGAACAGAAAGGGATGGATCCGGACGTGAACTAACCAGCTCTAAAATAGTAAGCACTCTTCGCTGACTGGTGATCACAAGTATCAATCACCGCCACTTACCTCATTCATACAGTCACACAAAGATTTTGTTAACTAATGTCAACTAATGAAGCCATAATGTAAAGTGTGACCGAACAATAAAGAATTAAAACACTTTAAAACAACATCTAGGGCATGTTGTAGTCCAGATTAAAAGTATCAAATCTGAAAAGAAATAGCTTATTAAGTCTGAATATTTAAGTATTTGGCGCTGTGATGAACACCATAGCAAATACACAAATCTGAATGGCTGTTTAAATCATTTAAATGTTTCAGAAACAGAAAGTAGCACAGCTGCTTTGTTTTCAGGGTTATTGGCTGCATTTCTGCTGTTTAGCGCCATCTGCAGTTAGAAAGTGATTGGAACGTTAAAACAAAAATTGGCTTTGATTGGCTGCAAACAAAGAAAGATCCGCTGATGCTTAATTTTCCACTCAAGTCGAGTCTGGGGTGTGCGATATACAGTATATCTTCTGCGATAATATGGTAACTGTAGGTGTTGTTGTAATGATGTGCGATCTGACATTATTAAGTTGGCTATAAATCACACACAGAGTGCACGCACATTGATTTATTAAAATTCCAGGCATTCAAAATTGTAGACAGCAAAAATGCTTCTGTATGCTTTTTATATTTATATAATTTAATATAGTTAACTTAATCTATATCCCACAAAGAGTACTGTTTTTCTGCAGATATCATCATGATAACACATTTAATAATCATTTCATACAAGATCAGTAAAGCAATAAGTGACTTACAATTTAGACTTATTGCTTGTTTTTGCTCAATTTCGCCAACGAAAATAATTCCAAACAAAGATCACAGCACTGTTTTGCATCTCTGAGCAATGGACGGTGTTTACTTATTGAATGAATCAGCTATTTGAACGAATCGGTTGAATAAATGATTCAGTGATTCACTCATTAACAGAGTCAAATGCTCTGTTCCTGAATGAATCAGCCGTTTGAAGAATGGGATGGATTTCAATGACTCACTCTTTAACAGTCACTTGCTGCCACCTACTGGCGGTTTTAATTTCACATTTCGACTATTTTTTTCATGTCTTAAATTATTTCAAATATCAGTTTTCAACGTTTTATGTTAAAAACAAAACATTAGGCCTATTTATGCATCTGTAACTGCAGTTTAAATGCATCCATGTCCCCTCTTTAAATGAAAGTAAATGAAAAAAAAGTTAAAACTGAACACAATCTTGTTACTCAAGCTGTGTATATATATATATATATATATATATATATATATATACATACATATATATAGATATATATTAGCTTCTTTTCCATTTTGCATTTACTTTTACTTTCATTAATTAAGTACAAAAAGTATTTTTTTTATCTTAAATGTACTTAAGTACAATAAATATCACATACTTTAAGAATTTTACACAAGTAATATTCTAACTGGTGACTTCAACTTCTACCAAAGTCATTTTCTGGTAAGATATCTATACTTTTACTTAAATATGGCTTTCATGTACTTTATACACCACTGTGTAAATGTGAGACAAAAACTCAAACAGGGGCGCCATATCTTGAATTTTAGGGATATTCTAACGTTTTCTTGGCTCCATCATGCAGCGAGTTGTTGCCCTGCGTCATATTTGTCATCAATCAACTGTATGAAATGTCAGATAGATCTGGGGCAGGGAAAGCATGTTAAATGCATTAATAATTTTAACACATTATTTTTCACCGTAATTAATCTAATTAAAGCGTTAAATTACCAGCCCTAATATATATATATATGACCTTTAATATATCCAACTTTTAAAATAACTAAACTTATGTTTTCCTTTTGAGCTCTGTGTGAATCTATATATAAATAATTAAATATTACATTTACCTGAGGTAAAGCTTGGTCGCAATTTCTTAAATCTCATGCTTCCATTATAAAGGTGCATTTAAACATAGACAACTATATAGACAACATGAACTTTGGAAGTTTGACCATTGATATTATTTCAGTCAGGACCACTCTGTTCGAGTCAGAATATTGTGGAGGTCCTGAACTTTATATTTGGTGTCAGGCTTTGGGTTCAGATTCTGAGCTATCCACAGGCAAACCTCACTGACGTTTGAACTCCCAAACACAAAGATGTAGCAAGTTCAGTTCTAAGATCATTCAGGGAGTGCACTCTCTGAATGGTTAGGAGAGGTGGCATGCTTTAATAAAAGTCACGGGGCAGCATTCTCAAGAAGTTTGTGTCCTCCTGAATGTTTATATACATGCACAGCGTGATCTCTGATCTCACAAACCAAAATAATAGATATGATTTTCTCACGCCACATGTAAAATCATGTGAATTATTATAAAGATTAATGAATACGTATGGATGACAGTTGATTACAATAATATTTCAGTTTATTTCCATCATTAATAACAGCTTCCCCTAATAAATAAAGGGATAAATAAAGTTAACAGGTGCAAAAGAAATGTAAATAATGTACAAACTGAAAACACTGGCAGAAGATCACCATAATCCACAGTATATGCGTACACAGCAAAACAACGCAGCGGCTAGATTGACCATGCATTTCAAAGTGGTGTCCTGTGTTGTACCCGAGCCGTGTTCAGTTGATTGAATGTCAGCTGCATACCAAATCTGGGCCAAATGTTTGTGTTATGACTATATTAAATACACACACACAATCTTCCATTCCATTGCTTTTATTTTACTTTCATGTTTATGGTATACTTATCGTATAAATGCCTTTGAACACACAAGACAATTGTTAAACACATTAATTTCCTCTGTTTTCCACATCAAAGTTAATTGCTCATTAATCCTTAATGTGACTGGAAAAGAACACAAAAAATGTGAGATATTAAGGAATATCACTTGTCTGTGGCACCTCAGGAAAGAACGTGGGAGATATTTATTTCAGATTTTGATCAAGGGTTACCTTGACTTCAGTTATGACCCGCTCATATTCTCTAGACTTTGGCTTGAATTCAGCCAAAACCTCATCATACTCCTTCAGGGCCTTCTCAAGTTCATGGAGCTCATATTTCCCTAAAACTGCCTCTAAAATTATATCAATGCCCAGGCCTACCAACGCCAGTGCAACACTGCCTATAAGCCCTGTTGCAATTTTTCCTATTTTGGATATTAGATCACTCAGAACCATTGCCTTGTTTATTAGAATACCGAATGCAACAGTAGAAGCCATGTCTGCAAAACCCAAAACATCCTCAGCAATATGAGTGATTTTCTCAAAATCATCAACAGTGATAGACATGTTCTTCAGTTTCTCATACAGTTCTGGTTCCAGCTTCTCCTTCAGCTCCTGGTCAATCTCATCCACTTTGGCCTGGATCTCATGCATGCAATCGATCAGAACATCACAGTTGTTTTTCACAGTGTCATTCCTGTTCAGTTCGATCTGTTTGAAGGAGTAATTATAGTGTCTGTTAAGAACACCAATGAGTTGGTTGGTGGCGAAGAAGTTGCTGTCCATCAGATCAAGAATCTCTTGATTTTTGCGGACAAGATCCTCCCTTTTTTTAGGAATATCGGGATAGAAGAGATCAATCCAAGACATTTTCTTGTAGGTTCTTGAAAAAAAAGAGAGAAATCATTATTTATGAGCTTCATAAGCACTCATGTAAGTGATTGTGATAAAAGAATAATAATAAGGCAGCGGCTATTTGCAAATAGCATATTTTCTTAGCGCTAACGGACTTTCCTCCATCTCATCCATTCTGCTTTACACTGCCTGCCCTTCATTTTGCACGTCATCAGAATCACATGATTGCAAACAAGCTATTAACAGTTCAATAAAAAAGTTAATATTAAGCGACTTACATTTTAGACACCATATTGCCAGTTTTATGCCATTTGCTCTCTCTTTCACCAACGAAAAGAGTTCCAAATCCAAACAAATCGACAGCACTAGCTGCTTTTACATGGGCCACCCCACTCACAACTGCTGTTTTGTCTCTTTTTTTTCCTGACATATCATTGCTGTATCTCTTTATGACCACAACAAAAGGGAGTCTTTTCTAGAGAAGACCAGGGAGCTTCAGTAGAACTAGAATAAAATGCGGTATTATGAGATGTTGTTAGGCTATATGTCAGTGAAATGCTGAAAAACACACTTTCCTGTCCTGTCAGCTGTTTTACAGCACAATGACTTTCACCCTTTTTCGCTTGCACATCTGGATTCAAAAGATAATGTTTTTTGGGTTGTTTTGCTTTAAACAAACCGGGGACATTAATAGCCTGTACATACTGCAGTTGTAAGTGTAGACAACAGGGTTTACACAGCCATCGTTTGAAAATATTGTATCACCCAACTAATTAACTGACTACATATGACACGTAGATGTATGTATATGCCCATACACACATACATATAACATACACATACTCATATATTATAACCATACCGATACATATAGAGGTACATATACAATCCAAACCCCTTATACATACTGGACGGTCATGGCCTGCTGCCAGGGTCAAGGAGGAGGCCATGGCTCGTGTAGCTGCTGCTGGTGGGGACACCAGAATTTGGCAGCTAGTGCTAAGCGAGAGCGCCCTGCAGTTTGGCCAGTACCGTGGGAAAACCTTCAAATGGTTGCTATCTAATGATGTTGGATATGCAGCCATGGTGCTGGCCTCTCATCGGCAGGACACGTCCACGGCTCCAGTAATGGGCAACAAAGATGCGTTGCTGAAGTATGCGGGCCTGTTTCCAGATGTCATGGCAGCCGTCCAAGAGCGGCAGGTTCGAGAGGGGTCTGGGACAACGGGCCAGGAGGACAAGCTCCTTGTCGGGTTTGGAAATTATGCCACCCTGACGTTTAAGGATCTCTATGATGCCAAGGATAAGGAGAGAAAGGGGTAAGATGTTAATCTAATAGAAGCTGCTGGCTGTAGGAATTGTGTAGTTTATGGGCTTGAGTTAGTAGTACATTTTTGTTCTCGATTCAGCTTCATCAGGTGGATGAGGCAGAAGAAGGGCATCAATCCTGGCACAAAGATGGACTCTCTGCAAAAGTACATTAAGAGAAGAGACGCTTAGAAGTTGCAACCAAACCGTCCCTATGCGGCTTTTTTGCATTCCCTAAGCATACCCTGGCTTTTCTGTACATCTCTTGCCTTTTTATTTGTATTATTTTATTTATTTTTGGCTTTTTAACTTCCCTGCTGTTCAACACATACTTCACCGTAATTGATGTCTGATGTGCGTTTAGATGCTCAATAAATTTAAGAAACTCTTCTCTCGAATGCTCCCAGACACCCCAAATGATCTAAGTTATCATTGAATTGTCTTTATTGATCCAATTTTCAGATTAGCTGTTCTTTATGCCTGTGCCGGTACCACAAATCATGTGTCCAGCCATCCACCCTGGAGACTTTTGTTTGTGTGGCTTGCATGGATTGAAGACAGTGAAGGAGTTTCCAGGGGCATGTGGGATGAGGACTGGGCTCCTAACGCAATCAAAACAAGTTTCACGAAGTACCTGAAAAAAAAAAAAAAATCTGCCATGTTACAGACGTGCAGAGGCAACTTTTCCAGAAAAGAGAAATGGACAGGCTCAGAAAAATGGTTGCTTAAGAATTGGGCCTCTTCAGTTGCCTTAATTAGTTTGTATTTTATTTTTTATATTGTAATGTTTTAATAAATAATATAGCATGTATTTTACACACACAGTAGCTTGCCATTGTGCAGTAGCATAGCACAACACAAATATATATATATACTTATGGATGATACTTCTCAATGTAATTTATTAGGGGTGGAGGGGTTGTGTCCATAAGGGGTAAAATGGGTAGGTTTTAGGAATGGTAGGGGTATATATATATATATAATCTATAATGTAGGCATATAAATTATTATATATGAAAAATCTCACTGTCTTGGAAGGACAGGAATACAATTCTCCGCAATGGTTCTCACACATCTCCTAAGCCTCGTTCAGTCCTTTGGGATACAGAGTGTTGAGTCTGTTTATCCAAAGTCTTTCTGCTCTCAATCTGTCCCGTAGACTCCACAAGGGGTTGGTTTGTAGTATAGTTGCTCTAAGAGAGGAGAGGCCATGTAATAGAAAATGTTGGATCAAAAACCTGCGTTTGTGGATTTTATGGATGATGTTATGAGTGTGCTGGTATATTCTCGTTCTCACCTCATTCTTAGTCTGTCCAACATACTGTTTTTTTGCACTTTGTGCAGAAAATTAAGTAGACACAATTCGGGGTGTCTGGAGAGAGTTCTGTCGACTTGCTTCGTGTTTACATTTTTTATCCATTTCAGAGCAAGATAGTACTTGCACGGTCTTTGTTTCCCAATTGTTCTTTTACTCTTAACTTTACTTTGTACTAGAATACAAAGCAATTGGTTTATGTCTTTGTAGAATCTCTGCAATTTTGTTTGATGGTTGAATTGAGTTGCTTGCTCTGGAATGAATAAAAAGCCACTAAGGGGACTTTTTTTGTTGTTTCACCAGTTTGAGTTGGCAGTTTGGGGTCATTTATGGATTTAAGGAAGTTTCTGAGGACTGATCTTAAAAATCCTCTACCGTATCCTCTGTCTTTCAGTGCTCTAAAGAGTACCTTTGTGGCTTTTATAAACTCGTTCTCTTCCGAGCAGATTCGGTGGAATCTGCTCGGAAGGGAATACTTTTAGAGGGATTTAAGGCATACTTTTAGAGGGATTTAAGTATCCCTCTAAAAGTATGCCTGGGATGAAAACTGCTTTTATGTACTAGGCAATGAGTGTCCGTCTCTTTAAAGTAAACACGGTAGTCCAGTTTGTTGTTTTCCTCAAATTTGGTGCCTTTATACGTGACTACATCCAAAAAGTTAACGAAAAGACGATTCTCCAGCAGGCGCTGAAGGACTCGGCGTACGTGTTGTATGTGAACCTGGAGAGAGGGAGAGAAGATCAATATGTTGTCAAGATAAACAAAGACCTGGGGGTCCCGTGCCCGGGGGGGCCTCCGGATGTTTGGGGCCCGGGTCTTTTCCATGCCTGCTTCATGCCTTGCGGGATGGGGCTGTTGTTCCCCACACACACTATTAAACATTTACATGGAGGAACCTTATGAACACAAGTGCGCTCACACACACAGGTGTACACTCAAGCATTTACATTGGTGTAAAAACAGGTGCTCACAGACTCACATTGTCTTGATCTGCTGTTGCTTCAAAACTTATTTTGTAATATTAGTTATGTGTGCTGCTCAAACTTTTAGAATTTATTGTGATTCATACAGATGTTGGTTGTTGCTGCAGTTTCTCTGATGTTGTGTCTTCTGTTGTTTTTTTTCTTCTGTTGTTTAAAAAAAAAAAAAAAAGTCTATAAAGATATTTTTTTAATAGAACGAGATCAAATAATAAGCGCTGAAACTGCATATTTTAAATAAAGAACTTTAATTCTTAAAAAATAAATAAATAAAGCTTTGTCAAAATTGTGAGTGATTTGTAAAAATCAGTAAGAATGGGGTAAATATTTTGAACAAATCATGGTATGCCATAATTTTCAAGTGTGTTTATGAATTTATAGGTTTTAATGGAGTTGTAATGATATGGTTGTAAAAGTTATTGCTTAAAAATATAAACAATAATTAAATTAATCAGATTAACAATTAAACGTGTGTAATGGAAAACAATTTTTTTTAGATGAATATAAAAATGTACTACTGTTAAACTTAACTTTTAATAGTTTCACTCACTAAGACACATTTATTTTGGTTACAAACACAGTAAAACCTGTAATACTGTGAAATATTATAGCAATTTAAAATAACTGTTTTCTATTTTAATATATTTTCAAATGTAATTTATTTTTGGGAATCATTCTAATATGCTGTTTTGATGCTCTAGAAATATTTCTTATTATTATCATTGGTGGAAAAAATGGTGTTGCTTTATGTATGAATGTATTCATTTATGTATTTAGTTGAAAAAAAAAAAAGATAAACAAAGATGAAAATATTGAGCATATCTCTTAGAACGTCATTGATTAAAGCTTGAAAAACAGCGCGAGCGTTTACCAGCCCGAACGGTAGTACCCGATATTCGAAGTGACCTAACGGAGTATTGAACGCAGTCTTCCACTCGTCCCCCTCCCTGATACGAATAAGATGGTAAGCGTTGCGCAGATCCAACTTCGTGAAGACTCTTGCCCCTTGTAACAACTCAAAGGCAGATGACATAAGCGGCAAAGGATAGCGATTCTTAACGGTTATGTCATTGAGCCCCCTATAGTCTATACAAGGACGCAAAGAGCCATCCTTCTTCTTAACAAAAAAAAAAACCCTGCGCCGACTCAGATAGATATTTCTCTAAAGCCTGACGCTCGGGGGCAGACAACGAGAAAAGCCTACCACGGGGTGGCATGGTACCGGGGAGGAGATCAATACTGCAATCGTAGGGACGGTGAGGGGGGAGAGAAGTGGCCCGAGAACGGCTGAAAACTGCCCGCAAATCATGATACTCCTCCGGGACCCTAGTCAAATCACCTGGCTTCTCCTGAAACACAGAGACGGGAGAAACAGGAGGATTAGCAGACAATAGACATTCGACATGACAAGACAGATTCCATGAGAGGATACTATTATTATACCAGTTAATGTGGGGGTTATGCTTAACTAGCCAAGGGTGTCCTAGCACTACTGGGGAATAAGGGGAGTGAAAAACTAAAAAAGAAAGGGTCTCGTGGTGATTGCCTGACACAGTGAGAGATAAGGGGATAGATCGCAGATGAACCCTAGGAAGGGAACTACCATCTAGCGCAAAAAGGGGAGTGGTCTCCTCACGTCTGTTCAGGGGAATACCTTGTTTAAATGCCCACGTCTCGTCTAGGAAATTCCCTTCAGCACCAGAGTCAATCAGAGCGTAACAAGAAACGGAGGAACCAGAGCAGTGCAGGGTAACAGGAATGACGGTGCATGACTTAGATGGAGAGAACAGAGAGGTAGCACTCGCCCATAGTCCCTCCTCTACTGGCGAGCGCTGGCTTTTACTGGACATGCAGATACATACTGGTTGGCCGCCCCGCAGTACATGCATAGACAATTGATAACGCGGCGTTCCCTCTCCTTGGCAGAAAGGCGAAGACCACCAAGTTGCATAGGCTCTGGCTCAGAGTTGTTGGAAAAAGGAGAGACGGTTGGAATAGCTAGTTGAGAAGCAGAATCCATTCCTCTGGCGCGACGGTGGAGATCAAACCGCCTCTCGACACGAATGGCCAGCTCGATAAGAGGATCAAGACGGGTGGGTAGTTCGCGGGCAATTACTTCATCCTTGATGTTAGCACTAAGCCCCTCTAAGAAACGTGCGAATAGAGCAGGCTCATTCCATCCACAGGTGGTCGACAGGGTGCGGAACTCAATGGAATAATCCACAACCGTCCGTCTTCCCTGGCGAAGAGAGGAGAGAATACGAGAAGCCTCCTCCCCATGAGCAGAACGGTCAAACACCCTCATCATCTCCTCCTTGAATGTATCAAAACGGGTGGTGAAGTCTACCTCAGCCTCCCAGGCGGTGGTCCCCCATTCACGAGTCGCAGTCGGGGTCACCACGGAAAGCCACCCACTGTACGCCCCCTTCATGGGACGCCTCTCAGCCTGCATCTTCGAGTGGGATGCTGGTGATGTTGAGAGGCTGAAGGAGGCCTGCGGCTGCAAGCCCACCGCTAAAGAGCTGGCAAGGCACTGTCGTCGCCGCACTCGTGGGGCCCAGGAGACTAAGGAGCTGATCGAACAGCTCCTAAAGGACTTCATGGTGGCCACAGACACAATGGGAGTCAGGCTCTTAGACAAGGATAGGATGACAGAGATCTGGTGGACACAGCAGTGCCATACTGCCTGTATCCAGGACCCACCAGGTGTGCAGCTCAACAGGAAAATAGGGCAGGTGACCAAAGGGGGGGGTCATTCTGCCCATGTATCGCTGTGCACGTGGCTCAACATCCTTGGAGTCCTTCCACCTGCACCTAAACCGCTTTGTCCCAGGTATGCATTTTTCCTGAACAATGCGAGTTGTTTGTTCATGTGTTTTCCATGGTGCTAACTTCTTTCTGTCTGCTTTTTTAAGGAACAAGTGCAAGTGACCTTCACTTTCAGATGTACCTGATGGAAGGGCTTGTACAATGGAATGAGGCTCGTGCGGTTGCTGCCGTTGAAGGTGGCAGCAGAAAGGATATCTGCTATGGTGGCCAACTGCAGCAGTACGCCAACATTCTGAGCCAACAATTTATGGGCCTTAATTTGGCGGAGGACTACACCAGCCCTGGCGAATACACAGGTAACATGTTTGTGCACACATGACACTTTTGTGTAGTAGCTGTGACACCTGTATTTCACCCATGTGCTCATCACACTTTGAATGTCTACAGGTAAACTCATCGGTGTGGAATACTTATATTCCCAAACAAATCAAGCTTTTGCGGAGGACTTCGGTGCGGATCCTGATACTCCAGATGGGATTCAGGATGAAGACCTGAAGAGTGATCTGGAGTGTGACAAGGGGTTTGAGGATGTGGACTTAGATGGTGAGCCCCCTGAAATCATGGAGCTCAGCTTCGATTCCCCAGAACCTATTCAGCAGCAGAGAGAGGCCATACAACCTCCTGGTCTTCCTTGCCAGAGCCCATGAGAGATGAACCAGCCACTCAGAGCCAGGTGACTAAATTACCCTATAGGCATTAACACGGTGATAATGATCTTTTATTTTGAAGTAGGAGTTACTTCATTACCTTACTTTTAGATGTTTCAAAGTGATATGGCAGAATAAGCATGAAAACACTTAAGAGAGTGTAATAATTTACTTTAATGCACAGATGGAGAGCCTGGGACCAGATGGCAGACCTGGCTATGACCATGTCGTCAGGTTAGCCAATAGTCTGGTGGACCTCAGACATGAGGGGTTCATTACACAGCAGAAGGTGGATGAGATTGTGACTCTTTGGGATAAACTGCCAGAGTTTGACAAGGGCGCTCTCATCTACCCAGCTCGCCACCGCGACAGGCTGGTGAAGGGGCGCTTCAAAGTCAGTCATTCTGTGACGAATGTGACCTCTGGAGCTGAAAGTGTGAAGCGGTATGTGTCCATGTTTGCCAATCAGTTTGTATAATTTGTACTTAAATTTGCTTTTCATATATTCATTACATAATCCATTTAACATTTATGTCTTTTTTTATTTCACAGCTGCTTCCTTGGTAAAGGCAGTGGACCTGCTCAGTGGCCCAATGTCAGCCGTCTTGTGGAGGCGATCAGCCTGGCTTTATGCAGAATTTACCCCGCTGGTCAGACAGTGGCTGGAGTCAGGGTAAACAGGTGGGTTGTCATTCTGCGTGACTACAGGATGATAACAGATGTAGTCCTGGACAGCCCCAGACTCATGGCGGAAACAAGGTTGCAGCTGTTTGAGTTAAATCAGTACACACTTTCACAATGGTAGGTTCAGTAATTAATTGTTTATGCACAATTCTTGTCATACCACCCTTCTCTGCACATGTACTAATTGTTATATTGTCTTGACATAGGCACAATGCACGGAAAAGGAGGTCTCGGAGCAGAGTATTCAGACCTTTACCACTCCCTTGGTGGCCTCTGAACCCCTCCCACCTGTGCTGTTTAAGCATCCGGAACCAGTCCGGCATGGGCACCAAGCCTATGAGTTCAACATTCCGGCGGATGCATCAGGACAGGCAGTACAGCGTGTTCGAGGCCAACCTCCTCCAGTGGGCTCAGCATCAGCAGCTGTTGCCATGCCTGCTGCAGCACAGCATGCCCAAGGACAGCCTCCTCCAGTCCAGGTAGGCTTTGAGGTCCCTGACCCTGCCTGCTTGCTTCAAGCTACAGACACTGCAGCTATTGCTGTACCTGCTGCTACACCTCCCGGTCCAAAGGTGCCAAGGACCACAGCTTGGCGGCGGAGGAAGGTATCGGAGGCAGCTGCAGCACAAGGTGCAACTCCCAAAAAGAGACAGACTGAACAATACATTTGTCAGAAGTGTGGCCAACCAAAGACGAAGGAGTTTGGCCACAGTCGGTTCCGAGGTGTCCACTTTTGTTCCAAGGCATCTGGAAAAACTGTGGAGCAGTGGATGGAGGAGATGAGAAGGGGACAAAAATAAGTTATACATTACATAATATGTATATACAGTTACGTAGTTGAAGAGTTTTATATAGTTTGAGTGTTTATGTTGTGCTGTTTCTGTATACATTTAATGTTAATAAAGATTTATTAGACATTCATATTTACTGTGCATTTAAGAATCCCTACAGTATACCTGTAGTAAGTTGTCAGATGACTTAAAAATACTATTAAATATATAGTTTATATATATATATATATATATATATATATATGTCACATTATACAATTAAAAGTTTCCTATGATGGATTGTACATTTCAGGTTGTGTTTATGTTTAGCTCTACAAAACAGAAAAATCTATTAAACATGTTTATTAACTTAAAGCTTAGTTTAATAAAAGCTCTGTAAAGTCCTTGCAAATGTGTCCCTGCCACAAACTCAAAATCACTGTAATAAGAATAAGACACTTAAAAACTCTTTTTGCGTGTCCATTAAGCCAGGATCAATTTTATTGCACAGAGAAATGTCACAAAAATATTTTGTAGCCTTTTTTTGTCATATTACTTCCAATCTCCAGCAGCATGCCTGTGATCTTTCCCGCAAGAGCAGGATGCAAGGCCTGGATAAGTGGATACAGCCGCTCACCTGTATGGGAACAGTTTGGTCATTTTACTCGTGTTATGATGCAGTACATAGATTGTGTGCTATATTCCAAGCCTTCTGAAGCCATATGATACCTATCTGCTGCGTTACACTAAATAGACACTAGTGTCGGCACTACACCCTCTACTGAAGAGAATTTTTAAATTAGGTTACCATCACTTGTTTAAGAAGCAGGTGGTATAACATGATTCTAACTGCTCACAACTTTAACTTTTAAGTGACCGTGTGTGTGCATCCCATACCCAGGTGTTGTTTCTGTTCTTTTAAGGGTGCAGCCGCCAGCATGGAGGCAGTAAGGGGCTCCTGGCCTCTCACATGAACCGCCGGCTCTATATTCTGTACTACCTAAGAAACAGTAAAAGAAAGACTGTTACATTTCTCTATTTAAATGCTCCTAAGTGTCATCACATTGCCATGGTCTGAAACTAGTTCATGAAGTTGTCATTAGTTTTTGTGGCTTTTCTATTGATATCTTATTTTTACAGTGTTCTTGTATTCACAGTCAGCAAAGTTCACTTACACTTCAATATATTCAGTTTTATTGTATTTTTGAATATTTGAGTATATATATATATATATTATTTTTTTTTTCTTCTTTTTAAATATAAGTGTCCTTAAAGCCATTGATGTATATGGTATAAACAATATAGAATTCAATTAAATAAAAAATAATTGTAAAAATTATATCATAAATAAAAATTCTATAATGTTAAATGTAAATACAATATCTGAATATTTGAGACCATTTAAATATCATTATTAAAATGTACATATAATATTTTCTTATTGAAATCAAATAATATTTCATAATATTTTCTTATTGAAATCACATTCTGACAGCAGCCTGTCAGCAGCCAGGGGTCACAGGGGGGCTACACAGAAGATCCATCAGGTTCTTAGCGTTGGGATTTTAGCTAATTCTTTGTTTCTCCATTTCAGCTTCATAAAATGGGTGAAAAAGCAGAATGCCCGTCCAGGAACAAAGATGGAACTTCTGCAAAAGTACATCAAGAGAAGGGATTCGGAGATGCTGCCAGAATCTGCACCTCCAGGTAGAAATCTAACTTATCTTTGTTTTGCTTTTTATCGTATTGCCATTTTTGTACGAACTTCACACATTTAACTGTACTTCATTTTAGCATACTGTAAAGCTCATATGAAACAATCTGTATTGTTATGCACTATATATACATATATATATATATTTAAAGGTGACTTGACTTAATTAACACCGTTCATCCTGATATTAACAGTAGCTGCCTCCAGTTCAGCTTAAGCAGAGCAACCATCGGATGAAGATCTGCTTGCTGCAGCGGCACACGTAGATGTTCCAGGTGAGCATTACCTTCTTTTTAGTGGGTTTAAATTTGTGGTTTAATTTAAGAGTAGCTACTGTGACTTTGTACATTACATAACCTGTTTTGTTATTATGTATTATCAGCCTTCATGGATAGTGTTGGAAACAGTAAGGTAGGAGGTCGAAAATAACACTGGTATGTGTATCACTACCATAGGTGGTGCTACTTCTATGCATCTCATTTGCTTTTCTGCCATGCAGCTGATATGACTCAACCGTCTGGTCTGCCAGAACCCCAGAGAGCCGTGGCACCAGAAAAGCAGCCTCTACCCACAGAAGTAGTAAGTAAAATGCTCAAATGGTTAGTCAAAATCAGCAGTGGAAGAAATAGACCCAAATCATTTCACTTTCTCTGTCTTCCTCACACAGCTGCTGCTCCCTGGGCGTCCGGCTTTTGGACCAGCAGAGGATGCAGGAGATCTGGCGTATCCAGCAGCGCCACATCGAATGTATCCAGGACCCTCCAGGAGTACAGCGGTACAGGAAGACTGGACAGGTGACCAAGGGAGGTGTCATTCTGCCAGTCTACCGCTGTGCACGTCCCTGGAGTCATTCCACCTGCACCTGAATCACTTCGTGCCAGGTTTGCATTGCACAACAATAAAAGGCTTGTGTGTGCACACTTGGTGTTTTCCTTGGTAGTAACTTCTGACTTTGTTTTCAGGTACAAGTGCAAATGCCTTGCACTTTCAAGTGTACCTGCTGGAAGGGCTGGTGCAGTGGAATGAGGCAGAAGGGAAGACATCTGCTACGGCGGACAGATGCAACAGTACCTCAATGTCCTAAGTGAGCAGCTTCTGGGCCATAAAATGCTGGAGGATTTCACCAGCCCGGGTGAATACACAGGTATTGTGTTCATGCACATTTGTCACATACAAGTAGAAGCTGTTTTTCACCAATGCGTTGTTAAAACATCTGCATTATACATGGTGAGTACCCTGTGTATATCTACAGGTGAGCTCATTGGTGTGGAGTACTTGTACTCGCAAACCAAGAGGGAATTTCAGGAAGACTTTGCGGCGGATCCTGACGCTCCAGATGGGCTTCAGGAGGAAGACCTGGACAGTGCTCTGGATCTGGATGGGGATGAAGGGTTCGGTGACTTTGATGAGCCCCTTGACTTTATGGAACTCACCTGCGATCCCCTGCAGCCCATTCACCAGTAAACTACAACCCTGCTACCTCCTGGTCTGCCATCCTCGCAGTCGGATCTAGAGTCTTCCTTGCCTGGGACAGCCACTCAGAGCCAGGTACATGAGGGCTCATATAGCAAACAACACTGAGGTTTTATGGGGTGTGGGGAGATCATTTTGATTCCATTTAATTTACATAGTAAATAATTTATCACATAAGTGTATTTATGTCTTTCTATGTACAGGTGGAGAGTCTGGGACCAGATGGCCAACCTGGCTATGACCATGTAGTTAGGTTGGCCAACTGTCTGGTTGACCTGCGCCATCAGGGATTTGTCACTCAGCAAAAGGTGGATGAGATAGTCACTCTGTGGGATAACTTGTCAGAAGACGACAAGGGCCCACTCATCTATCCCCCTCGCCACCGTGACAGAGTCCTGAAGGGGAGGTTTAAAGTTAGTCACTCTGCCGGCACAGAGAGTCTAAAGCGGTAAGTTTCCAAATTAACCCTTCATTTTTGGAGCATTCTGTTCAGTGTTGTTCATGTTCAGAGATAATCTGATTAATAATTTTGCTTCCTTTCTTACTTCACAGCTGCTTCCTTGATGAGGGAAGCGGACCAGCTCAGTGGCCCAACGCAAGCCGCCTAGTTGAGGCCATCTGCCTGGCTCTCTGTCACGTTTCCCCTGCTGGTCAGACCATCGCTGGAGTGAAGGTGAACCGGTGGGCTGCCTTCCTCCGGGACTACCGTACCGTCAGGGATGTAGTCCTGGATAGCCCTGGAATCATGGCAAGGACTAAATTAAAGCTCTTTGAGCTTAACCAGCTGACGATCTCCCAGTGGTAAGTTGACAAATGTTTTTTTTTTTTTCCACATTGCTCTCTTCGCTCTAAATATGTTAATTATTGTCTTTGTTTGTACATAGGCACAATTACCGAAAGAAGAGGCAGGAGAGGGAAGTACTGCAGCAGAACATTGAGCCCTTTACAGCTCCATTGGTGGCCTCTGAACACCTCCCACCAGTGCTGTCAAACATTCCTGAACCACTTAAACACGGACACTCAGCCTTTCAGTTTGCCATCAGTGAGGATGGTTCTGGACAAGCAAGACAGTTCGAGCTGCAGCACCCTCTCTTGAACCTACATCCACTGCCGCACCCGAACTTCTTCCACCACCTGCTGTTGCACCTGTACCTGCTGCACCCATACCCGCAACACACGATCAAAGGGTGCCCAGGACCACAGCTTGGCGGCGAAGAAAGTCAGAAGAGGCAGCCGCAGCAGCCAGAGCACAAGGTCTGACACCAAAAAAAAAAAACCGCGAACCCCGGAACATTTGTTGTTAAAAATGTGGCCAGCCAAAGATTAAAGAGTTTGGCCACAACCAATTCCGGGGTGTCCATTTCTGTGAGAAGGACTCTGGGAAGACTGTGGCACAGTGGCTGGAAGAGGTCAAAAAAGGACAGTTATAGTTTCAGCAGTATGTTGTACATAGTTCAGTTTTTTTTTTAAGTTAATATGTCTACAAATAAATAGTTTTTTAGTTAATGTCTACAAATAAATAGTTTTTTCCCCCTCATGTCTGTGTGTAGTGGGTTTGTTTCTGCGTTGTGAGTGTTGTTAATAAAAGAGACTTCACATGAGGATGCAGTTGTAACGTCTTTTACTTTTGGCTTCTCAGTTTCTGCGTTGAAACATAACAGACACCATCAGACAGAAAAGGGAGAATCTCTGGTCTAGCCGTCCCTGTCAATCTATTCATTTAACTGGAAATGCATTCAAACTTATCATGGATAATTAAAAGTAAACAGATATAACTTCAGTCAATCATAAATGTATAACTCATAACATAGATTCAACTTTTATACTCTGTTTTACCAAAGAATGCATCATTAAATAACAAAACTCAGTAGCATAACGCACGTGTAATGGCGGCCGTTACACGAATTCATACTCTGAATAAACATACTCTTACAACGTTCATAACTTGAATTACTAGTCTTTCAATAAAGAAAGGGTGACAAACAAACACATTTCACACATAAATGACAATTAATTAACAATATTTAAGCACTTTTTCTGAAGAGGCGATAAAAACACACCTCTCATCGCCATAGTGATGGGTCGTTCTTGAACGATTCGTTCATTTTGAACGAATCTTTCATGTGACTCGGGAAGAACGAGTCGTCTCGGGGAGTGATTCGTTCAGTCGCGCATGCGCATTGCACAGCATTCTCGGGTTTGAGTCGTTCGTTCATCACGTGACAGCCCCATACGCTTAACCAACGCAGCCTGAGCCGGAAAGAGAATTGATTAGTTCGTCTATATCGAGTCTCGGGTTTGAGTCATTCGTTCATCACGTGACAGCCCCATACGCTTAACCAATGCAGCCTGAGCCGGAAAGAGAATTGATTAGTTCTTGATCGAGTCTCGGGTTTGAGTCGTTCGTTCATCACGTGACAGCCCCATACGCTTAACCAATGCAGCCTGAGCCGGAAAGAGAATTGATTAGTTCGTCTATATCGAGTCTCGGGTTTGAGTCGTTCGTTCATCACGTGACAGCCCCATACGCTTAACCAATGCAGCCTGAGCCGGAAAGAGAATTGATTAGTTCGTCTATATCGAGTCTCGGGTTTGAGTCATTCGTTCATCACGTGACAGCCCCATACACTTAACCAATGCAGCCTGAGCCGGAAAGAGAATTGATTAGTTCTTCTATATCGAGTCTCGGGTTTGAGTCATTCGTTCATCACGTGACAGCCCCATACACTTAACCAATGCAGCCTGAGCCGGAAAGAGAATTGATTAGTTCGTCTATATCGAGTCTCGGGTTTGAGTCATTCGTTCATCACGTGACAGCCCCATACACTTAACCAATGCAGCCTGAGCCGGAAAGAGAATTGATTAGTTCGTCTATATCGAGTCTCGGGTTTGAGTCGTTCGTTCATCACGTGACAGCCCCATACGCTTAACCAATGCAGCCTGAGCCGGAAAGAGAATTGATTAGTTCTTCTATATCGAGTCTCGGGTTTGAGTCATTCGTTCATCACGTGACAGCCCCATACACTTAACCAATGCAGCCTGAGCCGGAAAGAGAATTGATTAGTTCGTCTATATCGAGTCTCGGGTTTGAGTCGTTCGTTCATCACGTGACAGCCCCATACGCTTAACCAATGCAGCCTGAGCCGGAAAGAGAATTGATTAGGTCTTCTATATTGAGTCTCGGGTTTGAGTCGTTCGTTCATCACGTGACAGCCCCATACGCTTAACCAATGCAGCCTGAGCCGGAAAGAGAATTGATTAGTAGCAAGCTACCGGAAATTACATCAGCTCTATCCTCGCGCTTACTCACTACTTGCGTGGCAGAACTTCCTAAACATTTTGAATAGATTAACAAATTCATAAAAAGGTGAAAACCAAAAACAATATGTAAGAAATAAAAATATACCTGTATAAAAAAATGAAAATAACACTTACATATTGTGCTTGTAGCCACAAGACCATACATCACTCATGTAATCTCTCCTAATTCACATTTCAAAATAAAAGCCCCGTACATTAGTACCATTAATTAAGTGATTTCAATAATCTAGTGTAACAACATTACACTTGCCACATGTATATTTCTGATTTATTAGACATTTCAATACATATATTTAAGAATATAAATTTAAATATTGCCTATATAAAAATCAGTGTTTAAATATTATAAAATATTGGTTGTTTAAATAAAAATATTTGATGTAATAAATACAGCATCCAACAAATGTATGTTTAAATATCTTTAAATACCTTACACCTCTGCAAAGCAGACAAATCATTAACTTAAAGTTTATTTTAATAATGTGTTCGTGCCAATGTGTCCCTGCCACAAACTCAAAATTGTTGTGATACGAATAAAGACATTCAGAAACTTCTTTTGCATGTCCATTAAGCCAAAATCAATTTATTGCACACAGAAATTAAATATGTTTTTAGCCTTTTTTTGTCATTTTACTTTTCTTAGAAACAAAATCAGAACAAAGTTAACACAGTGGAGAGCAAAAGGACATTTGCAGTGTGCAAAAAATGCATTATATATCACGACTGAAGTGCTGTTTTCTTTTCCCCATTCTCTGGAACAACTCTCACAAACGTTCAGTGTGAATGCCTGTAAAACTGAAATAAAACGGGTCAACATTTGTGTGCAACACTCTTATGCACCAATACTATGGCCTTGCATAATTAAGACAAAATATATTTTTTAACATATTTCTTGTTAAATACAGTTTCAATATTACAATATTTACATATTTATTTTGTTATACATATATTTTAGAATATAATTCAATATATTTGTATATACATTTGGTATTTTAATATATTGTAGTGATTTTATGAGAATTTCTAATGATTTTTGTGACAGTGGCACATGGCTACTTAATATGCATGTCATGCCTCAGGAGGCACATGCCTACTTAACATGCAACCTGGCAGTTCTGCCCCCCAGATTATGCCAATTTATTCAATTGCTCTCATTTTAGCAGTACAAGCATGCCAAGACCTCACAAGCGACCCCAGTGCTGTTTGGAAGGCACCAGCATGGATCTCAGGGCCTTTTTTGTGCTGCCTGGGGTACAGAGAAGATCCATCGGGTTCCTAATTTTCATTCTGGAAGTGAACTTCTCCTTTGAAACAAATGTTAAGATGTTCCTTATCCTTTATGGTGAATGGAATAACATATGCTTTTGTTTTAATGGCAGTGGTGATTTACTGATGTATCCAATTGACCCTTCGCAAAGACTCAACCCCACTTAGTTACTGTTGCTAGGTCCGAAAAGCCACGAATGAATAAATGAAAGCTATATGGTATTTTCTTTTTTACCATTTAGATTCTAAATGCAGAATTTCTAAATAAAAACCTGCTGCTGATTTGTCCAACCTGGTCTCGTAAGAAATATTTACCTCTGTACACTTTCTGGCGCTAAAGACAAGCACCGTATGTGACATCGACACAATCGAAATACGATTGACAGTCAGAGGTATGTACAGTAAATCCCATTATCCTAAAGCTGTCTGTGTTATTTTAGTAATGAATGTCCAATTTTAGAATACATTTTTGTAACGCATATTACAATTTATTTAATTCAATGTATTTCGCATAAAATTCAAGGCACCATTGGCTCTGCACCCCTTTACCTAAATTCATTACTTCAGACTTATGTGCCTCTAGAAGCTTGCGTTCTGCAAGTGAGCGCCGCTTTATTGTGCCATCCCAAAGAGGCACAAAATCACTTTCACAGACTTTTACATTAACTGTTCCCTCCTGGTGGAATGACCTGCCCAACTCAATCCCAGCAGCTGAGTCCTTAGCCATCTTCAAGAAACGGCTAAAAACACATCTCTTCCATCTTTATTTGACCCTCTAACTCTCTCTATTGTAATTCTTTTCTTTAAAAGAAAACAAATTGCCCCTTTTAAGCCCGATTCGGACGGTAATTGTTTCTCAGGGGGACGCAAGTGATTCTCACCATTTACAACTGGTGATTTAATTGCCGTCCGAATTCAGGACGTCTGTGTTTTTCTCTCACCACCCCTGTAAAAATCCCCAAACACCAAGGTTGTGTGGTAATTTAATTGCCATCCGAATCCACATCCCTGAGTTTAGGAGAAGAAATCGATTCAAAATTCAGCGTTTAAACCCTTTTTGAACACTCCCGAACACCGTACGGTAACTGTTGTACTTCGGAGTAATTTGCATACATGTTTCTGAAATGCTGGAAAGTATAAACGAACAATACTTCATAACTGCTCAACCACAGCAAGGGAGAGCAGAAAGAGAAGAAAAGCACGTAAACATTCGAAACGGGTCTTTATTATGGTAGCAGCAGGTAAGCATTACAAATTTAAAATGTGTTTTATAAACGGATTGCGTATAATTATATACAACTGGCACGTATTTTCTATTTTTAAACAGCCGATTTAGCCGATGTGTTTGATTAGAGTTGGAGCTAAACTTTGCAGGACAGTCCAAAAATATCACGATGACAGCATTTTTTGGAATATTTCGTTATAAATGTTTCGTTCTATCAAGAAATTTTAATAGCATGGAGCATTGTCATAGGTTATTGGAGGAACATTCTCGTATTATGTCTAGGATGTTGGACCATTCAAGACACTCTCAGGTAATTATTAGTTGTAGACATGACTAATCAAATGTATGAAAAAGATGATAGTGTCAGTTTAACCGTCAAACATCCTTCATGTAGCGGCCCTTAGTTGGTCCTTTGTGGGCAAATTTGGGCAGAAAGGTCTCAGGTGTGATCCCAATTTTTTTTATAATAAATGTCATATCACTGTCTTTGATAAAATAATATTTAGTTTTGCAAATTGTTTTGTTGTTTAACATTTATTTACTTCTAAATTAACCATTTTTTGTATATAAAATATGCTTTATGTTATTTAATGAGCTAAACATGAACTTGACAGTTTCCCTGGAGCCAAGTTCCAGCACGCAAGGAACTTGATGGAAAGACCTACCATTGCACTGGAACCTGAAATACTGATTCTATCCTTTGGTATCAACAACCGAACACAGAGATGTAGACTAACAACAACGAGAGAAATACAGAGAGCTTACAGGATGGCACGCAGTCGGCTTCCACACACAGAACTGTATATTCCAATCGCCAACTTTTCTGAAACTACTGAAGTAGCTGAAGGCAGCTGAAGAACAGCCACACTTGGAGCAGATGAACCAGTACATCCGTGGTAACTTTAACTTTATTGTTCCACTGGCCGCTGCTTGATTTAAAGTTGACAGTGACTCTATGGACCTCAGCTACGGCTAGAGCCATGCTGGAACATTGGGTTCAGAATTTAAACTTCCAGGGCCCATCAACCCAATAGATGGGAGTGACAAACTGACTGTTCTTCTTTCACTTTGACTCCCAAGCAGAGGGCAGTGCTTTTGAAAGGCCTCTCTTTTGTCCAGACACCACATGGTTTAAAGACTCAAAGAATAAAGCTGCTAAAAAGTTTGCGAACATATCACCGAAGAATCAAATTAAAGACATTTTTTGAGGGCAAAAAAAGACACAAGAAAAAGCTTCCGTGTGGATCGGAATGGTCTCCAGCACTTTCCAGCCTCCTGAAACAGATAACTTCAATCATCAGAGCGGATCTTTACGCATACAAACACCTAAATTGGGGGATGCTTGGAGAAGCCGAACTTATCCAGGGGTGAAAGGAAGGCCTTAAAAGGAACTGTAAAGAGAACCAGCGAATAAAGGTAATGTCGTAGTCTTGATTGACAACGAGAGTTACATTTGGGAGAGATGGAGACAGTTGAACGTGACCCAGTACTATAGGTCTCTGAATGAACCCATATACCCACAGACAATGATGGAAGTAAAATAAATTTTAGAAGAAATGTGTGAAAAGAGGCTCATCAATGGAAATCAGAAAGAATACTTATTAGGCTCTGGTACTCCTAGACCCAGAAGATTTTACCTCTTACCTAAAATTCACAAAGACCCAAATAATTGAAGTACGTCACATAAGATTCCCCCAGGTAGACCAATTGTTTCAGACTGTAACAGTGAAACGTACGACACAGCTGAATACTTTTTGAACCCCATATCGCAGAAACACAGTAGTTACTTGAAAGACACGTACGATTTTGTAGAAAAGATAAAGACCTAAAAATAGGTATACAAGCAGTTCGTGAATGCATGAAGAATTGTTTTTAAAAAAAAGGTAAAAAAATTCACACCCTCATATGCGAATATCTTCATGGCCTGCTGGGAAGAGTCAGCACTCTCTTCTTTTCCACTGG
This sequence comes from Barbus barbus, assembly GCF_936440315.1. Taxonomy (NCBI): domain Eukaryota; kingdom Metazoa; phylum Chordata; class Actinopteri; order Cypriniformes; family Cyprinidae; genus Barbus; species Barbus barbus. The sequence goes on along the minus strand of NC_136731.1, from coordinate 5,555,228 downwards.
AACCCTTTGCTTACTTTCGATTCCTTTGGACTCATTCCAAAGAGGACTTTATGACCCACTTAAACCAGCACCAAAGTTCAATCAAAATAGTTTGAAATAGACTCCACTCAGGTGAACTTTCTGGATGTGGTAACATACAAAGGCCCAAAATTTTGGGAAACTGGCCAACTGGATTTTAAGGTAACTGATATGCATTTTTTTACTTCATAAGAGTAGTTCCATCCCAAACATAATTTCGGAGGCATCTTTAAGTCCCAGTTGCTAGGATGTCACAGAAATTGTTCACAAGAATCAGAATTTTTAACAGCTGTGAAAACTATTCAGAGCACATAGACCCAGAGAGGTACTCAAGATCCTTCTTGAGGAAAGTTTTAAAACGATTCAGAAACTCAATTAGTAATCCAGTTACAGTGACACAGTCCAGAAATAAAATCATTCCCTTGGTGGCATACTATTCTGTACTCAACTCAATGGTGCCATAAAACAAAACAAAACAAATGTTTGGATTCGACAGTATTTGCAGAAACAAAAATCCGTTAGATACACTAGTCCAAAGTAAAACAGGCCCTCCTCAACCCAAGACTAAGCTGGGCTCCTGCAAATACTATGTCACATTACATTGGGTGAAAAACAGATACACAAAACAAATATATGAACTTGAGACTCTGTACCCCCCAAACAATCAAAACAAATATATGAACTTGAGACTCTGTACCCCCCAAACAATCAACTGTGTTTATCTCATCTATTGTACAAAGTGCCGAAAGCAGTATGTAGGCCAGACAAAAAATTAATTACCAAAGAGAGTATACCAACACACATATAACACAAAATTGAGAAAAGCAGGTATTTAGTACAACACTCTCTGGCACTCTCAGAGTCAGGGGACTGGCTAAGAGCAGAGAGACAGTGGATTAAACGCTTGATTCTCACTTTTTTTGGCCTACAAGAGTGACATTCCCCAGCAGGCCCATTTTCTCCAGAATTGTCCTAAAAGAAGAGAAAAAGGAAACATATATAAAAAAATATTTAGACAATGGTAAAATCTTAACATTAGAAAATATGACAAAGCAGGACATGCATACAAAATACTCCAGAAATATTATTTCTGGATAATTTTGTATGCATGTCCTGCTTTGTCAGGTTTAAGTATGGTTAAAATATTTGTTGACATTTTGCATGACAGCACTACAAAAAACCAACAAAGACTACTGGTTGTCTTATTGTTGTGGGCTTTGTATAGGGTGACTAGACGAGACGCGCAGTGCTGCGCCGCACCATGTCTTTAAAATTCAAACACATTGGCTACGTTTACATGCAACCAAATTATCCATTTGTAATCCGATTGAGCTCGATCGGAATGAATTTTCGATCGGATTGAAGGGGGTGGTTTATTCCTTTTCTAATATGATTGAGAGTGCATGTAAACACTCGATCGGATTGAAAACCGAAACTGCAAGGACTGCGCATGTGCAATGACACAGTGATAGAGTATTGCGCGCAGAACGAGCGGTTCTTCATTTTGAATAAAGTGTTGTATAAGTGTGTGTCCTGTCATGATAAAACTCTCCTTTCACTCGACAACTGTGAAGTGGAGCAGGACAACCTCCCACCAGTCCTTGTGTATGTAAACATAGCCATTGTTTTCTATGCCACCGGCGACTATCTGTGGATCCCAGCGGCGACTCTGGCACTGTTCAAAATCTTGCCACCCCACTCACATAGTTTTCCACTAAATTTCATTATATTTGTCCCAAATTATTGCTAATGTACATACTGACGTCATCCTAGGCGGCATCTTTTAGCAAAACATTTGTCTTTCTGTGGCTCTAGTGAAGTCCATGCTTCATATAGACTGCAATAGATCACACTTTCTCATTCTGTTTGCTCTGTTTTTTTTAAAACACCGAACTTCAAACTCATTGATACCACTTGCTGTTCGGAGAATAGATTAAAGGTTTTCGATGGTTAAAGGTTTTGGAAGAGACAAGCCATGGCATAACAGAAGACTTAAGTCTTACCTTGCGCTTGTTGTGTACATGGGTCTTGTGAAGGTCTCTGCTGTCACTGACCATTGGAGGAGATCTCAAATCCATAGTGTTCCACTTCCTGCTAAGATCATGTCCTGTAGGAAGTTTCTGAACATCACAAACACTCTAGCGATCCTCAGAATGATGAAGCAAATGAAAAGAAGAAGGGAACAGCAGCTTACGACCACTTGGGGAAGATCAAGTCTCTCTATGACAACATCAGGGATGCCTGCAGAACATTTTTCATCCAAATCAGAATATCTCCATAGATGAGAGGATGGTGACATCCAAGGCGAGGTCTGGGCTCAAACAATACATGAAGAACAAACCAACTAAATGGGGCTACAAGCTACAAGACTCACTGAGTGGTTACACCTGTGAGTTCTTCGTGTATGAGGGTAAGTTTATGCCATCTGAGATTGGACTCGAGACTGTCGTGCCACTCATAGATGAAAAGATGTTGGGCACTGGTTACAAGCTGTAGGTTGACAACTTTTACACCAGTCCCATGGTTTTAAGAGATCTCCTCTTTAAGAGGATGTGGGCATGTGGCACCATTCGTCAAAGACAACCACCAACAGACTGCCGCGGAATGCTCCACGATAGTCCATGGAATGGGCTCAGAGAGGATTGGTTGTTGTTACCGATGTGCTTCACTTTTCCCATACCATATGGGGATGACAGAGTAAAGGACGGTGAAGGACAATGATGGGCAGTGGTCTCAAGTGCATGTGCCTGTTCCCGGTGCTGTGCTGGAGGTCTGTTTGGGGTGCAGGGTGGCTTACGTTTTCTAAAACATCATGGACTGAATGGACCATTCCTGCAGAGTTTAGCTCTAACCCTAATCAAACACACCTGAGCATGCTAATCAGAGTCTTCAAGATCATTAGAAAATCAGAGGGAGGTGAGTTTTATCAGGATTGGAGCTAAACTCTGCAGCAGATTGGACCTCCAGGGTAAGATTTGAGGAACCATGGTTTAGATGGTTCAAAGAACCAAATGCAAGTAGAATAGCGCTTAAGTGTTACTTGCCTGCTAATGTTTTACGAATGGTGGTGAGAATTTGAGTTTGCTTAGTACTATTATAAAATTCACAACGCTTGTGATGTAACTATATAAATATAGACTATAGTCCGACGCGCTAGATGTCTACTATAACAATAACAGTACTGTGTTTTCAGCTTCGATTTATTGTAAATGCTAGCAGCGTTAGAGTCGCTTTAATTTGCATTTGGGAATGCAACATGTGTCATTATAATCGTTTACAAGTCTTATAGTTTACAAAGAAGTTTCAGTGTCACATGATCCTTCAGAAATCATTCTAATATGCTGATTTGATGCTCAAGAAACTATTTATTATCATCAATGTTAAGAACAGTGTTTTATACGTTATTATAATTAAGTTTTTTGCAAAATAAAGAAAGAAAAAAAGTTGGACAGTGAACTTTTGGAGCTCTAGCGGATAATAAACAGAACTGCTTAAGTGTTGCGGAAGAACATTGTAGACGGACCTACTTCTCTGTGTTTATGTCTATGACGAATCACGCAGGTACTGGGCTACTCCGCAGCGGTACCTACCCGAACCAGTCTAAAATAGTCTGAATATAAACACTTATTATAGGTGTACCGTAGTGATTCAGAACAAGCCAAAAGTAGTTTTTAGTAAATTTTGAACAATACATTCTGCAAGTTTCATAACTTGCAGAATGTAACTTTTTTTTTAAGCATACAAAGACCTCTTCTGAGTTAAAAGACCAAAGGAAATGTGGTTTCTCATGTCATGACCCTCTCAAACTCTATTTTAATACTAGAAAATTAAAAAAAATCAACCCATTCTGTCTTCATCAAGTAGTCAAAAACATTGCAACTACAAAGTCTTTAAATACATAAAATCAATACAGCAATTAACCAATGAAGACACACTGGACTCTTTGAAAAACAAATTTAACAATGAGAACACGCTGTATTCCCCAATCTGAATCAAATGATTTGGCCTGCATTCAGCTACAGTGTGAATGCAGCCTTAATTCTACAGATACGTATTTGCTGGTGCCATTTTAAATTGCTGGGCCATTTGAAACTCTTTCCACACACAGAACAAAAATAGGGTTTCACATCTGCATGACTTTTCAGGTGTATCTGTAAATGCGATGGCAAAAGAAATTTTCTTTTGCACTGACCACAGTTAAATGTCCTTTCTCCAGAGTGAATATGCAGGGGATTTTTAAAACATCTCCTTTTTCTAAACCTATTAGCACATTCAGATCTCTGCGATTTCTTTCCAGAATGAGCTTGCAAATTACATTTCAGTTCTCGATATGTGAAACTCCTCTCAAGCTGAAGGCGTGTGAAAGGCTTCTCTCCAGTGTGATTTCTCATGTGGATTTTAAGAGTTTGTTTACGCATAAAACTCCTTCCACATTGAAGGCATGTGTAAGACTTTTCTCTAGTGTGAATTCTCATGTGGGAATTAAGGTTTGTTTTTCTGTTAAAACTTTTTCCACACTGTTGGCAGTTGAAAGAGCTAACTTCAGTGTGATACATCATGTGGACTTTAAGGTGCCCTTTTTGAGTGAAGCCCTTTCCACACAGTTTGCAGGCGTAAGGTTTTTCTCCGGTGTGAATTCTAATGTGGACTTTAAAAGTCTGTTTGTGTGTAAAACTCTTTCCACATTGAGGGCATGTGTAAGGCTTCTCTCCCGTATGAATTCTCATGTGGTAATTAAGGTTTCCTTTTCGAATAAAACATTTTCCACACTGTTTGCAGGTAAAACGGTTTTCTCCAGTATGAGTTTTCATATGCCTGTTAAGGTTTCCTCTTTGGTTGAAGCTTATTCCACACTGAGTGCATAAGTAAGGCTTTTCTCCAGAGTGAATTTTCATGTGTGAATCAAGGTTTTTTTTCCTGTAAAAACTTTTTCCACACTGTTGGCAGGTAAAAGGGCTCCCTTCAGTGTGAACTGTCATGTGGACTTTAAGGTCTTCTTTTCTGTTGAATCCTTTTCCACACAGATGGCAGGTGAAAGAGTTTCCTTCAGTGTGATACATCATGTGGACTTTAAGGTGTGCTTTTTGAGTGAAGCTCTTTCCACACAGTTTGCAGGTATAAGGCTTCTCTCCGGTGTGAAGTATCATGTGCCTGTTAAAGCTTCCTTGCTGAGTGAAACTGCTTCCACATTGTTCGCATGTGTACGGCTTCTCTCTGGTGTGAACACTCATGTGGCTTTTAAGGGTTGCTTTTTGAGTGAAACTCTTTCCACACTGTTGACATGTATAAGGCTTCTCTCCAGTGTGAACTCTCATGTGGACTTTAAAGTTTCCATGTTGATTGAAACTCTTACCACAATGCTGGCAGGTGAAATGACTTTTAGTCCCTGTCTTTTGAGATCTTTTTCTTGAAGTCTTTTCAGTCTGTGAGCAACTAAATGATTTTTGTCCAGTTATGAAATCATGATGTTTCTTATACTGATCTTTATCTTGCATTTCGTCTAGTACTTCACTCTCCTCTTTCAGCACCATCAGGTCTAGGGCGAAAAGAGACAAACACAAGTTGAAAGATCCCTGTGCAACAGTGGGACAGAAAGCAACAATGGCCCAAATCTGATATTTATCCTGGATAGTCACAGTCCTTCAGAGTTTAGCACAACACACCTGAATCAAGATCTTAAAGATTACTTTAATTGTCCTTTTAAATAATGTTCAATTTTGTTGTATTTGTGAACAATATCACTCAGCATTTAAACTCCACTGTAACATGCATAACTTTTTAAAGCTATCCCTCTCTTTTAGAGCTTTCAGATCTTAAACAACACAGACCACAATATTCTCTCAGATAGCCTGTGAATTATGTATATTGGCTTTTGTGGACAAGCATTAGCATGGTTTAACTCCTATTTATCTGACTGTTGCCACTTTGTCTGTGCAAATGAAGCGATGTCTCAAAGTATGGAGTACCACAGGGCTCAATATTAGGTCCTTTACTTGTCTTCTTTTAAATGATTCTGAGATTCCCAGGGAAACATTAGAATTCACTCTTATGCCAATGATACTCGGTTCTAAATTAGCAGTGTGTATTAATGATATAAATTCTACAACAACAGAAGCATTATTTACTGAACCAAAATTATCTTAACATAACATGCTAATTATGCAGCTCTTTTACAGTTAAGAAGTTGGGTGTTGTGTTTTGTTCGTCCTTTGATAATCACAATTCCAACCTTTGTACAAAATCCTTATTCCACCTTAGAAATGCTGCAGAGTCAATAAATAAGTCACTAGATTTTGAACCCACTACAGCTTAAGTGCTTACTAAATGTGACCCTGGAGCACAAAACCAGTCATAAGTAGCACGGGTGTATTTGTAGCAATAGCCAAAAATGTATCGTATGGGTCAAAATGATCGATTTTTCTTTTATGCCAAAAAAAAACATTAGAATATTAAGTAAAGATCATGTTCCATGTATAGTTCCTACCGTAAATATATAAAAACATTTTTTATTAGTAATATCCATTGCTAAGAGCTTCATTTGCATAACTTTAAAGGCGATTTTTTTCAATATTTAGATTTTGTTTTTCCAGTTCCAGATTTTCAAATAGTTGTATCTTGGCCAAATACTGTCCTATCCTAACAAACCATACACCAATGGAAAGATTATTCAGTCACCTCAGAATCAGAATCTCAAAAACTACAACAGAAAATTGACCCTTGACTATATACTAGAAGAAATATGATCATATCTAAATGTAGAATTGCAATTCTAATATGTGACTGCCGTATTTCTTGGCTTCCAAACATCAAACCACACAATAAATCATTTCAAGTGAAAATCCACAGGGAGACTTTAAAGCTTTTCTTTTGTTGACGCACACGGCAACATATACATGACACTCATTATAAATTTGGGTAGATCAGGGGTGCAAAACTCAGGGTGGGTCTCTGCCCTGCAAAGTTTAGTCCCATTCAAACACACACCATGTTTTCAAATAAGCCTGAAGGACTTGATTTATTTGGGTTGAAGCTAAACTCTGCATGGCTGTGGCCCTAAACTGAAGGTGCAATTACAAGACTCCATAATACTAATATTCAAGGGTTATAGTTCTTAGGGTCAGACAATTGTACAAATAATAATAACAGAAAATTGTACAAATGAGGAAAAATCACATCCCTGAGATGCAGTTATTACATTTTTATTTGTTTTTACAACAGAAAAACTAATAAAAGTGAAAAAAAGAGAAAAACTTCAGATAGTATTCTATAACAAATACAATTGGAAGGCTTTGATGTTGCTTGTTTTATGTTAGTTTTTAGGTTCCATTTTTATGCTGATAATACTGTTAACAGAATGTGTTACAGATATTAAAAATTACATAATTCTTACATTAAATTGGGATAATAAAAAAAAAACACATTACTTATTGGGCCAAAACCTTATACACAAGCCTTTAGAAAACAATTAGCATCTAGAAGGACACCAAACTGACCTTCCACCTTAGACAACATGTTCTGCATCTTGGAAATGTTGCTGTTTTAAGCTCATTCTTGTGTTCATGCCCTGTAGACTGGACTATTGTAATGCACTGCTAGGTGGTTGTCCTGCATCTTCAGTACACAAGCTACAGTAAGTCCAAAATACAGCTTCTAGAGTTCTTGTCAGGTTGAGAATGATCAGTTCACCTTAAATTTATCATCTTTACACTGGCAACCTATTAAGTTACATATCGATAACAAAATGTTAGAACTTACTAGGGTTGCCAACTGCTCCGTACAATACAAAATCGTCCGTATACATCAAAAAGCATTCCATATGAAAGCCAAAAGGAAAGTAATTTGTCTCGTATACACAGGCATATGCTGCATGACCACCTAGACCACACAGATGGTATCTAAATTGAGAAATTAATCATTCTTTTTGGAACTCTTTTGATTTGAGAATGTGGTCTTTAAGACCAAGCAGAATCCTTTTTCACCATTCACTTTTAACTTCAGTCTTGACACTTGTGTCATTTTTGCCCTGCACGTTTACCACACAGGCCTCTTCCTCTTTAAGAAAGTGGACCTGCTGCTGATTTTCTGGCAAGTTACCAGTCTTGAAGGAACAGCATGTATTACACTGGTCCTTCTTTGGATGGTAAAGACCCAGGTTCTGCTGCTTAAATTCTTCTGAGAACACCTGTCTTGAGAAGGGTTTCACCATCTTTTCCTCAGCAGCACGATGGTAGACTTTATACAGACTAGTCATGGACTGAAAGCCAGGCTCCAGGTACTGTTTTGATGCTGATGACCTACAGTAGCAGGAAGTCACCTTAGGGAGCTCCTGCAGAAAACTCTTCATGAACTCACGATCCTCACATCTGAGGTGCCGTGCTGCATTCTGCTGTGTATTTCCTGTGTCTTGCACCCAGCGATGAGCAGACCATTCCCCTAATCCAAGCGTTGACAAAAATAAACTTTTACACACCCTTCTTCTCTGTCCATCAACTTTTAAAAAGTAAATAAGAGTAGATAACCTTCTTGAATTGTCATGCCCCCTTTTCCTCTTTACTGGGACGACATCCACCAAACCACGCACATACATTTTTTTCTCCTCCCAGTTCATGTTCTCCCAAAAACATTTAAAAATGTTCTCCCTGTCTGCTTCTCCAACTGTACTGCAGTGATGCTTGGAGGACTTTACGCATCCAGCAGACTGACATCTTGGTCCCATCACCCGGGGCTCCATGTTAACTTCTTCGTTCCCTCTCATCCCAACATATGTTTGTCCCATCATTCTCCTCGTCTTATTAACACGCTTCTTCCAACTGCGTCCATTTTTTCTCTTTCTTCCTCCAACTGTATCATCCTCAGTGTCATCACAGGAATCTTAAAAAAAATACAACAAAAAAACAGTATGTAAATGTGTGTACCACTGCAGTGAACTGTGCCCATTTATCCATTCATCACTAATTACACAAACATATCTATGGAGTGAAAACAGAATCAAATCCTCCCACAAGAGATCCACACTCAATCTTTCCCTGGGAATCTCAGAATCATATAGAAGGAGACAAGTAAAGGACCTAATATTGAGCCCTGTGGTACTCCGTACTTTGTTGAGACATCGCTTCATTTGCACAGACAAAGTGGCAACAGTCAGATAGATAGGAGTTAAACCATGCATTTGTAGATTTTGTGCGCGAGTGTGGATTTCTCACGTGCATTTGTGGGAGGATTTGATACCGTTTTCACTCCATAGATATCCATTCCTTTACATCTCCTGAATCATTAACACATTGTTCATCACTGTACCTGCTTCCATTTCAAATTCCTCTCACTACACTCTCCAGTGTCATTTCCTCATTCTTGTGCTGTCACTATCTAAACTACCATGTGACACACTGACCATCCTCCAGACACTGCTAATGTATTAAAAAACAGCAGTTATATAAACTTGCTTTGACCAAAACCGGATAACGAAACGTCATGTTGAAGAAAGAAATTGTTTATTTAGACAAACCGTCCTGTAATCGGTACTATACAACATTGATATTACAAAATAGAAAACTAGGAAAAATATAAGAAAATAAACCATATCATTACATGATAATTTGTCACATCGCACGCCTACACAGTAGTCAACATTTGAAAACGCATCAAAAAGGTTCATCAAAAGTCAAGACTAAGACAAGAATGCATTTTGGTTTTACGACAAGGTCTTGATCCACTTCAAATGTTGACTAGAGTACAATGCTGACATCAGAGCTAAATTGTGTTAAACAGGCAGACTGCATAATTTGAACAGAGTTATAAAATCATCCCTAGGTGGTTGCTAACTCTTTAAAAACAAACTTGTTAAACCTGAAAAGAAAGATCGCTGCTTACCTTTAGCTGGCGGCACTTCAATTCAAGATGGCCGGGTGGCGTTACAAGCTTTTACCGACAGCTTAAGGATCCAATGGAGTTTTGACATTTGTTCAAAAGGTCATTTTAATGCTTTCATTGTTAAACATTCACAAAACCCACAGAGAGACATAAAAAGGTAACCAGTAGTAATGATTTATGAAAAAATAAAATTGACGTAAATATAAGTTTTGTCGATTTGTCCCTTATTTTCTATAAAGATCCAGGATATTCCCTTCTTTTCCTTTTCTGAAGTTGGCAACCCTGTTACTTATAAGGCCCTAAATGGTTTAGCGCCTGCGTACCTAACTGGTCTACTATCACGCTACAATCCATCACAGGTCGCTAAACTCTGGACTCTTGGTAGGATAGCAAAGTCCACTAAAGGAGGTAGAGCTTTTTCACATTTAGCTCCCAAACTCTGGAATCGCCTTCCTGATAACGTTCAGGGTTCAGACACACTCTAAATCTAGAGTCACATCTCTTTAGCCAATATCCAAATCTCATAGTCTCGTACTCCAGGTATAACTTTTTCTATCTTTTGCTTGAAATATTATGAACAGCAGCACTAATTATTCAGTATCTGCTTTTCTGTTTCCAGCTCAGGATGGGCTTCTAGAGATGACGCCAGCTCCAGTCTGGATCCAGCCCTTACAAAGATCTGAGATGACCAAACACCTGAGCGGAGATGACACCAACCCCTGCAAGGCCTTTATATAAAGCCAACCCTGAACCAACAAACAAAAATTTAAAATTCTTCTTAAAATGCAGTCCCTGTTTTAATAATGTTCGTCGTCTCTGTTTAAATACCATTATTACTAAACTAACTATGGAAGCCCGTTTCCGCCACTGATTAAGAAATAAAAAAAGGTTATTGCGACTTTTTAGCTCACAATTCTGACTTTTTTTTTCTTCCACAGAATTGTGTGATATGAACTCACAATTGAGGGTTATAAAGTCAGAATTATAATTTTTGACTTTTCTCAGAATTACGAGTTTACATCTCGCAGTTCTGACTTTCAATTGCGAGTTTATATCACACAATGCTGAGAAAAAAAGTCAGAATTGTGAGATAAAGTCACAATAACATTTTTAATTTTTTTATTCGGTGGCGGAAATGGGTTTCCATAGATAACAGATCACTTAATTATAATGTAGACACGTGCATTTTCTGTAAGGCTACTTTGAAACAATAGATGTTATGGAAAGTTACACAAAAAAAGCGAACTGAATAAATCTCATGATTTTGCTTTTCATACTCAGTATTGTTTTTAGTGCATTACGTTGCCATTGGCAAAAATTGATGACTCATCTTGTTTACATAAAAAAGCATAATTAGGGTAATTAATTAGGCATAATTAAGATCACGTACCCATTAAGCACACTTCCATTTTTTAGATCAGATTATAGATTATAAAAATAAATTGAATACTATAAATGAATGCTTTACATCATTGTAATTCAACAGGAGATGGTTTAATGCTACACAATATAATTTATATTCAATTGTCAAATAAAACTGCTTTAATCAGGAGTCATTCTTCAATTTCTGTAGAGGTTTAGACATTTTAATAAACATCAAATAAGCGAGTTGAGCTTTGAGAATGAAAACCAACCTGTGTGTTCCTCAGCATCTTCCTGTTTCAGACTGAATACTTCTTCAATCTTGATATCTTCACTCTCCTCTTTAATAAACGCCATCTCTATATCAGTGAGTCTCAGCAGGATGTGTTTGCTCAATCTGAATAATGAACAGAAAGAAATGTGTCTCAGTCAGCTCCTAATTCAGAAGTCTGTGCACGGACTCAAAACTAAACCAACAATACAGAAGGGCATGTTGTATATTTGGTGATTAATGATTTGTAGATTACATTTAATACCACTTTCTGGAAACTTTTGAAGTTAGTAAGAGCTGTTTGTGTTTGTCTCTCGAATCGAATCACTGTATCATTCCCGTGTAGTTTTAAAATGCTCTTTTCTCTCGTCACAGTGACTGAAGTGGTGTTTACTACAGACTGATCCTCGATATAAACAGAGAGAGAAGAGAAAAGCCCCGTGTTTGTTAACCACGTGCAGATACGCGCTTTACTCACAAACAAAAAAACATCATGAAACACTGCAACGCTACAATGAATAATTCATTTCACATCGCTTGTAAAACTACAGCACTCCTGTATCGATTTAAACACTTTAAACGCTTAAAAACACCAACCTTTCTTCAGACACAGCAGCGCAGTCTCATGACGTCAGAGCAACAAGCCAAAATAAAAGTCTCCAGTATGCAGAAAACACATAAATAACAAACATATTTCATTTAGGGTTCATTTGTGGTCAGATATATTTAAAAATACATTTTGTCCAGCGAAGTGTTGGTAATAAATATATTTGAGTGCAGAAACCATGTTAAGACACCAGAAGCCATTTAATTATTTCAGATTGATTTAATATCATGTTATCCTTTGCAAAAATAAAGCATTTGGTATGCATCTTGTGTGCTGTATAATGTAGCATTATATAATACATCTTGTGAAGTAATAAAACATCTGTTATTGGCTACAACTCGATTATTGATCAGTGCTTAATACAAAAACATCTTAGATCTGAAACTGAAAGAACACAGATGATATGCTGCGTTTCCATTAGCCTTCAAATTAAAATTGAAAATACGCCAAATGGAAACATGTCAATTTAGCGAAAAGCTCCCATATTTCGCAAAGAAAAAAAGTAGTTTTTACACTCAGCCAAGGTGTTATTTTTTAAATTTGAAAAAGTATATTGCTGCAATTGAAACTTTTTTTTTTTGCATTTACATGTCACCTGGCATACGTAAAAGTCACATGCTCATTCTATAATATACTATAACCTCCAAGAAGCACCTCATACATGGCTGCTTTCACATATAAGGGGCTTTCTGTGGCATTAAAGCTTGCATAACCCCAGGTGTGCCTCACACGACCTAAAAGTGAAGCTGCAGGTCATAAACCCTGCCCTCTCCATGTAAACGAATGGGACTTCAGTCAAAATAAAAAAAAATAATTACACTTCCAATACAATTTTTTGGTCATTTAAGGCTGCAGTACATAACTTTTTTGGTTAAAAATAACCCAAAATTAATATTTGAGCAAGTACATAACCAGCCAGTGTTCAAAACTATCGCCTTACTTTAGCCCGATTCACAACGTTTAGTTTATAACAATGTTTTCTAATTTGAATGGTACGGGTAGGTTTTCGCGGGAGAATCGATCACGGCACTGCGTCATTACGTCACGTCTGTAAACAAAGAAGTTGTTCCAGCTAGTAGGTCATCGCATGTGAGGATGCCTATTAGCTCATAATCACGCAATTCTGATGTTGTTGACAATAATTTGAGAATAAAGTATAGCAATAATAATAATTTGCAAGGTTTGATGTGATATGAGCTAACTAATCGTTAGATTAAATCACCATTGGTAGCGTGATTTATTGTAATGCTTTTTTTCCTCAGTGGGGCAGAACAAATGTGGCAGACTTGTTACTTGCTTGTTCAGATGACAATATATGGTGAAAATTCTTATTTGTGCCATATATTCCAGGACATCTAGAATCTGTGCATGCGAAGTACAGTAAATATGCACACCGGTGACTGTCTGCCACACATTCATCTCAAAACATTAGATTTATCCGCGCTGAAGCCGTGATAACTCACAACCCACGCAAGCGAGATAATTCCACAAAACGCTGCAATTCCAGGTTTTCAAACAGAGAAGGCGACAAAGAGGCAAAAGTTACGGACTGCAGCTTTAAGGTAGTTATTATCACGCCGATATCACGAGGAAGTTCAATCTGCCACAGGACTTACTGAAACAGTTCTACTCCGCCATCATTGAATCCATCCTCTGCACTTCAATAACTGTCTGGTTCAGCTCAGCTACCAAATCTGACCTCAGAAGACTACGGAGGGTAGTCCGGACTGCTGAGCGAATCATTGGTACAACCCTCCCCACTCTCCAAGAACTGTACTCATCCAGAGTGAGCAAAAGGGCTGGTAAAATCACTCTGGACCCCTCACATCCAGCACACAACCTCTTTGAACTGCTACCGTCTGGTCGACGATACAGAGCTCTGAGCACCAGAACGACCAGACACAGGAACAGTTTCTTCCCTCAGGCAATCCACATGAAACAATAAACATGAAACACACAACACTATCATACTTTTTATTTTTTATTTAACACATATACTTATTACATTTCAAATTTGCACCTAACATACCTGTACATACTGAATTGTCTATTTTGTATATTTGTACATGATTTTTTTTTTTATTATCTGTGTCCTGTCGTTGTCATTCTGTCACACTGTGGAGCTACTGTCACTAAAACAAATTCCTCGCATGTGCAAACATACCTGGCAATAAAGCTAATTCTGATATATGTTCAATTGTTCATTTTTGTGACAAGTTTTATTTTAGCTAGTAACTTGATGCTATAAAAACGTGGCGTGTCGTTATGGTTGATTGGGTCTGCGGGAGTTTGATTCCACGGCTCCACCTCACAACACTACTGCGCAGACTCTGGCTCCAAATTTCATTATTTATTCAAGATGGCAGCGGCCATACTGAGATGCTTTGGCTTCACTTTTCTATACAAACATCGATCATCATGACTTATCACGAGAGGAAAAAACTATGTTTTAGTCATTTATCAAACATAGCATAACATTCAGTGTAGATATGATGACTCTGTAAAACTACCAGAAGTGGGAGGGGTAACTAGATTCATCAGTGATGTGCGTCATGTACGTAAAGAATTTGTTGATGTGGTGATATTATAGTGAGATGCTTGTAATTCAATTATATGTCTTACATTGTTTCAGGAAGAATGGCTTTTAGAAATTCCACATGTGGAAGGTGAAGAATTTTTTCAAATGAGAGACCCATTTTACTAACTAAAGGTAATTAGTATGCATTTGGTACAAGGGCATGTACTTCGAATACTACACAAAATAGCACAACAACATTTACTTAACATTTCTGTTTTGGATGGTGGTGTCAACAGACAAGGAGTGCATCAGGAGCTGACAGAAATTAGGAAATTTGCCTGGGTTTGACGCTGAAAGAGTTGGTTGAAGCACACAGGAAGTTGGAAGGAAAACTTTTTGATGGAAAAATTATAGAAATGATCATTCTTTCTAAATGCGATGTATACTGTGACTACACAAAAAACAGAAACAGACTCGACTGCATAAGTATGTGTATCCTCTTTCTTTCAAGAAATAACGGTAAATACTGCTTTATTTCTGTGCGACTAATTTTCAATCCTGACAAATTAATTAATCATGATCAATATATCACTTATTAGCTGCTATTGACATTGGTGCTTGGGCGGGCCATGTGGATGCTACACAACTCTTGCCTGACCCAACAACTGTTTCTCGCAGAGTCGGCAAATACTCAGAGGATGATCGTCAAGAAATAATCCAAGAATTGCGAATGCAGGTTAGTTAAAGCAATGGAGAAGCCACTCTCGATATGTGGACAGTTGATTATAGAAAAACTGCCTCTCTCTGCGTTACTCTGCACTATATCAACAGCAAGTGGGTCTCAAAACAGCAGACAATATTAAGGCAGCCATTATCAATGCATTAAATAAATTCAGCCTGAATTTTTCGCAAAATTGGTATATGTGATAGACAGAGGGACAAATTTAGTTGCAGCCCTTCATTCTGTTACACAGTTGAGTTGCTCTTTGCACATTTTCAACACTGTCTTGTCCACCACGCAAGATATGAGGCTGGGGTCGTCTGTGGTCAGCTCCTGGGAGAGGACGGTCAGGTGGCAGATGGAGGGTGCCACCACGGAGTGCCTGGCCAAAGGTTGAGTTGACCAGAGTCCCACCATTGCTCGTCCGCCCATATCCCCCGACATCAATCACCCGGAAGCAATACCTTGCATCCACAACAGCAAGGGAACTTTTTCCTTAGTTCTCCTTGTATTTGTGGAACTGGGATCCGGTGTTGGGGGGCGCCTTTATCAGGACGTGCTTGCCGTCCAGTTCTCCACAGCAGAGCAGGAAGTTCCACCTCTCCTCGAAACCCTCTGCAATGGACCTCCATTCATCTGTGGAGGGCACAGCCATGAACTCCTCCACTAAGCAGTCCCATATTGCAGTCACCACGTTTGGGACAACCTTGCAGACTGTGGAGACAGAAAGAGAGAGAAAATAAAAAAATTTAATAAACATTGTTATAAATGCAGATTGCAATTCCATATTACCAAATATAAATTTATAATACTGGTGTTTGTGACATCTTCATTTCTCTTTAGTTTTTACAGTTAAACAACAACAAGCTTGATAAAATGCCCTTAATACTTTATTTAGCATTTGCTCTGATTTGCTTGCTACATTGCAAAAACAGACTATTATTCAATATTATAATATAGCAGTTACTTGCACAATTCAAAACCCACTTTGACTGTTGTAGACGAAAGTTAATTGCCTTTTCATTAAATTGATAACTGTGTTCAGAAGAGTGAGAAGACTATATGTCTGTGGAGGTTCTCAGTCATTAATTACTTGTAATCACACAAAATATTAAATGATTTACTGACCGGAGACAGATGGACAGGTGCTCTGCAGTGCCTGTAGTTGGTTTCCTGGAGGGAAATCCTCCCACCGACACGGGACAACAGGTCATCAAACTGGGACCGGCTCAGTCAGAAGTACTGCTGAAAGCGGCCGTCATCCAGGTCAGCTCCTGGAGGAGTTGGTGAAACTCACCAAGCTGGGTGCACCTCTGAAGGATCTGATGGACCCAGACATGGCGCCGAACGAGTCTACGCCGTTTTTCAGCCTTTCATAGCACATAAAGTGCAGCTACCCTCTCAACAAAATCCATGTCAGCCATTTTGCAATGAACTGGAGCCGCCTGGCAGAAGCCCCTCCCATGACGCGAATTTGCGTCTGTTGTGAAGTGAATTTCACACACGAATGAAGTAAACTCAAAATGTTCAAGCGTCCAACTACGCAAATAGCGCGATTTATTCACGCAAGTCGGGTCTGGTGTGAACGCACTGTCAGAGGACAGGCTTTAAGTATAACTCGTTCAAAGTAATGGTGCTTCATATAACATTATCAAGAGAAACAAGTGAATGATAAATCCCCTGTGATGTTTGTACTGGCTACTGTATACAGGCCACCATGCAGACTTTATTAAAGAATTTACTGATTTTCTATCAGAATTAGTGCTGGCTGCAGATAAAGTCTTAATTATTGGTGATTTTAATATCCAAACTCTGAAAATGGTATCTGTGAGGATTTCCAGTCAGGATTTAGACCATCCCATAGTCCTGAGACTGCTGTCATTAGAGTTACAAATGACCTGCTCTTTTCATCTGATCGTGGCTGTATCTCTCTATTAGTGCTACTGGATCTTAGTGCTGCGTTCAACACTATCGACCACAACATTCTTTTGAATAGACTAGTAAACTTTGTTGACATTAGAGGAAGTGCATTAGCATGGTTCAAATCGTACTTATCTGACCGCCATCAGTTCGTAGCAGTGAATGAAGAGGTATCATATCGATCACAAGTGCAGTTTGGAGTACCTCAAGGCTCAGTACTAAGGCCGTTACTTTTCACGCTTTACATGTTACCCTTGGGAGATATTATCAGAAAACACAGTGTTAGCTTTCACTGTTATGCTGATGATACTCAGCACTATATTTCTTCGCGGCCTGGTGAAACACACCACATTGAGAAACTAATGGAATGCATAGTCAATATAAAAAACTGGATGACGACTAATTTCTTACCGCTAAATTCTGAAAAAACAGAGGTGTTAATTATTGGACCTAAAACCCCCACATGTAATAACCTAGAACACTATCTAACACTTGATGGCTGCTCTGTCAACTCTTCGTCATCAGTTAGAAACCTAGGTGTGCTGTTTGATAGAAATCTTTCATTCGAAAGCCACGTTTCTAGCATTTGTAAAACTGCGTTTTTCCACCTCAAAAATATATCTAAATTGCGACCTATGCTCTCAATGTCAAATGCAGAAATGTTAATTCATGCGTTTATGACCTCAAGGTTAGATTATTGTAATGTTTAATTGGGTGGTTGTTCTGCACGCTTAATAAACAAACTCCAGATGGTCCAAAATGCAGCAGCTAGAGTCCTTACTAGAACCAGGAAGTATGACCACATTAGCCCGGTTCTGTCAACACTGCACTGGCACTGGCTTTCTAATTCACTGGATCCAGTCCGTATCCAGATCAGATGGTGGATCAGTACCTAGAGTTGACCTCTACAGCCCTGAATGTCAGCGGATATAAGGACACCTAGATGAGCCCCAGAGACAGATCCCCAGTGAATACCTCGTCTAGATGGCCATCGGCCACGTGTCATCACGTGCAAAATTTGTTTCGCTTTTTCGCGCTCAGAGTGGAAAGGCCTTTAAACTGAAAATTGAGTGTTTAATCTCGTAATTTTACATTATTGACACTATTTTCCTATTTGATACTGTAAAGTGCTTGGACACAATCTGTATTGTTAAAAGCGCCATATAAATAAAGGTGACTTGACTAGATAAGACCATTATTCCTAAAGGCCAAAGTATACTTCGGCCGTCCGTGTCCGTGCACCGTCCGCATTACGTCATTTTCTTCATCAGGAGGGCTCGCGGGTCAGAGCGAGTCAAGTAGGTGGTACTGCGCATCTGTCGAGCTTATCCGTGGCTTTGCACGAGACGGAATGGAACAACGAAAGTGAAGTATACCCGGGCCTTAAGCTGAGATCGTGTAGAGCCCTTTGAAGCTGATTGGAAATTATTGGGACCCCTTTATTTCACCAACAAATTGAAGTTATCAGAAAATGAATCAGAAATAAATCACTGGAACTAGCAAGATCAAAAAAGAAAACAATAAAAGTTTGGCCATTTGTTTGCATTTTTTGTTGTTGTTATTTAAATCCAAAAGCTTTACAATAATAAGTGATTCATTAATCATAATGAATTAATACATCAGGATTGAAAACAGAAATAAAGTGGCATTTACCTTTATTTCACAAAAGAAAGAGGACACGCACTTATTCAGTCATATTTGTTTCTGTTTATTTGTCGTCACAGTATACACATTTAGAAAAAAAAGTTAATTTCTATAATTTTTCCATCAAAAATATGATCTGAGTAGCAGAGGGAGTTCCCAAACAACAACTATGGAAACAAAAACACTGAGGACACTTGAAACCGTTTTCTCTCGAGTTAATCCACAAGTGGTATTTAAGGTACATTATATCGGAAACTTTCCACACATATCTTCTTTCCAGTATAAACTTTCATTTGAACTTGATTTAAAGTTCTCACTTTAAGGACATGTGTAAGGTTTCTCTCCTCATGTGGACTATAAGGTTGATGAAAAAACTCTGTCTCCGGTGTGAGTTTTCACGTGTCTGTTAAGGTGTCCTCTTTGATTGAAACCTTTTCCACACTGTTGACAGATGAATGGGTTTTCTTTAGTGTGAACTCTCATGTGCCTATCAAGGGTTTCTTTTCGGTTAAAACTTTTCCCACACTGTTTGCAGATAAAAGGGTTTTCTCCGGTGTGAATTCTCATGTGGACTTTAAGATGTGCCTTTTGGGTCAAACATTTTCCACACCTTTTACAGGGGAAAGGACTCTCTCCAGTGTGAGATCTCATGTGCCTTCTTAGGGTTCCTTTTTGAGTGAAACTTAGTCCACACCGTTTGCAGGAGAAAGGCTTCTCTCCGGTGTGAGTTCTTGTGTGTCTGATAAGGGTTTCTTTTCGGTTGAAACTCTTCCCACACTGTTGGCAGGTAAAAGGCTTCTCTCCGGTGTGGATTCTCATGTGGATTTTAAGGTTTCCACTTTGATTAAAACTCCTTTCACACCAAAAGCAGGAGAAATGACTAGTTTTCTGAGTTCTTTTTATTGAAGATGTTTCTGTCTCTGAGCAACTAGAATTGTTTTCCTCAGTTTTGAAATCATGTTTCTTGTACTGATATTTCTGTTCTACTTCATTTGGTACTTCACTCTCTTCCAGTGCCATCAGATCTAAAGCAAAAAAAAAGACAAAAATAGACAATCTGCTTTGGGCGCATGATTTTGGCTACATCTCTCTTCAAGTGCTATTAGATCAGCGGTGTAGTCAGGCCCACACACATACTGATTACTAATTTTTCCAGAGGGCTGTTTGCACATAATGACATCCAAGGTTCAATTTCAGGGTTTTATCATTTAAGTTGAGCCTATTCTTAGTTTGGTGACAAAACCGTAAAACTCCTGTATAATCTTTGGATGCGTTTACACTTGGCATTAACATGTGACCTGTATCCGGATATGTAAACGTGGTTTTGAGCAGTGTTAATTTTGGCAGGCATTTTTGATTTAGTCTTAGTCTTTATCTTGAGACGAAAATGCTTAATAGTCTTAGCCACATTTTAGTCATTTGAGTCTATCATAGTTTTAGTCTAGTTTAAGTCGACGAAAAGTCATTGCATTTTTGTCAACTTTTAGTCAAACTGCAGTTACCAACATTTATTTTGGTAGCTATTTTATATGTAGTAACTATTCTAACAAAAATAGTCATCAATACTTCTCTCTTTAGACCAAATCAATTAAGCTTAGTTATGAGAAATTTGAATCAAGGATTGAATTTGGAAAAACTGGAATAAATTTTAATTTTTTGGTAGAAATATAAATTAAACTCATTTTTCAGATACAGTAGGTTTACTTAACAAGTATACATTTATTTAACATCTTTTGTTGGTTAACATGTAGGACAGATAATTAGGAATGCTGTCCATTTAAGACGGAAGGTATGCATGTAATAGCCTACTGACATACATTCAGTTTTCACCCACCTGTTTAAGCTCACTTAAACCATAACGGACTGTATTTCCGTGAGATGCTCTACATGAGAGACATGTGGACTGCTGTGTGTGTATTTGAGCACTGAGAACTGATCGCGCGCTGCATGAGAACTGAAGAAGTGGAGCCTGCGAGAGAGAGCACTTCTATCAGCGCGTTTCCGCCTATCGCACCTTCACTGACTTTAAGTTAATCGACAATTAATTGTGACTCCCGGGAAAAACGGGACGTCTAGTCACCCACTCCCTAACACTTCGGGTGCTGAGGCCATTGTTTCAGATCGCTAGTTTGCGTTTTGGTAGCCTATCCGTCCACTGCGGCTGCCATGCAAACGCACCTTATCCAATGACAGAGACGCACATTTTGAAAGACAAGACAGTTAACTTAGCCTGTAGGATGTATTTTGAATGTCCGGTAGTCCTCAAATAACATTTTAGTCCCGTCTCGTCTTGTTAACGAAGACGCGCATAAATTTTCGTCATAGTTTTTATCATCAGATATTAGTTTTAGCTCGTAGTTTTAGTCACAGAAAAAAGGTTCATCTTCGTCAACGAAATTAACACTGGTTTTGAGAGATCCTGGGGCCTGTTTCATAAAACAAGTTTAACAAACAAGCCAGGCTTATTTCAGTTATTCTGACTAACCAAGGGGCTGTTCCATAAAAGACGCTAAGAAAAGCGGGGATTAAAGTCCAAAACCTTGAAATACTTGAAAACTTGAAATAACCTAACAAATCAATCAGGACTAAAGTGGTTCCATAAACGACAATTCAAGTTCACGCAATCTGACTAATGCTATCCAGGTTCAGTGAGTCAGGATAATGTGACGTACACGCTTATTCTGAAGCAGCCCTTAATGTCGATCATGGATCAAATCGATCCACCATAGCAAACAGCGAATATTTGTGCTGTTTAACGCATTTGAAACATTGTGTTTTCCTCAGTGCATAACTGATACGTCACAAGTATATTTTTTACATCTGTAAATGTCAGAAAGCCATGCAATTATATCCATTTAGCTGTCAGGAGTGGGCGGGGCTTATGCGAGAGAACGAGCGCTGCGGCGCGCATGCGCGCTACACAGACGGAGCAGAATAGAATACTAGCGCAAGAATTCTGAATAAAATATACATTCTGCTAAAATATTTGTTGTTGGACATTAAATGTGACACATAGAATTTTACTACATATAAGTGTATTTTTATGATAACTGTTAATCACTAGCTCAAATGAGTTAAATGTGTGTTCCTCTTATCAGTTAAAATGTAGCCTACTCTGATTTATATTATAAGTTTACATTTTTAATTCAGTGATTTTAACTTTTGATTGTGTTTTTATGCTTTAAAGAGCCATTTTAGATTGTAATGTTTTAATGTTCTAATAACCATAAAAGGTACAGCTGTCATAAATTCAGAGAGAAAGGCTGCATGGCTAGAAACTGCTGATCAACTGCATGCACGAGTAGCAACTATGTTAAAATGTCATTCGCCTACATTTTGGGCACAATACATTAAATACAGTTGGTTGTAGCCTATTTTGTATTTATTTGATTATTTAAGGTGTATTTTCTGTATACTTTTATTTTTGGACCGATAATAAATTAAACTGACTGTATGTGAGAGAGTCAGTGGTAATATGGATGCGTTCCTATTGGTCAGTGTTAGAGGAGCTCAGCTTAGCCGGACAGTTAGCCTGCTCCGGACCAGGTTAGTTTGCCAGCATAAGTTGCCGGGGTAACTGAGTTTGAACTTTTTTAAGTTTGATTTATGAAACCGAATCTACCAAAAATAAGCCTGACTAACCGAAATAAGCCTGGCTTATACTCTAATCTTGGTTTATGGAACAGCCCCCAAATCAATTTAAAATAAGTCAGACTAACTGAACTAAACCTGGCTTATTTGGTAAACTTGTTTTATGAAACAGGCCCCTGGCTCCAATGCCAAAGAAAAATCAAACATTTAAAGACGAGCTACAAAAAAAGCTGTGGATGCTACCGGGCTGGTGATATTTCACTTTACAGCATGATTAAACGATGTTTAAACGATGCGTTTTTTTCATATTTTAATATTTGGCCACACGCAAACTCAGAAACTTTTATTTTGAAATCGAGATGTACAATAAATGGCATATTTAGAAATATGTTGATGTATTCTCCTGTGTTGGCAAAGGTTTATAAGTGATTTACGTTACAAATCAAGTGAGATAATGTTTTCCCAAACGAACGTTAAGTAATTCTCACAGCATCTACAGAGGACGAGTTTAGCCCATACTTAACAGTCTTTACTGGTAGATTACTGGCAAGCGGTGTTCATTTTGACAGCAAATTTTGATTTAGTTTTAGTCATAGTCTTTTGACTAAAATACCATTTAGTTTTAGTCATATTTTAGTTTGAATTGTTTTTAGTTTTAGTCTAGTTTTAGCCGACTAAATCTATTCTACAGTAAATTTAAAATTTAGTAAATTTAATGGGTTTAGTTACAGTGCATTTATTAAGCATTTCTCTAAAATTTCCAAACTCATTATATAGGTTTTATCATGATAGACACCGATTTAACGGCGGTGACACACAACATGCCTTTGTTAAAATTAAATAAAACCACTTCTCAACATGGTCTTCTTTTTAATGAAATACCAATGGTTATATAGGATAATTATGCATTCTTTATAGAAACTTGTTTCAAATATTCTTCATTCTTTCAAGCAGACATATTTATCTCTATAAATAAATTTAAATGAATCTTTAGGGCTACTCAAGTTTTTCAGTCAAGACCAGTGAGTGATTTTCTGTCTTTCTTTTATCGCTTGATTAACATCAATGGCACAGGCAATAGCAACTTAATTAGACTACTATCCCTTTAAAACCGAATGCACAGCTGAAATGGATGCAATGTGCTGATACACGTTCTCCCTACGGTTTACGTTCACTTAATTGACTGTGTTTATGTGAATGCTCGTCAAAACAGACAATTCGACATAATTTTGTGTGTAATTCTCTGTTCATGTGACGCAAGAGAGTACTCGCGTGCTTGAGATGCGCTTTCGGTGTGTATGCTTCAGTGTCTGCGCTCAGAAAACCGGACCGAATCGGGTTCTCTTTTGCATCGTCAGATTTAACCATATGTCTGCTCTTCTCTTACTCCCACATATTCACATTTTTGAATGTTTTATGAGACGTGCAGCAAGTGTATTATAGCTTATGTCCTACCGGTTCATATGTATGCATCTAACCTCCTAACTACGCACTACAGAACTATGTTCTGAATGAATCTCTTCCCAAATCTGATTGGCTAGTAATGTTAGTTTGGTTGAGGTGAAAGCTGTGCTCCTCTCATACCATTGGTAGGCGAACTCATGGACTCGAAAGTGATAAACAAGTTTTTTTTTTTTTTAATATAGGATTTTGTTTTATTTTTCACAGCCAAACGCTGCATGCCGGAGGTCCTGCATGGTGCCGGAGAACTTTAAGCCCTGTACACTGCTCAAAACTAGCGTTTTAATAGTCAGTAGCATAATCTTTAATAAATATCAAAACGTACTAACAGGCTGTGAGTCAGAAGCACCAGACTGTCCGTGCGACGTTGGAATTGCCCCACTTTACCATTAATTAATTACCATTTTGGTGAGCTAAATAGGTACGTTTATCCTAAAGCTTTTGAACATTTGTGTACTGAGTTCAGTTTTGAGAATGAAAACCAACCTGTGTGTTCCTCAGCATCTTCTTGTTTCAGACTGAATACTTCTTCAATCTTTATATCTTCACTCTCCTCTTTAATAAACGCCATCTTTATAACAGTGAGCTGCTTCACCAGGAGTTCTTCTCTGTCTTTGAACAATTACCAGAAAGGAAGTTCAGTAGTAAATGCACTGGTAAAGGAGGATGATCGTTAACCTAACACAACCCAAATTAATGAAAGATCACATATTATTCTTACAGTTAATAATTGAGGTATTTTTGGTTTATGTTTGATTGTAATCATTTAATGAACTGGTTTGCAGTTGGTCTGTGGCATGTTTCAAATCAGTGAATCATTTTGCGAAACTGGCTCAATTGAGTCGTTTCAAAAAGCTCCGTTTCTCACATCAATATTTACCAGTGACCGAATGTGTGATACAGACAAGAAAATATTAAATTATTCACAATGACGTTCATTAACGTTAGATAAAGCGTGTTACATGCAATAGTGATTGAGTCATTTTACATGGCTTGTAAAAACTAGTCCATACGTGTTGCATTGATTTAAACACTTTAAATGCTTAAAAACAAACCTTTCAGTTGATTCCCAACAGCTACAGGAGCGCTGGCGCCTTCTTATGACCTCACACCATCACACCAAAATAAAAGTCTTGCTCACAAGCTAAAATTATGATTCATGTGTTTCAGTAGTATCACATTTTATGAATTCACACATTTTAACTAATATACCACATTTGTCGTGTGTGTGTGTGAGTGAGAGATTAACAAACAACAACAACAACAACAACAAAAAATAGGACACAATAGGAATTGAATTCAAGATACATATTTACAGAGATGTAAAATACTTGAGTTCTTTTACATGATTACTGTACTTAAGTATTATTTTGGGGGATTTGTACTTTATTCAAGTACAATTTAAACGGACTACTTGTGCTTGATTAGATTTCTGAAGAAAAAAACAGTACTTTTAGAGAGTCCACTAATACTCTAACGACTGCTAGTTAACAGGTGCAAAGATGTCTAAAGCGGACTATCGAAATAAAGTGTTACCAAAGATTTTTAGTCCATATGATGCAAGGGGACAGAACCACTTCAGAAACCACACAAACTGAACATGACGGTCAAGTTTAAAATATTAATATCTGTATCTTTCTTACATATGCCCATCGTTCCACTTAAGAAGACACTGATTCATTAACAGGGGTTGCATGAGTTACTGTCATATTCACTTTGTGTAGTTTTTGAAGTTGAAAGATGATGTTAATCCAAAACAGTCTTTAATAAATCCAAGTCAATACAAACTGAGAGATAAAGACAACCAACGGATAGACATAAACAATACTTAAACTGACCCCTGGTTTCACGGACAAGGCTTAGGCCTAGTCCTAGACTAAAATGTAAGTCTTAGCTGTTTCAACTGAAAGAAACTTGCACTGACTGATCTTAAAATATATCAGTGCCTTTGTTTTGTCTCAAGATGCATACCAGTAATGTTTTTTTTAGTGATGTTAGCCGTGACACTAAAGCTTCGAGGCATGTGTCAAAAAAATGAAACGATTTTCAGCGAAGCTTTGTATCGATGCTTGATTCGTTGTATCAAAATCAAGTGACCGATAACATTCGAAGCTTCTGTGTCTGCATTTCTGAAGAAGCAGTGTCACTGTCATTTACATACATAATCCTACGGTTTCAAAAGCACTACACTGGTCCCAGTTCAAATCACTTTAAGCACTATATACCCTCTCCCAAAGCACCAGTAATTCTCATGAACACTTCTTACGTTGTTCATTAAGCACGAAGCCTCCATAATTAGCCTTGCCCATCTAGGCAACAGTACAATGTTGGTCTGTTGGTCAATGTTGTGTGTGTGTGTGTGTGTGCGCGTGTGTATTTACCATGATTTTTACTTATTTAAAAAAAAATCCACAGCCACAATACAAAATTGTATCTTTGTTTTCAGTTACTAGGAGTATGCAACTAAACAGACTGTTGTCATTTATTTAACATATTCATTAATGAATGTATGTATCCATTCAGTTTTGCCTCTAGGATTAATGCGTTGGTCGGTTGGGAAACATTTTGCAACACAGCGCTTTCCTGCCCTAATCCTGGCTTAGTCTAAGCCCTGTCTGTGAAACCAGGCCTGAACGCGCAAACACATGAACTTAAATACTAATGATAATGATTGGACACACCTGAACAGAATGACAAATCAATCAGTAACCATGACAACTAATTCAACAATGTTGCAAACTGAAAACAAAATCCAAACTGTGTGTGAATGTGATCATGGCAGAGAGAAATACAGCAAACAACTGAGCATTTTTAAAAGCACAATTCATTGCCTTTAGGATGCCAAGCAAATTAAACATAGCTTATGTGCCCCATTTGTACATTACATGATATTATTTCTATTTCTTAATGCATGAGACATGTTCCAACTCTTCACTAGTGTTGGGAATCGAAAATCGATTCCAATTCCAGAATCTGATACTTAAGGTCAGAAATTGGATACTTCTTGTTAAATTAAAAATTCAATTCCAAACATTTGTTGTTAATTTATTTACTCTCAGACCATCCGAGATGTAGGTGACATTTTTCTTGAATAGAACAGAAGATTTTAGCTGAAACTATGGTCCATTGGTGATTCTTAAAATTCAAATCAGTGGTTGCCTATTTTTGAGAATAAATATTATGTGACATGCAGCGTTTGACTGTGTAATTTGGTATTTTAGCTACTTGTTTGGACTTCTGCTCTCCAAATAATTCTCCCACAATTTCAGTAACTCATTGTAAAATTTAACCCTCTGGGGTCTGAGGTAATTTTGGGGCCCTTGAGATGTGTTGACATGCCCTGATATTTGTGCTTATTTCAGCTACTTATAATATACTATTGACTAACATGTATTTTTTTTGTATTCAGCACAAACTATGCTACAATAATATGTGACCAAGGTGGATGTACATGTTTGCATTTGTTAGAAAAAAAATATTATGCGTGGTTAGTAAGTTTTGGGGAAAAAAAGTAGCTGAAATAAGGCATAAAAGCCACACTAAATCGTCCTGAATAAGACTTTTGTGTAATCAGTCTTCTAGGCTAGAATATTTACTTCACAATTATGTGAAAATCATTCAGCTTACTCATTCACAGAAAACAATATATTGATTTAAATGTTTAAAGACATGTTTTGTGATCTAAAGCCAATATGCGAGGGAGTGGTAGTGGGCTTGAATATTAAGTGGTTCTCACCTGAGAGACAAAGGGCCCTCCCCTAAAGCTGCTAATGGCCCATCAGTGTGACTGTGACTGAGGCAGGTAAGACAGAGAGTGTGAGGAGACTGAAAAAATGGGGTTTTTAAATGATTTGTATTTTATTTACAACACAGTATAATCAAAACATACATAATGAAGGTCAAAGACACATTATTGTGCACTGATCTAACCACAGAGATGTGAACAGACTTTGAGTCATTCCTGCAACAGATTATGTTCAACAAGTGAAACAAATACCTGACATTTACTTATTTCCATGGATTCAAGAAGAAAAAAACACAATCAGTAGCCAAGGATCTTGTTTTACCATAGAATATCAGTGTAGTTGACCATCTGATGTTGGTACAGCGCTCTCAGAGGAAAACATCTTGAAGAAAGTCATCAGGATTCATCTGTGGTTCAGGTACCTGATTCAATAAAATACAAACAACCAAAAACATTTGTGAGCATAGACTCATGCATGCTTTGTACTATCGTACACAAAAAAAGACATTTTATATCTGAGAAACGATTTATTATTGTTTAGTACGTTATTAAAATCTATTTTTGAACAGAGTAGGCTATTAATAATAAACGTTGTAAACATACTTAGACTCGTAGCATTCATCATTACAATGTACTCTCATATTACTTTTATTGTTTTATATAGAGCATGAAAACAACAGTTTGGGGAAAAAAAAACAACTATGATTTTGTAGTCATATAGTCTAGTATGCATGATTTTATAGCAGCTGTTATGATTCTGCAGCATAGACTCACGTATGCTGTGAACCACAAAAGGATGTACTTTGTACTATAAAAAATATTTTATATCTGAGAAACTATTTATTATTGTTTAGCACTTTATTTAAATCTATTTTTGAACAGAGAAGACTATTCATAATGAACATGTTGTAAACATACTTAGACTCGTAGCATTCATCATGTTACAATATACTCTCATATTATTGTTTTACATAGGGCATGAAAACATCATTGTGCCGTAAGAAATTTAAATACAATGAATTGTCCATCATATTACAGTTTGGGAGAAAAACAACTAACGTACACTAACCATGTTCCGTACACTTTACGCACTTCAACGCACGCCAACGACCACTCCTCCGTTGTTGAAAGCCAGACAAGCATGTTTGTGTGATCATTCTCTGGGGGAATACCCATTGGACAGTCCACACTTTGATTGATGTCTTTTGGACCAATAGTTTTTGAGAAAAGTGGGGAAAAGTACCTCCCCCGCCCGTGTACGGAAGATGATAAGCGTTAACGGTGTTCCGTACAGGCAACAATGACGTTCCGTACATAGCACATTTCAACGATGAAAATGGACATTTAACGGATCAACTGTGAGGTATTTAGTTATTTTAACTGAATAAAACAACATTTCAATGAATAAGAAAGGTGAGTGCCTTTTTATTTGTTTAAAATTTAAGTTATTTGCTGCTTTAATAAGCTAGAGGACCATGCGAGCTAGGCCATTGTGTTGTGATATTAATTATGTCGGTAACACTTTAGAATACTGATCCGTCATTAATCAATAACTACACAAGAACAAATGAGTAACACAATATTAACAATCTAGTAGCTACTGTTAACTAACAAGAAACTCTGATTAACGAATTAGTAAGTAATAGCACACAGATGACACTAGTAGTTTACTATTAACTAATCAATAACTACTATTTTTTTCGTTCTTCCCAGAGAACTAATGAGAAAGTTTCATAATTCATGCAAAACTAAACAATAAGTAATGCAGGACAAATGACTAGCAGTACATTAACATTTTAACTCCTACTATAAACAAATTCGCAAGACTGTTTACATTATCCGTAGCCTAATAGCAGACTTGTACCCGATGTGCTATTACTATTGACGTGCTATATATTTTACATGCATATGAAACGCATTGTGCACATATCATATGCATGACAAAATGCGTATAATATGCAAACACGTGTATCATGTGAAGACAGTGTGATTCATCAGTCATCCAAATTCCATATACAATGATTTTATTATTTAATGTATACTGCAAATATGCATAAATATATATATATATACACATACATAATATGTGTGTACCAGTTGGTGGGCCAGTGTCCTGCTCAAGGGTCTCACCTCAGTCGTGGTATTGAGGGTGGAACAGAGCGTTGGTCATTCACTCCCTCCCACCAACAATCCCTGCTGGTACCAAGACTCGAACATGGAGCCTTTGGGTTACAAGACCGAATCGAACCATTAGGCCATGACGTGTGTATGTGTGTGTATCTTGAGAATGGTTATAAGATTCTAGAATTACCTTTTCATTAATAACTACTATAAGAATCATGGTAACCCACTATTAATTACTCAAGTGTTACTACATCCTTCTGAAGGAATGACTAATTACTTGGATCAGTATTCTAAAGTGAAGATCATGGTAATCCACTATTAATTACTCAAGTGTTACTACATCCTTCTGAAGGAATTACTAATTACTTGGATCAGTATTCTAAAGTGAAGATCATGGTAATCCACTATTAATTACTCAAGTGTTACTACATCCTTCTGAAGGAATTACTAATTACTTGGATCAGTATTCTAAAGTGAAGATCATGGTAACCCACTATTAATTACTCAAGTGTTACTACATCCTTCTGAAGGAATGACTAATTACTTGGATCAGTATTCTAAAGTGAAGATCATGGTAACCCACTATTAATTACTCAAGTGTTACTACATCCTTCTGAAGGAATGACTAATTACTTGGATCAGTATTCTAAAGTGAAGATCATGGTAATCCACTATTAATTACTCAAGTGTTACTACATCCTTCTGAAGGAATTACTAATTACTTGGATCAGTATTCTAAAGTGAAGATCATGGTAATCCACTATTAATTACTCAAGTGTTACTACATCCTTCTGAAGGAATTACTAATTACTTGGATCAGTATTCTAAAGTGAAGATCATGGTAACCCACTATTAATTACTCAAGTGTTACTACATCCTTCTGAAGGAATGACTAATTACTTGGATCAGTATTCTAAAGTGAAGATCATGGTAACCCACTATTAATTACTCAAGTGTTACTACATCCTTCTGAAGGAATTACTAATTACTTGGATCAGTATTCTAAAGTGAAGATCATGGTAACCCACTATTAATTACTCAAGTGTTACTACATCCTTCTGAAGGAATGACTAATTACTTGGATCAGTATTCTAAAGTGAAGATCATGGTAATCCACTATTAATTACTCAAGTGTTACTACATCCTTCTGAAGGAATTACTAATTACTTGGATCAGTATTCTAAAGTGAAGATCATGGTAATCCACTATTAATTACTCAAGTGTTACTACATCCTTCTGAAGGAATTACTAATTACTTGGATCAGTATTCTAAAGTGAAGATCATGGTAACCCACTATTAATTACTCAAGTGTTACTACATCCTTCTGAAGGAATGACTAATTACTTGGATCAGTATTCTAAAGTGAAGATCATGGTAATCCACTATTAATTACTCAAGTGTTACTACATCCTTCTGAAGGAATTACTAATTACTTGGATCAGTATTCTAAAGTGAAGATCATGGTAACCCACTATTAATTACTCAAGTGTTACTACATCCTTCTGAAGGAATGACTAATTACTTGGATCAGTATTCTAAAGTGAAGATCATGGTAATCCACTATTAATTACTCAAGTGTTACTACATCCTTCTGAAGGAATTACTAATTACTTGGATCAGTATTCTAAAGTGAAGATCATGGTAATCCACTATTAATTACTCAAGTGTTACTACATCCTTCTGAAGGAATGACTAATTACTTGGATCAGTATTCTAAAGTGAAGATCATGGTAACCCACTATTAATTACTCAAGTGTTACTACATCCTTCTGAAGGAATGACTAATTACTTGGATCAGTATTCTAAAGTGAAGATCATGGTAACCCACTATTAATTACTCAAGTGTTACTACATCCTTCTGAAGGAATGACTAATTACTTGGATCAGTATTCTAAAGTGAAGATCATGGTAACCCACTATTAATTACTCAAGTGTTACTACATCCTTCTGAAGGAATTACTAATTACTTGGATCAGTATTCTAAAGTGAAGATCATGGTAACCCACTATTAATTACTCAAGTGTTACTACATCCTTCTGAAGGAATTACTAATTACTTGGATCAGTATTCTAAAGTGAAGATCATGGTAACCCACTATTAATTACTCAAGTGTTACTACATCCTTCTGAAGGAATTATTTAAAAGTACACTATTTAAAATTTCACCAAAAACCTCAAAAGCATGAAATTACTTTAGTGTTTGGCATGGAACAAACAACTTTTATAAGCATTTATTCACTTTACAATTATTTATTTAGTGTCAGGTCCCATTTTTCTTTATTGTAACAGCTTCACATAAACATCAAACCATGTTATGCCTGAACTGGGGGGGAAAAGAAAATGCATTTTTTTGGATTCTAGCATATTTAATCTCTGTAATGCCTTTTAATGTCTTTCAGAAGACGACCTAGAGGGCCATCTTTGTTCTTGTATCCCAGCCAGTAAGTCCACTCAATAAAACACAAATGTTCTTTAAGAAGCTTCTCTGTCCTATTTCCTCTAAGTCGCCAAATTTGGCTTTTGTAGGTTAACCAGGCTCTCTCAATATTTTGTGTGTGTCCTCCATGGGTTGGATCAACAAAGCATCTGCTGTGGTTTACTGAGTAGTGACTGTAACCAAGATTCGATAAAGCTCTGTAGGATCTCCACTCATCACTTAAAATGGTTGACCCTTGGCGAACATGTCGTCTAATTATGGGAAGCAGGTGATTTCTGGAGCGCCGCTCTACAAGCCGCAAAACTGGCCGTCTTCTTTGTCCCTTTATGGCCAGCATGCCAAAGACCCACTTCTTTCTCTTCCATGTCTGTCCAGCTCTTCCTTGTCCATACTACAATTACAAAAACAATTTCAATAACTTGCCTTCCAATGTACACTTACTAAAAGAAGTATATGAGATATCAGATCAGATGAATATGTAAAGACACATTTGCTTTTAACTATTTTATTGTAATATCAGTATGGTTATTTTGATGGTATCCTTTAGACAACTGTTGATAAGTAACTTTGAAACTACATATCAACTCAACGTCAACTAACAGTCATTGGAGTATAAGTTGTATGTTTGCTAAATATCTGCTAACACTTTATTTTAATGGTTCCCCAACAGACATTCTACTGACTTTAAGTAACTTTGCGAATGTGTCAACTTATTCTACCAACCCTTAACCTTAACCTTAGTCTACTAATACTCTAATGAGAGTTAGTTGATATGTAGTTGCAAAGTTGCCAATAGACTAAGGGGACCATCAATATAAAATGTAATCTAATATCTAATAAAAATAAAACACACATTGCATTTTTTGATTCAAGTATTACAACTGATCTTAAACTCTCAGAAAAAAATAACATTAACCTCACAGGAAAAACAAACAAAAAAACACTTAAACACTCCTAACCACTGTAGTAAGACACTGTGCAGATCTTAAATAAATAATGCCACAATATGAAATAATCAATTATAAATTAAGTGGATTTAATATGGTATTCATTATGTGTTATAAATGATCATATTCTTAAAAGTTATAACCACAAATGCGTAAATATTATAATGTATTATAATTGTTGTTATGATTATTTATGAGATGATACAACATATTATATGGTTTTTTATAATGCATAATGCATTAAATAAAATGCCTTAAGAATAACCTTATAATGTATTACAAATACAGGCTTCATAGAAAGAGTTACTATTGTTAATATGATGAATACTAGACTCAAATTAATAATGTTCTTGAGCAAAATAAACAAGATAACGTAGTACATTTTATGTTCCATATCTAGATTTAATTGTATAAAATTGTATTTGTGTAAAAATGTAGTTGTGTACTAAGTTATCGTAAATTTATTACAAGTACTGTATGCTTAACTTTAGAATACACATAATTTATTATATATTTTATTATTGTTTTTATGCCAACAGGGTAAAAAATAATCATATTGTTTCCCTTTGAAATGTATCAGCTGGGCAACTATACGACTGCTCCTGTGATAACAGCTAATTTAATACAGTTGTCTACAACAATCATCCCATAGTCAATTTATTGTGGGCTACATTAATTATTTATAAATTAATTTATCAATTCACTAATGTATCTATATAATGCATTTCATATTACTTTTAAATGTTAATTAAAAATAAAACACAGCCTAAATATATTCTGATATTAAGTATGAACTGTTGGACTGGAGTCCTACTAGAAGAGATCCAATAGCAGTGTTACATTAAATGACATGGAATCACAAACTATGAGACATTTGATCATTTCGAGTTGGAGTGACTGTCAGACATGTCGCAAAAAGTGAGTTTTGATTGAATCATTTTTGGATCAGTGCTTTCATGAGATGTAAACTGTTTTAGACGATACAGTTTAGTTCAGAACAGGTTCATCCAGTTCAATAAAAATAACCAATGTAAAAGGGATGATTTATTGGCGCATCAAATATCACTATTTACATTTGATATAGATACTGTATTTCAGTTGTTCCACCTTACATGTTTTCACTTAAAAAAAATAGTTACAAAAAGGATATCCCACCTTCCTTTTATGGCGGATGTTGCTTTCATCTATCACAATAAATTCCCTTCTTCCACCCATGCGTTGTCCTGTCTTCCTTTTGAACATCTTCAAGGCTTTCCTGCAGACTAATCTCAGTTTACGGGTCATTTTAGTAAGGGTGGCGGAGCTTCCAGCAATGCCATCCTGGACCATGTCGACTTGGCGTAAACGCAATCCTTGACTGAATCTGCAACATTGAAATATTTATGTGAAGAAAAAAAAAAGACAAGTGATGTTTCTTAATGTTAAAAGGCAAGAATAGGTTATTTAATATGTTATTACACCTACCTGTATATAAAAGTCATCCAATTTTGTAAACTTGTCTTGGTCTTGTCGAATATTGATCCTGACCTGCATGATTTTGTCACTTTTTCATTGTGTGCTCTTTGTTGACATACCCTAATACCAAAAATAAATAAATTAATTAATTTAAATAAATAAAAAGTACAGTAACACATTTAATTTTGATTTGAACCAGGCAATCAGACATAAAAAAGTGTGTGTGTATTTACCATTGGTATCCATCTTTGGTTTGCGTCTTCCTCAATTTCATTTTTTTTTTACATATTCTGCATTTCTTCGTTGAAGCCATTAGCCTGTTTTTTTGAAGCCATTTAGTTAATTTTCTGTTTCCTTTTACACCCTTGTGCTGACAGAGCGTTAAAATCTTTCTCGCAAGTCCCATTGTTGGACTGTTGCTTCTCCTATAAAGACATACGAACCGGAAGAGAGGCCAAAGCGCTCAGAAGGCGCCCTTTTCCCCCACGTGATTTAGAACGCGACCACAAACAAGAGTTCTCTCATCTTAAAAGATGGATTTCATAACTGGTAATAAAAACAAAGGAAAATCTAAAAACATAATTAAAATGTTAAATGATTTGAGAATGACTGGTGTAAGGCCAGTGATTAATTTTATAACATATTGGGACAACGTAACTGAAGGGGAGGAATCATTCACGGCGGTAGAGTTCATCTGTGTGGACGGAAGTTGCTTTCACAAGACGTTGGATCAACGGCGACCTGATTCTGAATCTGCAGAAAGTTCAGGAGAAAGCATGGCTGATCGAAGGATTCCACGTAAAAGGGTACCACCCAATCGCCTTGTTGAGGAAAATGATGCTAATGATGCCGGTAAGTTATCTATTTTAAATTCTAGGCATATAATGCGATTAGCACTATAGGTGTGTTGTATGTTAGGCCTAGCATCACTGTAAAGCTGTATCAGTCAATTAGTAATCGGCGAGGCAATGATGTTTATTAACAAAGCTGGTTAAATAGTTTAATTACAAATACATAATTTAAGCAATTAAGGTAATTAATTGTCAGGGCGGAGTTGAGGGGGGATGCGGAGATCCCCCTTGCTGAAAAAAATAAAACATCCCCTCTGTAATAACGTTGTTTATGGCATAAAACCTATCATGTAAATTAAAT
Source organism: Barbus barbus (assembly GCF_936440315.1). NCBI lineage: Eukaryota > Metazoa > Chordata > Actinopteri > Cypriniformes > Cyprinidae > Barbus > Barbus barbus. Next base: position 5,519,385 of record NC_136731.1, on the reverse strand, counting down.
ATAAATTTTCTCAACGTATAATAATTTTAAAACTAAATAACGACAACTGGCCAATCAGAGCGCATTATTAACCAGCTGTGCTAGAGCACGTCCGTGTTCGTTATTTTTCGCAAAAATGTTTCAAGTGCAACTTCTAATTAACTTAATAAGGTATGATATTTCTTTGATTTGAGTTTAAAGACTTCCCCTGACATAGTTATCGTGTAGTACTTTTGTGTGAATGTTGGACGAGGGACGATACTGAGAGAGAGAGAGAGAGAGAGATGAGGGTCGCCTTCATTCAGAAATGATCACCCTGTACTGATTCAGGTCAGGATAGCTGACATTATCTTTTGGCATACAGACACAGATTGTGCGCATGTGTGTGTGTGTGTGCGCGCGTGTGCTCGCGTGCTTTGGTTTAACCTACACTGTAAGGACCAAATGTCCCTAAAAAAAAAAATAATAATAATAATACTTTACAACTTTTGACAAGCTAATGATTAGCTAATAGTGAACTACTACTTTCAACTGCGTGCAGTTATTACTTACTAATTCATTAATCAAAGTTTATTGTTAGTTAACAGTAATACTAGAATATTCATATTGCTTCACTTGTTCCTCTGTAGTTATTCTGTGAGCTTGGGTCACTTACTCTAATGAATGAAATGAACATAGACATATTGAAATATGCTTGATCTGTGACCAAGTTTAAGGGAAAGGGAAGTGGTGTGTGGCCAAGTATGGTGACCCATACTCAGAATTTGTGCTCTGCATTTGACCCATCCAAGTGTACACTCAGTAGTGAACATACACCCGGAGCAGTGGGCAGCCAATGCTGCAGCGCCCGGGGAGCAGTTGGGGGTTCGGTGCCTTGCTCAAGGGTCTCACCTCAGTCGTGGTATTGAGGGTGGAGAGAGTGTTGGTTATTCACTCCAACCACCTACAATCCCTGCTGGACCTGAGACTCGAACCCACAACCTTCAGGTTATAAGTCCAACTCTCTATCATTAGGCCACGACTGCCCCACGACTTAAGCTATTAAGCATAGGCCTATATTGTAGTTTCAGTATAGATATTTAGATGGATGGATAGTTACAGTGCAACAGTGTTTAAAGTGTTTTTTTTTATTTTTTATATTCCATCAGGAGCATCAGCAACAGCACCAACTCAGCAGGTGTCCCTTCAAAAAATGAAGGACGAAAATGCTTTTTTAAAAGCTAAAATTAAATTCTTAGAGGACAAATGTAAGGACATCGAAAGTGAGAGAGATTTCCTGCGTAGCAGTCTGACCAATGGTAAATAGTTTTATCTCTATAATCAACTATATTTTACAACCAGTTATACGTTATACTTAGTAATGTGTACTAAAAAAAATAGTTAAGTTTTTACTGTGGAAAATTATAACATATCTTGGCATAAAATGGAGCAGCGTACTGTAGTCTGAGGCCTATCTGTTGTTGTTGTGTTCCAAATATGGAAGAAATTAAATGTGATCTAAATATGATTTGGTTTGTATTCCTTATCAGCCTTGTCAGCAAAGGAAGACATGGGAGCTTCTTGCAAACCCAAATATGATGATGCTGTGTCACAGTCTTCCAGTACAGAAGATGACCTTCTTAAAGAAAAGAAAAAGAAGACAAAGAGTAGAGGAAAAGTTGAGAGGAAAAAAAAACATTGCAAAGTTGACTCATCGTCCTCCTCTGAATCAACCTCATTCTCATCTCAATCCTCTTCATCCCCTGCACCCCGAAAATCCAGCAAAAATAAGGATAAAGCCAAGAAAAGGAATATGAACAAAAAGCAGAAATGCACAAGAGGTATGTATTTTAAAAGTCCTTACAGTAATCTTTCTGTACAGTTGCCCATACATCTATGTTTCATTTTATTTATTTGTTTATTTAGCAACACGTTACAATGGAATGGGACAGGCTGATACTTTTCTGGATTAAACTTAAAATAAACAGGAAAAGAAAAAATAAAGAAAGAAAAATGTGGAAACATTTGATGTTTGACTAAACAAACATTTTTTAGTTTAAGAAAGCCACTTGTCACAAATCGGTGGCTTTAGTGATGAAGTACACGACGAATGAACAAAGGAGGCTTAATTAAATTCACCAAAAGAAAACTAAGGAGATCACAGGAGGATACTGTAACAACCACTTTACTTAGACAATACCAGACAAATGAACTAACAGGGTTCCCGCAGATTCTTAAAAAGTCAAAAAAATTATTCATTTTGATTTTAAAAATTTAAGGCCATAAAAAGTCAGAAAAGTCTTATCTTTGATTATGAGAGGTCTTAGACATATCTAAATTAAATCATATTAAAACTATCTAATTATCATTATATGATTTTATTATTCATTCTTTGTGAATTGCTTGTTTACGTGACAATTCAAGGAATTCACATACTCCTGCACGGGAAAGGAAGACAGGAGTGGGTGGGTCTGGGATTGGGGGGATTAGGGGGTGTGCCCGAAGTGCAAATCCGTATTCAGAAAGGCACAGAAAACAAATTACAATTGCTAACGGTTGCCTTTTACATTACAGTACATAAAAGTTCAGTTACCACATAAACAGAGTAAGGAGAGATGACTGATGACTGATTTGCAGATCCTGAGCACCACTGACAAATATCTAATCTTGTAAATCTTGTGATCTTGTGCCCAACCCTAGTTTAAATATACAATCACATTGAATTTTAGACCCTAAAAATGCAAGCACTGAAAATACAATGCATTAAAATTAGATTAGATTAGATTCAACTTTATTGTCATTTATGCAGAGTACAAGTACAGAGCTAATGAAATGCAGTTAGCATCTAACCAGAAATGCAAGAATATAGTGTTTTATATACATATAAGTGCAGAGTAAGTGAAGATATGATTTACAGAATGTACAGTGGAATTGCTATATACAGTATTGAGCAGAGTATATACAGAATATAAATAGGAATGCAATGTAGGGATTGTATGTACATTATGAACAGAGCAATGTAGATTATATAGATTACAGATTATATATACACATTATGAACAGCAGAAACGTGAGAACAGTGGTAATAAATAAATACAGCTGGATGAGTGTGCAAAATATTGATAGAACAATGTATTCTATGCAAAATAGCAGTAGTGCAATATTTTATAGAAATAGTTTACTGTGCTTTGTATAGTAACAACTTTATACAGTTTATAGTGTAATGACTTTAACACTATAAAATGCAAGCACTGTTAATGCAATGGATTATTATTTATAATTTATTTATAATTATTAGTGCAATTCAATTGTATTTATTTTTTTCAAATACATTTCTGATTTAATTTCTGTTATATGCTGTCAACCTATCACTACAAATTGGGTAATCTGAGAAATCAGAGCTGGGTAGGCTCTCGAAAAGGAGGAGTTTAGAGGGTCAGAATCTTCTAAGAGAAGAGAGATGATACTGCAATGAAAATTTTATGAAAATAGTTTTTTGACCTTGAATGCATGTAAACCTTACCTTCAAAACAACTTAATCGCTATTTAAATAGCATAATAGAGGCACTTTAAAATGATTATTATTATTGTTATTATTATGGCCCTTAGACCCTAATTTTCCAAGATAAACTCCTAGCTTTCGACCTACAACCACCAAATTCGGCAAAGACCTTTTGGCTGTAATTCCTTGTAGCAGATTTCCGACTTCCATTCATTTATAAAACAGGCATCCCATTAGCATAACACACTAATGGTTTATTCTCTGTTCTTTGTCAGTCTTTCTTCCAGAGCAAGCCATTAAGAGATACAAGAAGGTCTTGGGCTATTTGAAAGGTGGAACAACAAAAACACAGGCGTACTTCAAATGTGGCGTGGATAGAAAGACAGTTGTGGATACTGCTGCAATTGCAGAGCTCGAAGCATGTGACATCGAGGCCTACAAAAATTTGCGTGGCACCTTCCAAAGAGGACAGAAACTGTCTGATTTTACAGAGCGGTGCAGAGAATTATGCAGACAGGAGCCACTGCAAAGCACCATTGAAGAAAAAAAGAAAGCTGGCATGCTTATTGACTTTTGTGAGAGACAAAAATAATCTGTAGAACCTGTGTTTATGCGTGTGTATGTGTGTTTCTTTGTATGATATTTACCATTCCATGCATGTTCTAGCTCAGTGACTACACACACACAGCCACTTTAACTTTTTCTTGTTCCATACCTCTTGTTTAAATTCAGCCATCATAAATATGGTCATGTGTCTATACACACTGTTACTTTAGCTGTTGCTTGTTCCATGCTTCTGGTTAAGCATTGTTCTTGTTTTATAGTCATGATGAATAAATATCATGTGCAACCAAACACTAAAGTAATTTCATGCTTTTGAGGTTTTTGGTGAAATTTTAAATAGTGTACTTTTAAATAATTCCTTCAGAAGGATGTAGTAACACTTGAGTAATTAATAGTGGGTTACCATGATCTTCACTTTAGAATACTGATCCAAGTAATTAGTAATTCCTTCAGAAGGATGTAGTAACACTTGAGTAATTAATAGTGGGTTACCATGATCTTCACTTTAGAATACTGATCCAAGTAATTAGTCATTCCTTCAGAAGGATGTAGTAACACTTGAGTAATTAATAGTGGGTTACCATGATTCTTATAGTAGTTATTAATGAAAAGGTAATTCTAGAATCTTATAACCATTCTCAAGATACACACACATACACACGTCATGGCCTAATGGTTCGATTCGGTCTTGTAACCCAAAGGCTCCATGTTCGAGTCTTGGTACCAGCAGGGATTGTTGGTGGGAGGGAGTGAATGACCAACGCTCTGTTCCACCCTCAATACCACGACTGAGGTGAGACCCTTGAGCAGGACACTGGCCCACCAACTGGTACACACATATTATGTATGTGTATATATATATATATTTATGCATATTTGCAGTATACATTAAATAATAAAATCATTGTATATGGAATTTGGATGACTGATGAATCACACTGTCTTCACATGATACACGTGTTTGCATATTATACGCATTTTGTCATGCATATGATATGTGCACAATGCGTTTCATATGCATGTAAAATATATAGCACGTCAATAGTAATAGCACATCGGGTACAAGTCTGCTATTAGGCTACGGATAATGTAAACAGTCTTGCGAATTTGTTTATAGTAGGAGTTAAAATGTTAATGTACTGCTAGTCATTTGTCCTGCATTACTTATTGTTTAGTTTTGCATGAATTATGAAACTTTCTCATTAGTTCTCTGGGAAGAACGAAAAAAATAGTAGTTATTGATTAGTTAATAGTAAACTACTAGTGTCATCTGTGTGCTATTACTTACTAATTCGTTAATCAGAGTTTCTTGTTAGTTAACAGTAGCTACTAGATTGTTAATATTGTGTTACTCATTTGTTCTTGTGTAGTTATTGATTAATGACGGATCAGTATTCTAAAGTGTTACCATTATGTCATGTGAGTTAAGCATGTGAAACGTTAGTGAATAACTTTACCATATCTTTCTGAAGACAAAGAAGGGCAAACAATTTGAACTGATACAAAATATTTAATGATTAACCAATGTGACTTCAAAACATAAATGATTTTGTTGTGTGTGTGTTTACAACTATTTACATTTAACACTAAACTGATTAAAAAATACCATAACTAGAAATTAACGTTAATTTTATGTGTGCACTATTTACACGTGTGTGTGTGTGTGTGTGTGTGTGTGAGGTGTTTTTATGTGGACAGACAACATTTATGACAAGGCCAGTCAGTGTCTGACACTTCCTCCACTTCTGCACACTCCAAGTGGAACCACAAATGGCACAGATCACACTGGACCCATTCGTCAATGGCCTCCACTCCTGAGCCAGGTGGGACCACTCGACGGCAGAGAGCGCAGTGTTCTCCATCATCAGTCGGAGGAGGTGTCTGCTTCTTTTGCCTTTTGGCCTCCTGGGCTTGTCTCTTTTCCTCCTTCTTCTTTGCCATCTCTTCCTTGCGCTTTCTCTTCTTTTCTTCCTTCTCTTTCTCCTCAGTTTCTTTTTCGACCAGCAGGTCGAAATACTCATCGCTGGTGATGACACGGGCTGGCAAGGGAATGCGACGCCTCACCTTCTCCTTCCTCTCCAGGGCTGGACTGATGAGGACGTTAGCCAGACTCTCCGGGATTACACCTGCTGCCACCAGGTCATTTTTGTGAACTATTCTGTTACAGGTGGGGCAAGGTGTTTGAGTGATGGATGGTGTGGTGGGAGCGACGGATGGAGTGGCAGCAGGGCTAGATGGTGTGGCTGACGGAGTGGTAGCAGGGCTGGATGGTGTGGCGTCACTTCCATCTGCAGATGGGAGCACTCTCACCACCTAAGAAAATAAAACGTATGTAAAACTCATTAATACACTTGAAAAGGAATGCAAGTAGCTAGAGGGTGAGTTATCATTGTATTAATGTCAAAATTACCTGGGCTGTGTCCACAGCAGCCCTGGACAGAGGAAAGATGCCAGCCTTGCGGAATCCAGCCTTGACATTTTGGGCTGTGACAGCAGTGGGGTACACATGTTTGAGGACAGCTGAAAACTGCTTCTTCCCCACAACGATGTCCCCTCGCACCAGACCCATCCTGGAAGCCATGGTGGAGAAAGCAGTCTTCATTGGGTTGAAAACCGCAATATCCAGGGGCTGTAGTATGTGTGTGGTGTGGGCAGGTAGGCAGAGAATTTCTACATTGTTTTCTCTGCAGAACATGATTACATCTCTGGAAACATGTGTCTCATGTTGGTCCATGATTAAAATAAGTGGTCTCTCCTCAGGAGCATACCTGATAAAATGGTGGAGCCATTTCAGGAAGAGCTCCGAGTCCATGTAACCCTTCTCCTGGATGCCATAGAGGGCGTTGGGGGGCCCATCCAGCCTATAGGCGTTACTTGGGAGGCATTCACATTCACACAGCAGTGGACCGTGATGTGCTCCCTTGTTGTCTGCTGCTGCTGGTAAATGTGTTTCCTCCCAGTCTGGCACAGGACCTTCTCCCTGGACCGAGGCTTGTCTCCAAAGCCAGTTTCATCACAGTTGTAGAGGAGATGTGGCTTGTCCTCCAAACTGTGCTTCTCATAAAGGGCCTCGTATAGTTTGAAGAACCCTTCAATGGCCTCTGGTGTAGCACCATGGACTCTGGCTCTGTCCAGGGAATCTGCCGTCCTTGAGGCCAATTCTGGATGGCGGGCCTTAAACCTGGACCACCACACATCACTTGCCCCCTTCTCCAGGTTTACAGTGGTGGTCTCTGTTCTACCACCCTCCTTAATGATCCCAGTAGCCAGCACCTTGACAAGGGATCTTGTGACTGGGAAGCCATGGTCCGCCATCCAGAATATAAAAGAAAGAAGAGCCTCTTCCTCTCCAGGTGTCAGGGCCGAATTAGGATGAGGGTTGTGGACATATTTGTTTTTTTTATAGTCCTGTAGAGTGGTGTGGGGAATGCCAAATTGTTTTGCTGTTGCCCTTAAACTTGCTCCTGCCTTTACTTCCTCAACTGCCTCCTGTAACTTCTCCTTTGAGTATTGTTTTTTCTTTCTTTTGTTGTAACTGTAGACTTTCCTTTGAAATATGATATTATGTTAATCATGTAATGTTAATTTAACCTTAACTTCAAGTGATTGTTTATAAAATTATGTTCACAAAGTATTTTAATTATATTAGTTAACTTGATGTGTGAAATCTTATTTAATAACTTGAATGTCTGAATATCATATCCTTGTGTGTAACTTTGTTAACGTTAAATAACTTTTGGCAATGAAATGACACAATCAATTGAGTTTTAACTAAGTTCGTTTAATTTATTAAAGCATGACAATTAAAAATGTAAAAAAAAAAAAAATTAATGTAAGTTAACGCTAACTTAATTGATCTTTTATGATTATAAACATCACTGCACGCAGGATGATGGGCAAACAGCGCCTGCTGCACGTCTCAGGCGGAGGGTGGCGCCAAGTGGTCATCGCCCACAATTGACGTTTAAATATTCCCATTTCAAAGCATTTATTCAACAAAAGGTCATTTATTTAACAATTTGTGATAACATAACATTTATTTCATAAAGATTATAGTGCTGTGAGAAGCATCAATTAAATAGAAATGCACATTTTCGCTGCTCTAGTTGTCTCCCCACCCAAGCGGCAGTCTCACGTTTAGCTTGCCCACCATCCATTTTCAAGCGCAGGGGGCGCACCTAGCAAACTTACTGAAATCTCACGAGAACAAATGGTGGGAGGGTCTCTGTCGTGTTCCGGGGTGAAAGAGGGAGAAATGAAGATGACACGTGTATATATATATTATGTATGAACCGGAAGTATTTATTCAGCGATCGGCGGTAAAAGTTCATCTGTACGGAACATGGTTAGTGTACGTTAACGTTATGATTTTGCAGTCATGTATACTCACGTATGCTGTGAACTACAAAAGGATGTACTTTGTACCATTAAAAAAAAGGATATTTTATATCTGAGAAACTAATTGTTATTGTTTAGGACGATATTAAATCTATTTGTGAACATTAACATTCTTAGATGCGTAGCATTCATCATGTTGTCGTTTGGGGAAAACCCAACTAAACGCGTTCAGGTTTGGCACAATAACACGCCAACTAATGCAAAAAATAAGCATTTACTTACTTATCAGATCGATCGATGTATTCTGGACTCTGTAACTCTCCTCTCATTCTGAGGTAAATCCAGCCTTTACTCAGCACGTCTTCTTCCAGAAACTAACACCAGCAGAGATGAACGGAGTCTCGTGACTGTGTGTTTGTTGTTGGGCGTCTCCAAGCGCGCGCGCGTCACGTGGTTATTTGCATGTGAACACGAGGGGGCGGGATCTCATTAGAAATAATGAGTTAGACTGGACAGACTGAACATCGTGTCGGTTTCATACTGATTACTTTATCACAGAACATTTGTTTTCGGCAACACTTACTTCAGTTGAAAGCAGACACTCCAGGCTTTCTATAGATATAACTCTCATGTTTCTGTGTTGAGTATTTGCTGAGTTACACTTCATTTTAGTGACACATTACTATAAACATATCGCGGAGAAGTAGAAGACAGAGAGCGCATCCTGTTTGTTTTCTTTTTTCCCCAAAACCACAAAGTTTTGTTGTAATCGTGAGTGTACTGAAAAAAAAAGTAGACACTTAACAGTTTCGATTGATGTATAACACTTATTTGTGTGACCAAAATCAACAGAGGATTTTTAGTGTCTTTTGCAATTATCGTAAAAAAAAACGAGTTCGTATCGCCGGCGATAAATTTCCCATCCAGGTTTGATTCAACCAGAAATCTGCCATTTTCACCACAACGTTTAAATTAGCATGCTTAGCACGTAGCATACATGTGTTCTTTCATTTCTATCCAGGCTTTCACAAAGTTAACAGTCATTGTAGCCTGTTGTAGAACATGATGAAGAGTACACCCTTAGCAGAAAACCAGCCCCAAAGCATGTTTCCACCTCCATGCTTGACTGTAGGGATAGTGTTCTTGGAGTCATAGTCAGCATTTCAGAGTTGATGCCTAAGAGCTCAATTTTGGTCTCATCTGACCACAGCCCTTTCTCTTAAGCCTTCTTTAAATCATTCATATGTTCATTGCCAAACTTCAGACGGGCCTGTACACGTGCCTTCTTAAGTAGGGGGACCTTGCAAGCGCTGCAGGATTTCAGTCCTTTGCAGTGTAGTGTGTTACCAATGGTTTGCGGGGTGAATGTAGTCCCAAATGCCTTTAGATTATTAACAAACTCCTTCTGTGTTGTTCTGGGCTGATCCTTCACCTTTCTCATGATCATCCTTACTCCATGAGGTGACATCTTGCATGGAGCTGATTGATGGTTATTTTGTATTTCTTCCATTTCTGAATAATCACACTAACAGTGGTCTCCTCCTGACCAACCTTCTTGCTGATGGTCTTATAGCCCATTCCAGCCTTGTGCAGGTCTATAGTTTTGTCCCTGATGTCCTTTGACAGCTCTTTGGTGTTGCCCATGGTGGTGGAGTGGATTGGAATGGAAGATACAGATTAGAGATGCGCAGATGAGCTCAAACATCACCCGAATATTCAGATCTGTTTTACAGTTCAACCAAGCTCAGTTTGCCCACCCCCTTCTATTGTTTCCTGTCTTAAAGAACTTAAAACCTGGATGTCAGATAACTTTTTACAACTAAATGCAGACACAACTGAAATCCTGCTGGTTGGCCCGAAATCACAGAGCTCCTCCCAGCATGATATTTTCATAGACATCTATGGTGTCCAAATTAGGCCCTCAACAACTGTGCGAAATTTGGGAGTGTTGTTTAACTCTGCGCTATGCTTTGATTCACATATTGTTGCGAAATATTGTTTGGATACGTGCCTCACTTAATTGTGGAGATGCTGAACCTATTATTCATGCTTTTATAACCTCTAGATTGGATTACTGTAACTCGCTTACCTGCCAGAGTTATTAATCGTCTCTAAATGGAAAAATGATGGGGGTTGCTCACAGCAATACTGTTGCACGCTCACGTTGGACTTGGTTATCAAGTGACAACTGGGAGTCTGGCCTCGGTTTTATAGACCAGATGTCACTTTGTTGGCAAAAATCTGGAAGTGAGTTAGCATTTTAGCACTTCCAGTTCCATCGTCCCAGAGTCGATGGGTTTTTGTAATGGGATTTTGGTTAAATCCCTTAACAGTTTTGAACATAGACATTAAAGAGCACTATCCAAACTTACATTTTTTTCATTCATTAACGAAAACATTTTGTAACATGATTTTTATGTACCATTTCCATGGTAATACAATCTGGCTGCAGCTGTGTCAGCACTAGACAACGGTGTGCCTGCTCTTCAAGAGCATGATTACCTGTAAGACAATTTGGTTAAGTTCTCAGATTGACATTGTTTAAGCTTGTCTATGTTAGCTGGTTAATAGGTTAATAGTTGGGTGGGCACAGCCCACGGGGAGCCCACGATGTGAAAAGTGCAGTAGCAGTAGTTAAATGTGCATTGCATCTGTGTACATCCCTCCTGTTTACTGCTCACTGCCACTGACAGCCCTTGTGATGAAAAAGCAGTATTTTCAGGGTTTCTCTACGAAGTTTAATGAATACTTTGAAGGGAATACAACTCATCAATATGTTCTCTAAATGTAAATTTATATGGAACAAACATAGCAACACTTAAAAGTTTACAACACTTCAAAAAAAGATTTGTAGTGATCTCCATTACTTTAATGTTTTTATTAAAACTTTTTATTTATGATTTTTATATTTCTACAGAACATCCCCATCCCCAACATTCAGACCCCTTACAAATGAGGAAAAAAAAGGAAGGAAACATTTGTACATCAAATCACAAGAGCGTTACATCAATGTTACATTAATATTATACACTAGTTGACCAATCTTAAATCACATAACTAAATAGTTTGTAATACTTTTCCACCTTTGCAAAAAAAAAAAAATGCATCTTCATTTGTAGACATGCAGTCATTTTTTCGATCATATAAACCTGTTTCAGTCTGAGTCCACTGAACCAAACTTGGAGAACTTTCTTCCTTCCTTCCAATGTACAGTTATCTTCTTCTTTTTTAATCTATCTATAGTACATATCTTTTTTCTTCATTGTAAATTTCTTTAGGCAATGCTCTCAATAAACACACCACTGGATCTAGAGTTTTTTTTATATATTTTTCAAAAATTCTAGAATCTTTGGGTAATCCCAAAAAAAGTGAGTATGGTCTCCTATTTTACCACATTTTCTCCAACACAATGCTACAGATGGTTCTTTTACATACGTAGAAATCACATAAGGTGTATAAAAATATCAAATTCTTTCCATAGGTGACTATGAATTCCTTTATGACATCCCTCACACAAATCATCCCATACATCATCTTCGATTATAGTATTTAGTTCAAGTCCTCATTTTCCTTTAATGTCTCCTGTGTTTTGTATAATATTAGTTATTAGCCTTTTGTATAAATGAGAAAGATGTCTTTTAGTTGGAAATAGTTTTTCTGCAATATTAATTAGTTGATGTTAGTTCATGGGTAGTTAATAATGAGTTAGTTATGTTGGGCCCTCTCAAGTAAAATCATGTCAAAATCAACTCTAACAAGCCATTGATGTTAGTTAGTGGGTAGTTAACTAAGTGAACTAACATCAACTAATGGCTTGTTAAAGCTGATTTTGACATGACTTTACTTGAGAGGGCCCAACATAACTCACTCATTATTAACTACCCATGAACTAACATCAACTAATGGCTTGTTAAAGCTGATTTTGACATGATTTTAAAAGGGTCTCTTAAAACTAAGTGTAATCAACCATCAATGAGCATACGCAGATGCTACATAGTTAATAATAATAATAAACCTGACTGACCTTCAAACCATTTAATGCTGTTTTTCGCTGGTTAAACATCACTCGTAGGGCCTCTAGTGGTTGATTTGTGAATTATTCTCATGGATGGGACATCCAACCACTTTTCCTTTCACATTTTCACTTTTCCTTTCACATTTCCAACTTTTTTAATATTATATATTATATCCTATATATGCAATATATTTTCCATTTGAGTTCTGTCAGCATTGGAACAGAAAGTGAAGAACACATCAACAAGGACCTCTGACAAAAAACATTTTAATGTTTCATTTTAACATATAGCAACTAATGGTAAACTGTAAAAGAGTTCTAAATGCAGAACATGCATATGAGTTAGAGGATACATGGTTATTGCCTTCCAACACCACAGTTGGTCATGTGTCATACAGTTATCATAGGAACAACAGAGTAAAATGAATAAATGAACAAAAATATAACTCATTAGTAATTTGATTATATAATGCTTAAATTAATTGATTATAAAAACAAGTACATATTTGTTCTCTGGAAGCTGGGCTAAATGAGTAAACACTGTCTCTGCATTGATCAGAAATCTCTCACTAAATATTAAACTGGATATTCAGCCAGGAAACCAATCCATATTCACACAAAGCATTTCCTGAACGGCCTCTTGTAGTTTCTTCTTCCCAAAACAACAAGATTTCCCATCGTGCCTGCCTCCAGTCAGTTTTATTGCTGTTCACAATGCACATTGTTTCAAAGCAGCTTTCCAGAAATTAATGACGTTAATCTTGTGAGGACAATTAAGTGTAAGAAACAAATTAATATGTATATGAATAATTTCATTCAAATTGTCAGTAATTAAAGGTTGATTTTGCTTGTTGAGTCTGCAGGTGAGCTCATATTGCAGCTGAGGCAGTGAGTGCAGTCCGTTCAGAGGATCACACAGCATTTCTTTACTGCAGGTGCTTTCAGGGCCACACGGGCAACTTCATGAAACACTTGTGTAAGGCTTTCCAGCTCCGAGACTGAGCATTCCAAGTACTTCACCGCTTTAATTTTTTTAGCCTTTTTTTCTCCCTCAGTCTTGGTGATGGGTTTGAGTTTTTCCCTTTTCAGCTCTTTAATGGTGTTCTTGTTGTCTCTGAGTTCAACATCAATCCCAACTAGAACTTTTGGAATGTTAGGGTAAAGCTGCTTGATCTCTCGAAACCAGTCCTTTTCCTCGATCTTGTAAAACTCTTTTGGCGCCACAACAGAAAAAAAGATGACGAACACATCTGTGTCAGGGTACTGTATTTTAAGTTTTTTTTCTTCCATTTTTGCTAAACTCCAGAGGTCCAGTTTCACGTTCTTCCCATCAACCTCTACATCTTTTACAAAATAATCAAACACATTGGGGATTTGCTTGTCTGTCGGAAGCCCAGTGATGTATAAGTTCAGAAGAGTTTTCATATCGACGTCCCCGATGACCACACACTTTATGTGCATTATGTCCGGCTTCTGTGTTTTCTTCGCACTTATCTTTAACTGTAAATGAATAAAAAAAAAGATGCTCCAACCAGGACAATCCAGCCTCAAAAATAACAGTGATTCCACACAAAAAAATAGGTGCAAAGACGATTAAGGAGAAATATCACTCAGAGTGCAGGTCACTGACTTACTGCTTTACAACACATTTGCTGCTGCTCCATTTAAACAAACAGCCCCCACCCACAGACAGATGTTAAATGACGTCAACACACAATGGTACATTCTGTTTCACTTCTCTAGCAGAAAAACAACAGGCACCACCCAAAACTATCAGATGTCCACCACCCAAAACTATCAGATGTCCATGGGGTCCAAATTGTTACGCTGAGTCATGATCTGATAAGGAGAGTAAATATTTAGCTTATCTATATGAATATGTTTATGCACAAGGGAGATCTGTTAATTTAGTTTTGTGGGTAACCATTGTGCTGGAGACTAGAGCGTGTGCTTCAGTCAGTGACTACATTTACATGGACATCAGTAATCTAACTATTTACTTTATTCTGAACAAGACAATATTATGATTAAGGTGTTTACATGAGTTGCTTTTAGAATAATCCTTTCATGTTCCTGTTTTACATGTTATAGTACATAGATCGATTAATGGCATTCGTCATTACGTAACCACGCGACGCAATCCGACATCCAACCCAGAATTTCACGTGTAAACATATAGTTAGTCTTTGTGATGATGCCATGTACAGTTTTGGGTGTTTAATTTTTTATTTTCTGAAAGCTTCAAGTGTAATTAATTAATAGACGACGGCGGTGTTGAAGCTCTTTTATTTGCCGTCAAATGGTTGACCAATGCCATGTGTGTATCCTGTCGCGAAATGTGGCGAAAAGACCTACACGACGGTCATAGTGTGATTAAGGTGTTTACATGTCTGTACTGCACTTCAATAATGCGACTAAAATAGGAATACTCCACGTCTTAATTCGATTTGTGTTTACTTCGATTATGACTTTAGCTGGATTAAGGTAATCAAAAATCTGTTTACATGGTAGACTCTTAATCAGAGTATTGTCTTAATCGCATTAAAATCGGAGTATTGATGTCCATGTAAACGTAGTCAGTGATGCTGATGTTCTGCTGCTTTATTTAAAGACAGTATCTGTGGAGTTGCTGATACAGTGATGCTCTCTGTGTTAAGTACTTCAGTACATATATGTGTGCTGTAGCTAACAATGAACAATGATTTGAGTTAAGGTCATGTTTTTAGTCATTTTAATATTACACATTAAGTGTTTGCAGTTTTATCCTAAAAAACAATTCCTTCTCAGTGGACGCAAAGTGAATAAGTTCACAGTACATCACGAGTAAATTACAGTTATTTAAAAGGCACAATTTTGTACAGTCCATCAAAGAATACTTCAGAATGACCATGGCACTCTTGTGAATTAAAAAGCCTTTATTATCAAATGGTTACATCTACAAGTCTAAAAACTCTCCAACGCGTTTCGGCACATGCCTTCTTACGGGAGAGCAAACACCAAACTTAGCACAGGTGAAAGCAGTATTATTCATTAGGTCATCTGATCAGTCATGTGACCAACATTCACAAAAGAGCATATTTTCACACTCAAAAAGTACATCAGATTTTAATACTCAAAGATATCACATAAAATATCCACACACAAAAAAGGAGCAGGAACAGACTGGAACTCTGATGAACATTTCAGGTGAACATCTTACAGTAAATGAGATAAACGTCTTGTCAAAAGGATTGTGCTTTGCTCCTAAGTCTACATCAAGTGAGTTTGATACAAAAATAGACCTGTTTCGATTCTATAGAACTCTACATTTAAAAGTGTGGTATAAACTGAATCCTAGTCTAAGTTTTAATTCAAGTGAGAGTAAGAACGTCACCACAGTAACAGGTACTTATTTTAAACCTAAATCAGTTTATTGTCCATTGGCTCCGAATGCCGACCCTTTGCGCATTAGTTAAATCAATGCGATTTTTAGCATTTCATTCCTTTATTATTTCACTTTGAGCGATGACTTTTATTTTGTACGTAAGGCTGTTTGTTAAGGTCAGAATCAGATCTGATAGTTTGCTAGCAGATGACTAATTTATTGCTTGTTCAGCTTGTCCGTAGTCCTCGATGTCAGAGAAGACGGATCTGTTACCCGTGATGTGAACTGCTCAGAAGTGTTTTGCATTTTGTTTTCATTTTCTATATTTCTTCAGTTAGAGATTTGTATGGGAGAATAGAAGCCGATTAAAACAAATCCATTTCAAAGCTAGCAAAAAAATGCTTGTGTGGAAAACTAATGTTTACAAGATGCTTAATGTGCTAATTCATGTAAAGGATGTTATAATATTTAGTGAAATGAGTTTTTTTTTTTTTTTTAAATCAATCCTTTCTGTTTCTTTCATCCTGAATGTGCCTTTTATACCAAAGAATAAAGAACGCTACATAAAGTCTGATGCCTTAGATCCAGTCTGATTTTAGGAGGTGTCTGCTGTGATATATTAATGCAGTCAGTACCGTTTCTAGGCATAGGCGATGAACACACGTACTGGCACTACATTTTAGCAGGGTTGTGATAAAGAGTGGCGTGGTCACCCTGAAATACGATTGCTGCTCCCACTGGATCCCCTAACATCATTGGGCTAGAGTACTGTCAATCTGACGATGGTGGCATATAATAGAGACTTCAAACCTCCACACAAAAAAATAGGTGCAAAGTCGAAAAAGGTGAAATATCACTCAATCATGACAGAGTGCAGGTCACTGACTTACTGCTTTACAACACATTTCCTGCTGTTCCATTTAAACAAACAGCCCCCACCCACAGACAGATGTTAAATGATGTCAACACACAATGGTACATTCTGTTTCACTTCTCTAGCAGAAAAACAACAGCCACCACCCAAAACTATCAGATGTCCATGGGGTCCAGATTCAGAAAGCAACCATGTACTACACAATGTTCATTCTGAAATGAGGGTTTGTTTCACTAGTGAGAATATCGCATGTAAAAAAACAATGCCGTTAAAACGTAACAGTCAGATTTACCAAATCAAACAAGTTAATTTGACTGAAATATTAGTGAAGGTCTATAGAAAAAAAAGTTATGCGGAGTCATGAACTGATAAGGAGAGTAAATATTTAACTGAACTGTATTATGTTTATGCACAAGGGAGATCTGTTAATTTAGTTTTAGTAACCATTGTGCTGGAGACTAGAGCGTGTGCTTCAGTCAGTGATGAGCCACAAATGCTGATGTTCTGCTGCTTTATTTAAAGACAGTAACTGTGGAGTTGTTGATACAGTGATGGTCTCTGTGTCAAGTACTTCAGAACATACCCAGTTAACAGGGAATGTTCTCGGAACTTTGGCTAATGTTCTCTAAAGGTTATCAAAAACGTTTTGCAATAATGTTAGTAGACCGTTTCCTTAACGTTATCTGCAATTAATAAATGTTCTAAAAACATTAGGATAAAAATGTTATAATTGGATTGTTAGTGGAACGTTCTAAAAACGTTAGCATAAAAACAGCTTCTGCGGGATGTCTGAAGAAACTTAAGAAAATTTAAGAGTGGGTATAATGTAAAACAGTAACTGAAATAATACCTCATTATCAGTTAACATTTTTGGTATTTCAGTGTAAACTGAACAAGGAACATTCTTAGAACTAGCATCATTTGCTACGCTTGGTATATGTTAAGGTATGGTGTTGTAGAGACAAGTGCACGATCCAGGAGTTTAACAAAAAGTCTTCTTCTTTATTAAATAGCATCAACACGTGAACACATAGAGCTAACTGAAGAACAGACAAACACAGAGGGAAAACTGAGGAGTTTTAAAGGGGCTGGAACAAGCGAGAAAACAAGATAATTGAATCAAACACAGGTGACGGGGATGATAGATAATTAACTAATGACAGGTGGAACCAAAAACGGAAGGCTGGAGCAGGGCCAGGACAGGACAGGGAAGCCTCCAGGGCGGATCAGGAGACATGGGAGGCCATGGCGGGACTGGAGATTCAGGACGCCATGGCGGGACTCGGGACGTCATGGCGGATCAGGGAGCCTGGACGGCCATGGCGGATCGGAGAGCTTTGTGGCCTTGGCCCTTGGCCACACAGACTGAGACTATATGCCCCCCCAAAAAAATTTATTTGGGAACGTTCCCCTCTGGCGGCCATACTGGAGGAGCAGGTTCATGGGAACGCTCAGGAGGAGAGGGCTCTTGGGGGCGCTCTGGAGGAGCGGGCTCTAGGGGGCGCTCTGGCAGCGCGGACACTTGAGGGTCGGGAACGGCACTCCTGGCCGTGGCTTGAGAAATGGATTCTCGGGATTCGGGATCGGCACTCCTGGCCGTGGCTTGAGAACTGGATTCTCGGGATTCGGGATCGGCCCTCCTGGCCGTGGCTTGAGAACTGGATTCTCGGGATTGGCCCTCCTGGCCGTGGCTTGAGAACTGGATTCGGGATCGGCACTCCTGGCCGTGGCTTGAGAACTGGATTCTCGGGATCGGCCCTCCTGGCCGTGGCTTGAGAACTGGATTCTCGGGATTGGCCCTCCTGGCCGTGGCTTGAGAACTGGATTTGGGATCGGCACTCCTGGCCGTGACTTGAGAACTGGATTCTCGGGATTCGGGATCGGCACTCCTGGCCGTGACGTGAGAACTGGATTCTCGGGATTCGGGATCGACACTCCTGGCCGTGACTTGAGAACTGGATTGTCGGGGGCGCTCTTGCAGCGCGGAGCTGGACGGAACCAGCGGAGACGAAGGTGAGCTGGGCGGAACCAGCAAAGACGAAGGAGGTTACTTGCGAGGAGCAGGCACGGGAGGGCACATGCGAGGAGCAGACATTAGCGGGAACTCAGGTGGGCTGGAGCGGATCATCATCGCCGTCCTGGGCGGCGGGACCATCATCGCCGCCAACGTTCATCGCCGGTTGCGGCGGTTTGCTCATCGCCGCGGGCGGAATATTCTTCGCCGTGGGTAAGGCTCCAGCTCGGGGTCGGAGGCTCTCCAGACACCGGATCATTGCCTCTTCCCAATCGAGGTCGGAGGTGTCTGGGAGCTCTCGCTGTTGGTGGAGATTGAGCCTGAGCCGGAGCAGCATCTTCAGGGTTTCCCCATTTAGCGAGCTGGCGAGGGTGAGCGGCGCAAACGCAACCACAAAGCAAACTGGGTGAATGATGGCGTAAGCCAGATAAAAAAACTGAGCCAATTCGCCCATCTTCTGTTCTGGTCTGTTCTTCTGTTACGGTATGGTGTTGTAGAGTCAAGTGCAAGATCCAGGAGTTTAACAAAAAGTCGTCTTCTTTATTAAATAGCATCAACACGTGAATACATAGAGCTAACTCAAGAACAGACAAACACAGAGGGAAAACTGAGGACTTTTAAAGGGGCTGGAACAAGTGAGAAAACAAGATAATTGAATCAAACACAGGTGACGGGGATGATAGATAATTAACTAATGACAGGTGGAACCAAAAATGGGCAAAAGGAAAACTCAACAGAAACAGATGTTACAGTATATTTATGCAATTGATTATGTACAATTGTCTGCGGTTTCCTACGTTATCAATTGCTAATGTTTTCTCCATCAGAGCGTGATTCATCTTATGTTGCTCAAATATGGTTCTCTGACAAATAGACCTTACCCCGCACAACATCTGTCATTATTTCAGCACATTAGCCATTCATTGCTACTGTAGTTACAGCTAACAGGGAATGTTCTCGTAACTTTGGCTAACGTTCTCTAAAGGTTCTCTCAAAGTTATCAAAACCGTTCTTGCAGTAACGTTAGTAGAACGTTTTGTTAATGTTATCTGCCCTTGTTAAACTTACTAAAATCATTAGCATAAAATCATTATCATTGCCTTGTTAGTGGAACGTTTTAAAAATATTATTAAAAATGTGTTGTAGCGTTTGAATGCAATCAAGATGTTCGATCAGGTTTTAGGTATCGTAAACTTTCCCTCCTCCTTTGTTGTAACGAAATTAATGTACAAAAAAAACAATCCTTTAACACTTTGCATTCAGAAAGAAACATGCTATCTACTCTTTCTGTCTTTCTGCCAATGTAAACAAAACAAAACCAATGATGTGGACATTTTCTAAAACACTTCATTCGCTACTGTTTAGAATGGCCCACAGTGGCCTGATTTTCTCAGATTTGTCTCTCCCCGTTTTACTGGCAGTTGACAGACAATGTTTCTCCGTAAGCCAGGACTGAATATAGAGGTAAGGGTCAAACGTGGAGAGGGGGGCCATTAAGGTCAATGAAAAGTACAACAGAAAGGCTGCTGGCTTGAAGGCATCTGTGGCAGTGGCATTGTGGGCAGAGTCTCTTTCACACTCAGAAGAACTTTGTTTCAGAACCCAGTAGATCTGTGAAGTCATTTAGAGGTCACAGAAGTTGGCAGACCGTCTCCAAAGTGTGCACGGCACGTCAAGCACTTTTGCCATTAGATGCAATGACTTTCTGTCTGCTGCGAGCACTGCACAACAAGCCTGCTGCTGTTCCAGAAATCTCTCAATCATTTTGAAAGTAGACCCCCATCTCGTCACTACATCATGAATGAGTGATTTTTCAGGAATGTTCAGGGGTGCTTGATTCTTCTTTCCTTTCTTCTCCAGCTGCAAGAGAATCCCTTTACAAGATGCCTGCATGCTCGTATAGCTGAGTCCACTCTTTGAATTTTGAGCCCTTTGGCTATAGCTAGATTTAGGCTATGGCCAAAACAGCCAAGCCAAACAAAGGGTAACCTAACCCTTGAAATGCTTTTTTCATGTAGGCTGCATTATCTGTTGTGACGCTAGACAAATGGTCCCTTGTGATGCTCCACCCCTGCAGAATGTTTTCAGAGAATTCCAAGCCTGCTGCTGTTCCAGAAATCTCTCAATCATTTTGAAAGTAGACCCCCATCTCGTCACTACATCATGAATGAGTGATTTTTCAGGAATGTTCAGGGGTGCTTGATTCTTCTTTCCTTTCTTCTCCAGCTGCAAGAGAATCCCTTTACAAGATGCCTGCATGCTCGTATAGCTGAGTCCACTCTTTGAATTTTGAGCCCTTTGGCTATAGCTAGATTTAGGTTATGTCCAAAACAGCCAAGCCAAACAAAGGGTAACCCTTGAAATCCTTTTTTCATGTAGGCTGCATTATCTGTTGTGATGCTAGACAAATGGTCCCTTGTGATGCTCCACCCCTGCAGAATGTTTTCAGAGAATTCCAAGATGTTGTCAGCTGTGTGGTCCTCTGGAAAAAAAAACAGCTTTGAGGCAGAAGAACATTTAGTTAAGAACATTCTGCTATCTTCATTAATTTCAAAAACCAATGTTTCTCCATAACTTGAAAAGGCATCATGTCTTTGGCAATAAAGTGAGGTCCTTAGCATGTTTAGATGTGGGTGCATAAGCGATTTGTTTCTCAAACGTTTGCTGAATTGTGGGTTTGACCTGCAGCTTTTGATGTGGATGGTTCTTTGCTGCTGGAGATACTGCTGCCCTAAAAAGAAGAAAAATAAAGACTGGCATGTTAATTTGAACCTAAATCTGTAATTACAGTTATTTACTTAATCTTTTAATTACTGTACTCTTACAAAATGTGTGTTGTTTTGGTTATACACTGGATTTAACAAAAGTAGGACAATGAATTACATGATTTCATTAATTTATTTTATGTAAAAACATACTACTGTTAAGAATATCATCAAAATAATGCTCTAAAATGTTATTTCAGTCTTGATGCACATACACATTAGGAGAGAGAGAGCACGAGCGTTACACACACACAGTTTGTATGTTTTTTAAATGTCGTGATTTTGAACAGATGTTAACAATGGCAGGAGGCTTAAAAGTAAAGGCGTGATACCATCTAAATATAATTATTGTACTAAATCGCAGAAACGTAGTACTTTAGTCTGCTATTCCCCACTCTGTCAAATAACGTGAGGGAGGAAACTAGTTGACGTTAGCTAGTTAATTAGCCAATGCTATCTGCCTCGGTAGGAAGCCAAATAGTATTTAAACAGTGTGAAACACGCCAACTCTTTTAGATGTTTGCAAAGGTTCATTTCAAGATGGCGTTAACTTACCTTGAATTTGGCGAAGAGTGATGGGTGGTGCTCCCATAGATGGGATATCATATTTGACGTATTGCCTCCTCTAGCAGCCACTCTTTTTAAACATGTCTTACAAGTTGGATGTCCTTCCTCCTCCAAGCCATGGCCGTGTTTTCGGTACCTCAAAAATTCCCATACTGCAGACTTTGTCTTTTTTGACGGGGGGGAAATTCCAGTGATTCACCTCCTTCGGCCATCATCACACAGGTGACGCTCACTGACTGCTCGCACCAACCGGAGGGAGAGGGGCCATGTGACTTGTTACGCTCTTCTGCACACAACTGAGGGAGTCCTGCACTTTCCGTCTTTAAAAAACTGCATACCGCAGGAACGGTATAACAGAACATTTTAGTGGTTTTAAAACCGTGACTTTTCCAAACTGAAACCGGTTATCGTCTCATGCTTACCTGAATCTCTCTAGCAAGTGGCCATTTGCAAAGAGCTAGATTGACAGGCTATCTGACCAATCATAACACAGAATTCGCCATCTTGCCCAACAAACAATTCTGACAGGAGTGTAGATTAACTTTGATAGGCTTAAACTTGAAAAACTGTACTGATGTCTTTCCACGGTGGAAATGAAATGCGTTCTGATGTTCATTCATGTTTATTTTGTGCCTTAAGTACATGTGAAATCGGTTCACGCGCCACTTGAACTGAGGAACAAAATTGTATTTATTTTTTGAACGCCTCTGTGATATTTAAGTCTTTTTGTAGACTTACAGCTGTTGAAATTGAATTTATTGCTTTTACATGCTTCAAGGACCCAAGGGTATCCTACTTTCTGCAGAGTGAAGGCACACGTGATTTTTGAAGTTGCTCCTTTTTTTAAACATCTTACCACACTCAGAGCATTCTGGCAGTTTCTCGCCAGAATGAGACTGCATATGTCTTTTCAGATCTATTTCTTTTGTGTATCTCTTTTCACACTGAAGACATGGGAAAGGCCTTTCTTTAGTGTGAACTCTCGTGTGGATATCAAGGGTTCTTTTATGTCTGAAACTCTTTTCACACAGGGGGCAGGAGAAAGGCTTCTCTCTGTTGTGAATCCTCATGTGGACTTTAAGGCTTCCTTTCCGAGTGAAACTATTTCCACACTCTTGGCAGGTGAAAGGCTTCTCTCCGGTGTGAATTCTCACGTGGTCTGTAAGACTTCTTTTTTCAGTGAAACTTACTCCACACTGTTGGCAGGTGAAAGGCTTCTCTCCGGTGTGAATTCTAATGTGACTCTTGAGGTTTCCTTCATGTGTGAAAGTCTTTCCACACTGATGACACAAAAAAGGCTTCTGTCCAATGTGAGTTATTATATGCCTTTTAAGGCGTTTCATGTCTTTGAAACCCATTTTACACAGATGACATATAAAACAGCTCTCTCTTAAATGAATCCTCATGTGCTTATTAAGGCTTCCTTTACGTGTGAAACGTTTTTTACACTGATCACATGTGAAAGGCTTCTCTCCAGTGTGAATTCTCATGTGAGTCTTAAGATTTCCTTTTCGTCTCAAGGATATTCCACAGAGTTTGCAGGTGTAAGGTCTTCCTCCAGTGTGAAGACTCATGTGAGTATAAAAGCTTTCTTTATGTGCAAAACTCTTTCCACACTGACTACATGCAAACGGCTTCTCTCCAGTGTGAGTTCTCAAGTGATTCCTGAGACTGCTTTTTCGTGTAAAGCACTTTCCACACTGTTGGCAGGTGAAAGGCTTCTCTCCGGTGTGAATTCTCACGTGGTCTTTAAGGTTTCTTTTTTTATTGAAACTCTTTCCACACTGTTGGCAAACTAAATGAGTTTTCGTACCAGCCTTCTGAGCACTTTTTTGTGAGGAAGTCTTCACAGTCTGTGAACAACTAAAAGATTTTCCTTCAGTTATGAAATCATGATGTTTCTCAATCAGAACTTTCTCTTCGTTTTCATTCAGATCTTCACTCTGCTCTTTCAGCGCAATCAAGTCTAAAGCAAAAAAAGAGAGACAAATACATGTTAACCCCAGGTTAAACTTTTTTCAAAACCATCAATCTTGTTGTAAGTACAGATAACAGGGTGAAGCATTACAATGCCATTGTGACCATTCTGTGTGTCCATTCTATGGTGGACACACCCCATTCAGAATTTGAATAAAAGTTTCGTTTTTCATGGATTGGACAAAATATATGTCAGAATAGATTTCAGAAGCACCGACAGTGATTTGATTTTGGAACAGAGCATCCTTCCGGAGCTCTACGGTGGGAGTCGAGACCGGTTTGTAGCGCAGTTGTCTTTCCATCCTTCTTTCTTATATGTGTATATATATATTAGTGCTGTCAAACGATTAATCGCATCCAAAATAAAAGTTTTTGTTTACAGTGTACTGTGTATATTTATTATGTAAATATAAAGCCACACATACAGCATATATTTTGAAAATATTTACATGTGTATACATTTATATTCTTATATTATAAATATATTTAATATATAAACAACCTATATTTTTCTTAAATATATGCATGCGTTTGTATTTATATATTATAAATAGACGTTTCGCTTTTTGCCCATTTTCGATTATCCAGGAGTGCCGCGTTGCTAAGACGGCGGCGGTCGGCTCCGCCCACTTTAGACTTAAAAAATGTGACGTCACAGATCCATGTTTTTTTTTTTTTACAGACTGATTATTATGAGATTTTTTTTTTTGTCACACCATAGGACAAATTTATGGTACAGTTCAGTAATAATGTTTAAAAAACAGTGAAAGAATTGACGAAGTTAGTGACCCTTTACATTTTCTCACAGATCAGACTTCATATATGCATTTCTTTTCAAAAAAGATATTTTACAAAATAGCATTTTTTACTGCCTATTTGTCGACTATCCATATGTATTATTTAAATTATGAATTTTTATTTAATGCATGACACAAATGGAAGTAACATCTCAGCTGCACTTTAAGGTAGCATTAGTATTTTTCTGGTCTGACCTCAACATGTCCAAATAAAACCACTTAATCCAGAAGACTCATAATACATTCTTCAAAAAATATCACTCATATCTTTAGATTTTAATAAATATCGAATGAAAACCAACCTATGTGTTCCTCAGCATCTTCTTGTTTCAGACTGAATGCTTCTTCAATCTTGATATCTTCACTCTCCTCTTTAATAAACTCCATCTTTATAACAGTGTGTCATATTTCAGTTTCTTCCCCAGGAGTTTTTCTGTGTTTGGACAATCTGTCATGATTAAAATGAAAAATATATCCAAGTTCAGTAGTCAGTGCAGTTAAAAATAACAATAATACCACTACAAATGAATAAAAGAACACTAATCATAGACTTCATATGCATTTGTTTAGGTACTGAATGACCTGTACATTACATTTATTAGAGTAAGCAGGTTCAAAAAGCACCATTTATCCATCATTACTCAACACTGTAGATTGGTTCAGGGCTAATAATTTCATTTTAATGTCAGAAACGGTGGCATCTCATGCCAGAAAAGAGAAGAACAGCGGAAAACAATGAATAAACCTGTTTTCACAGAAAGAGCATCTTCAGAGGAAAACTATCTAATGTTTCTTTCTCCATCACTCTTTGACAGCTTGCAATAAAATTATTCACGAGCGGCTTTTCTTCAAATAACGCGCATTAACGTCCGATGAAGCATTACAGTCTTACGTGAAATAATAAACCGCTGAAAATATCCCGCACGGATAGCGTTGAGTTGAACACTTTGACAGATAATAAAACAAACCTGTCTTCAGACGCAGGAGCGCGGCGCAGCCTCATGACGTCACAGCACCACACACCAAAATAAAAGTCCTGTCAAAAGTTGATTTAATGAATTGTGTAGCTCATTTAGTATTTAAGGGTCTTTCTAAAAGGCGAAACAGGCATGTTTATATCCAGAAACCATTTATAGCAACCAATAATAAAAAAAATATTAGGGCCACAGATTATTCAAAAACAAAAACAACAAATAATAAGAAATGTGTTATTGTTGCATTCGTTTGGTTTTGTGCTGATTCTACCGTGTTTTTCCTGGAGGCTGTTTCATAAAACAAGTTTACCAAATAAGCCAGGTTTATTTGAGTTAGACTTATTTTGAACCAAATCAAATGACAATAAGTCAGACTAACTGAAATAAGCCTGGCTTATTTGGTAAACTTGTTTTATGAAACAGGCCCCAGGTTTATTTGAGTTAGTCTGACTTATTGTCATTTGTGCCGCACCAAACCTTTAAAGTGCAAAGCATTACATTCCTGTGGAAATGCAGTTATTTACTGTTATAAAAGTTGTTTTGTCCACTTATAACTTAACTTCAGATGTTATTGAATACAGTACCTATATTTCCTATAATAGATATTCATTACAGTGTTTTAATTATATGAGTGTTTTTGATACTTCATCATCACTACACGTGTGCTTACAAACTATTTATTAATATTTTCTCTTAAATTGTATTTTTGCTGCACAGTTGATTTTATCTTGTTTTCTCCTGGCCATGAATCAATTCATCACAGTAATTGCTCAAACTTGTATCCTTTGTTTGCTTTTACTTAAAAAAAAAAAAAAGCCTAGGAGAAACCAAAGCAGAACACAGTATAACATCTAGGCTGCATTTACACTGCAGGTCTTGATGACCAATTTATTGTATTTTTTAATATACGTTATGAACAGAACTGTGATATTTCAAACATACTGGAATACTTTAGAGGCGGAGCGAAGGCAGAGCGGTGTTTCTGATATCAGTGAGCGAGGAGCGGGAAATGGTGAATGGAGCTGGAGCAGAGTGATTATTAAATGCTTGGAGCGCAGAGGGGAAATTGTTGATGCTCCACTCCGCTCACATACTCTGTTAGCCCACGATGATGAAAGGCATAAGAAGTGATGGTCAGGGTGAGTATATGATGGTACAGCTATAACCGACTACATATCCATGGAACACCATACTGCATTAGCCAATTTATAGTTTCCGTCAGTGTGCCTGTCAGAGGAAATGGCAATGGTGGGTCACTTAGCTCCTCACCTTGTTTGTTGTTTGAACCGTAGACTGTAAAATAAAAGATGGATGACGTGTCTCCACTTCCTTCCTCTGATGCCAAAGCATCTCAGTATGGCCGCTGCCATCTTGAGTCAATGACGTCATTTGGAGCCAGAGTCTGCGCAGTAGTGTCGTGAGGTGGAGCCGTGGTATCAAACTCCTGCCCAAACTCCCACAGACCCAAACAACCATGCCCAACTTCTCATTGACTGCCCTATACCGAAGGCTTGCTGAAATAGGGTAAATACAACAACTAACGACTTAAATGTAAAAACACACAATAATATACTATATACTGAAAAACAGTAGTGACGTAGGCTATTTTTTTAATCATTTCAAATGAACAACTAGTCTACCACAGTGTCTGGGGCAGTTTTAAGTTAGCATCATACAGTTTATGGCGAGCACATGCGTATAAAATAAATATATTCGAATGGACTGTTGGTTTAAATTTCTGTTATCTTCATTTTAGGAGTAGAAATGACATTAACAAATGTCACAGCCACCACAATGGCCAAAAGTAAGTATAGCATAAAAAATACATGGAAATAAATGTTGTTTATCTGCTGTTCCCCATCATGGCTAATGTTAGGCATGTTATCTTATCTAATAACATTTATTAATTAGCTTATAAAGCCCATATTTAACGCTACCTAAAAAAACTCAGTGATCCATCAGATCCTGTAGGTCGGTTAGTAGTTTACTGCTGAACAACTCTTTGTTGTTCAAAATTTTGTCGGTGTGAAATAGCGGTCGCCGTGATTTTTCCAAGTAAGACGTGTTCCTGCATCAACATTTTTTGTTGTCATAGACGATGTCTGGACTAACTTTTTTTTTTTCTCTCGATGTATATTAGAAAATTTGTGAAATATTTGCCGTCACGTAATACTCAATGACGTTGAAAAGGTCACGGTTGACTTACGCGGAAGTACCGAGTCAGTGTTTACAAATGTGCGGAAGGAGGACCATATACACATATTCAAATGCGTATCCTGGGTGTTTTAATATTAAAAAGCCTACTGACTCGGTACTTCCGCCTACCTCAACCGTGACCTTTTCCACGTCATTGCGTATTACGTGACGTCACGAACGCGCATCACAGAACAGCGCAAGGCGAGCATTTGTGCTTATAAAACAAACTTTTTTATTTATTTTTGAAATGACCGATCGCTTCGCTAGATAACACCCTTATTCATCGTCAGGTATCGTTTAAAGCCCTTTGAAGCTGCACTGAAACTGTCATTTGAACCTTGAACCGTTTGGGTCCCATTGAAGTCCATTATATGGAGAAATGTTTTCATCAAAAAGAAGTCGCTAGGAGGGTCTGAAAAGTCGCTAAATCTAGCGACAAAGTCGCTAAGTTGGCAACACTGGTTGTGAGGAGGTGCGGAGCCTCAAAATAGCTTATAGTGCTGTCTGCTGCATTTTACTCCTGTCTTTGTTTACTTCCGGGAGCACCGTTGGAATTTTCCCGCACGTTCTTTCTGACCAATCGAAAAGCAGTTTAGGGAATGCATTCAAAGACACATCTAGCCAACAAGTGAAGCGGATGTTGTCACGTGACTGCATTTTGGTTCATTTCAGCTGGTTCGGACCAGAGCAAACAGTGTGGTGTGAAAAGGAACCAAAACGGCTAAAAATAGCTACAATGTATAATTGTGAACAGATGTGAAAGCACCCTTAGAGTGAATGAAAATAGAAAACGTACAGTGAGAATTTTTATTTGAAATGTTTATTTTGTCATTAAAATAATTTTCTCTTTGTTCATTGTATTATATACTGCACAATTCTTGTTACTTTTGAAAAAAAATTAATTTAAAAATGAAATGTAGTAATTTGAACACAAAAAAGTATTTAAAAAATATGAAATATAAAAATGGTCAAGAAACTAACTTAAAGGGTTAGTTTACCCAAACATGTCTCTTTCCCCCAAATCATTTACTCACCTTGAAGTTGTTCCAAACCTGCATGAGTTTCTTTCTTCTGTTGGACACAAAATAAAATATTTTGAATAATACTGGTAACCAGGCAGTTGACTGTAGCCTTTGACTTCCATAAAAGGAAAAAAAATTCTATGGAAGTTGTAATTTCTCTTTTTTGTCTGACTGGTTTATATATGCTGACGGCTACGAGTTGCGGGTCAGGACAACAATGTCTCAGTCCAGTAACTGCTTCAAATCTTGTTTATTGATCGTGCATGAATATTGTGTGGTTCTGTAACAAATTAAACAAATACAAACATGAGTGAATAAATATATATAACAATTGACATGTATCAACTAGTAAACAAATGAATAACTAATGGAAACTATTACGCTGTAACACTGTACTGCAGCTTAACTTCAAACTGCCTAAATTACTATGTAAATTAACTCAAACACAAAGCATATAGAAAGTGCGCTGATGTGCATGCGTCGTTCACGTGCACGCGGCTACTGCTGCTCATGTGGTGTTGCTGATGTAGTAAACAACTCAGAACGCCTACATGCTGTTATACTATAACCGAGTCATTTTGCTTTTAGATAAATACACATATGCATGTAACATGAATGTTAAATGACTCAAATAACAGCTGACTGACGATAACGCAGTCACATAACATCATCAAGTGTAAACATCTGCATGTAACTGTCGTATTCAGTGTTATACATGTCAAACAGTTACTTGTATACACACTCGGGTACTTACATCGTGATGCACGCACACATACACACAATCGATGTACACTTTGAAGATATAATTCACTCGTTTCCTCTCTAAACTATATAATGCACAGCCGAACTCTCTGTGTTCTACCACTCACTTTCCCGCTCCATCACCTAGCGAACCCGAGCGCGAACTTTTTGCACAGTCCATTTCAGTCTGAATGATGGGGGTGTTCGGGAAAGTCCATGTTTCGGGGGGATATTTTCTACAGCCGCCCCCAAATTCACAGTGTGAATTTGATCTAGCTAGTCATTAAGAGGGGGTAGACGTATAATTTTGGCAACAGGTCGAATGTAGGTTTTGTCTTTCACCTGTATTTCTGCAGATCTGATTCTCTTATCAGTTCCAGGAAAGACCTGAACAATCTTCCCCACTGGCCACAAAGCACGTGGCAGTTGTTGGTCCACGATCATAACAGAATCACCAGTCTGCAGATCGGTTCCCTCCGTTTTCCACTTCTGCCTAATCTGAAGGTTTGGTAGGTAGTAACGGATAAAGTGCCTCCAGAAGTGGTCAGCTAGGAGCTGACTATGCTTCCATCTCCTACGGCTTAAGAGATCAGAATCGTGGTATACAACTTGAGGTAATGAGGCATCCCGCCGCCCCATCAACAAGATGTTTGGAGTTATTGGGTCTGGATCAGCAATGTCTGAGGAGGTGTATGCAATGGGTTTGGAATTGAGAATACCTTCTATTTCTATAAGGACTGTCCTCAGTACTTCTTCGCTGACTGTCTGGGCGCCGAGTGTAACTTGAAGTGCATTCTTTAAAGAACGTATCTCCCTTTCCCAACATCCACCGAAATGGGGTGCACTGGGTGGATTGAAGAGAAATCTTATCTGTTGGCTGGCGAGGTGGGTTTGTAGTTCAGGATGAAGGGCCATGAAAGATTCCCTTAATTCCCTTTCTCCTCCTTTGAAATTGGTACCCTGGTCTGCTAGGAGTTCATAGGGTTTGCCACGTCTGGCGATGAATCTCCGTAGAGCCATTAAGAAGGAATCAGTGTCCATACTGGTAAGTATATCAATGTGGACTGCACGTGAGGTCATGCATTTAAAAATGATTCCCCACCTCTTTTCGTGCCTGCGTCCCACCTTTATAGTGTATGGTCCAAAACAGTCTACACCTGTTGAGTAGAAGGCTGGTTGATGGATTCTAAGCCTGGCGGGAGGGAGGTCTGCCATTCTGGGAGGATGTGGTTGGCCTCGCCACTGTTGACACGCTGTGCATTGCCGTTGGTGACTTTTGACTGCTGCTCGTCCTCGTAGCACCCAGTACTTTCTCCGAAGCTCAGCAAACACCCTTTCGGGCCCTGGGTGATGCAGCCGGTGATCATAATCTTTGATTATCAGTCTGGTAATGGGGTGATGTGGGTCAAGAACAATAGGATGTATGGCGTCTTCTTCTGACTCACTGTACCGACGAAGGCGGCCGCCAACCCGTATGAGTTCTGAGAGATTGTCGAATTCAGGTGCTAAACAGAGCAGTCTGCTGGTTTTCGGCAGGGGTTTATTTGATCTTAAACACAGTAGTTCCTCTGCAAAGCAGTTGGTTTGAACTTGGCGCAGGGCTGCCAACTCTGCCTCTTTGTAGTCATCTGCTGTTGGTGTATTGTCATGCTGAATATAGGTTTTTAGCAGATCTGCGAGGGTTGAGTACTGCTGTGGGTCTATGGTTGGCGGAGAGGTGGCTGTTAAACCACAAAAGGCTGACTTTCTCAGTTCGTTGTCATGGTTAGTGGTTGTTAGTGGCTGCATTTCTGGCCATCTATCAGGAGTTTGGCTGAGAAATTTTGGCCCGTTGTACCATCTACTTTCTCGTCCTATGTCACGAATAGATCTGCCCTTTGTGATATCATCTGCAGGGTTATCCTGTGATGGTACATATCTCCAGGTATCAGACTCTGTGAGTTCCTGTATCTCTGCCACTCTGGTGCCCACGAATCTCTGCCACTCTGGTGCCCACGAACACTTTGAATCGACAGGATTGTGACAGTAGCCAGTTAAGCACAGTTGTGGAGTCAGACCACAGAGTGATACTATGGATGGGCAAGGTTAGCTCTGTTCTCAAAACCTTAGCTAGCTGTGCGCCAGTCAGTGCAGCACATAATTCCAAGCGAGGGATGGTTTGCTGTTTTTTAGGAGCTACGCGGGATCTGGCGGTAATGAAGGCTACTTCCACTCCTCTCTCTGGGTTTTCAGTTCGCAAGTATGCAACTGAACCATAGGCTTGTTCAGAAGCATCGCAGAAAACATGTATCTGCCTTAGACTGGTGGGATGATCAAGATCTTCACTACAGTAACACCTTGGCCAGCTGATGCACTGTAGATTGTCTAGCTCATTCTCCCAGGCTTTCCATGAGCTTAGCAGTTCCTCAGGCAATCGAGGGTCGTCCCACTCTCTTTTCTTGTCCCATAACCTCTGCACAATCACTTTAGCTCGTGTCGTGAATGGCACAATGTAGCCGATGGGGTCATACTGGCTAGCTAGGACATGATATATGCTCCGCATAGTTGGAAGGGGGTGGTCTGTGTAGCGGGGTTTATAGGAGAGGGTGTCTGATAAGCAATGCCAGTGTAGACCAAGAGTTGACTCCTGTGCGTTCTGATGACCTTCACTAATCCATTGGATGCTGCTTTGAGACTGAGCCTCGACTGGCAGGTGACTGATGACTGATGGATCGTTGCTCGCCCACTGTCTTAGGTCAAAACCTCCAGAACTTAAGAGGCTGCGGAGTCTGTTGACAAGGTCTTTGGCCATTTCACTTGAGGAGAAACTTTGAAGGCAGTTGTCAACATAGAACGATTTCTCCACTGACACCCGTGTGTCCACTGTCTCACTGTGATCCTGAACATGCTTCTGCAAAGCGAAGGTAGCACAGCAGGGACTACATGTGGTTCCGAAGGGAAGCACCTGCCATTCATATACTTCTGGAGGCTTATCTTTCTGTAAATCTCTCCATAAGAATCGCAGCAGTGGTTTGTCTTCAGGTAGAAGGCATACCTGATGAAACATACCGCGAATGTCGCTGCTAACTGCAATAGAATGTTCTCTGAAACGTAGTAGAACTGCCAGGAGAGAAGGACTGAGCGTTGGACCAGGTAGCAAGAACTCATTCAAATTGTGGCCTTTGTATGTGAATGAGCAGTTAAATACGACCCTGTTCTTCCCGTTATGCTCTACCATATGGTGTGGTATGTACCAGATTTCGCTGGATTCTTCCACTTGTTCAGGGGTAAGTTTAGTGATGTATCCAGCTTGCTGTAACCTGTTCATCTCTTCCTGGTATGCTGCTGCTTGATCAGGTTTCCTTTCCAGACGATTTTCAATTCCTCTTAACTGTGGCAGCACAGCTACTTTGGGTGCATGAAGGCAAGGCATATCCTTAGCCCGCAGTAGAGGAGTTGCATAGCGCTGGACTCCATTAACTTCCATTCTCACTGTTTTCGCTTGAAGAAGCTGGATGGACTCCTGGTCTTGTCGTGACCTTGTCAGCACTTTCTCATTCTGATACGGGAGAATATCCGTTTTCCATAGTTTCTCCACATCAGCATACAGGTTGTCAATGGGTCGCAGACTGGTGAAGAGACACTGCTGAGGGGAAAGTCTGGTGATTATTTCTTGTGCTGGACCCTGTAATGTCCATCCGAGGCGGGTTCTCACAGCAGCAGGGCCCCCAGGTGGGCCTAATCGGACCGGTTCGATGGGTGTTATGAGGTGAGGGCAGTCAGAGCCGATAAGAATGACGGGTTTCACCTTCTGAAGATTCTGTAGTGGCAGGCCAGCAAGGTGCTTGTACCTTTTCTGGAGTACTTGGACTGGGTATGTGTGCTCTGCTAAACCCAGGCTATTAGCTGTGAATGCACTCCGTATCTTGAACACCTTTCGAGGGTTATCTATTGAAGACACCATGAAGGTCACGGCCGCCCCATGGATGGTCTGTGTCTCTTGCCTGACTGCGAAGTGCTAATTCCTCTGGCTGACCCTTTAGTTTCAGCTTCTGAACGGCATCATGAAGAATAATGGTCCGCTCTGACCCATCATCAAGCACAGCATATGCCTCCATAGCTTTGCTGCCATTTCTGAGTAGAACTTTGGTCACTTTTAACAGGATCTTACTGTCACAAGTGGGACGATCAACGTATAGTACCGCACTGGCTGGAACGGATTCTTCCGTTGTTCTGCTTTGATCATTCACCTCATGTAGTGCCACCAGGTGCTTCCTGTTACAGGTTTGACAGAGGGCTTTCAGAGTGCAGTGGGCTGCCTGATGACCACGTCCACAGCGCCAGCATCTATTTTGACTTTTAATCCAAGTCACCTTCTGTTCTTTGGTGAGTAGCTTAAAGTTCTCACAATTGTTCAGGAAATGCCTGTTGCTATCACAATATGGACAGTAAGCATTCACCCTTTCTCCCTTAGCGGCAACTGGTTTCTGTTGATCAGCTGGTAGTACTGAAGTGGCCTTTGATTTCTCTGTTCCAAGGAGAATGGCAGTGGGCCTGCGGGTTTGCTTGAAGTCTCTCCTTATTTCCTTTCTCTGCACTGATGACACTTGTCTGGATTGAGGGGTGTAATCTGCATGATCTCCCTGAACCTGGAGCTCAAATTCAAGCCATTCTGCAAAGTCTAGTAAGGTAGGAATGGTTATGCCAAGAGGGTATGTGTACCTCTTAAAACTGGATCTGATATCATGTGGCAATTTGCTCATAAGTCTGGAAACATGTGACCCACACTCCAGCTCGATTGTTCCTTTCTGACCTAGCTGTTCCAACATACTGACCAGAGAGCGTACATGGAGCCCAAACAGACGAAAAGCTTTCGCATCTCCACTACGAATGTTTGGTCCATCCATCAAATCTGCTATGCGTTGTAAGGCTAACTGGTGGGGTTGGCCATACATCTTGGTAAGTGCTCTCATGGTGTAAGTAAATGGAAGCCTTGAATTACTATATGAGT
Organism: Barbus barbus; assembly: GCF_936440315.1. Classification (NCBI taxonomy): domain Eukaryota; kingdom Metazoa; phylum Chordata; class Actinopteri; order Cypriniformes; family Cyprinidae; genus Barbus; species Barbus barbus. The sequence continues at coordinate 5,484,727 of NC_136731.1, read as the reverse complement.
CTGACACAAGAAGTGCTTCCTCCAGCTTCAGGTGGTCTGTCAGTATCTGATATTTAAAGTGCTCTGTTGCATCCTCAGGCAGAATATTCTCCAAAGCTATCCTCAATCTTGAGAATTCTCTAGGATCAGGAGATGTCAAAAAGGGAATGGTTGGAGCAGGTCCTCTGTATGTTTTCTCCTGAAAGAGTGAAGGCTGGTCATACTCTTGTCTGCGATCAGGGCGAGCAGGTGGCATCCGCTCATGTGCTCGTGCTGAAGTCTCAAACTGATAAGACGGAAGGCACTGAGAGAATGGAGGATCTCTAGCGTGGAACTCTTTGCTGTGATGTGCTTGTGACGATACTCTCTCATCAATTAAGGACGTAATGTCCATACTCCTGAAGTTCTCAGTTAACTCGGGGCTATCATCGATCACAGCTGGCTGCAGTTCTCTCGTGGAAGCAGGCGGTGGCGCCCTAATCCGGGGGGCTGGCTTCGGGCGGTATGGTTGTGAAACTGCTGGACTCACCCCGGGAATAAAGGGCTCTGAGGACGGCACTGGTGAAGTCGCTGGCTTAGATGGAGCTCCCCATTCTGCTTTAAGGCTTTGTAACTCATGGTGTAACATGGCATTCTGCCAGCGCATCTCCTTTAAGGTTGAGATGATCTCTGGGAGCTGACTGGTTTGTCGCCGCAAATCTGTATTCTCTTGTTGCATTGCGTACAGCATAGATTTGAGCTCTACTAGTAAAGTAGTAGTTATACAAATGGTATTCAATTCACCAAAAAACTATGGTTCCTACTGTCACGAATCCTGGCCATGCTCTTCCGTTAACTCGCCACCAGATGTCACTCACTCACCACATGGACTCTTACACCACACAGCACACTGGACTGCACTTCCCACAACCCATTGCACTGACACACAGCTGATTTCACTGATCACCCTATCACACACACTATTTAAGCCATGGACTTCCTCAGCAGCAGGGCCGAGTATTCTGTTACGGGGCTGACGAGACGTGAGACATGCGGATCCATATGCAAAGCTTTATTATAAAACATGGTCAGAAAACAGGCCGGGTCAGACAGTGGCAAACAGGTATGGCCTCCGTGGCCGGGAGGGTTGATCAAATTAAATAAAACCACTTCTCATAAAGAACAAGAATATGGTCTTCTTTTTAATGAAATATCAATGGTTATATAGGCTAATTATGCATTCTTTATAGCAACTTGTTTATCATTCTTTCAAGCAGACATGTTTATTTCTATAAATAAATTTAGATGAATCTTTAGGGATACTAAAGTTTTTCAGTCAAGAGCAGGGAGTGATTGTATGTCTTTCTTTTGTTGCTTGATTAACATCAATGACTCGGACAATAGCAACTAAATTAGGCTGCTATCCCTTTAAAACCGAATGCACGGTGACGGATGCAATGTACTGATACACGTTCTCCCTACTGTTTACATTCACAGCTGTGTTCACGTGAATACGGATATTTCGACATCATTTTGTATGTATTTCTCCGTTCATGCGACGTGAAAGAGTACTCGTGTGCTGTGAGACGCGGTTTCTGTGTGTATGCTTCAGTGTCTGCGCTCAGAAAACATGACCGAATTGAGTTCTCTCTTGCGTCGTCAGATTTATGCACATGTCTGCTCTCCTCTTACTCCCACATATTGACATTTTTTAATGTTTATGTGCCGTGCAGCAAGTGTATTTTAGCTTATGTCCCGCCGGTTCATGTTTGCATCTAACCTTCTATGCAGCAGATTCGTTCTGAATGAATCTCTTCCCAAATTGTCCCTCCCTAACATTTTAGATTAGATAGATATGTCATAATTTTTGTCATTCAAAAAGAGTTTTCGTTCATTATCGTCTCGTTATCGTCAGTGAAAAAAATGTTGTTGATGAAAATTATGATAAAGTATTCGTCAACGAAATGGTTGAGAGTGACTCTTGAAGGACCAGCACCACATCCTCTTGTACCACTGTTTGAAGAATTTATCTTCCAGAATAGCAGTAAGTTTTAGGAGCTCATTTTTAGTCAATCTCTGCAAGACAGACTTTTCAGGATAGGAGATGGACTAAAAATGAACTCCCAAAACTTACTGCGACATGGAGCTAAGGAGAAAATGTAGAACTTGAAAAATAAGAAAAACAGCTTAGTGGAACGCGTTTACAGTTTAAAAGCAAATAGAAAGTCCTATTTTTTATTTCTTTTCTTTATATTTATTTGCAAATTTGCACATGTACAATGTTTAAAATGTTCATGACATATTAAAAAAAAAATATTGAAATTGAGCACCTGCATTCCTCTAGGTCAAAGATGAAAAAAATGGGATTTACAAAATAATTTTGACTTGAGTTGTTTATTAATGAGTAACGTCTCTATTGAGAGAACATGCTCATTTTTAATGTTAACAGGTTTACAGTGTTATTACAACATTTAACCACTTTTTATTAATTTAAAAATGGTGAAATTCTTTCAAATTTAAATCTTGTACAAGAACTACAGCAAAAAACAGTTTAGTTTTTTGTAGTTTGCTGTTTTTCTAAAAATATTTTAGAAATTGTATTTGAATATTACCAGTATTAACTTCAATGGATTTCATTAAATTCTTCGAACACGACTACTCAAAACGGTCTACATTTATGAAACCTACACATTGAAAACATTATTACTCTGACATTTTTAATGTAAATGTTAAGTGTAAGTAAAATGTTTAGTACTGTAAGGTCTTTCATGACACTACATTCGCTGGCGTGTGAATTTGATAGGTGCTTGATATAAAATAAATGGTGCTTAAAAAGCCCTTGAAAGTCGTTGAATCTGGTGTTCATGAAAGAGTGGGAACCCTGGGTTGGCTGATTGCAAGGTAACGTAGAGATGGTACAATTCTGCAATCTAAATCTGTATCTAAAATATTGGTGTCATAAGCTTATTTATTGGAATACAAGATAACATAGGTCAAAAACAATGATAACAGCAACTATTTTATTTTTTATGGCAGGGCCAGTGAAAATGTTGGCAGGGCGAGTAGAAATCTGAACCACTGGCCCAACCGGGCCAGTAGAAAAAATCCTTAACGTTGCTCCCTGTATACACACCTCTTATCTTGTTAACTGCGTTGATTACTGATTGTACTCCTCTTGTGTTAATTAGGTTAATTATCTGAATGTGCTCCTCCCGAACTTTGTTAATAAAACATCATATAGAGACTACAAGCTAGCTAAAGCCGGCAAAAACCCCTCCCATGACGTGAATCCATGTCTGTTGTGAAGTGAATTTCACGTGTGAATGAAGTGAGTAAACTCAAAATGTTCAAGCGTCCAACTATGCGCGAAATAGCGTGATTGAGGCAATGGCAGCAGCGGATTATATGTCCCTCTCATGCTTCATGTTCCCAGCAAATGAGAGACAGGTCTTCCCTTTTCAACAAAGAACAGCAGACAAGGAAACTGTGTTGAGCAGTCTTCAGAAATCTTTCATGCTCAAATCATTGATTTATGCAGAAATGTGACTGACATTAGCGCAGTTAAATCCTGCATTGACATGACAACGTGAAAAAGCTATTGCTGGACTGAGAAGAGGATGAGGTAGAGATTTGTGAGAACAAATTAAGTTAGACGCAGATTCACAGAGCACACGCATAGCACCGAGCTTATCAGCTCATGAATATGTCTTGTTTCTGCCTTGTGTTTTGCAAGGCTGTTTTCGTTCGCATTCTCTTGTTTTATGCTTTTCTTTCTGCGTTTTCCTTATGTGTGCTGGATATAACCAAAGTAATAAAACTATGGTTAATGGGGTGCCTTCAGGCCTTTCCACACTGATCGCGAAAAAGCTAAACGAATTTCGCACGCGATGACATGCTGGAATAAAACAATAGCTTGCTATGGATGCTTCCACATAGACTGCGAACATTCGCACAACGAAAATGTGAATGTTTTTTTTTTTGTCGTCCAGTCCGACGAATCTTTTGACTTTCGCAAAGCACAGGCCATCCAATAAGATTTGAGCATTACATCACATGACCAGAGCAACTGCCGTTACCCAAAAGGTTGACGCGGTGGCGCTAAAAGACCGTATTGAGCACGAGCGTAAAAACACCGAAGTAGAGGATTTTTCCCGCAAGAGAGAAGAGTGTATGCTGAGTCCTTGTTATTGTTGGAATTTAAGAACAGACTATTTTCACATGTTCTTTATAACATTTCTGTGTTAGAGATGTTTAACACAGAAATGTGATCTGAAGAGCACCGTCCATTATCTTCCACGAGTGCGAGTGTTTATAGGTCAAACCTCATTCATCTAGACCTGTCAATCATGTAATCATGTCTCTTGCCCTTCCGTATATAAAACACATGAAATATGAAAGCAAATAGGTTTTCTGTATATGTTTTTATGCAGCTTGTGGTATTTTTGTTGGCTGAGATTTCTGTAGGTGTTGTAGCACAGTGGACACTTTGAAGACATCCTTCTACAAAACAAACACACATGGGGTTACATCATTCCTATAATAGTTTAAAGCAAAGTGGTTTCAAATCCATAACAAAAAATTACAATGCAAAAAAAACCCCAGCAATATCAGATTTTAGTTTTTCTCAGCATTATTACTTTTCATAATGACATCAGAGACGCTATTATTTTATTACTTATTTATGTATCTTTTTGGATGTAAAGGGGGGCACAGACCATGGTTGCAGCCAGTACTGCTTTTTTTCTAGCCCTTTGTTTGCACCGTGGGTGGGTGGGTTAGTTTCCAGTAAAGATTTATACCAAAATGAAGGGCTGAGACTACAGTACCCCGGTGCAGAAAACACTCACAGACACACACACACACACACACACACACTCACAGTTGTTGCACTATCCTTGTGGCAACTTCCATAGGCGTAATGGTTTTTGTACTGTACAGACCGTATATTCTATTGCCCTTCACCAACCTTACACCTAAACTTAGCCCTCAGAGGAGACTTTTTGCATTTTGAGATTTTCATAAAACTTATGAAATTCTGTTTATATCATTTTTAGATTTTTAAATATATATTTTACATATTTATGAAATTGTATGTTTAGGTTATAATTCAGTGTAACTTTAAAATTTATTTTTTACAAAATGTTGATTTTTTTTTATGTCTCAAATATATTGAATATTATCACTCAATCTGAAGCCTTAATATGCCCAAAATTTAAAGGTTTCACATGTAGGGCTCAGTTAAGAATCTCCATAGGATTCTATAGGCCCCTCTAGTGGTAGTAACAATAAAATGCTATTTTATGACTTTTTAATTTTATGACTAAATTTTTTAAATCAGGAGGACAAGTGCTCCTAATTACTAGAAGAAAAACGTGGCTTTTAAACTGGGTGTGTGACAGGTATGGGGTTTGGCCGAGGACAAATTTTCAATCAAAAGTTTTTTTTTTTTTGCTTTAATACCTGATTGAGCGATTTTGTATTTTTAACAAAAGAGCACAACTGCTCTAAGTTATGAACATTGCAAATAATACCATGTTTGAGAATATCAGTCAAATCAATAAATTTGCTTTCGCTTCTGTATGACTTTGAAGAACCAGTTCTGAACTACTACAGGATACTTTTGAAATAATTAAAAACAATTGTGAAATTAATTGACCATCATCACGAAGGGCTAATGACCGTGATTTTTCAGGCCCTTCAAATATTTTGCTTCGTTCAGGAAGAGGTGAATGGACAGGGCTGTCTGAGTTGGGAGTGGACAGGGATTTGTATTGGAGGAAGTGAATAAACAGGCCTGTCTTTGAGTTGGGAGTGGAGGGGACTTTACTCAAGAAGAGGTGAACAGGCAGGACTGTCTTCACCAAATTGGGAGTGGACAGGGCTTTGCATAGAAGGAAATGAATGGATGGGACTGTTTTCAAATTGGAGTACTGTACTTAAATGTTAAAAAACTGTACTTAAAGATTACATGAAAAAGTATCGTACTTAGTACTATATTAACGCCAAAAGACGGTTTGCACAAGCTGTTAGTAAATCTGCCCTTGATCAGGCTGCCTCTGACATGATACTCGCAATAGCCAATGAGATTGTGAGCTAGCATCACCTTCTGGATGTTGCGTGATTCTGTAGCTGAAACTTGGCAGCCACAAACATGTAATGAGTTTCGAGAAAGAAGATCTCCCATGTTCTTTTTTCTCCTTCATTTTTCTTACTGTAAAACAAAACTCGTGCCAGAAGAACCAGCTGATGACGTTGATCATCCTCCATTTGTTTTTCTTTGCAAGTCAAGTTTTATCTCACGAGTTTGAAAATTATACTACAATCTGCAGGTGTCTTGAATCATATAGTGCAGAGGTCTTCAACCCTGCTCCTGGGGACCCACTGTCCTGGAAAGTTTATTTCCAACCGGCTTCAGCACTCCTGCCTGCCATTTTCAAGCAGTCTTGAGGAGCTTGATTGGCCGCTTCAGGTGTGTTTGATTAGGGTTGTAGCTAAACTCTTCAGGATAGTGGGTCCAGCATAAGCATAACTGAGGCCGATGTGATACGATACACCTATGAAGCAGATACTGATGCGATGCGATACGATTCATCCCTATTACGATGCAGTACGATTCGAATTCGATTGGATTCAACACAATTCGATTCGATGCAATACGATACAATGGAAAAAATATTATCACATTTATTTCTTTGGTTCAGACAGACAGCAAATCATAAATTAATGTATGAAAAATAAATCATCTCCTCTTTCTCTTCTTTAACAGTCAAATTCAATCTTCCTCGCAGCCATATTTTTCCTTTTCTTCAAGTGAGGTTCTTTATTTAAAAGTTATTTTCCCAATCGGCCCCTTTAATCAGAACTTGGTTTAATTCTCACCCTTGACCCTGGTCAAATACGGCTGATATGCAGCATCAATTTGCATTACTTCAGTTGCGTTTACCACTTTGTTAGCTAGGAGTGCCATCCTCCTTAAACTGAAACATGCCTCTCCCCATCACATGAGGATTGGATACGAGAGGTATTGCAGTGCATCCACCTTGAAAAAATTAGACACTGTCAGCTCCAATAGCCTTGTGGTTAGAGCATCGATATACAGCGCAACTGCGCTCACGTCGACACGAGTTTGATTTCCGATCCCGCCCCCCTCTTTCACCAACCAATGCTTTCCTGTCAGCTCTCTACAGTCCTGCCCCAATAAAGGCAGAAAACACCCATAATTATAACGTTGTGGAAAAAAATATATGAAAAAATACATAAATAAGGAAATAAAATTGTAAACAATTATTTATTTTTGCTTTTTTACTTTTCTTTGTATATTTCTGTATTTATTTTTATTTTTGCTTTTTACCTTTCTTTCTAATTACGGCAGGATTCCCTTCTGTCACAGGGTCAGTGAATGTCTGCACAAGCCTCTTGAACCTGGCCTGATTTTCATCTTGAATCAATCAATAAATAACACAAAACAAGAGGTTGTCATTAATACAAGTATGTGACTAACAATCCATGTAGTTGCTGCATAATGAAATTGAAAATTGATGACCATACTAGCAGATTTGTAGTAGCTGGCCAGAGGTTCATACAGCCTCAGGATCCTGGTCACACAACGTTCAAGGCTTAGCCAACGAACCGAGATATGCAGGAGGACCTCCATGTACTCCGCTTCATGGAGCTGTTTCAGACATTTAATTCTATATCATATATTTTCTACAGCTCAGTATTTCAATATTGCACTTAATAGTATCAAACATGCATACCGGTCAGGTATCCTTTCCGATTTGTGCTACCCTTGAACCAGTAACCGATGTCCACTACCATATCCTCCAAATCAAATCCGGACACCTGCAATGCATTAATCAAATCATAACACATTCAGTCAATGCACGTAATTAGGATACAAATAAAAAGTTAAATGTAAAGATAAATTGGGCCTTAACTCACTTAAAAAAATCCCATTCCTGCAGCTTTGGCAGTGTTATGTGCCACATGACAAGGACAACCATGAATATAGGTGTTGGGATGCTTCTGGAGGACCCTAGAGGCAGTTGAATTATGTGATCCAATGTTCACAGCTGCATTGTCGACAGAGAGACCAATGCAGTTTTCCCAAGGGATGCCATGCTCCTCTAAGGTGGAATTAATTTTGGTGAAGATCTCACTTGCTGTCCCACATCTCGTCCCACTTGTTGTGCACATACTTAAAAACTGGTGGACAACTTTGCTGCCCATGAAGACCCGGACAGTAAGCAGGTTCATCTTTTGCACTCCTATAATAATGACAAGTTAGGATCATACAGATGTTCATGTTGTTAGATGTTTAAAAAATACACAAACCAAATGCTTTGCAGAGGAGAAAAATCTCAAATAGTTTGGGAAATACCAATGTCATTCGACCCATCCGTAACAAGGGTATACGGGGCTTTTTTCAGTATACCACAAAGTTAAAAAGGTGCTCTCCTGCTGCTTGTTATGACAGCTGAGTTTACATTCACCACACTAAATCATGTTCACAGACACAAACAAATAATTTCTTTCAAGATTTAAAGTTTAAGAGAGTGAGTACTCAATTGAACGACATTTCATTGTCACATACCTAGTCTTAGCTCAGATTCATCATCAGACTTCTCGAGGTGGTAGTTTCTCTCGTTGGCTGTGTCCAAATTCAGGGTCTGCATCCTCCTTAGGATCCTTCCTACCCGGTTGAAGGAGGAGGGATCCTCCGACGTCCGCGAAACCCGGAAGTCGATGTTTGAATTTGGACAGCCTACCCTTCTTTCAGTTCCCTCCCTTACCCGTTGCTCATATCCTGTTGCCTAGCAACCGTGACAGCGCCAAGCAAGAAGCGGGAAAATGGACAAACAAAGAGTTATTCTCCTCATTTTAATTCTTTTGGAAGAAATAAAGCAATTAAATAAATTAAATACTTTCTTTGCTCGTTGTCGGAGAGTTTTTTATATCAGACTACAAGACAGTCACATCCAGGTAAGCCATTATAGCCTATTTTTATTTGTTTTTAAGTATTCTACTAATTTCTCCTACAAATTCATTGAGCCGAAGCATAAACTTTAGCTTGTTTTGTCAGAGAAACTCCTCTCCCACTCCGCTACCGCTCGCTTCGTCCGCCATTACGCTCTGCCGAAAAGAATTATGGGATAGGTAGGACGGGAAAGGATCCACCACACCCATCCTTCCAATTCGGGGAAAAGGAGGACGTATTTGTGGGCCGCATTTGAAGGATCCTACGAATTTGGACAGACTTCGTCGCGGCGCTGTGACGTAACATCCTTCAAATGAGTACTCCGAAGGATGCAGACCCTGAATTTGGACACAGCCGTTGTCTTTCAGGGTATCTCTTACTTCGGGGTGCAGCCAGCCATAGACGCCATCAGCGCCAGCTACCATCGGTAGTTTGAAAAGGAACGAACGAGTCTCGGCCTAAGATCTTTTTTTTTTTTTTGCGTGAGTAATTGGATGTGTGGCGTGAGTGCGTGTGAAAACAGGCAAAACCGTGTGTCACATGGCAAAAGCGTGAGAGTTGGCAGCACTGTATAACATCTTCAATAGTATTCACCCTTAAAAACTCTTTCATTAGTTTATGTAATCCATAAAGATGCATTTATCTCTAAAGAAATCTCTAAAGTTCAATGAGGAGATATGGGGAGTCAGTATCATCAAACATAATCCTATTTTATTTTATTTATTTATTTGTTTTTTGGGCCGCTGTGCCAAGATTGTGTTTGCATGCAGTACAAATACCCTACAGCGACATTTTAGTGTCACACTGAAAAATAACTAAATAAGATTAACGTTATACTAATTTAATAAAGTCAAAATTACGATAATAAAATCACATTATGCGTTAAATTAATGTGCAAATTACTGTGTGGCATCCAACCTGTTGTTCTTAACACGAAAAACAGCAATAACACGTAGGCTCATAGATATTTTTGAAACTCTAATTGATCGATTTCATGAGGCATTAATTTGTATAAATTGTACAGATTTTTTTTAATATGCATTCAAATATTTATTCATGTTTATTTCGTAATGCAAATATTAAAGTGGAAAATATAATTGATTCACATGCCGCTTGAACTGAGGCGAATGTAGTTACCTCACTACAAATAAAAGAGCGCAAAACACATTTATTGTTTGTATTTGATCTTAAAATTTACAGAAAGATGAGACTTAGTGTTATAATAAAAAAAACACAAAGCTTATTGTGATTATTGGGTGGCTTGCATGCAATGAATGGACTTGAAAACGTTAAATATTATAATTATACTGCATTTCATTGCCCTGTACTTTACATGTGCAATAACAATAAAGTTTAATCTAATCTAATCTAATAATTAATACAGCTTGTGAATAGTCATGTAGCGTTATTTGCATCAGAAAAAATCAACAAGTTATGCGAATAATTTTGAGGGGCCCGTACAAATTTTTTTGCATATGGGCCTGGGGCTGACTTGCTACGCCACTCATTCAGTACCATAGTAATTTACCATGGTTTTACTTCTTGTGACCACCATCTTACTAATACAACTTATAAGCAAGAACTTCTCTCTTTAGATGTTTAGTTCTAAATCATTTTAATAGAAGTAAGAGCACGACTAAAGATTAATATCAGTGTCTTATATGAATTAGGTGTGTATTATTTACAAATATTAAAGTTCTTAAAGAGATAGTTCACCAAAAATAAAAATGATCATTTACTCGACATCATGTCATTTCCAAACCTGTATGAATTTCTTTCTACTGTGGAACATAAAAAAGAAGATCATTTGAGAAATTGAAGATATTTGGTACATACAGTAGTGTAAGCAAAATGGTTTGGTAACATTCTACAAAATGTCTTTTGTATTCCACAGAAGAAAGTAAGTCATACAGGTTTGGAAACACATGAGGGAGGACAAAAAATAAAAAATAAAAAAAAATAACCAGCCGCTGTTGTGCACTAACCATTTCTGAGAACAGCCTCATTGGTTTATGACATACAGCAGCTTTTACATGCCCCTCTCTACAGCAGCAGCTTCTGGTAAGTGCTTCGATGTCCTCATTGATGTAGGAAGGATATGCTGCTCCTATGCTGCTCACTTTGGTTATACCAAATATCCTCCAGATTTTTTGTTTTTGTTGGTGTTGTGTGAAAAATACTTGTACCTTCCTTTTGTCTTTCTACTAAAAATTCTGTTTTAGCGATTTTAACATTTGTTCATTAAAGATGGCCTTAAAATGTCCAAGCCATCGTAATGAAATGAACATCAAATATAAGAGATGAGATGAGACGCTCTCTGAAGACAAGCTGATAGGTTGACAAGTGCAAAACAGTTGGTCCGCACACACTTACTGCTAAGGGCTAGTGGTTTGTCAAGTGGTAAGTAAACAGTCAGATCAGTCTTCCTTTGCTCTATATCTGACCGTTTAGTTTTTTAGCTGACTGCAAGAACAGACGGATCAGAACAGACATACAGTACTGTAAGTAAAGTAAGTAAGTAAATTTTATTTATATAGCACATTTAAACATAGCAAAGCTATCCAAAGTGCTTAACAATGTAACAGAAATTAAAATGAAAAAAGAAAACAAAAAAGGAGCAAACAAGACAACCAATAAAACATCAATAAAATTGAAATTAAAATGCTAAGGAAAAAAGATATGTTTTCAATCTTGATTTAAAACTGGTAATGGAAGGTGCAAGGCGGCATTCTAGAGGTAACTGGTTCCATAGACGAGGGGCATTAACTGAAAAGGCTCTGTCACCCTTGGTTTTCAAACGGGAGCGAGGGACAGATAAAAGAGCCCTGTCAGTGGATCTTAAACGTCTGGTAGTTGACAAAGGGATAAGAAGAACTTTAAGATAAGACGGAGCTTGATTGTTAAGAGCTTTAAAAACAAACAGCAGAATCTTAAACTGAACTCTAAAATGGACAGGAAGCCAGTGTAGTGAAGCCAAAATTGGAGTGATGTGGTCATATTTCTTTGCCCCAGTCAGCAGCCTTGCAGCTGCATTTTGTACCAACTGGAGGCGTGAAAGCGATGACTGAGGAAGACCTGAGTACAGAGAATTACAGTAATCTAGACGTGAGGTAATAAAAGCATGAATAACCTTCTCCAAATCTTGAAAAGACAAAAATGATTTAAGTTTGGAAATGACCCGTAATTGATAAAAACTGCTCCTAACGACCGAATTAATTTGTTTGGATAAACATAATTCTGAGTCTATAATAACACCCAGGTTTCTAACTTGTGAGGAAATGGAGGGGAAATGGTTGCCCAGCTCCTCAATGATACTCATTCTCGTTTTTTGGGGACCAAAAACAATAATTTCTGTTTTATTCTCATTTAGTTGGAGAAAGTTATTTGACAACCATAATTTAATATCTGAGATACATTCCAGCAGTGGTTGAATGGACTCACCAACTTTTAGTGGGAGGTACAACTGTGTATCATCAGCATACAGATGAAAAGAAACATTGTGCTTTCTGATAATATCCCCCAGAGGGCGCATATATAGGTTAAAAAGAAGTGGTCCCAAAATAGAGCCCTGGGGTACTCCAGTAATAATTGGGGCAGATGATGAGGAGAATTTGCCTAGCTCTACAGAAAAAGACCTGTCTTTAAGATAAGAGTTGAACCATTGTAAAGCTGTACCCCTGATACCGATCAGATGTTCTAACCGCCCAATAAGAACATTATGATCCACGGTATCAAAGGCAGCTGTAAGATCGAGTAGAATCAGTACTGCATTTTTACCAGCATCAACTGCAACCAAAATATCATTGAACACTTTAAGCAAAGCAGACTCTGTACTGTGATAAGCAGTGAAACCAGATTGAAAAGGTTCAAATAAATTAGCAGTATTTAAGAATGTGATCAACTGTGATTGGACAACTTTTTCTAAAAGTTTTGACAAAAAGGATAATTTCGAAACAGGCCGAAAATTATTAAAACAACCTTCATCCAAACCTTGCCTCTTAAGCAACGGCTGAACAACCGCATGCTTAAAACAATTAGGAACCACACCAGTATCCAAAGATGAGTTAACCAACGCTTGGATACTGGGTCCAATTACTGGAAAGGCTGCTTTTATGATCTCAGGAGGAACAACATCTAGTGAAGAGTTAGTAGTCTTCATTTTGTTAACGAGATCAGAGAGTTCAGTTAAAGAGACATGTTGAAAATTACAAAATAAAAATGGACTAGCAGGCAAATTTAAAGACAGGTCTGAGAGCTGTGAAATAAAAGATAAGCGAATGTTACTCACTTTATCAACAAAAAATGTCAGAAATTTCTCACAGAGCCCTGCTGACAGTTCCCTAGAATACTGGGAATTTGGATTAATAACTGAATTTATCGTGGAGAATAAAATCTTAGGTCTATGACAGTGTGCCGAAATCAGCTCCGAAAAATATTTTGATCTGGCTGATTTAGCAGCGCTCTGAAACTTAACCAGACACTCTTTAAAAATCTCAAGAGACACAGTCAGCCGATCATGCTTCCATCTCCTCTCTGCTTTACGGCACGCCTGTCTAAGAGAGCGAGCGTTGTCATCCAACCAGTAATACGATTTTATCTTAGGTTGTTTCAATTTAAAAGGAGCAATCGAATCTAAAATATTAGTACAATCTGTGTAAAAGAGAGAAATCAAATCGTTAGGCCCATAGGATGTCATTGCAGAATGCAAGATAGATTCTTCAACAGCATTGGCTAGATAATGTTCACTGAACTGAGAAACAGTCAGTGAGTTTATAAAACGAGAATAAGAACCAACAGGCTTATTCACAGTAGCAGAGCTCACAACAGGAACCTTAAAAACAATGGGTTTATGATCGGAGAAGGAAGCATCATCAATAAAAACATCAACTACAGAGGAACCATATGACATAATAAGGTCAAGTGTGTGACCAAGGATATGAGTTGCTTGATTTATATGCTGAGAAAAACCAAACGAGTCCAATATATTACTAAACTCAGCAACCAAAGGACGCCCCGGGCAGCAAAGATGTATGTTAAAATCACCCAGTAGCAACATACGATCATACAACGGAGCAACAGAAGTTAAAAATTCTGAAAACTCACTTATAAAACTTCTATCAAAATTAGGAGGCCTATAGATGAGAGCACAAAACAGCGCGGATGAAGTAGACTGCAATGCCACACACTGTGCTTCAAAAGATGAAAAAGTCCGAGCAGAAACTGATTGAATTTTAAGTGATTGCTTAAAAACCATTGCAACCCCACCACCCCTACCAGCAGATCTTGGGGTACTTATAAAACGACAGTTCGATGGACAAAGTTCTTCAAAAACTGACAACTCACCAGCACCGGCCCAAGTCTCAGTCAAAAACAAAATGTCCAGATCCAAACGGGTGCAAAAGTCATGTAGAATGAAAGTTTTGTTGCATACAGACCTAGCGTTCACTAAGGCCATATTCAAAGGAGGCTGTGATGACAAGTCCAAATCCAGATGTTGATCAAAGTCCAGTTGGTGAAGATTTGAACAGTTCACTCCTCTTTGACGAATCCGTAAACGCGGAGGAGCAGAAAAAATAGATGAGTGACAATCCGGAAAAACCGGGAGATGAAAAACATATCTGTAATCCCATGAACGTCGCGATAATTGCAGACCCTCCAAGCACTTACTATCCAGAGGAAATTCAATCGAAGGCTGTATGGAAGAGGAAGCAATTGCCCTTCTGATTCTCACACGAACACCACCACGATTTCCTCTCTTCCTGCGTCGTTTCCTAGGAACACAGCACGGTAACCTGCGAACGCATTCCAGCGCGGGTTGGTTGAACGAGGATTGAGAATGAGAGTGCAGAAACGGGCACCATCCACAATAAAGTCCCATACCACTTTTGATATTCAGTAAAGCTTGGCGATCGTAGGTGAGCACTGAAACTGCATAGAACCAGTGCACAATAATGCAATAAACGAACAGCACAGATGACAGACGAACAGGTACCACAGGTACACCAAACTGAGACAGACGAGAGACAGAGAGACGGCAAGCCGGGTACACTGGCGCCATCTTGGGAGAGAGAGAACACTGCATTTTAATTGTGTTTTTGTTTTAATATGCGATGCATTTAGAAATTTCCTGTCTAGGTGATTTAAATAAGGTTCACAGAGTGTTTTACACAAAACGCTCTACTTCCTCTTCTAGTAGATAACATCATCACAGCAAGACAGACTCCATCCGTCTGCTGCAATGGAAATTGGTCACTTTCTCGTGTTCTTCATGACGGTTCTGATCTCCAGCACAGGTACCAAAACCCATTTACTTTACTCTGGGTATTAGTTAATGGTTATTTACATGGTTGTGAAAATATTCCTATTTAAAGTGATGATTTATTTCTATAACTGGCTAGATGAGTGGTGTGCACAGACCTCTGGAGGGGCATGGGAGAAATCGCATTCCTTGGGGCACATCGATAAGACCAAAAGAGCACTTTAGCATTGAATATTAAAGGAGCAGGGGCTTGTGCCCCCCTCATTACGTTCTCACCCCTTGGTGGAAAAATATAGCTGTGTGACGGTTTAGGGAAATACCTGTAAATAGTGCACATGGGGTTATCTGACGGAGAGAGTCCTGTTTGGTAAACGTGCCCCAGCAGTACTTAACTGAACACCCGACCCGTTATCCCACAGCAGCACTCATTTATTTCTGGTCCAGACCAGAACCGTTTGACATAAAGACCGCATTAAATCTACATCAGGTAGGCAAAATAATTTTTCTCATGTAACACAAGACATCAAACCAACATTAGGCTTTCCTGTAGCGCAAATAGTAGAGCATGGCGCTAGCAACGCCAAGATCATGGGTTCGATTCCCAGTGAAAGCAAGAGCTGATAAAATGTAGAAACTGTAACTTGAATGCAATGTAAGTCGCTTTGGATAATTGGATAATCATTGGTCCTAGTTATGATTTATGTGCACAGCTTTTCACGGAAAATTGAGCAAGACACGACATGATTATGGTTAAATAAGAAAAAAGACATATAAACAAATTAGGTTACATTTATTTTCCTATTAAATCTCTCAACACACCATTAGATATGACATTAAACGCAACTCTGTAGATTTATTTAGTAAAAGGCTTGACTGCTTCCTTAGGTGTATGTTTGTATTAGAGCTGTCAAAATTAACGCATGCGATTCATCTAAAAAAATGTCACGCGTTAATATTTTTTTACGCAAATTAAACGTTTGACCCCAACGTCTTCCCGTCATTGCAGAGCGGAAGGTAATCTATCGTTGTGTGATACGTAGGGATGGGGAGTCGACTCTGAATAGCCCTCGACTCTCGGTATCGACTCTGAAATCGCTGATGTCTGCACAGATTCTCAAGTCCAGTGCATGGCAGTTGAGTGCTGTATATCAGCAAGGAGTGAACAATATTAAGGTGCAGAAGCAGCACGGGCTCAGTGTGCTTTATTTAGGGCTCACCTATGATCCGCGGATGTTAACACTTTTTTTCTCTCTCTCTCTCTCTCTCTCTCAGCATAGTGATTATCTTTTCACACAGTAATACTATCTTTCATAGACATATTCACGTTTAAGCGCAATATTACTAATTGCATTTTACTTCTGTACTGATTTATAAAAAAAGTTTATAGATTAAAATGCTCAAGCAAGTGAAAAAACATGTAAACTGCCTACAGTCTACTTTTCTTACGTTAAAAGGTAGGCTCTCCCAATTTTAAATTAGAAACAGCCGTCTCGTGCCTTTTTTTCTTCTTTTTTTTTTGTGAGGGGAACAAAAATGTGACACGTGGCGGAGGTGTGAAAGGTTCTGTTTCCTTAAACTAGTTAGTCATGCATTTCTAGTTTGTATACCATCTAATCTTTTACCATCTAATCAATCTCAGCAAACGTTTGCCTCACTAAAGTTCAATTATGAGTCTAAAGTCTTTCTTTGGCCTTCGCTCTGGAAGTGATCTGTTAATTCTGCTAAACTTGAATTAAAACTGAAACCAAACTATATCAAAACTAAATAAAAACGTATTCACAAAATAGAAACTAAACTAAAACTAACAAAAATATTAATGAAACTAATAAAAACTAAACTGATGTTTACAGCAAATTTGAAAACGATGTTAAAAAACAAATTTAAAAATTCTAAACTATAATAACCTTTGTTGGGAATATGCGATGTCCATTGCAAAAGGAGTAGGCTATTCATATTTTGACATATTTGTATTGTAAATAATATGAATCATCACCAAAACATTAAAGATCTCTGTCTAGTTAGCTACTGAATATGAAAAATCTATTTTTGTTGATTGTCACTGTTTGGTGTAAAGCTTTGATGGACTGATAAGATATACGTTGTAATGCATATTTACAAAACTACAATTTCACAGACCAGAAATGCCTTCAAAAATAAATAAATAAATAAACAAAAAAATTAGATTCTGACTAAGATAACACCTCCATCTGTTGGAAAAATTATGCACAATAAATGGTTGAACGGGTAAAACGTTGTATGTAGCAAAAATATGAATCTGATAAACAAAGGCATTTAAAATGAACACCTCTTCTTCTTGTTGTTCTCCTCAGCATCCGGACCTGGAGACCATGTGTTCGTACAGACAGGGGGCTCTGTTGAACTGGATATAAAACATAAAACACTGCCAGAGTTTGATAGATTGGTCTGGATGAATGATAAATCTGAAAATATTGTCAGATTCACAAGGCTGTATGGAGAAATAAAATATCACAGTTCATATATGAACAGAGTGGAGTTCAATACTGAAACCTTCTCTCTAACACTGAGGAACATGAAGAAGACAGACAGTGGACTCTACATGGCACAAACAAAAGGAGAAAAAGAAATATATGTTGCTGAACACAACGTATCAGTTATAGGTGATTGCATATTGGACAATTTTCTTTTTTACTATGGCATTATGACATTTTCAGATGAGAATAGCAATAGAATCTACATTATAATGTAACAGAAACAGGAGAATATGAAGGATATTGTTAGCTGTGCATCTACTTACAGAGAAAAAGAGTGTACAATGTATTTTTTTCAATCTCAGGCATATCTGCAACGGCAAAGACTATTATTTATAACTAATTTTTAACTCTTGATCTATTAAGAGCATCTAAAAAGTGTCATATAGAAAGTCACTCATCAAGGCACCAGAATAATTTACTGAAAGAACATTTTTAAATATATTTTATTTCATTGCATTGCATGTCCAAGTCAGGCTTCACCTTTGCTGCAACATGCTCTTTGAAAAGTCTTGACCTATAACCTCTCCACACAAACATGTTTCAGATCCAGTGGATTCTCCTGTTCTGAAATGGGACGTCACCAGAATAAGTGTTCACGCCTGTATTGTGAACGTCTCATGCAGTGGGCGTGATCATACGATCAGAGACAGCTACCACAGCAACAACTGCACTCAGGAGGAAGTGACATCGTTTGGAATCCAGACTGTAGCCCTGTATTGTATCGAGAACGTAGTTGTTTGTAACTACAGCAACACAGTCAGCTGGAAGAATGACACAAAAGAGATTAACCAACTTTGCCCACCTCATGAAGGTAAATACTACTCTTACATCGTCCATATTTGAATTCTTAGCAGTTTATTCTCAAATTAAAATACTAAAACATATATTTCATTTTAGCATATGATTGTTGATTGTTAATGTGACATCTTTCATTTTAGAAGAAAATCCCAAAGAAAACAACCGTTCTTTTCCTCTCCTTTGGCTCTTGGTCATCGCTGGTGTATCAGTGCTGGTTTTCACAGCAGTTTCTGTAATATGCTGCTCTTACAAGAAGCGTAAAAGGGGTACGTCTGCCTTAATGAAATAGAAATGACTGTATAGCCTCAGTATGATTTTTTAGTATGCAAGTCACTTTCTAAATCTAATCTATTAAATCTCTTAGGTGCTTCTCAACAGAATGATCAGACAGGTTATGGAGAAGTTCATGTAATGGACAGATCATCTGCCTCTGAAACAGACCATACAATTTATTCAACAGTGTATTATTCAACAGTCGTGGAAGACGACCTGCGCATACATAGCAAAGGTTAAATCTATGTAAAAATGTGTTTTTGTCAATAGATACTGTATATTAAAATATTTTTTTTACATAATTTTCAGTATACTAAGCCAAGCATGCAAATTGAAGTCATTCATTAGTAATGAGTCATAATATGAGTAATAATTGTTTTGTTGAAGTTTCTTTATTACCATTAAACTGTTTGTTTGTTTAATTAACTGTATTCTGACTTTTGAAAGAAGTGAAATTTGTAAGCACTGTACAGTGGAATTCTTTCAGTTGTAGAATAGAGAGTTGCATAAAGAACCTCATCGCATTCCAAATTCTGACAGATTCTCCGGGCATTCTGATCCATCACATGTTGTCATCTCGAACTTGACATGACGTGAATGCATTATAAATGTAAGTAGATAATGAATTGATTATTTAAGTGAGGATTGACCATTAATGATGACACCTGCTGTTAAGGAGTGGTGAACAAGGACAGAAAAAAAGAGACCAGCAGAAACACAAGAATAACAACTAACTTACAGGCACATGGCTTTAGAAGAACATCAACGGCAAATAACAGATCACATTACATCTCTCAAGATCTCACCAGAAACAGGATTAATAACTTCTTACAAAACAGCTTGACTTTATTTCTGTCATACGTCTACAAAAGTTCTTATTGAGAATTAACAGAAGTTTAGCTGTAGTTTATGTTGATGTTTTATTGAAAATATATTGTTTCACCATTATGGTGTTTCATTTAGGCTAGCCGCACACTATGTGTGGATGTAGCTGAAATAAGGCCATGAAACCCACACTAAATAGTCCTAAATAAGACTTTTGAGTAATCAGACTTGTAGGCTACAATATTTACTAAAAAAATATGTGAAAATCACCCTTATTACTCATTCACAGAAAACAATTTTTAATTTTTTAAAGACGTTTTGTGATTAAAAGCCTAAATGTGAGGGAGTGGCAATGGCCTTGAATATTATTGATGTTGCCTTTAAGGGAATTTTTTGTAACGGACTTAAAGACTGTTTATATGATCTGATGCCAGACAACACATGCTCTGCCACCCCAGAAAAGAGCACAAAATGATAAACCGTTTAAATGTTAACAGAAGTGTGTTGTTGTGTCAGGATTATATATTTCTGTAATGGGTCACTTTCTTTTTCAGGCTGATATGAAGGAATCTGTGAAATAAATATGTCTTGTTTTAATGTATGAAACCTGGAAGCATCTAGTAAACATTGGTGAGAGGAAAGGAGTTTGTTAGACTAAACGTCTAAAGTTCTGGTCCACATGGGTTAGATGAACATGTAAAGTGGCCATAGATAGTTTGGCTTGTTTTACTTGTCATTTAGGGGCAGGGTTATATAACCGGAGAGGGTTGTAACGTCACTTTTGTAGATGACTGTGACACTGCGGAGGTGAGCAATTGAAAGGATTTACAAAGAAAAACAGAACTGAGGTAAGACACTAATTTAATTCAAGATAAAGTGAATGGATTTTAAATGACAGATCTGGTAGCATTTGAATCAGCACAATGTCTTCTTTAATTGATTCAAAAGTTCGGAGTAATTCAGATTTTCAATGTTTTTTTGAAACAAGTCTCCGATGCTCACGCATTTATTCAGTACAAATTACAATACAAACAATAATATTGTGAAATATTAATACAACTATTTTCTATTTTAATACATTTAATGTATTTGAGTTTTTTTCCTGAGATGCAAAGCTAAATCAAGCAGTCATTACAGTCTTCAGCGTTACATAATCCTTCAAAAATCATTCTAATATGCTGTAATGTTTACAATTTTAATGTTTCAAATGAAATAGAAGTGAGAAGTCCTTTTAAAATCCAGACTACATTCAAACACAAGATCAAAAATGTTCATGTTTTCTCATTATGTTACAGACATTTGAAACAAACTTGTGTTGCAACACTTATTGGTCTCCTCTAAACAACAATGTAAATAAAAATAATAGGTTTTTTTACACACAAAATCTTGACTTGTCACACAATTTCTGAAAGCTGGCACTCGAACAGCAGAAGCACACACCAAATCTGCAAAACATACACTAATTCACAAACTGACTCAGATTTCAATTTCATAAAACACTTTTTGCACACAATTCTAACACAAAATCTAACAGGAATTAATATTATGGCAAATGTTTGCTTTTGAGGTGTGTTTGTGATATTTTGAACAATAATAATAATGGCATGCTCTTGATTTTGCCAAGGAATAGCCTGAAATTATTGTTAGAACTATTATTTTTAATATTTTAGTATTTTGTGTTCAACTGTGGACTTGCTGAACGTCAAGATTATCTTTTTTGCCTAAATTGTTTTGTCAAGTGATGAGATGAGACATGCAAATGATCAATTTGAATATGAAAATTATTCACATTTTATTTACAAAAGTCAGCGTGTGTTTGTGTTACACTTGCGTGAAGCCAAAAGCCAAATTAGGATGCAGACTGAACCTCCGCTTCTCATTCTGATGCTCATTGTGACGTTTAAATGTTAATCGAAGTGTACATTTGGCTGTTCCTGTGGGTCAGACTCTGATTCAGAGTTTCTATAGCGGTTCACTTTTAATTCCAGGCTAAAATGAAGAAATCTGTAGCAACTTCGCAATTAATCACAAAGAAACAGTAACTACATTGACATAAACATGACATTTTTGAATAGGAATAGAAAGAATGAAACAGTATTTTCTAGTAAAAATGTACTCCAGTCATCTTTGTTTTATTTAAAGAGTTTGAAAATCCTTCTTTTATTTTTCCCCCAGTTTGTTTTAGACCGAATCTGTGCACTTTTTCAAAGATTTGCCATCACTAACCTCATTAAGCAGACACTCAAAGTGAGTTACTAATGAAGAACATCAAGCAATTTGTCATAATTATCTTAAAAACTAACAATATTAATATTACAGCAACTCTTTATTCCTGTAACTAAGCAGATCATGCCACTAACACCAAAGTCATGGGTTTGATTCCTAGGGAACAAGAACTCGTCAAATGCACTTTATACTGTAGCTCAGATAATTAACATATGTAACTTTGAACTTCTGCCTTTAATCCTGTGTTCCAGCAAATTAGATCTCACTAGACCGAGAAACTTCTAGATTGTGAGTGTGTCATGCTGTCTGAGGACGTGTACCTAATGTATTCACTTGCAGAACTATGACACAGAAAACATATTTTATTCATCCCTTATTAGAATCCAGCAGAGAGCTAAATAGGCTACTAATGGACAGCTCTGCATGCTTTCCTATCCTATTAATGCCAAACACAGATCAGCACAGCACCCCTTTCAGTCAACACACGATGACGCACCAGGGCTGTACAGTGCGTTTAAAAACATTTACCCTCGGTTTCAAGACTAGTCCTAGACTAAAATGTAAGTCTGAGCTGTTTCAACTGAAAGAAACTTGCTCTGACTGATCTTAAAATATATCAGTGCATTTGTTTTGTCACAAGATGCACACCAGTGGTGTTTTTTTTCTAAGTACATTTATAAAAATTACTTAAATGTCCTAATTGAACTATGGCCTAATCCTGGCTTAGTTTAAGCATTGTCTGTGAAACCGGGCCTTAATGACATTTTTGCTCCAAATTAATTTCATAACATCAGTCGAGTGTTTGAAATAACTTAATTTTGTGATCTGGAATCACAGAATGAGACAAAATCATTTTATAATATTCTATACAGTGATAAAGACTGTCAATGAGCATTGCGTTCGGCACATAAAAAAGGCAGGGGGGTGGGGGGGGGGGGGGGGGAGACTAGTCTGCATTTTATTCAGCTACTGCAGCAATAGCATGTGCTTTTATCCATATTAGGGGTTTCCTCCAAGGTGATTTTTTTTTTTTTTTCACTTATGGTTTTACTGCACAAGGGCGCCCTCCAGCTACCAGTATGAATGAAACAGCTACAGCTAGTCACTACACCTTATTTTGGGTAAAAATATGGAAAATAATACTTCTCTCTTAGTTTTTAATCATAATGATTTATAATAAATCATTGACCTTTCTAAGCAATTATAGTTATAGGCCTCCATAGGCATGTTAACAGGTCATGCTGCAGTAATTCAACTCAAATTGTTAAACTCGTGTGTTAAATAAATTCAATGCACACAGACTGAAGTAGTTTAAGTCTTTGGTTCTTTTAATTGTGATGATTTAGGCTCACATTTAACAAAAACCCACCAATTCACAATCTCAACAAATTAGAATACTTCATAAGACCAATTAAAAAAACATGTTTAGTGAATTGTTGGCCTTCTGGAAAGTATGTTCATTTACTGTATTTGTACTCAATACTTGGTAGGGGCTCCTTTTGCTTTAATTACTGCCTCAATTCGGCGTGACATGGAGGCAATCAGCCTGTGGCACTGCTGAGGTGGTATGGAAGCCCAGGTTGCTTTGATAGTGGCCTTCAGGTCATCTGCATTGTTGGGTCTGGTGTCTGTCATCTTCCTCTTGACAACATTCTCTATGGGGTTCAGGTCAGTCGAGTTTGCTGGGCAATCAAGCACAGTAACACTATGGTCATTGAACCAGCTTTTGGTACCTTTGGCAGTGTGGGCAGGTGCCAAGTCCTACTGGAAAATGAAATCAGCATCTCCATAAATCTTGTCAGCAGAAGGAAGCATGAAGTGCGCTAAAACTTTCTGGTAGATGGCTGCGTTGACTGTGGACTTCAGAAAACACAGTGGACCAACACCAGCAGATGACATGGCAGCCCAAATCATCACTGACTGTGGAAACTTCACACTGGACTTCAAGCAACATGGATTCTGTGCCTCTCCACTCTTCCTCCAGACTCTGGGACCTTGATTTCCAAATGAAATGCAAAATTTACTTTCATCTGAAAAGAGGACTTTGGACCACTGAGCAACAGTCCAGTTCTTTTTCTCCACAGCCCAGGTAAGATGCTTCTGACGTTGTCTCTGTTTCAGAAGTGGCTTGGTAGCCCTTTTCCTGAAGACGTCTGAGCGTGGAGACTCTTGATGCACTGACTCCAGCTTCAGTCCACTCCTTGTGAAGCTCTCCCAAGTGTTTGAATCAGCTTTGCTTGACTGTATTCTCAAGCTTGTGGTCATCACTGTTGCTTGTGCACCTTTTCCTACCCAAATTCTTCCTTCCAGTCAACTTTGCATTTAATTTGCTTTGATACAGCACTCTGTAAACAGCCACAGCTTTCAGTAATGACCCCTCTGTGACTTACCCTCTTTGTGGAGGGCGTCAGTGTTCATCTTCTGGATCATTGTCAAGTCAGTAGTCTTCCCCATTATTGTGGTTTCAAAGAACAAGAGATACTCGGAATTTATACTGTACGGATGGTCATTTAATGAAGCTCAAATGTAAATATTGTAATATTTTGAGATACTGATTTTTGACTTTCATGAGCTGTAAGCTCTGATCATCAAAATTAAAACAAAAAAACTTTTGAAATGTTTTACTTTATATGCAATGAATCTAAAATATATGAAAGTTTCACTTTTTGAAATAACTTGCAAGAATTTTTTTTTACTTTTTCACGATATTCTAATTTATTGAGATGCACCTGTATATATATATATATATATATATATATATATATATATATATATATATATATATATATAGTCTTATTCATATACATATATTCAGAGCTGGGTAGGTTACTTACAAATTGTAATCCATTACTGATTCCAAATTACATGACACAAATTTTAATCAGTAACGTAATCCATTACATTACACATTTTAAGTAATATAATCAGATTACTTTTAGATTACTTTTGGATTACTTATGACCTAATTCGTTTATCACATTTTTACATTTAAACAGGTAAATCTTGTACCATAATGATGTAAAAATACAAAGAGTAAGAAAATTCCTTTCATTGTAATTAACAACATGAAGTGCATTAAACATTATATTTCATCAAGGTTTCCCAAACTGGGGTTCGTAAAGGAAATGCAGGGAGTTTGTGAGTTTAATGAAAGGCAAAAAATAATAATAATAATAATGTAAAATTACTATCAAATTAATTCACTTACTAAAAAGAAAAAATATTTGATGTTTACCTGCACGCCATACGACCATCAACCAATGTCAGAGAACTGTGAACATGCAAATGTGGTACTTTATTATTAAAATATTTATTTTACAATCTCAAGGGTAATTTAAAGGGGTCATTGACTATGATTGCACTTTTTAACTTTAGTAAGTGTGTAATGTTGCTGTTTGAGCGTAAACAACATCTAAAGTTCAATGCAAAGGAGATGTTGTCTTTTACAGAATTGCTGATTGACCACTCCTTTAAAGTAAATATATTTGGTGAAAGAGGTTCAGATGACAAAAAGTGTGAGAATGTCTGTAAATAAGAAATAATGAGACAAAAGCCTTTCAATAATACATAATACTATATGGTTAAATAACCTACTGAGTGATAATTCAAATTAAAATGAATGTGTTCATCAGTAGTATGTGCTTCCTCTTTACTCGTCAATTTGCTGTGACAATTTTCACACTAGTGGGGCCTATTTTCATTATCTTGCCTAGGGCCCCACAACCTTACGGACCGGCATGGATGGGAGTCTGTTAGTGCTGCTTCTGCTGTCAGGTTGGTTTGGTCATTTGTATTTATGATGATGTGCTCACAGATGAATGGTTTAACTTATTGATTTTAACAGGACTCTTCTGGAGCAGTTCTGCTCTTTCTCGACAGTACCACTATATAAATGTGAGCATGTCGTGGCCAGAGGCTCAGAGTTACTGCAGAGAGAGATTCACTGATCTGGCAACCGTAGACAACATGGACGATGTGAACAGGCTGGTAAACATAGTGGATGCTGGATACAGTGGATCAGTGTGGATTGGTCTGAAGAGGGGGACACAGAAACGCTGGAGGTGGTCTAATGGAGAAAATACAACTTCCCAGTACTATAACTGGGCTTCAGGACAGCCAATGAGGATGGAGATTGTGTAGCTACTTACTCTGGGTCTTGGCATAGTACGGCATGCAGATATTCACGATATTTTACGTGCTACATAGGTGAGTTCTTGTAAAATGATGAATGTGCAGTTTAAGCTGAGAAAGAAAAGTTTCAAACATTTTTTTTTTTACAAATCTTAATAGGAAATACTACATACCTGATAAAATCAGCTAAAACCTGGAGTGATGCTCAGAGCCACTGTAGACAGCATTACACAGACCTGCCCACCATCCACAACTCTGCAGAAAATAACCAGATAAATCAAATTCTTTTATCTGGTTATTACATCTGGATCGGTCTGTTCCAGGACTCTTGGGAATGGTCTGATAAATGGGTCCTCTTCTTCAGACACTGGGCAGCAGGTCAACCATCTAACAGTTCAGCATCTGGTAACTGTGTTGGCATGTCAAGGTTAGACTCTGGGAAATGGGCTCAATACAGTTGTGATCTACAGCAACCTTTTATCTGCCAAGGAGGTGAGTTTCCCCAATTAATTTATCTGTCTTCTCTGTTGAGGATGACTTTAACTCTGTATTTCTCTAGATGACAAGTTGATTAAACAACAGATTGTAAAACTAAAATTGTCCTGTACTGGCAAATGCACATTGAATGATCCTTCACTACAGACGGCCATTCTGAACGAGGTTTGTATCCACCTTAAACACTTGAGTTCAGATTCACTGTCAAATTCAGAATAAATAACTGCGCCCTGGCAACCATCCCCAACACCCGACAGCTTTGTGTTTTCTCTCATTACACAGTATAGCTGTTATTAAGTTTGATTTGATTCTTTCTTTCTGGTCTTCCAGATAAGTAAAAAGCTGAAAAGCATGGGGCTTGAAAGTGACAGAAAATTAAGCTGGAGAAAGGGGCATGGTGGAGAGGTGTTTCATCAGGAGAGAAAACCTAGAGCGAGTTCAAATAATGCATGTAAAAGTGCATTTACCTTTTTATTCAAGTAAACTTTAAAACAGATTCAAAGAATGTAAAAGTAGATTTTTTTAGATTGAGTGTGAAGTAGCCGTAGTAGTATTTAAACATCGTAAAAGGTGATGGTATGCAATATTTATGGGCAAAAATCATCCTGCATATTATTCCTATTATTATGTGAGGCCTAGATGTGTCAAAATTGAAATTTTTTTTTGTGTTTTTCTTTTGAAATTAATGAATGATTTAATGAACTTTAATATGCTATAAGATAAAAAATAAAATTTGCTATGAAAAACTGAAGTTAGTAAATTGGATCTTTATGAATTCACAACATCCTGCCCAAGGACTGCAGATGCAATGTAGCTTTATAGCCAACTCTGGAAGCAGAAGCAGCACAAACAAAGACTGCTGATCTTCTTTGCTGTATTCTATTGAGAGATGAACAAATATCATTTTTCTGTCAGAAACTAGATTGAATACACAAGGTGCACTCCAAATACACTGTGACTTCACATATTTTGTAGTTGATAATAAATAAGCTTCCTATACAGTATTCTACACGCTCTCACAGTCTCAAACAGCACCACATCCTCACGGTCATATTGCTAACAAAACTGCTACTTTCTCTGTCTAGTAAGATTCAGTCTTCTGGAACATAGTTATGTTAGAAAGTACAGGTTAAGGTGGGAATACCTATTCCTGTATTTTACATTCACATTATATTTCTTCATTTTCCAGATACTTTTATCCAAAGTAACTTACATTGTATTCAAAGTACAATATACATTTAATTATACATGTACTTTTCATGCATTCCCTAAAATCAATCAAACACATGGTAACATTTAAATTTGATCATGAGCATCAGAATGATATGAGGAGGTTCAGTCTGCACCAAAACATGATATATTATCTAAAAGCAAATGTCTAAAATGTTTCCCAGTTGCAGTGAACATTTTTGCCCTCAGGTCAGATCACATGCTGATTTTTGTGGTGACGAGATGAGTTATTTTCATATTCAAATACTGCTCATTGCCATGATGTTTTTCTGTGTTGTATCACATTACTGGTCACAAAAGGCTCATTTTAAAGATATATATATTTTTTTTTTACAATTACTTAAAAAATCCAGTTTTAAAAAATAAAAGAACTCAAACTCTTTAAAAATATGTATATGTAAATCTCAAAATCCAAATCATGAGAATTTGTGTATTTCAATTTAAATGTGGTTCTACAAAATGCACATTTACTTACATTTGCATAGACACTGAAACACACAATACTGACGTTATTTACAACATCTAAACATATCAATCACGATACAAACCTAATTATTTATGAACTTTACCGACTTACAAATGAATCCTTATTGCAATTGCAGCATTCACATTTTTATTATATTGTATTCAGTTATCATATCAATGAGATTGTTTCAAGTTTACTCATTTAATTAATATGAAATATAAAACATTTTGTTATGTTCTGTGTGATTTCTGCTGCAAACTCACCTCGAAGCACTTCGTGTTAAACAAGACTACACTTTAAATTATCAAAATATTTTTTAATATTGTTACCAAAAAATTAATTTCCTTGCATATTAAGGTCTGTTATATTTGTGTCTTTTTATATTCGCGATGAAATGAGTATGTTTAGGTTTGGGGGTAGGTTAAGGGGTCTAACTATCTTGTTTTTTAGCTATAAAATTATAAAAATGCATTGATACTCATATCTTAATGATATAAAAGATTTAAAAAGAGCTGTAAATACTATTAATACTAAATTGTATGTTTCAGCATTCAAATGTACGTTTTGTTAAATACTAACACCTATGTATGAATAATAATACCAGGCTGTTCCATTATATAATCTATATATTGATTGTGTGTCATTACACATCTGGAATTACTCCCTTCCTTCAAATCCATACCGACTACTAATATTAACCTACTACATTGTTGCCAGATCTGGCTAGAAAATCAAGCCATTGACATTTTACAAACCAAAGGCCGTGCAGTTACACTGCGTTATTGAAAAAATGTTTCAGTCATGACATCACAAAGCGTCTTAGGAGCAGTACTCATTCCCGTATCTCAGGGAACAGAGTACGTTTTGAAGCTACTGGTGTTGTATGGCTAAAAGGATGTGAAGATACTGTAAGAGACGTCTTCTGAGACACTGAAATGGCTAAATAGTTTCATGTGAACACTAGGTGGGGATATCATCTCTACCCAAGCCAGGAAATATATTGCATGATTTACGTTGCTCTAGATATGTTTAACCACTAGAGAGGAAATTACCGCGGTTTAAATTTCTATCTCTGGTCTGCAGTTTGTAGCACAACAGTTTGTGCACAATTAGGCTCTGTAAAAACTAACACCACATTGATATTACCATAGTCATTTTGCAACTTATGCGTTCTATGAAAAGACTGACAGTGTTGAAGTGTTTGAAGATTACTCATGAGAAAAGCGTTTATTTTTAATAAAAATAAAGGAAATAATCAAAAAGTTGAAAATAAAGTATCGGGTAGAGTTAGGGTAGGTGTAGGGAGGGCTTTATTATCCCAATAAGGTGGCATCCATTTAATAATTTGTATTAAAATAAAAAAAAAATTACACTCACTCAAGTTATTATTGCATACTGTTTTATAATGTATTGCAATACTGAGGTGTAGATAATTGCCACTATTTGCAATAAGTAGTATAATAGCTGGAAATCCTGCTATTTTAACACAGTGTAAATAGCATCTATCGCTAAGAAAATGTTATCTTCACTTAGTGCTAGCCGCTGCTTTAAGTGATTCTACAACGGGTTACATTTGAGAGATATTGAGTTAGAAAATACAGTAAATGAAGTCGCCTATAAGGTGATTAGTCTGATTAACATCACACACACAAAGAGGCATATACTCAATTTGAAGAATTCTGTTGTTTCAGGTTTCTAGATTCTAGGTTTATGTTTATCATTGTCATATACATTTTGCATTCTGCACTTTTTATATAGTTTTCAAGTATTTTAGTTCATATAATAATGTATATTTATTTTAATCCCATGCTGAAAACAATAAAATAAAAACCAGCACATAATTTGAAATGGTTTTACTGATTTATAATGAGAATTGTATTGGTTTTAATGGAAACTGTAATGGTGCCTGTTGGTCTCTACTGGTAATTGGTCTTTAAAAAAAAAAAAAACTCTAAATCCTAATGTAATATGTCCCAAAACACACTACATGAAACCATTATTTAATTATTTTAATGGTTAAAAGTTGATAGTTTGTAATATTTGTGCCATTTTTTACTCCCAGTCCGTCCCTGTTAACAGGTAAACTTCCACAAATTAGGTGCCACCACTGAAAAAGCTCGGTCACCTTTATTTTTTAATCTAGCTCTCGGAACATCGAGGAGCATCTGATTGGACAACCTTAGTGCTTTAACAGGAGTATGGACATGTAAAAGCTCTGATAAATAGGCAGGCGCAAACCCGTTCAAAATTTTGAAAATCAAAGAATAAAATCTTGAAATCAATCCTGCAGCGGACAGGAAGCCAGTGTAGTGAAGTTACATTTACATTTAAATTTAGTCATTTGGCAGACGTTTTTATGCAAAGCGACTTACAATTAGGGAATACAAAAAGCGATTCATCTTGAAGAGGCAATCAGACAGAGGAAGTGCTCGTAACACCAAGTCTCAGTCATTGTTCAAATAAGTACAAGCTAGCAAGGGAAGGAGAGAGAGATAGAGGAAAAGATTAAGGTTTTTTTTAGGATGAAGTCAAGTATTGCCGAAAGAGATTAGTTTTCAGTTGTTGCTTGAAGATTGACAGGGATCCGGCGTTCCTGATAGGGGTGGGAAGATTATTCCACCAGCCAAGAATGGTGAACGAGAATGTTCTGGAGAGTGATTTTGAGCCTCTCTGTGATGGTACCACAAGGCGTCGCTCACTAGCAGATCTCAGACTTCTGGAGGGGATGTAGATTCGTAATAGTGAGTGGACGTAGGATGGTGCTGAGCCTGTTGTCATAATAAGGTGTCAGTAGCTGCATTCACATCCAGAGATGAGAAATGGGTAGACGAGGGAAGAGAGGAGGATACTACAGAGGAAAGAAGGGAAGGGGAAAGGGAGCGTAGGTTACGTCTGAAGGTAATCGGGGGATGGTGTCACCCGGGTAGCAAAATGTAAAGTAAATGTAATTAAGAAATGGTCAGAGATATGCAGTGGTTGTACCAGGATGTTGTCTGTAGTACAATTGCGAGTGTAAATTAAATCAAGTTGGTTGCCAGATTTGTGCGTGCTAGTAGTGGTAAGGCGTTTGAGATCAAATGAAGCTTGGAGTGAATGGAAGTCTGTAGCATAAGGCCTGTCTAGGTGAAGGTTGAAATCGCCAAAGACTAAGAGTGGAGTGCCATCCTCCATAAAAGAGGACAGCAGCCCGTCCAGCTCCTCTAGGAAGGTGGCTAGAATTTGACCAGGGAGACGGTAGATCATCACAATTGGGAGTTTTATAGGAGCTGTTACAGTAATGGCATGAGATTCAAATGAGTTGTGGCTGCCTAGGGGGGAGTGGGTTGAGTATTTCCAATTGTTTGAAATAAGCAATAACAGTGACCGAGCAGTTTAAATACTTGAACAGTCGCTGTGGCCTGCTTCTGATCAGCCCAGCCAATAAGGTTAAAGGACTGCTAATAGCCCAAAACGAAACTAAGCACTTGGCAAAATCACACCGGCTTGTTCTTAACTGACGCGCTAATTATTCTAATTACCAGTAAGCGCAATCAAAACCTATAAACCTCAACGAAAACGCAGAGTAGAAATAGGTAGGCAACGAACGATTCCTTCCTAGCAGCAAGTAAAAAATTTAAACAACAGAACTGCAACCAAGTATATTTCAACACTTATGCGAGCTGCCGTGCGTCTCTTCTGGTGACTAATCGCCTTTCCCCAAAGGCGATTGGAGTTAAGATTGGATGAAGTTAAGATTGGGGTAATGTGCTCATACTTTTTAGTCCCAGTTAGGAGCTGAGCTGCTGCATTCTGGACTACTGTAACTCTTTATATGTTGGTTTGGATCAGTCTTCTCTTCAACGCCTACAGTTAGTCTAGTCTAGACCTTATAAAAGCATGAATTACACTTTCAAACTTCTTAGGTAGTCAAAAGTCTCTAAAAAACTAATTAATAAACTAAGTCTTGAAAAACTAATCTGTTTTTCAAATTTAAAAGCACTGCCGAAATTCACACCGAGATTCTTGATAAATGGACGAACATACAATCCTAAATTACCAAGTGCATCTACACAAGCATTTAGATCCCCAGGATGACCAAACACAACAATCTCAGTCTTATTTTCATTAAGAGAAAGAAAGTTCTGATCCAGCCATAATTTTAAATCTCTCAGGCAAGTAATAATGACAGAAATTAAGTTTTGTCATTTATTTTGACAGGCAAATAAATTTGTACATCATCCGCATAACAATGGAAGGAGATATTGTGATTTCTAAAAATATACCGCAAAGGCAGCATATACACAGAAAACAACATAGGGCCCAATATGGACCCTTGGGGGACGCCACAGGAAAGAGGGGCAGCAGATGAAGAAAATTCACCAAGGTGAACAGAAAAACTTTTCTTCTATCTGTCAATTACGATTGAAACCATTTAAGGGCTATGCCCTTAATGCCGACACACTGTTCAAGTCTAGATAAGTGAATCGACTGGCTGAGTCCACAGCTAAAAGAAGATCATTAGACACCCTTAAAACAGCAGTTTCTGTACTGTGACGGGGCTTAAAACCAGACTGAAATTTTTTCAGAATACTAAATTCATCTAGAAATGACTGAAGTTGACTAAAAACAACTCTCTCCAAGATTTTTGATAAAAACAGGAGTTTAGATATAGGCCTAAAATTAGACAAAATTGAAGGATCCAAATTATTCTGTTTAGAAGCGGTTGTACAATGTCATGTTTAAAAACAGCTGGTACACACCCTGAGCTGAGAGATGTTTTAACCAAAGATACAACGCTTGGCAACAGTGTCAAAAACATCTTTAAAGGCAGGGTAAATAATTTCTAGAAGCCAATGTTGATATTTGAAATCACCAAAACAAACACGCCCCTACCCCAAAAAGGTCTCGCCCCTATTTTGATTGATCCTCCCCACATATATGTAGCCTACGCAACCCAGGCAACGATTAGTTCCGTGAAAGCCGCTTTTTCACCGAAATTACCTGGAACAATATGTCCCAGGAACTTTTTTCCCCCAGACCTGTTGCTGTCTGCATTTCCATCGCGGTCTAAACTACCGAGAAGATTAGGCAAATGGTCTGGTGACGTAACGTTAGGTCTGCACGCATTTCTTAATAGCAAGTACGCAAATTTCGGACTTGAATCCTCGGTAGTTCGGACTTCACGAGTTAGACTCGGGAGTGAACTCCCACGGACAGAACGATGCAAGTCCGGTAATTCTGCAAAGAGCAGCGTACTTGATAACATCAGTCAGCTCGCCTTGGCTGCTGCAATCTTCCTCACTGCATTTACAGGCAAAATATATCAAACACCACTGCCTCTTTTCGTTTTCATTTAGACATATTAATAGAACAATAGAATAAAGATCAAAGATTACCTGTTAGATTTACGTAAAACAAATTATATCTTATGTTTATCCACTACAGAGACATCAGAGCCAGCAGCAAATGTCAGAAGGACTAGCCGAGGTTATGCTCCTCTCTTCGCGTGGAGCTCACGTCTCCGAAATCGGCAAAGAACATTTTCAAATAGGCGCTGTTTTTATAAATAAACCACAGATTTGAGTTTTAAACAACTACATTCTCGCCTGAAATACACGTGTCCAGTGTTGGTAGACTTTAGCTGTTGCATTGCAGCGCATCCGGTGTAGACACTGTGTTACTCACCTATCGGGAAGAAACAAAGCAACCTCGGCTTCCAATTGCAGGCCTTCCGCGCCTTGAGTTCTCTCCAGCGCTGTAAAGCTGATCTCGATATTTGCACGGGTCCTACTTCCTGCCTTATCATTCCGCAGTCGTTTTCCTCTTTTTGTTTTTTATTCGCCATTGTGGTGGCTTCTACCAGTGCTATGAGGAATCATTTTCAGAGTCTTGGGGTTTTGATGCCAGAATTTAGATTTTATTATCAGAGACAATAAAACCGAGAGACCCTGCAGTGAATCTCCCGAATCTATGTTTGTTCCGTTTTAAATACAGTTTTTTCCCCTAAGGCGTGTTCTATACATTTCCTATGCCGTTATTGCTTAACAGTCTCCATCTGTTTCCTAGAGCAGACAATAGGCCCCACTTTATGTTACGTTAAAGGAAGAGACCCTATCATGTCAAAACAGGATGTGCAGCTTTACCTTAAACCATACGTCTGCACATTCCATTCTTCTGCAGGCCTCTACACATACATGCAGATACAATTTTATAATAGTAGAATAACTTGATACATAAATGGCTATATTCACATTGGTTACATATGATTAATTTGTATTTTGATTAATAAAACTCTTCAACATGCCCCCCTTTGAGACTTACTAAGTCTCACCTTTATTTGTCTTTCCAAGAGTGCAGTTTCATAATTCAGTCTCATCAGTTATTACTACCTAGTGACCAAATTAAGTCACACAGTTTTATCACCAATAACTAGATTATGCAACAGCACTCTGGTGGAGCAGCAGGACCAAACCTCTCCCCCACAATTGACTAGGAAGGAGTAAAAGATCCTGTCTCCCTAATTCCTCATTTAAGATAAAACAATGTTATAAGCATGAGCGTGCATTTGGTTCAGCGCTTGCCTGTGGTTGTCACAGTTATGTATACAACAGAAATAAAATTCAAAACATAAAATATATAACATCACACAAACATAGCATAGTTGATCTTCAGCCCAGACACTTCGCGCATCGTAGAGGGCCATCCT
This sequence comes from Barbus barbus, assembly GCF_936440315.1. Classification (NCBI taxonomy): domain Eukaryota; kingdom Metazoa; phylum Chordata; class Actinopteri; order Cypriniformes; family Cyprinidae; genus Barbus; species Barbus barbus. The sequence continues at coordinate 5,449,891 of NC_136731.1, read as the reverse complement.
TGGGCAGAGGTTAGGCTAGCACTTACACCCAGGGTATGGTTCATCTTTATACTTCTTCGTCCTCTGTTGAGGTACTAGAATCTCCATCATTTGTCACTGTTTGTGACTTACAATTGGGTGTATAAGGCCAGTCCTGGTGTTGTGCATTTTGGTTCCTCTTCAACTTCAATTTCTCATCATCTTAACATCTTAGCATTTCCATTTGCCTAGCTGTGGCTTTGACAACTAGTGACCTCAGTATAGGAAGTACACAGCAAAACAGTAATCTTCCTATTAATACGGCAACTCCTAAAAACATTGCTAATGCTCCTAACTTTAGATCAAACCAATCCCACATTTTATTATCTGTCCCTGCATTTGCTTTAAGTTTAATCCTTAGGTTTGTTCATTTGATTATTACTTCACTAAAAGCTCCTTTTGGAGCAGTATTATTTGGGATACAAGTACTGCATTGTTCCTCAAACAACACATACTTTTCTTTTTTCAGTTAACACATAATATAAAGCTATTCTATTTTGCTCTGTCAGTCTGCTTGTTGCATCCAATTGCTCTTCTAGAAGTTATAAGGCCTCATCAGTGTAATTGAATAAATCTTTGCTGATTGTAATATATGTAATTGATCCATTCTGTAATTTATTTTTTCTTAATTCCAATTTATATTGATTCAAACCCTGATTTAACATCATCTCTTGCATTAAATGTGTTAGGAATGCCTTTAGGTTGACCAACAAACTGCAGGGTCTTTTTCATAGGCCCTTTTAGATGTGGATTTTTCTTCATTTGTTGCTTCCTCTTCTAGAGAGATGTGACTCATTTTATGTGTCACCATAACCCTAGTACATAATCCTGACCGTTTTTCAGGTAACGTTGTTAAGAGGCCTTATTCTAATCCACACATGTCTGTCACTGCAATATCGGTGTCATCAAATATAGGTGGTGGGCCTTGTTTTATCATTAAATAGTCATCTTTACATCGTGGTGTTTTCCATATTTTGCGGCATTTTCCTTCAACTTTTCCTACATCAATATGTCCCTTTTTCTCATAACATTCAAATTCCTGATTTGCCATTAATTGTAGGTTTCCTTGTGGCTTTTGTATTTTCTTTTTCCTTACTATTGGCCATTTACGGGTGCGTATGCATTGTAATTCAATCGCTTCTCTGTAGTTTGTTGTAGATTGGAGAAACTAGCACCAGTATGGGCATAATGCCATTTTTTGGGTACAGTTTCTAAAAGTATTTAATTATCGCCTCTTTCTATTAAGCATTTACCTCCCAGTTTTATTACATTTATTCCCATTTCACTAGATAGTCCTGGATATTTCTTAAGCCAGTGGTTTTCAAACTATGGGTTGCAGAGTGGGACAAGGTGGTGTTCAAAGTTACTCGACTGCAGCTAAATTTGCATTTCTATTATACGCACACACATACTCAGTTTAGTCTAGGGCTGCACGATATACCAACATTAATTATGAATTGCGATATTGCTTAGTGCGATTTTCGAATCGCAAAGGCCGCGATTTAAAACATACTTTGAATGTCTTGAAGTGCGGGCATTCACTAGTTGTAACAACAGCGAGAGTCTCAGAGCGATGGTTCACTATTAAGAGGCCCAGTCTGCATTAGGATATTAATGAGAAGAAACTCACTCACACCATATAAAGAGTAAGTTATTTTCGTTCCTTCGTATGCATTTGTCTGCCTCCCAATAGAGAAATGGTATGTAAAAAGCATTTTACTTGTACGGGGTGAGCGGGGCACAAATGTGGGGTTAATTGTAACACTACAAGATTTAAAATATTTCGCTATAGCTCCATACTTTACTGGTCATCTCAATTATCACCAGTAAAGTATTGAGTACCACAAGGATCTGTCCTAGGTCCTCTGCTATTTTCAATTTACATGTTGCCCCTTGGAAATATTATTAGAAAACACGGGATAAGTTTTCATTGCTATGCTGATGATACTCAATTATATATCTCAACAAGACTAGATGAAACTTCTCAACTATCTAAGCTAATAGATTGTGTAAAAAGTGTAAAAGATTGGATGACCAATAATTTCCTCCTACTAAATTCAGATAAGACCGAGATATTACTTATTGGACCAAAAAACAGTACACAGAATCTCATGGATTATAATTTGCAACTAGACGGCTGCACTGTTACGTCCTCTAAAGTCAAAAATCTGGGTGTTATTTTAGACAGCAACTTGTCCTTTGAAAATCATATTTCCCATGTTACAAAAACAGCATTCTTCCATCTTAGAAACATTGCTAAGCTTCGAAGCATGCTACCTGTTTCTGATGCAGAAAAGCTAGTTCATGCATTCATGACCTCTAGACTGGACTATTGTAATGCACTGCTAGGTGGTTGTCCTGCATCTTCAATAAACAAGCTACAGATAGTCCAAAATGCAGCGGCTAGAGTTCTTACCAGATCAAGAAAATATGCTTCATTTCCAGCGATATCGTCGACCTGATTGCAAAGACACTATTTAAACTTATTGACACATTATTTTCCTTTTTTTGATATTGTGCAGTGCTTTGACACAATTTGCATTGTAAAAAGCGCTATATAAATAAAGGTGACTTGACTTGGCTATCATAACAAAATTTAGAAACATTTCCTATTATTTCCTTGCTGTATCATTACTAGGCTAGAGAAAAATGTTCCAAAGTTAAAAAATCTTTTGAAGATATCGCTGAACATTTATTTAATCATTGCAAAAGTAAATTTCTGGCTGAAATAAATGTGTTATCTTGGTTTGTTTAGGCCTATTTAAAAATATTTACAATTATTTCACAAATATTTTAATCTCCAAACTGTTTTAGATAGTTCTGCTTTGCTAAAATAAAAAGTGTTGGGCTGTGCTCCACTCTCCCCTTCATACACGGATGGATCATATGAGCATTTTCTGCGCTTAACACCGTGATGAGCAACACTCTCAGCACGGATTACATTTCATATACTCATCTTTAAATGAAAAATTAAAACCTAAATAGTATTTAGTGAAAATTTACAGTTGTACTATAAGGTAAAATGGATATTTTTCTTAAATACTTAATTTCTGCCACAATAAACTTTTAATTAAGATTAAGCTTAACGTAATTTTGTTGTTTTTTGATCTCAAATATTTTGGTGGGTCTTGAAATAGATTAGCCTATACTTGTTTAGGTGGGTCGTGGAATGGACAAGTTTGAGAACCTCTGTCTCTTAAAGCATTCTATTCTACACCGTGAACTGTATGAGTATTGGTCCAATATATAAGACTAGTCTTGCTTCAAAGCAAACTAAGCAGCCCCCCACCCCTTTTTTTGTGTGTAATTTACCTAGTTATACCAATTATTTTCTTTTACCTTTTCCCATAAAACATTTGAAATGTTAATATTTTATGTCTGATATTTTGATTATTATTTACAATATGTCTATATTATCTAAATATTTTTTGCTTCTCGTCCAATTCTTATTCATTTTGTATTAAGTAAAAGCCACTGCCAGATACAGATGAGGGTTGAAAAGTCTAGGCAAGTCTGGGTGCTGTTGTCTACGGCTTGAGCTGGTAGAATTAGATGCATTAGGCATGTGATGATCATCAGATATATTTTCTATTTTCTGCTTCTCTGACAAAAGAATGTGAGATCCTTGCTTATCTCTTTCATCAGTTTGCACTTCATCTTGTGTCACTGGTCTCTTCTTTTCACCGTTTCCTGAGTTGTCTGCTTGTTGTTTCCTTTTCTTTCCACTTCCTCTTTTCCATTTGTTGGACCACATCTGCTCCAAAGTATTTTACCTTATTAGCATCTCCCATCAATCATTCCATCTTCACCAGGGTGACTCTTTGCGAGTCATTGCAATGGTCTTTCCCTCGTTGGCAAGGGAGGGTCGTTGTCAGGAAGAATAGTCACCAGATCCAAGTGCGAGAGCAAAAGGTTTATTAGTAACAGAGAGAGACGACAGTAGTTGGGACTTCAGCCGAAATCAGAACTCTCACAACCGCCGTGAAGATAATCCACACCGTCAGGTAATCCAGTGATGAGCGAGAATATTCCAAACTGGCTGAACGGGGACACAGGAGAGCTGACAGAAAACAAGACGAGATTAACGAACCGACAACACACGCATGCAACGCCAGCTAGATAAAGGCAGCGCAAATGAGCTGCAGCCGAACACTCTGATTACGCTGCCAGCTGCGGTACTAGGCAACAGACGCTCCCACACAGACTAGACAGACACCAAAAAGAACACACGGGTCCATGAACCGTGACAGTCGTTACTAGCACGCCCTTCACCCCTCACTTCATGCTATGTGGGGGTTGTTGAAGTGGTTCTTATTGGTGTAGCAAACCCTCCTGGCCTTGATAGAATTGCTGTAACCTGTAAATGGAAACCTTCACAGTGTTTGTTAGTGATATCAAGCATGCTCATTTGCTCATCTGGCCAGTTATCTTTTTTTGGTGTGACCTGTGGAAATTTCATGTGGGTTGAGGGCTGTCCTGGCCCCTTTTTTGAGCCCTCACAAATACATTGCTGTCAATATAATGAGTATAGGGCTAATAACCATTTTCTATAATATAATAAAGAATTTGGTTTTACTCCGTTATCTGCATCCTTATTATTTTTCAAATGATTTCAAATTTATTCTCAATTTACTAATTCATGTATCTTTTTGTTTTATAAACTGAGTTCCACTATATCTACTGAATATATATATACTATATACTATACTATTCTGAATAGGATAAAACAAACTCTTTTCGTTACAGTCTACTGAGCGTAGACCTGGTAGCATTCCACATAGTTTCTGAATGTCACATTGCATCTGGACAACATCAGTCACCATATAGTTTAATTTAACAGCGCAGTATCTGTGCAATTGAGAGAGTCAATTTTAATTTCTCAAATGTCACTTGTTTGTGTAATTTAAAGTTTAGTCAGATACTTTTTCTTATTGCTCATGAGATACTTTGAGAAGAGGATTGGAGATCTCTGTATAATCTAGGATCCGTGGCCATCAACATTTCTATCTTGTTACCCCCAGTGATGATAGCATTTATGATTTCATGATTTTGGATCTCTGGAGTAAAAAAAAATATTGTTATCTTATTCAATCTAGCCCTATTAAATTACCTTTAAACAAAATGGAGTGACCAGTATTTTTTATTTTAGAAGCAATATTGTTTTTGTTTTATTTTTTTTATTTTATTAGACAGTTTGTCTACCCTTTTTGATGCTATTTTTAAATTTTTATTCATTTGTAAAGCTTAGCACTGTTTTCAATGATTAAGTTGTACATTTAGTTGGTTAATGAGATAGCCCTCACTATGCCAAAACCATCTTAATTTTTATCTGATTGGTGAGTCAAGCACCCACTTCTGTCTGTCATAATTCCTTTTTCTTTCAGACATATGGCTGGACTGGTACCTACTGAAAAGCAGATTGAGAATGTTAGTTAAAATACAGAATTCAGAGAACTGCTGAGAGACCCATGAATAATCAAGCTTAATACAACTAATAAAATAACAAAATTTGAAGCAGTCTCTATAGTGAGTGATCATTAAATATGCAGCACCTGTGTACACAAAGGGAAGGGATGGAAGTGCTTCTGGTTAGATCACCAGTCTGTTGAAGCTGTTTAGCTGTTGCACTGAGTCGTCAGTCAGTGATGGCACTCAAAGGACTGATGTTGTGGTGTATGTTCTCCGTTGTTTCTCTGCCTCTTCCTCATTCTGGCTTTTCTGATCCTGCCAGTTTTGCATTTCAGGATGTTCTCATTACCCTTAGGAAAAGTCTCAAGTGAAAGATTCACCTTTTTCTGCTTTAAGTCAGCCTTTCTCCATGTTGACGTGTGCCCTCCTCTTTCAGGAGGGAGTTGACAATCCATCCGCCCCTCACTCTTCTTCTCTCTGCAGCTGAGTCTTTGCTTCGTCGAGACTCGTTGTTAGACAGACTCCAGTTATTTGCTTCCTTTTGTCAAGGCTCTGTTCCAGAAGCCATCTGAAATGTTTAACACTCAGAGACTGCATTAATCAAATTGAACCTTTATAAACTCTTGACTAAATTGTTTCTGAGCAATCAGCTCTTTATCTAATTGTCACTTTGCAACCATCTCTTTCAATGGTTCCTTAACAAAAAGGTTAAATAAGAATAAATAAATAAAATAAATGTTAATAAAATAAAATTTCTGTGAACTTGGTCACCCAATCTTGCTCTCATTCAACATTTCACTGCACAAGTTATCTTTAGTTAACTCAAAACCAAATATTTGAAACTCTGTAATAGATTCACTTTCACACTGCCTCCCAGGGATAACAAGATACAAATTTTAGACGTCTTCAGATATAATATATAAAGTTTTAAGCACATGCAATATTTTTATTCATCTATTAAGACATGTCATCTAATAAATGTATATCTTATTTTAATTACTCTATTATTTCAATAATCTGCAAAGTCCACATCTTGGAACACCTTTTATATGCAACATTTATACAAGTCCCTTTATCATTTAAGGCTCATAAAATCATCCTTTGTCCCTATTTGTTTTTATTTAGGGCTCATATATTCATTCACTCTTCCCTAGCGTAACACCAGCCGCGCCCATCTCCGCTTCCTGACCACACTCACGTGATGGGCTAGGAGGGGTGCACACCTCTGGTGCAACAGATACAGAGCTTATTTCCTCATACAGCCACAAGCACTCATACAGACACATACATTAAAATAGATTATATTACCCTCTTCCTGAGAGACCTGTTAGTTCTACTCGCTCTTTCACTGATAACCTTCCTCGACACAGTAAAAAAGCAGCACTCTGCAGGATTTTTGCCTACCCGTACAGACCTCCGTAACCTTCCTTTCGCCAACAGAGCGGTAACCGTAGGACTTTGCGCGCTTTCCTATACTTTATCTGCTTAACGTTTAATGTTATCCATCAAAGGCCCACTTAACAATAAACACAGACCATTGCATGCAATGTATATCTGCTTAACGTTTACGTCATCCATCAAAGGCCCTCTTGACAGTAAAACAGATCTGTGCATGCAATTATTTCTTCTGGAATCAAAACCCTTTCTTTTCTTTTTGTTCTTTAAATTTGGAAGAGCAATTTTTAAGAGTTCTTACCACCAAGGGCTAACTGGCAAACAACACAAACTAATTATATAAGCATAAACTGCCTACCTTTTTCAAATCAAATCAAATCAAATCACTTTTATTGTCACATCACCACAGCACGTGTGCCTTCGTGAGTGAAATTCTTGAGAGCGTGCTCCAGACACTGCAGATACAATTTACATATAGACATTACCATACATACGTACAGACTTATACAGATGACAATGTGTAATATACACATACATATACTCAGTACACACAGTGTACTATTAGACAGACATACAGTTACCGATACACATTATACACAGTATGTAGTACACATTCTACGTTATATACACACAGTATTATGCGAGGATGCAGCAGATTATATATAAACCGGATGTGCAAATGTCATGGATGTGCATTGGATGGTATCCGGTGCTGGCAAAAAGATTGTTGTATTTGTGCAGTAGTGTACTGGTAGTCCAGTTTGAACTGTGTGGAATTTTAGTGGCCACTTAATTTGTGTTGCTCGTCAAGTAAGCCCAACGTGGTTTTTCACCCTCTGCTCCTTTCCATCCTGTTCGTGACGCCAATATGTGATATAAAGCTGGGTGGCTTTATATCAGCTTTACAGTATTTAGACGGGGAAATAGTGTCGAAATAGTGTCATTCTCCTCTGGCCAGACAAAATCAGCAGTTTAAATCTTAAATTCACTGTTCTAGGTCTTAAATAATTTTAAACAGGTCTTAATTTTCCGATGTCCATGCAGCGCACTTTAGAATGTTGTTTTTTGTTGTTGTTGTTTGTTTCCGTGGTGTTGTAGTTCTTTCTTTCGCTAGTCCAAATATAATTCGCTGTATTACGACTACAAATGAGACCAACATGCAACAGCCAATCAGCTTTCTGTTATTGGCGTGAGTTTCACTCGGATTGTACCACAGACTTCAAACCGATTTTACTTTTCAGCTATGGGGAAGTGCAAGTTTAGCGGACCTCTTATGGGGACCTCTGTGTCGCTTTTGGATCAGAGTCAACACTAAGAGCGGAGGTGCTCTGGGTCTTCCACACCGTGACTAGACACCAGTCCTATTGTGAATGAGGAAATGGGGGAATTGTTTCAGATGATTATTTCCAGACATCGCTAAATCATTCAGGTGCGGGAAAGATAAAACTGCTTACATTGCGTGCTTTGGACTATCGGATTTCATCAAGAGAGACCTAATTTCGAAAGTGACGGGACCGTTCGTGCTTATGGCGTATAGAAACACCGGTATATCTGCCAGGATTGCCATTGTCTGATGGTTTCCCAACACATATCTTCCAGACAGTGTATCTTCAGATATTGCAAATAAATGTGTTCTGTATCACAAATAAATAAAGCGGTAGCAAACAACAGACTAAGCAGACAACATGGAGACAGACAGCATGCCATGGACACTGGCGCCATCTTGGAATGTGAGACATGCAGTACATTAAGAAACCATATATAACAATGGGACTGCCCGTGTCCTCTCCTCCCAGAGCAGTCCTTCCAGTAAACGTCTAAGTTTTACCCCCTTCCTCATATCATATCCTCTCACACACAAAAACATTAGTCACAAAATCACATGCTTACTTCTGCAAAATCATTACTGTAGTCTAAATGCTTTTGAAAATGTCTTTTTTTTTCTTTTACAACACTTGAGACAATTAAATTAAATATGCCCAACAAGGCCAAAACTATGTGAGGTTTTTTTTTTTCTTTCTATGGGAATCAGGATCTTCCAAATAGATTTTCTTCAAGGTTTACAAGGGCCTTTGTCACCAGTTAACAGCCATAAGTTGTTGTTTTGCTCTTTAACGGTGGGTAACTTCCTGTATGTCAGACACTTCCTCTTCTGAATTTGGAGATATAAGTAAGCATGAACCGGGGTGATCTAAAATGGCATTAATTCATCTTCTTCTGATGTTCTCTGTGATATTTATCAGTCATCTGAGCTCCAACACAGGTACCAAGTCACTGTATACTACTCAAAGTACAGGGTTAACATTTATCATTAAAATACGATCTTTTTAATGTAGACAGGGTAAGACAATATTTAGATTCCTAAATCGTTTTCAGTAAAGTTGTCTTACACAGATTAACAAACTGTTTTGAGTTCTGTGGTATGGTTTTTACAACACTTTTTAAAATACTGAAAGAAAGATTTGATGTACCATGTTTTCATGTATTTTTATTACCACTCGAACAAACTACCTAAAAAATAATTTCATGTATGATCATTAATAGTGAAATCAGTTAGCAATTTGTGAATGCTACAACATTTAGCTATGGCTTTGTTTCATATCGTTATGCTTTCTGAAATTGGCTGGATTTCATTTTCTCAAAACTAATTTAGCTTCTTTATTTGAGCTTTATGACAGTCTGGTATTATAATAAGCAGTTACAGTACTACCATCACTCTGCTATAATGGTGCTCAAAAACTTTCCCTTTTGAACGCATACAAAAACTTAAATATAAACATGCTAATATTCAAACATCAAAAGTCATAATTCATAAAAATGAATCAAAATCAACAAAAATATAGCTTGAATCAAAGGTATCCACAATACAATCAGCTAATTTGAAATTAACTTCAGTGAAATTCTGTCAGGACCACTATCGTCAAAGATGACTGATAATTAGCATACAGCTTGGATTGGCGGTAGGGCTGTGCAATTAATCGCATGCGATTGTCATGCGCATCTCGTCAGTAAAGCCAGTTCTGTGATTAGAATTAAATCTCCAACATCTGCTTTCAGATGCCGCTTTCAGAGGCCGTAGTTCATTGACAAGCTAGTCAATATTGTGTTCATTATCGCAGATGAATCACTTGAAGGCATTAAACTGCCAGAATTTTATAAGACAGATATCTCCGTTTGCATTGAACTTTCAGCTTCGTAACTTTGTAGATATTGTTTATGCTCAAAAAGCAACATTGCACACTAACGTAAAAAAAAAAAGTGAAATCGCAAATGGCCAAATACAAACAAAATTATGTCAAAATGCCCGTCTTGATGAGTATTCAAGTAAACACTGCCTGGTTTATATTAAACATAGTTGATATAAGTGAAAGTAAACAGTTGAGAAAAAAAACACATATATAACAGTGTATTAGATCCATGCATGAGGTCTTAGAGACAGCTGTCTTAATAAACCTGTCATTAATGTTATAACGTAATACACATATAATATTAATATGTAATTTAAAGAAATAGTTTAATTTAGCTCAAAGGGAATAATTTATGATTTTATAGGGATTTGAACAGAATCACTGTTACGGCGATTCACTGAACGAGCCGTATGACAAACTCTGTACTGGATATTAACATCCAAAATATAGTGAAAACACTATTAAACAGCATTGTAACAAGATCGGCAGATTAAGACATTAACTTATGAGCAGAAAACACAAGATACTTCTCTTTTCAATATAAATCAGATTTTATTTATATAAACCTAAGACATAAACTAATCTAACAAATGAACACAAGCATTCACACATTCACACGTTGCAGAAAGAGAGAAAGTGAGGAAAGGATGAGTTTAAGAGAATGGAAATGTGAAATCCCAAGTTTACAGCAATATGTTCAATTGCATAGACCTGAACAACCATCAATCACTTATTTAACCCTCGCTTTGAGTTTCTCAATGAGGCTAAAATTTATATTAAAGTCACCAATTCAGAACTTGGAGGCGTTACTTGCTTGCATTGCCTGTGTTACGGGTTTCCTTTGTGTCCTTCTTGCAGACAGGGGTTCCCCGCAGTGTCTGATTGGCTGGAAGTTCAATAGTCTTTGAAGTGAGGTCTTGGGCGTTGGCTGAGGATGCGGAGTTGGTCTGCTCGAAGTTTGAAGCGAGTGCAGTCAGAGCTGGACTTTGTAGCAAACTTACATTAGAACACGAAACTCCACGGAAAGAAAAGAAACTAAAGTAAAAGAATAAAAGGATGTAACGAGACTAAAGCCCTATTCGCACGGGATTAGTATTACCTGGTGACCTCCAGTCATTTGTAATAATTGTGGAGGTTGTCTGTGATCTTAATCCCGTGCGAATTGGCCATGTCTGTAATTTGTAAAGTAAAAATTCCCCCGCAAATGACCTACCATATTTCGCCGAACACCGAGGTCCTGTGATAATTTTAGTCCCGTGCGAATCGACATCTCTGTGATTTGGCCAGCATTTGGCGGGTCGTATATAATTTTTCAAGGTTTTTGTTTCCTGTGCGCCTTTTTATCCATCTTTCGCAAAGAATGTAGCTGCGATTGAGTGTTTGATGATATTTTGGGTGCTGTCATATCGCTACACCATACAATTTGCAGAAAGAGAAAGCTGAAAAGGTTTAATGCGTTACAAATAAATCAAGCATAAAACTTGAGATATTATTTTAACCTGGTGACATGTAAATGACACGGGGCACAAAACTATATTAGTTTCTTTCTTTTCTTATCCATCTGGACCATAGAACGGGACTCTCAAAGTCTTGACATCCGGGTATTCGGAGATAAGTCAGTAATTTCGAGTAAAATCACAGGCTTGGCTTATCCCGTGCGAATGCACCACACGAAATTCAGATGTGGGGTAATTTCAAAATCACACATGGTCCCCAGATAATACTAATCCCGTGCGAATAGGGCTTTAGTTGTTTTCCTTCTCATTATGGCACGTGGGCCAGAGCACGCTCAAAGAGCAGCACGCAGTGGCAAAAGTGAAGAAGAGAGTGAGTTTTGAAAAGAGGTAAAAAGATGGTGTCCTGAGCTTTTAAACTCGGCTTTCAGACCGTCCCATCTGGACGTCTTGACCAATTAGATACTGTCCTTGCTCGGGGTATTGCTTTGTTTCTCCACCCCACTAATAAATCAACTTGTTATCTGTTCAGTCAGAGGTCCGAACTGTACAGGCTCTTGCAAAGTATACTTTTAACATCGATTTCTATAACAAGACTATAAGCCCTTTCACACATACAGACTTTTCCGGAAAATTACCGGTAAATTGCCGTAAAGAGATCATGTGTGAACAGGACCTTTTCAAAAATACCGGTAATTTCGTTCTGGCAATTTACCGGTATGAGAAGTTGTAACATTACCAGTAAATTGCCGGAATTCTGCTGTGTGTGAACGCAGAAGGAAAATTGCCGGTATGAGCACGTACGAGTTCAGAACGCGCTGACGTAAGACTCTACTCCGGGCCAATCATAAAACACTGACACAGATGACGCATTCACTCCACACTTCCCCATGTATCCGCCCATGTCCGTCGCACAGACAGCTGCATTTGTGTAAACATAACAGTTTTTTTTTCAACTGTTCACATTTACTTAAGAAAAAACCTGGATACTCGCCAGGACGGCCATTTTTGCATAATTTTGTGTGTGTTTGGCCACTTAAGTTCAACAACAAACTACGTGAAATAACTCAATATGATACTCGCTATAGGCGGCTATGGATGTAACTGTGAGCGCTCAGCCTTGAAACAGCCTCTGGAGAGCACAAGTACCTATTGGCTTTAAAAGACGTGCAAATTATACATTTTTGTGACTATGCAACAATGACCCGATTAAGCAAGTTACAATTTTGTCAACTGTCCCGAAATGCGAGCGAAAGTCTTGGATCGTTGTGCAGCTGCTCGTTGCAGACGAGATGCGCTGATGTGAAGCCGCTTTGATGGAGTGAAAGAGAGAAGACGTGTTCCAGCTGAATCACTCACACTGTTTTCAAATGACTGATTTAATCTGCTAGTTTGTGTGGATTTATTTACTCATATAACCTACTTGCTATCTTGAATAAATGTTTGCAGGAATTCCCCTCATTATAAACTTGAAAGCTGTGGGAATGAGTAAAACTATGAAATAAACACACAATCCCCCATGAAATTCTGGACATGATTAATTATAACTCTATTACAGAGATTTGTGAAATAAAATTCCATTATTTTTTTGTATTTCCCCCCCCCCCCAGGCCTGGAAATTGGTGTTTTCAAAATGTAATAAAAGCAAGTGATGCACGCTGTTAGGGTGGTGATGGCGCAGTGGATAAGACACATGCCTTTGGTGTGAGAGACCCGGGTTCAAATCCACTGTGAGACACCAATGTGTCCCTGAGCAAGACACTTAAGTTCAAGTTCAAGTCAGCTTTATTGTCAATTCTTCCACATGTACAGTACATAAATACAGAGAATTGAAATTGCATTACTCTCAGACCCTTGGTGCATACAGTTAACATTAAACACGTTCAGATACAGATAAATACAGCTTAAACATATGTACATACAACTATATAATTATACAAATGAGGATATTGTAGAAAAAAATAAGAATTAGATCGATAAAGTGGCATAAGGCGCATGGCAGATAGAGTGCAAAACCAGTTAAATAAACAACACTGTGTAGATATATTTGTAGTGCAAAAGAGCTTATCAGTCTGAGGACATTGTAGAAAATAAAAACAAGAGAGATAGATAAAGTGCATAAGGCACATGGCAGAATAGATGGAGTGCAAACCAGTTGAATGTACAAAAACAAAAACAAAACTGTGCAGATGTTTTGTTTTGTTATGAGTGTAGTGCAAGAAGAGCTTATCAGTCTGTTAAAGTGACAAGTCGAAGTGACTGTTCGGATAGTTTTTGTCAGACTATCCGAAGAGGTAATTTGCAGTCAATGTTGGATGGGTAGTGATCAGCCAATGCTGCACAAGTGACAGGTGCCGGTCACAGTTTGTTGGTCGGTGGGGGGGTTGTCACAGAGTCAGAGTTCCTAGTGTGTTGCTGTGTTAAATGGGGGTGAAAGAGGGGAGGGGGGGCAAGGACGGGAGGGAGTTCAGCTTCCTGACAGCCTGATGTATGAAGCTGTCCTTCAGTCTGCTGGTCCTCGCCTGGAGACTCCGCAGTCTCCTCCCTGATGGCAGCAGACTGAAGAAGCTGTGTGTCGGGTGGGTGGGATCGCCTGCAATGCGGAGGGCTTTGCGGGTGAGACGGGTGCTGTAGATGTCCTGGAGGGAGGGGAGAGAGACACCAACGATCTTCTCAGCTGCTTAACCCCTAGTTGCTCCAGAGGCGTGCGACCTCTGACATATATAGCAATTGTAAGTCGCTTTGGATAAAAGCGTCAGCTAAATGAATAAATGTAAATGTTAATCACTTAAACTGGCCACCAATGTGATCGGCTGAATGCTCCGTTACCTCTCCCTCTAATCCAGGGATCCATCACCCCGCTTTGTTCCGGGACCTCGAAATTTACAAATTAAGCACTGGTTTGTAGTCATCTATTAAGATGTCTCTGGGACAAAAGCAGCTGCATGAATGCAAAATTTGAAACAAAAATGAAACCATCAACAAAAAGACTGATCGCATATACCCCTCCATGTTTACAAATACAAGTGCAGTCATTGGAGGTTAATGATGTCACGGAATTTACCAGTATTTTGGAATGGATGTGTGAATGGTGCTTTTCCGGGAAAAAAGACGGAATGTTGTTGCCTGCGTGAACAGCGCATTTTTGAATTTACCGGTAAAGTCGTTCCGGTAATTTTATGGCAATTTACTGGTTTACTGTGTGAAAGGGACTAATGATACATTTGACAAAGGATTGGAAGAAACATTTAAAGCATGAATTTTCAAACTCATACATATCAAACATGCATTTGAATCCTGCAGCTATTCAATAATGATTAAAAGACATACATATTATTTGATTAAAACATGATATGTGGGTTACAAACATAATATGGGGTTCTGCATAAAAATGTCCTTTTAGGATGATTTTATGGGCATATGAAAAAGAAAGTCTTTGTGTAATTCTAAGGAGAACGAAGACATGTTCTTTAGACAAAGGAATTTTGGTTTGGTCTGTCTTCTATGTGTGGAGACACGCCCAAGAGAGAGTCTGTAGCTCGTGATTTTCTATCACAGGTTTACATGTGAACATCAGTCTTGGTTACTTGCAACAAATTTGACAGTCTTTTCCTGAATTGGAATTATCAATAAGTGTTCTTTTGTCTCAATGTTGCAAGCTGTTTTGTGAAAGAGGTTTGCTGGTTATTTTGCTTCAAACTAGCTGGTGTTCGAATCTGGACAGATTTATTACATCCTGTTTCTTGGAGTCTCTCTGAAACCTAAGGAGCTGGAATTCAATGTTCTGATCGCCTCTTCACTTTGTCTGATTCACTCTCTGATATCTTACAATGTTTTTTATACAGTGAAGACTATCCAGTGTTATTTTACAGATGAACAGATTATTCAATAGCTGTAATATTTCTGTACCTGAATCTTACTGTAAGACCTGAAAAACATAATGCACTGTTAATTTCATTTGTGTCTTGTTTTTGTTTTTGTTTGTGCTATTGCTTTTCATTTATTTATTTGTTCTCATTTTATTACTGACAGTTTACTTGACTTTTTTTTGTTAAATTCAATTCAGAGTTTGAAATCTATGTTCCTAGCTCTGTAAGCTATTGCGCAACAAAATCAGCCCATAGCACTTTATCTACATTTTAAGATAAAGAAATTCGGCCCCTGCATTCTGAGCCGTATATTAAAGTCAATACTTACATAAAAAAAGAAGTGTAATGATATACAACTTTTTGCACATTTATTTTATAAATAATAATAATAATCTACCTTTACTCTCTGGTAAACTTAAATGGACGGGCATCTTTAGAGGCTCCTAATTAAATTCAGCAATAATTTTTACTGTCATAACTAATTATTTTTTTCTCCCCACAGTATCCAGTGACACAATCCAACCAACAGCAATAACTGTTCAGAAAGGAGATTCTGTTAATCTTACTATACAAACACCTGCAAATGAGATCCCACAATTTGATGATTTGGACTGGCTAAAAGATGGTTCAGATTTTGTAGTCTCGTATGATTTTAATAGAGTAAAGATTCATTCTTCCTATAAGGATAGAGTGTATTTTAACACTGGAAACTACTCTCTAACACTGAAGAACATACAGGAGACAGACAGTGGACTCTACGCTGCTAGAGCAAGTGGAAAATCAGTTACCATCATTGGACAATACAATGTGACTGTTGGTAAGTAATTAATTGTCACATTTAGAATTCAAAGCTATTTCCTCAACAATCAGAAAGTATTTTAAATAGCACTTTAACTCATAGATTAGCACAATTTTGTAGCGTTCAGTTTAGTACATTCTGAGCTGTATATTAAAGTCAATGCTTACATAAAAAAAAGAGTGTAATGCTGTACAACTTTTTGCACATTTATTTGATAAAAAAAAAAATAATAATAATCTACCTTTACTCTCTGGTAAACTTAAATGGACGGGCATCTTTAGAGGCTCCTAATTAAATTCAGCAATAATTTTTACTGTCATAACTAATTATTTTTTTCTCCCCACAGTCTCCAGTGACACAACCCAACCAACAGCAATAACTGTTCAGAAAGGACATTCTGTTCATCTATGTGAACAGAATGTATATATTAAAGAAAGTGCTTACATTTCAGATACAAGAAGTCACGGAACCACCAGATCTGTTTATCTCACTTGGATCATATTCCTTGTCCTTTTCAATGCAATAATTTGAGCCAACTACTGTACCGGAGCTACAGAAGAAAAACAACAACTGTATTATTATTCGCTTAACAGTTATTATAAGCAAATAAAACATCATATTTTCAAAGATCAATTCAAGAGCAAAGAGAGAGACTTTTTTTGTGGTACAAATATACACCTCAAAGAGCAACTTAACTACATTATTAAAAATAATGTTTTCAAAAAGGGAGGTTTGTAGCGATGCAATAGAAGAACTATTTTTGGCTTTCTAAGGCTGGCCACACACCGCTTTTGGGTCTGACTTGGCTTGGCCCGATTCGAGGCCTGTTGCAACCGACAGTTTGTGCAAAAAATTAGAGCATGCAAGCATCACTAACCGCATGTTGCATACTTTTAAAGCTAAAACATGACAGCTACAAATATGTCATGAAAGTGAAGTACAGACAAGGAAGATCAACTTGTGCAACTATAGTAATACTATATGTTACTTTATAATGGGAACCATGCTGAGATGGTTTAAATCAACCATGGTTGACCAAAGTGCTTCACAATGTCCGGAAAAGCTCACACATAAACAAAACATCACAATGTCCCAACTCAACTCATAATACAAGCCAAGGAATGCAGGTGTGTCTTAAGCAATGACCGTTGGAATGAAAAATTCCAACAGTCTGAGCAGTTCTTATGTGTACAGGCAGGGGCGGACTGGCCATCTGGACGTTCTGGAGAAGTCCAAGTGATTCTACAACGGGTTACATTTGAGAGATATTGAGTTAGAAAATACAGTAAATGAAGTCGCCTATAAGCTGATTAGTCTGATTAACATCACACACACACAAAGAGGCATATACTCAATTTGAAGAA
This sequence comes from Barbus barbus, assembly GCF_936440315.1. Lineage (NCBI taxonomy): Eukaryota > Metazoa > Chordata > Actinopteri > Cypriniformes > Cyprinidae > Barbus > Barbus barbus. The sequence continues at coordinate 5,432,395 of NC_136731.1, read as the reverse complement.
TTCTGTTGTTTCAGGTTTCTAGATTCTAGGTTTATGTTTATCATTGTCATATACATTTTGCATTCTGCTCTTTTTATAGTTCATACAATAATGTATATTTATTTCAATCCCATGCTGAAAACAATAAAATAAAAACCAGCACATAATTTGTAATGGTTTTACTGATTTATAATGAGAATTGTATTGGTTTTAATGGAAACTGCAATGGTGCCTGTTGGTCTCTACTGGTAATTGGTCCTTAAAAAAAAAAAAAAACTAAAAAAAAAAGCTCAAATCCTAATGTAATATGTCCCAAAACACACTACAAGAAACCATTATTTAATTATTTGAATGGTTAAAAGTTGATCGTTTGTGTAACGGGGCTGACGAGACGCGAGATGTGCGGATCCATATGCAAAGCTTTATTATAAAACATAGTCAGTAAACAGGCAGGGTCAGACAGGGGCAAACAGGTATGGCAAGGGCAAGACACAGCAATCCGTGGAACAAGCGTGGGTCGACGATCAGCAAACAGTATCCAAAGGGGCAAAGCAGAGAGATAATCCAGAAACGAGAGCAATAGTCCAAACGTAATAGTCCATTCTGGACTATGTAACTCTTTATATGTTGGTTTGGATCAGTCATCTCTTCAACGCCTACAGTTAGTCTAGTCTAGACTTATAAAAGCATGAATTACACTTTCAAACTTCTTACGTGGCAGGTAGGGCTTGACTTTAGCCAATAGTCTCAGTTGGATTTTACAACAGAACTAATCTGTTTTTCACATTTAAAAGCACTGTCGAAAATTCACACCGAGATTCTTGGTAAATGGACAAACATACAATCCTAAATTACCAAGTGCATCTACACAAGCATTTAGATCCCCAGGACGACCAAACACAACAGTCTCAGTCTTATTTTCATTAAGAGAAAGAAAGTTCTGATCCAGCCATATTTTTAAATCATGCATGAGATTAAACAAATCAATTAGACTGAGAAACTCTTTAACCAGAGGTCTGGATTCACAGCACACATGTATGTTAAAATCACCAATAATTTAAAAATGATCATATTTCAATGCAATCCCTGCCACAAAGTCTGAAAAGTCCTGAATAAAGTTCTTATTATACTTTGGAGGTCGATATACCACCGCACATAACACAGTCGCGGGAAAATTTGTCTCAAAATGCTGCAATTCAAAACTGTTGCAGGCGTCCACTGCGATCTCCCGACAGTGAAAAACAGATTTAAACACAGAAGCCAGACCACCACCTTTGCCTGTGGTCCGAGGGGAGCTTAGAAAGTCACAGCTGGGAGGAAGAAGATCAGAGAAAGAAGTTAACTGAGCAGCTTGAAGCCAGGTCTCTGTCAAAAACATAAAATCCAGCATAAGGTGAGAAAATCATTAAGCAAAAAAGTCTTGTTCGCTAGCGATCTAGCATTAATCAGAGCCAAACGAAGAGTGTGATACTCACTGGATGGCAGCGCCGCACGGTTTAGCGGGTGAAGGTTCGAAGAATCCACAGCACCTCTGCGGAGTCGGACCCAAACCCGCATAGGAGAAGGCACAGTCGACAGATCGGTCTCTGTCTGGGGAAGACAGGACGGAGCCACCGGCCTCTCATTTCCAGCGAACGCTGGACAGCAGGCTGCATTAATTGGGTCAACCGGAACCGGAAACACTTCCCAAAACACCCATTGTACTTGTTACATTGTTAGAAGAATGGCATCTACGCTAATATTAGTTTGTTTCTTTCTTATTCCGAGGTCAACGTAGCCACCCGGATCAAGTCCGTATTCAGATCAGATGGTGGATCAGCACCTAGAGATGACCTCTACAGCCCTGAACGTCAGCGGAGACCAGGACAACTAGATGAGCCCCATAGACTGATCCCCAGTGAAGACCCTGTCTCCTAGACGGCCATCGAGATAAGACCACAGGAACCAGATGAGTCCTTTGCACAATCTGACTCTGCTGCAGCCTAGATTTAAACTGCTGATTTTGTTTGGCCAGAGGAGAATGACACTATTTCGACTTGCATTGTTAAAAGCACTATACAAATAATACTGACTTGACTTGACTTGACATCACACATGTGGACGCCAGGTAAGCCTTGAATCTAACCAGGACACTACCGTGCTTCCCCCGTCGTCTCCAACACTTCTTACGAGGAATAACTCATGGTGGTTGGCGTAGAAACGCCGGTATATCTGCCAGGAAGGGAGGAAGGCCCATAGTCTGATTGTTTCCCAACACATATCTTCCAGACAGTGTATCTTCAGAAGCTCTAATATTATAAAGTGTTTGGCGATGATAGACGAGCAAGGCAGAGACATCTCGACTACATATACAAAAAAAATAAAGCAATAGCAAACAACAGACTAAGCAGACAACATGGAGACAGACGGCATGCCATGGACACTGGCGCCATCTTGGAATGTGAGACATGCAGTACATTAAGAAACCACATATAACAATGGGACTGCCCGTGTCCTCTCCTCCCAGAGCAGTCCTTCCAGTAAAAGTTTTATCCGCTTCCTCATATCATATCCTCTCACACACAAAAACATTAGTCACAAAATCACATGCTTACTTCTGCAAAATCATTACTCTAGTCTAAATGCTTTTGAAATTGTCTTTTTTTTTTTTTACAACACTCGAGACAATTAAATTAAATATGCCCAACAAGGCCAAAACTATGTGAGTTTTTTTTTCTTTCTATGGGAATCAGTATCTTCCAAATAGATTTTCTTCGAGGTTTACAAAGGCCTTTGTCACCAGTTAACAGTCATAAGTTGTTGTTTTGCTGTTTAACGGTGGGTAACTTCCTGTATGTCAGACACTTCCTCTTCTGAATTTGGAGATATAAGTAAGCATGAACCGGGGTGATCTAAAATGGCGTTAATTCATCTTCTTCTGGTGTTCTCTGTGATATTTATCAGTCATCTGAGCTCCAACACAGGTACCAAGTCACTGTATACTACTCAAAGTACAGGGTTAACATTTATTATTAAAATATGATCTTTTTAATGTAGACAGGGTAAGACAATATTTAGATTCCTAAATCTTTTTCAGTAAAGTTGTCTTACACAGATTAACAAACTGTTTTGAGTTCGGTGGTATGGTTTTACAACACTTTTTAAAATACTGAAAGAAAGATTTGATGTACCGTGTTTTCATGTATTTTTATTACCACTCAAACAAACTACCTAAAAAATCATTTCATGTATGATCATTAATAGTGAAATCAGTTAGCAATTTGTGAATGCTACTGGCTTTGTTTCAAATTGTTATGCTCAAAGCTTTCAAGTTTCAAAGCTTTATGACAGTCTGGTATTATAATAAGAAGTTACAGTACTACCATCACTCTGCTATAATGGTGCTCAAAAACTTTCCTTTTTCCTTTTGAATGCATACAAAAACATGCTAATATTCAAACATCAAAAGTCGTAATTCATATAAATGAATCAAAATCAACAAAAATATAGCTTGTATCAAAGGTATCCACAATACAATCAGCTAATTTAAAGCTAAGTGTTAAAGTTTAGCACCTTGGCAAAAGCGGGAGTGGCAATCCATCTAAGTGGCATCCGTAATGTGCATCTAATTAATTTGTAAAGAAAAGACTAAATTGACGTTTGCTAGAAATCTTGAATAACAAATGAACTTGAGTGAAATTCTGTCAGGACCACTATCATCAAAGATGACTGATAATTAGCATACAGCTTGGATTGGCGGTAGGGCTGTGCAATTAATCGCATGCGATTGTCATGCGCATCTCATCAGTAAAGCCCCCCATAAGAGTCACCTAAGAAGGTGGATTCCCCCATTTTCCAAAAAGAAATTCGTCCTCTGCATTCTGAGCTGTATATTAAAGTCAATGCTTACATAAAAAAAAGAAGTGTAATGATATACAACTTTTTGCACATTTATTTTGATTTAAAAAAACAAAAAATCGTACTCGGTTACTAACGTAACCTCGGTTCCCTTAGATACGGGAACGAGTACTGCGTCGCTAGACGCTATGGGGAAAAACTCCTTTTTCTCCGAGGACTGAAGACTTTTTCAATCACGCAGTGTGACTGCACGGCCATTGGTTCGTGCAGTAATAAAAAACAAACCAATGGCTCGTCAGTGGTACTGCACGAGCCTATGGCGGCAAAGCCCGCCAGAGCCCGCCAGAAGGGGCGGGGTCATCTGGCTATATAAGCAGGCGCTTCGCCATAGGAAAACAGGCCAATTCGACTGAAGCGACGACCTGAGTCGTGCAGCTGCATGGCATGGCATAGTACGCAGTACTCGTTCCCGTATCTAAGGGAACCGAGGTTACGTTAGTAACCGAGTACGTTCCCTGTCGATACTACACTCGTACTGCGTCGCTAGACGCTATGGGGAACAAATATAATCCCGCCATGCCATGAAGAGAAACGACAACCATAAAACTGGCCTTGAGCAGTAAGGCTCAGAGGGACCAATTATGAGCAGGAAGCATCCTGCAGGAGGCATGAGGACCGAACTCTTCAGAGGTCAGTCCAGCCTAGAAATCGTTTCAACGGTCATAAGTACAGCCTCAGCACCAGGAATGGGGCCAAGAGCGTTCTTGGAGAATCAGGCAATGCCTGAGGGGACCGCTTTAAGACAGGTGTGTGCCATCTAAGCAGAGAGAAACCTAGCCTGTAAGGCCGGGACATCCAATCTATAGAACCTGGCAAATGTGGACGGCGAGGCCCAGCCGGCCGCCGCACAAATGTCTGCCATAGACACACCACTAGACCACGCCCAAGAAGAGGCCACGCCTCTCGTGGAATGAGCGCTCACTCCAATGGGGCTCTGGAGGCCCAGGGAGGAGTATGCTAGTGCGATAGCGTCAACTAACCATCGAGATATTCTGTGCTTTGTGACCGGAGACCCCTTGGTGCGGCCGCCAAAGCAGACAAAGAGTTGTTCCGCCTGCCTAAATGGCGTGGAACGCTCGATGTATATTCTCAATGCCCTGACTGGGCAGAGAAGGTTGAGCTCTTGGTCCTCCTCAGAAGAGGGGAGCGCAGAGAGCGTAATAACCTGGGCGCCTTAGGGACACAGCCATGTTTTGGTTTTAGGACGACCTTAGTCGTTAGGACGACCTTAGTCGTTAGGCCCAAACTCAAGACAGGCAGGGTTTACAGAGAGAGCCTGCAAGTCACCTACTCGCTTTACCGATGCTAGCGCTAGTAGCAGAGCGGTTTTGAACGACAGTGTTTTTAAGCTTGCAGATTGTAGTGGCTCAAAAGGAGGGCCCTTAAGGGCTCTCAGGACCGTGGGCAGGTCCCATGCAGGGACTGTGAGGTGTCGGGGCGGATTGAGCCTCCGAGATCCCCTCAGAAAACGGACAACCAGGTTGTTCCGGCCCACCGACTGTCCGGCTATAGGAGCGTGAGAAGCTGCTATAGCTGCCACGTAGACTTTGAGCGTGGAAGGGGCGCGGCCCTTATCCAACAGCTCCTGTAGATATGACAATATCACTGATATGTCACATGTTGTCGGGTCTTTATCGCGGGCTTGACACCAGGCGGAGAAAACCGACCATTTAGAGGCGTAGAGGCGTCTCGTAGACGGGGCTCTAGCCTGTTCAATGGTGTTCAGGACATTCTCGGGGAGATCTACAGAGTCCCATCGAGTGCCCATAGATGCAGGTCCCACAGCTTGAGCTGGGGGTGCCAGATCGTTCTGTTCGCCTGGGAGAGGAGGTCTCGCCTCAGGGGAATAGGCCACGGAGCCGCTATTAGCAGCTGCGATAACTCCAGGATCCAAAGCTGGTTCTTCCAGAGTGGGGCCAATAGAAGCACCTTGTGCCTGCATTCCCTGATCCGCCTGATTACCTGAGGAATCAGAGCGATCGGGGGAAAAGCGTAAAGAAGGAGGTTGGGCCATTCATGGGCCAACGCGTCCTCGCTCTTCGAAAAATAAATCTGGCAGTGAGAGTTGTCTTTGGAGGCGAAGAGGTCGACCTCTGCCCTGCCAAAGATTCACCAAATTTCTTGAACCGTCTGTGGGTGGAGCATCCACTCCTCTGAGGGGACATTGTTCTGAGAGAGCATGTCTGCTCCTTGGTTCAGAATGCCGGGCACATGAGCTGCTCTCAGTGAACGCAAGTTGAGATGTGCCCATAGTAAGAGGCACTCTGCCATCTCGAAAAGGCGTTTCGAGGTGAGCCCACCCTGGCGATTTATGTACGACACCACCGTCATGCTGTCCGAGCGGACTAGCACGTGGTGACCTTTCAGGACTGGCAGGAAGAACTGAAGAGCTCGACATACTGCTTCCATTTCGAGGCAGTTGATGTGCATTTGTCCTTCTGCGTTCGTCCAGGAGCCGAAGGTCAGTTTGCCATTGCACAGAGCTCCACAACCTGTGTAGGAAGCATCTGTTGTAACAACCTTCCTTCTGTAAACCAAACCCATTGTCACGCCTTGTTCGAACCATCGTAGGTTCCTCCAGGGGACCAGGGCTGACACGCAGGCCCGGTTCACCCTGACACGAATGCGTCCATGACGCCACGCATGAGGTGGAATTAGAGGTTTCAGCCAGTACTGAAGGGGTCTCATCTTGAGAAGGCCCAACCGAAGAACTGGCGATGCGGAGGCCATGAGGCCCAGCATTCTTTGAAACGATTTGAGTGGGTAGGAGGCTCCAATCTTGAAGGAAGCCACGAGCTGCCGTATGGCCAGAACGCGATCTGGTGCGACTTTCGCCTTCATGCGGGCGGAGTCGAAAACTGTCCCCAGGAACGAAGTTCGTTGGCTGGGGGACAGGGAGCTCTTGGCTAAATTGATCCTGAGTCCCAAGTTCTCCAAGAGGAGGAGGGACCTGTGTGCTACCAGCTCTGCCTCTGACTGTGCCAGAATGAGCCAGTCGTCGAGGTAATTCAGGACATGGATTCCCATCTGTCTCAGAGGGGAGAGAGCCGTGTCTATGCACTTCGTAAAGTGCGGGGAGCTAGCGCCAGCCCGAAGGGCAGGACCGTGTATTGATAAGCCACACCCTCGAAGGCGAATTTCAAGAATCGTCTGTGATGGGGGGGCTATCTGGATGTGAAAATAAGCGTCTTTCAGATCCAGCAAAAAGAACCAGTCCTCTGGGCAAATTTGCGAGAGGATCTGCTTCAATGTAGTCATTCTGAATGGCCGTCTCATGAGGGCGCGGTTCAGACGTCTGAGATCGAGGATGGGCCGGAGGCCGCCATCCTTTTTGGGGACGAGGAAATAACGGCTATAGAAGCCTGATTCGCTCTGAACTGGGGGAACTATTTCTATAGCTCCTTTCACCAGCAATTTCTCCACCTCGGCTCGCAGAACGTGAGCGTTGCTGCTTTGCACTAAGGTGGGGACTCTGCCGCTGTACCGCGGGGGTCCTCGAGCGAATTGAAGTGTATAACCTCTTTCTATAATCCCCAGAACCCACTGTGACACTCCGGGGATGGCCTGCCAGGCCTCGGCCCGTGTGGCAAGGGTGTTGGAATTAATTTGGGTGGCGAGTCGCCGTGTGGGGACTCGACACACCTGTTAAGAGAAAATTATTCCTTTGAAAGTGTTTGCGTTTTATTTTTCCTCACTATAGTAGTGATCGGCTGTGTGGGCGCTATATAAATGGGCCCAGTTCACAACAGTATGTACACAAACACATTGCCGTCGACACACCGAGCTAAACGGGGTGTTCAGAGGCATGACAGAGGCCGTTTTGGGTGGCGAGTCGCCGTGTGGGGACTCGACACGCCTGTTAAGAGAAAATTATTCCTTTGAAAATGTTTGCGTTTTATTTTTCCTCACTATAGTAGTGATCGGCTGTGTGGGCGCTATATAAATGGGCCCAGTTCACAACAGTATGTACACAAACACATTGCCGTCGACACACCGAGCTAAACGGGGTGTTCAGAGGCGTGACAGAGGCCATTTCGCGGCGCTAGACTCCCCCCGTGGGCGGGGTCTAGAGTCTGAACCTGACAGAGATAATCATAATGACAGCCCTTTCTATCAATCTGCCTAAAAAGATCAAACCACTCATTAGAAGAGGGGTGCTGATGATCTTTGTGTGTTAACACCCTGGCAGATCAAAAACTGATGCACACATCCCATCAGATCCGTTCGTAGCAGACGAGGGGAGGCAGGGCAAGACACAGACTGTCAGCTGTCAGATCAAAGCTGTATGGAGAGTGAAACACGGGGCTTTGGCCAGCGTAAATTCACTCAAGCTTGAACGCTCAAACCCGCGATTTGATATTTCTTCTCCGAGGTAACTGGGAGGGGAGAAATACGAGAGCAGGGGAGGCGGGGCCAACTTCGTTGAAGTAGTACAACCGCGAGCGCAGCAAGGACAGCTTAATAGTGAAAATAGCGCGAGCAGATCAAAGAGCTGCGAGAGGCACTAATCCTTAGTGCAAACACACCGGCAGATCAAAGCGCTGTGTGCAGAGTGAAACACGCGGGGCTATGCCAGCGCGCAAAAATCACTCGAGCCTGCCCGCTCAGCCCCACGATCTCTCAGTTTCCAGAGAGTGAGAGCGGGGAAGGCGGGGCCAACCAGCGCAGTATTGTAAGATCTGTATAAATGGATTGTGCCACTCAGTGCGATGAGGAGCGCTGATCCTCGCGTGTTTAACACACTCCGGCAGATTAAAGTGAGCACACGAGATATACTGACGTGCAATCACTCAAGCCTGATCGCTCCGCTCCGCGAGTTAAGTGTTCCTTCCTCCGAGGTGTCTGGGAGAAGAGGAACATGAAAGCGGGGAAGGCAGTGGCGCCTTATAGTGAGCGAATCAGGGACGGCTTTCGACGAAAGCAGTCTGTTTGTGAGGGAGCAGCTTTAGCGACTCACACGCACACGCAAAGCTGTCAAAGATAGCTTTCTACTCCGGTTCGCCTAGGAGGATATAGCCGCTCATGTAACGAGGGGCGGTGATTCTCACGTGTAAAAACACTGGCGGATCAGAGCGCTGCGGTAAGAGTGAGCACGCGGGCTCTTGAGCCGGCGTGGGATCACTCAAAACCGGTTACTTAGCCCCGTGGCCCTATCGTTTCATTCTCCGAGCTTGCTGAGAGAGGAGAAACGGAAGAGCGGAGCTGCCTTGCTAGAAGGCCAGCGAGTGGAGAAGAGCGAGACTCATACTCGAGTGAGCATTCTGTCTCAATGAACGCGCAGTCTGTGTGGGCGTTGCCCACAGAGGCGAAGCGCTCACTGCCCTTCTGCATCGTGCAGAATTTCGTGCGCGAGCCACACTCGCAGTGCGACATTTGCAACAACGTCGCTTGAAATTTGCTCTTTCAGAGAAATTTGATTTTAGACTCACCGGATGGCCGCAGGGGACGAGCCTGGCATCTGCACAGGTCGCTGGAGCGGCTCGAAGAGCAGGCAGAGCAGCGAGAGGGTGCAGAGGAAATGGCAGCTTCTATCCGCAGCGAGGCGTTTCTACGGCGAGCGTCTTCCAGTCTCGAGTGTCAGCGAAGGGATGATCGTCGTCGCTGAAGGAGAATTGATCTGTTTTCCTATGGCGAAGCGCCTGCTTATATAGCCAGATGACCCCGCCCCTTCTGGCGGGCTCTGGCGGGCTTTGCCGCCATAGGCTCGTGCAGTACCACTGACGAGCCATTGGTTCGTTTTTTATTACTGCACGAACCAATGGCCGTGCAGTCACACTGCGTGATTGAAAAAGTCCTCAGTCCTCGGAGAAAAAGGAGTTTTTCCCCATAGCGTCTAGCGACGCAGTACGAGTGTAGTATCGACAGGGAACTACCTTTACTCTCTGGTAAACTTAAATGGACGGGCATCTTTAGAGGCTCCTAATTAAATTCAGCAATCATCTTTAATGTCATAACTAATTATTATTTTCTCCCCACAGTATCCAGTGACACAATCCAACCAACAGCAATAACTGTTCAGAAAGGACATTCTGTTCATCTTACTATACAAAAACCTGCAAATGAGATCCCACAATTTGATGATTTGGACTGGCTAAAAGATGATTCAGATATTGTAGTCTCGTATGATTCTAGTACAGTACAGATTCATTCTTCCTATAAGGATAGAGTGTATTTTAACACTGAAAACTACTCTCTAACACTGAAGAACATACAGGAGACAGACAGTGGACTCTACACTGCTAGAGCAAGTGGAAAATCAGTTACCATCATTGGACTATACAGTGTGACTGTTGGTAAGTAATTGTTGTCACATTTAGAATTCAAAGCCATCTACTCAACAATCAGAAAGTATTTTAAGTAGCACTTTAACTCATAGATTAGCACAATTTTGTAGCGTTCAGTTTAGTACATTCTGAGCTGTATATTAAAGTCAATGTTTACATAAAAAAGAAGTGTAATGCTATACAACTTTTTGCACATTTATTTTGATCAAAAAAATTAATAATCTACCTTTACTCTCTGGTAAACTTAAATGGACGGGCATCTTTAGAGGCTCCTAATTAAATTCAGCAATCATCTTTAATGTCATAACTAATTATTTTTTTCTCCCCACAGTATCCAGTGACACAATCCAACCAACAGCAATAACTGTTCAGAAAGGACATTCTGTTCATCTTACTATACAAAAACCTGCAAATGAGATCCCACAATTTGATGATTTGGACTGGCTAAAAGATGATTCAGATATTGTAGTCTCGTATGATTCTAGTACAGTACAGATTCATTCTTCCTATAAGGATAGAGTGTATTTTAACACTGAAAACTACTCTCTAACACTGAAGAACATACAGGAGACAGACAGTGGACTCTACACTGCTAGAGCAAGTGGAAAATCAGTTACCATCATTGGACTATACAGTGTGACTGTTGGTAAGTAATTGTTGTCACATTTAGAATTCAAAGCCATCTACTCAACAATCAGAAAGTATTTTAAGTAGCACTTTAACTCATAGATTAGCACAATTTTGTAGCGTTCAGTTTAGTACATTCTGAGCTGTATATTAAAGTCAATGTTTACATAAAAAAGAAGTGTAATGCTATACAACTTTTTGCACATTTATTTTGATCAAAAAAATTAATAATCTACCTTTACTCTCTGGTAAACTTAAATGGACGGGCATCTTTAGAGGCTCCTAATTAAATTCAGCAATCATCTTTAATGTCATAACTAATTATTTTTTTCTCCCCACAGTATCCAGTGACACAATCCAACCAACAGCAATAACTGTTCAGAAAGGACATTCTGTTCATCTTACTATACAAAAACCTGCAAATGAGATCCCACAATTTGATGATTTGGACTGGCTAAAAGATGATTCAGATATTGTAGTCTCGTATGATTCTAGAAGAGCAAGGATTCCTTCTTCCTATAAGGATAGAATGGATTTTAACACTGGAAACTACTCTGTAACACTGAAGAACATACAGGAGACAGACAGTGGACTCTACACTGCTAGAGCAAGTGGAAAATCAGTTACCATCATTGGACAATACATTGTGACTGTTGGTAAGTAATTGTTGTCACATTTAGAATTCAAAGCTATCTACTCAACAATTTGAATTTGAATTTATTAAGGGAAAGCCCCTTGAGATGCTACATCTCATTTTCAAGGGGGACCCAATAGCACACACAAAAAACAATACAAAACAGCACACAAATAATGCACCAAAAAAAAAAATACCCCAACAGCTCACTACCCTATTCACCGACCCACAGTCTACAACTATAAACAAAAGCATATACTGTACATACAAGAAAACATATTTTAGTACAAGCATAAAAAACAAATATACAGATATACAAACAATATACAAATATAGAAAAATAATAAACAAGAATTAATATAACTTAAAGACAATTCTCAACCCAAAATTAAAAACATAAGCAGGTTATTTTCAAATGAGATAGTAAATTGATCCTAAAGAGACGGAAATATGTAATTGATCTAAGAGAAGAATGGAGATTGTTCCAGTCAAATGGAGCTTTATATCGAAAAGACCTACGACCGACTTCAGTAAAGATTCTGGGAACAAGAAAATGCGGATACTGCATATGTCGAAGGGAGTAAGTAGATGAAGATGGAACCAGAAACTGTTTTAAATAAGGAGGATAATTGTAGGAGCCTATTTTTGTTCAAATTCAGTAATCAATGTTATATTATGTGGTGCATTTCAATTTTGAATGTTTTTGTTTGGATTGTTTGCATTTGTGAACTTACTTTATTCATATGTGCCATTTAGATAAATATTCTGTATTTTACATAGAAAATTAGTACTATGTCAAAATTGTGTACTGGCTCTTTAAGAATCGCATCAGTTAAGTCTGGCGGCAGTGCGTTCTTTGGAATACAGTGGAGTCACACAGTTTTCTTTACCGCATCCGTGATATTTGAGATTTAATATTATATTCTGTTTATTTTATTATTTTATCTATGAGTCAAGATTAAAGCAATATTTTGAACCAGAAAACGGATTACGTGGATTGCTTTATTGGACACGGAGCGAGTAAAACAGAAACTGAAAATAAGATGCGCACTCACATTAGTAAAGAAAACTACTCCTGATGGATAAGGATGTGAAAGATTTATGGATGTTTTGAGGAACGATTGATATCGCCATGTGGAGTTTCTTTGGAAAAGTATTTCGGAGTATGCGGCATCATCTACGTGCCGTCTAACGGCGCTGTTTCTGTGGAGATTTCTGAGGTAAAGATTTGAACCTGGGCTTTGCGCAGTTCCTTTATATAAACAACTATTCACTTGTTTATGCTTGAAATTAAAGAATGGATGATAGTACGAAAACAACTGAGGATTGCACTAGTACTAAAAGGCAGGTAAAAATGACAGAGAAAGCCAAAGAAGAAAAATTGCAAAGGCTTGTGCAATCAAGGAAAGCTAAATTAGCTCAGCTTACAAGCAAATCTAGAGAAATTGACCAATTTATGGATGATGCTGCGCATGTTGACGCTGTTCGCACTAAATTAGAAACAGAATACAAAGACTTGTATAAAGATTTCTGTCAGCTCAACCATACTGTTGAGGAGTTTATGTCCGAAGAAGATTATGCAAAGGACCAACATACATGGTTCGAGCCAAGAGTTTGCTCATGTGAAAAGTTCATTACTGCAGTCAACAAATGGATGAAACAAGTTGCAGAAAATGCTGAGCAAGCAGTACAGTGTGATCTAGAAATAAATCCTGACGATAGTATTTCTTCTGTGTCAGTAACTTCAAGTAAGAAGCATAAGAAACATGGGTCAGTAGATGGCAGGTCTACAGCATCTACAACTTCTTCTGCACGTATATCTGCTGAAGCAGAAAGAGCTGCACTACTTGTTAAACATGCTGCTTTGAAGAAGAAACAAGCTATTGAACGACAAGAGGCTGAACTAAAGGCTAAAAGAGAAGAATTTGAGCTAGAAGTTGCCCTTGCAGCGTCAGATGCAAAGATTAAAGTTATCAAGCAGTATGAGAGCTGTCGGTCTTCAGCAGTAAGCCACAAAGAAGTACATCTGGAATCAGGTAGTATAACACCTCATGAAGATAGGTTTCAACCTCTTAGGCCACAGTCAACTAATAACACGGTTCCAAATGAGTCTTATTCAGGCAGAGAGGGAAACGTAGTTGATACTTTATGCAATGCTGTGCAGCGACAAGCCAATATTGCTGAATGCTTAGTGAAGCATCAAAAATTGTCCATGCTTCCTTCAATTGACATTCCCATTTTCAAAGGAGATCCTCTCGATTATAAGCTGTTCATTCGAGCTTTTGAACATGGAGTTGAAGATCGTACTGATAATGATAAAGACCGTTTGTACTTCATGGAACAGTATACGACTGGAAAGCCTAAGGAACTGGTTCGTAGCTGTCTGCATATGAACCCAGCAGAAGGCTATCTTAAGGCAAAGCAGCTTCTAAGAGAGCATTTTGGAAATGAGTATCAGATTGCAGTTGCATACATGAACAAAGCTCTACAGTGGCCTTCTATCAGACCTGAAGACGGAGAAGCACTTCACTCCTTTTCATTGTTTCTGTCAGGATGCTGCAATGCAATGTCAGATATAAGTTACATGGAAGAAATGGATAATGCAGCAAATTTAAGAGCCATTGCGGTGAAACTTCCATACAAATTAAGAGAAAAATGGCGATCGGTGGCATGTGAAATTCAAGAGAAGCAAAATGTTAGAGTGAAGTTCAAGAATTTAGTTGATTTCATTAACAAGCAAGCAAGGATTTCTCTTCATCCTGTGTTTGGAGACATAAAGGAAACTTCAACAACTAAAGGACAAGCTAAGTTACATGCTGAAGCAGGCATTTATAAAAAGGCTGTAACAAAAAGGGTCTTCACGACTAGTGCGGTAACGATTGACAAAAAGGTTGAAGATGATGACAAACTTTCATGTCAAAGATTGCAAAATACACATGTCGACAGCCAGAAGAAACCATGTGTCTTTTGTAAAGGAATGCAGCACAACCTGGAATCATGTAAAAGGTTGAAAAGTAAGACACATCAGGAGAAAATTTACTTTTTACGTAGCAAAGGCTTGTGTTTCGGCTGTTTGAAGCATGGTCACATGAGCAAACAATGCAAGGATAGAATGAGCTGCAGTCAATGCTCTTTGCCTCATCCAACCATACTGCATATGAAGCCAAAGGAGACTGAGTGTCTTCCAGAAGACAAAACAGATAGCTGTGACAGACAATCTGTTACAAGTGCACTAGTTTATGCAGAAAAGGACACGAGTGAAGACAAGAATACCTATGAGAATGATTGTACTTTGTCAATTGTTCCTGTTCAAGTTAAGACTACGAAGGGTACAAAACTGGTTAAAACGTACGCCTTTCTCGACCCAGGTAGTTCTGACACGTTCTGTACAGAAGCATTGATGTCTGAGCTGAAAGTGAATGGAAGAAGGACTGGTATACTCCTGAGGACAATGGGAGATGAAAAACAAGTCAAAACTCACATAGTGTCTGGGTTGGAGATTAGTAGTCTAGATGGTGATCAGTTCGTCCAACTTCCTGACGTCTTCACACAGAGAACTATTCCAGTTCACAAGGGCAACATTCCACAGCAAAAGGATTTGGAGAGATGGCCGTATCTTAAGGACATTTGTCTCCCTAGTATCGAAGCAGAAATTGGATTGCTAATAGGAGCTAATGTGCCTGAAGTCATGGAGCCATGGCAAGTCATTAGTAGTAAAGACAATGGACCTTTTGCTGTAAGAACTAAGTTGGGCTGGACAGTCAATGGACCCCTTAGGAACAGTAATGACGTCACAAGAAAAGGAAGGTGTGTTCCAGTGTCTGTGAATCGCATATCAGTAGCCAGCTTAGAAAACTTGTGGCAACAGCAATTCAAGCAGGATTTCCCAGAAGCAGAAAAAATGGATGATCAAATTGAAATGTCCAAAGAAGACCACCAGTTTATGAAAATGATGTCCGAGTCAGCTAAACTAGAAGATGGTCATTACAGCTTGTGCCTGCCTCTGAAGAACAAGGCTATTCAGATGCCAAATAACCGTGTGGTGGCTGAACAACGGGCTCTGAATTTGAAAAGAAAATTCATCAGAAATCCAGAGTTCCATACTGAGTATACATCGTTCATGAACAATCTCATCCGAAATGACTATGCTGTTGAGCTGGAAGAAGACAGTCACAGACAAACAGATGGCAAGACATGGTACATACCTCACCATGGGGTGTACCATCCCGTCAAACATAAACTAAGAGTTGTTTTTGATTGTGGGGCATCTTATCAAGGGATGTCATTGAACCATCATCTTTTACAAGGCCCCAACCTCACAAGTAGTCTTGTTGGTGTCATTACAAGATTCAGACAAGAAAGAATCGCCTTTATGGCGGATGTGGAAGCTATGTTCCACCAAGTTCGCGTCCATGAGGAGGATTCAGATCTTCTTAGATTCCTGTGGTGGCCTCACGGAGATTATAATGGAGACTTGGTGGAACATAAAATGATTGTCCACTTATTTGGCGCTACTTCTTCACCCAGCTGCGCCAGCTATGCTTTGAGGAAGTGTGCTGAGGATCACGGCACATTATTCAAACCTGACGCTGCTGATGCTGTTCTTCGAAATTTTTACGTAGACGACTGTTTAAAGTCCACAGCCACTGAGACACAAGCCATAGAACTGTATCATGGTCTACGAACAATATGTTCCAAAGGAGGTTTTCGCTTGGTCAAGTGGACTAGCAACAGTCGTGCTGTGCTATCAGCTATCCCTGAGAATGAACGGGCTGATGGAGTAAAAAACTTGGATCTTGATCAGGAACTACTGCCAATGGAAAGAGCATTGGGCATCTATTGGGATGTTGAGTCAGACACATTTCAATTTAAGATAGTCATCAAAGATCGTCCACTTACTCGAAGAGGACTGCTCTCGATCGTCAGCTCTATCTATGACCCCATGGGTTTTCTTGCACCTGTAGTTTTACCAGCAAAGATGATCCTACAAGATTTATGTAGACTGAAAATAGGATGGGATGATGATCTGCCAGAGCAAGTAAAACAAAAGTGGATAGACTGGCTCAATGGACTTCATCAGCTTGAAGAGTTCAAGGTAAGAAGATGCATTAAACCAGCAGATTTCGGAGAAGCTGTGGTGGCACAGCTACATCACTTCTCAGATGCGAGTGAAGATGCGTATGGTACAGCAAGCTATCTTTTTCTACGTAATCAACAGGATCAGGTGCACTGTGCATTGATTATGGGGAAGGCCAGAGTTGCCCCTCTAAAAAGGCCTACAATTCCACGAATGGAACTGACAGCTGCGACAGTGGCCACAAAAATGGATCTAATGTTAAGAAGAGAGCTACAGCTGGAACTTAAACCTTCAGTCTACTGGACGGACAGCACAGCTGTGCTTAAATACCTCAGAAATGAAAGCAAAAGATTCAAAACATTTGTGGCGAACAGAGTCACAACAATTCTAAAGGGCTCAAGCATCGAACAGTGGAATCATGTTGATACCGCATCAAATCCAGCAGATTGTGCTTCAAGAGGACAGAAAGTCTATACATTCCTGCAAAATGAAAAATGGATCTCAGGCCCAGAATTTCTATACCAATGCCCAGAAAAGTGGCCAAAGAACATGGACCAAATGATGATATCTGTAGATGATCCTGAGATCAAGAGGTCAGTGTTGGTCAATTCAATACAGACCCAAAACAGCAACAATTCAGTTAGACAACTGATGAATCATTTCTCCTCTTGGATAAAGCTTCAGCACACCATAGCATGGATTCTAAAGTTTAAATCTATACTGTTGGAACTTGTGCAAAAGAGAAAGATCTTTACTGCAGAGACTCCAGTTAACTTAACTAGAGTGGACAAAAGGATGACGGACATCAAAGCTAAATGGAAAGGAAGTCACATTTCAGTTGATGATTTGAAGGAGGCTGAGCTTGAAATAGTGAAATTCTGTCAAAGAGAGAAGTTTGCTGAGGAGATATCAGCTTTGCAAAATGGACAAGCCATAAAAAGAGGCAGTTCGATCTACAGGTTAAACCCTCAGTTGCACAATGTAGTTTTACATGTCGGTGGAAGACTTAGCAATGCTGCTATGCCGGAAGAAGTCAAGCGGCCTATGATTATTCCGAAGGATCTTCATGTCACCAACTTGATCCTCCAGAATGTTCATGAGAAAACAGGACACGGTGGCAGAAATCACATGATTTCTACACTGCAACAGAAATACTGGATACCAGGTGCCAAATCTGCAATCAGAAAAATGCTTGCAAGATGTGTTACTTGTCGTCGTTTACATAGCTCCACAGGAAAACAAATGATGGCAGATTTACCATCAGACAGGGTGATGCCAAATGATCCACCTTTTACAAGAGTAGGTGTAGATTATTTTGGACCATTCATGGTTAAACGTGGAAGAAGCCTTGTCAAGAAATATGGAGTTATCTTCACTTGCTTGGCAATTCGTGCAGTGCACATCGAGGTTGCTACTTCGTTGGACACCGATTCCTGTCTAAATGCTATACGTCGATTTGTAGCCAGAAGAGGACAAGTGAAAGTTCTCAGGTCAGCCAATGGGACCAATTTTGTAGCTGCTGAGCGTGAGTTAAGACAATCCATTGAAAAATGGAACAACCAGAAGATTCAGGACCATCTCAGCCAACAAGGAATTAAGTGGGTTTTCAATCCTCCCACTGGATCTCACCATGGTGGGGTATGGGAGAGACTGATACGCTCAATAAGAAAAATCCTTAATGCTACAGTTAGAGAACAAGTTCTTGATGAGGAATGTCTTCAAACTGTTTTCTGTGAGGCGGAGGCTATAATAAACAGTCGTCCAATCACATCAGTATCAAGTGACATAAATGATCTGGAAGCTTTGACTCCGAATCACTTGTTGTTACTCAAGACAAAGCCATCATTGCCTCCAGGACTGTTTGACCAAGATGACCTGTATTCTAGACGCAGATGGAAACAGGTGCAGTACGTTTCTGATTTGTTCTGGAAGCGTTGGTGTCGGGAATACTTGCCACAGTTGCAACAGAGACAAAAGTGGAACAACACAACAAGAAACTTCTCAGTTGGAGACATTGTTCTTGTAGTTGATGACTCTGCCCCTAGGAATTCATGGACGTTAGCAAGAGTCATTGAAACCATTCCTGACAAGAAGGGCCTTGTCCGACAAGTCCGCATTAAGACAAAAGCAAACATTTTGGAAAGACCTATAACAAAACTTTGCCTGTTGCAGGAGGCAGAATGAGTAGCCTATATAGTGAAGACAATATGTCTCTAGGATCCTAAATTTGTGTTGTTTTGGACTTTAAGATTTCACCAAGGATTAAAATAATATGGCTCCATATGTTTAAATTTAAGTAATTGTTTCAAAGAGTTTGAGAACAATTAGGGGGCAGTAATGTAGGAGCCTATTTTTGTTCAAATTCAGTAATCAATGTTATATTATGTGGTGCATTTCAATTTTGAATGTTTTTGTTTGGATTGTTTGCATTTGTGAACTTACTTTATTCATATGTGCCATTTAGATAAATATTCTGTATTTTACATAGAAAATTAGTACTATGTCAAAATTGTGTACTGGCTCTTTAAGAATCGCATCAGTTAAGTCTAGCGGCAGTGCGTTCTTTGGAATACAGTGGAGTCACACAGTTTTCTTTACCGCATCCGTGATATTTGAGATTTAATATTATATTCTGTTTATTTTATTATTTTGTCTATGAGTCAAGATTAAAGCAATATTTTGAACCAGAAAACGGATTACGTGGATTGCTTTATTGGACACGGAGCGAGTAAAACAGAAACTGAAAATAAGATGCGCACTCACAATAATTAAAATAAATACATTTAAAGAGAAACTGAAACCAGTGATATTGCCTTCTGGATTTAGGTTGAAGCCAATCGAGAGCTTCATACAACATACAATGATGAGTTCTATAGGGACATCTTAAAACAAACCTACATAAAGAATTATGAAGAGTATTTAAAGGTTTTAAATTGATATCAAAAGTATTGATAAATAATATCTGCATAATCAATAATAGGAAAAATTAATTGGGAGATTAATCTTTTCCTTACTTGAAATGAAAAACAGTTAATTGAGCGATAAAGAGAACTTAGACACCCATATGATTTTTTAATAATACAATCAATGTGATGCTTAAAAGACAATTCAGGATCAAGCCAAAGACCAAGATATTTAAATAGGACAACTTTAGATAGAAGTGACCCATCTTCAAAACGAATATCTAAATCAAAAGATTGAGGACGATGGAATCTTTGAAAGAACACCATACTACCATACTACAGGACTTCTTTTTATTAATAAAGAGTTTGTTTTTGTAAAACCAATCCTTTAAGGAGTTAAAGTCTAACTGCAGAGAGGACTGAATAAATGAAATATCAGAATGAGAAGAATAAATAACAGTATCATCTGCATAAAGCTGAATAGAAGAGTGTAAACAAGTTTTAGGAAGATCATTAATAAATAAACAAAAAAGCAAAAGGACCAAGTGTTGATCCTTGGGGAACACCCTTATCAATAACCAGATAATCAGAGTTAGAGTCTTGAAAAGAAACATATTGTTGTCTGTTATGAAGATAGGAATTAAGCCAAAGAAGAGAATTTTGATCAAAGCCTAAAGACTGTAACTTATCAAGCAGAAGATAATGGTCCACCATATCAAATGCTTTAGAAAGATTGATAAAAAATAGCACCAGTAGGTTGACATTTATCAAAAGAAATAAACAAATCACTGGTAAATTTCATTAAAGCTGTGGTAGTGGAGAAGTTAGGTCTAAAACCTGACTGAAATGGAGACAAAATATTAAACTGATTAATATAGTTGGATATTTGATTAAAAATTAATTTCTCAAAAACCTTTGCTACAGTGCAAATAATCGAAATTGGACGGTAATTGTTTAAATCAGATGGGTCACCACTTTTGAAAAGAGGAATAGTCTTAGCACATTTCCATATGCATGGTATTGAACAGGAAGACAAAGACAAGTTAAACAAATCAGTCAAAGGATACATTAAAATGTGAGAAGCAAGTTTAACAAATTTAGCTTCCAAGCCATCCGGACCGGGCGAACTATATTCTTTTAACCCACACATTACGTTAAAAGTATCAGAAGGAGAAATTTTACTAAAAGAAAAAGATTGATTTAAACAGCTGCTGGAAAAGTGAGTGTCAGAATATTTAATAGTAGAATAAGTACCTAAGGATGTGTAAGGTCTGTTTTGGGTTTTGTTTCTTCATGTTTTCATTCTCTTTTATTTTGAAGTTTGGTCATGGTTCCTGTTTGTGTCATGCTTCCCTTACCCTCATGTATTCCTGCTATTGGTTCTCTTAGTCATTGTCATGTTCTGATTGGTTCTCTTGTTCATTGTGTCATGTCTTCATTGGTTGTTCTTGTCATGTGACCTGCTTAGTTTCGTATAAGTTTGCTCGTTAGTGCATTTGGTTTTTGTTGTGTATTGTCGTTGTAACCTGCTGTCGGTGAATTTGGTTTGTTCATGCTACGTCTGTCTCATGCCACGTCAAGCCTGTTGTCAAGTCAAGTCTGTGTTAAGTCTGCATCTGTTTGGATCATGTTTGGATTTTGGAAACCACTTTGTAAATAAACTGCACTTGGGTTCATACTACACTCGCCTTCAGTGGACTCCCTCGTTACAGAATACATGACCCTTTTTGTATTTGTTAACTTTCTCACTTGGTGAATTTTAATGACGTGACCCTAAAGGACATTTTTCGTTCGGGTGTCGACGAACCACTTCGTTCCAGTCTGCCAGGGGGAACTATTTGTTGGTCACTGGAACGATACATTGACTTTGTTCTTGTGTTGGCCGGGTCACCACTGACTGTGGGTATTATGGATAGGGAGCCTACTAACGTCACATCTGCTATGCCAAAGCATGTTAACGTCATGCCTGCTGCTCCAAGACATGCTCAAATCTTGCCAGGGCCTGATCACGTCATGCTGGCTAATCAAGAGATTCTGCATAACATGGCTGCCATTCAAGAGCTGCGTCGCAAGATGGCCGCCACTCAAGAATCTCTTCGGCAAATGGCCGCAGTTCTAGAGTCTGCTCACGTCATGCCTGCCCAGCCAGAGTCTGCTCACGTCATGCCTGCCCAGCCAGAGTCTGCTCACGTCATGCCTGCCCAGCCAGAGTCTGCTCACGTCATGCCTGCCCAGCCAGAGTCCCCGGCCAAGATGGCCGCCACGCCTGCCCAGCCAGAGTCTATGGGGCCTGCTCGCGTCATGCCTGTCAAGCCTGAGTCCCCGGCCAAGATGGCCGCCACGCCTGCCCAGCCAGAGTCTAGGGGGCCTGCTCGCGTCATGCCTGAGTCCCCGGCCAAGATGGCCGCCACGCCTGCCCAGCCAGAGTCTATGGGGCCTGCTCGCGTCATGCCTGTCAAGCCTGAGTCCCCGGCCAAGATGGCCGCCACGCCTGCCCAGCCAGAGTCTATGGGGCCTGCTCGCGTCATGCCTGTCAAGCCTGAGTCCCCGGCCAAGATGGCCGCCGCGCCTGCCCAGCCAGAGTCTAGGGGGCCTGCTCGCGTCATGCCTGTCAAGCCTGAGTCCCCGGCCAAGATGGCCGCCACGCCTGCCCAGCCAGAGTCTATGGGGCCTGCTCGCGTCATGCCTGTCAAGCCTGAGTCCCCGGCCAAGATGGCCGCCGCGCCTGCCCAGCCAGAGTCTAGGGGGCCTGCTCGCGTCATGCCTGTCAAGCCTGAGTCCCCGGCCAAGATGGCCGCCGCGCCTGCCCAGCCAGAGTCTATGGGGCCTGCTCGCGTCATGCCTGTCAAGCCTGAGTCCCCGGCCAAGATGGCCGCCACGCCTGCCCAGCCAGAGTCTATGGGGCCTGCTCGCGTCATGCCTGTCAAGCCTGAGTCCCCGGCCAAGATGGCCGCCACGCCTGAGTCCCCGGCCAAGATGGCCGCCACGCCTGAGTCCCCGGCCAAGATGGCCGCCACGCCTGAGTCCCCGGCCAAGATGGCCGCCACGCCTGAGTCCCCGGCCAAGATGGCCGCCACGCCTGAGTCCCCGGCCAAGATGGCCGCCACGCCTGAGTCCCCGGCCAAGATGGCCGCCACGCCTGTCAAGCCTGAGTCCCCCACCAAGATGGCTGCCACCAAAATTTCCCCAAGAGATTTTTTTTGGGGGGCCTATAGTACCCAAGCTCCTGCTAATACGGAGCTTGGGTCTGGAGCTAATGGACGCATACCTGGCGTCTCTGACCTCCCATTGAATACCGCACTGCCTTTGATGGCGGTTGCCATAGGGTGCGTGTGGGCTGCACACTGCTCCTGAATCCTCGTCCTGCCCTGTCACGGCTATGGAAGCCGTCTGCGAATCCTCGTCCTGTCACGGCTATGGAAGCCGTCTGCGAATCCTCGTCCTGCCCAGTCACGACTATGGAGGCCGTCTGCATATCCTCCTCCTGGCCTGCCACGGCCATAGAGACCGTCCATGAACTCTCGACCTGCCCTGTCACAGCCCCTGGGACCATGGGGACTCTCTCTGTGTGGTCTGTCTCTGCTCTCTGTGTTGTTTGTCCTTGTTCTCCTCAGATCCCAGATACTGTCATGGTTTCCTGCCCAGTCGGCTTCCCTGCGGTGGTCTTCCGCTCGGGTCTGGTGGTTTTCTGCTCCGCCCTGGTGGACCCTGATCCTGCCTGCTCCGCCATGGCCCCCTGCCTTGCCTGCTCCGCCATGGCTCCCTGCTCTCCCAGGCCCGCCATTGCCCCATGCTCCTAGTCCTGTTGCCCTTCACGGGCCTGGCCCACCATCCCTCCCCCCATTCTGCCTCTGCTTCACCACCCCCCTGGACTTTTTTTGGGGTTGTTTTGGGTTTTTGTTTGGGCGTCGGGAGCTGCCCTTAGAGGGGGGAAAATGTAAGGTCTGTTTTGGGTTTTGTTTCTTCATGTTTTCATTCTCTTTTATTTTGAAGTTTGGTCATGGTTCCTGATTGTGTCATGCTTCCCTTACCCTCATGTAGTCCTGCTATTGGTTCTCTTAGTCATTGTCATGTTCTGATTGGTTCTCTTGTTCATTGTGTCATGTCTTCATTGGTTGTTCTTGTCATGTGATCTGCTTAGTTTCGTATAAGTTTGCTCGTTGGTGCATTTGGTTTTTGTCGTGTATTGTCGTTGTAACCTGCTGTCGGTGAGTTTAGTTTGTTCATGCCACGTCAAGTCTGTGTTAAGTCTGCATCTGTTTGGATTTTGGAAACCACTTTGTAAATAAACTGCACTTGGGTTCATACTACACTTGCCTTCAGTGGACTCCCTCGTTACAGGATGTGAAGAACTTATTAAATGCATACGATATCTGTAAGGGATCAGTGATATGTTCATTATTTATTAACTCTTTTATAGAGGTTTTATTTTTCTTATTTAAAACGTTATTTAAATGGTTCCAAAAATGTCTGGGGTTATGAAAATCTTGAGAAAAACAATCATTATAGTAATTAGATTTCGCGTTCCTTGTCTTAGTTTTACAAATATTCCTAAAATGTCTATAAGATTCCCAGTCCTCTGATAATTTGGTTTTACGATATACGGTCCAAGCCTTGTCCCTTTGTTTATAAAAATGAATCAGATCTGAGTTAATCCAAGGAAGATGACTGCCTTTAACTCTTGTTTTCAGAGGAGCATGCTTATTGATTACATTAGTGACTTCAGAATAAAAAAAATTCCAAGCATCATCAACTGAAGGAATTAACTCAAGCCTATTCCAATTAATGGACACTAAGTCATGAATGAAACAATCATAATTAATATTTTTGTATTGCCTAATTGTAATATATTTTGGAGGAAGACGAGGAATTTGTATTTTCCAGACACAAAATATAGCAGAATGGTCACTTAAACAATCAGACATTACACCTGATTTAAGAATTCTTTCCGGATTAGTGACCAATATCCAGTCCAACAAAGATGATGAGTTATGACTAACTCTGGTAGGCTCATTAATTAACTGAGTAAGATTAATGCTGCTAAATAAATATTTATCATTAGAGAAAGCACGATCCAACCAATTACAATTAAAGTCACCCTAAATAATAAGTTCAGTATGCCTACCTAGAGAGTTAATAGTCGGCAAAATACACTTTGTAGAATCAACAAAAGCAGATGGTGGTCTGTAAAAACAACCTATATATAACTGTTTGTTATCATGAAAAGAAATATGAATAAATAAACATTCAAAATTGACTGGTGGTATTAACGGAGTTACACACACAGAATTCAAATGAACATTTATTTTGATCAAAAAAAATTCATAATCTACCTTTACTCTCTGGTAAACTTAAATGGACGGGCATCTTTAGAGGCTCCTAATTAAATTCAGCAATCATTTTTAATGTCATAACTAATTATTTTTTTCTCCCCACAGTATCCAGTGACACAATCCAACCAACAGCAATAACTGTTCAGAAAGGACATTCTGTTCATCTTACTATACAAAAACCTGCAAATGAGATCCCACAATTTGATGATTTGGACTGGCTAAAAGATGATTCAGATATTGTAGTCTCGTATGATTCTAGAAGAGCAAGGATTCATTCTTCCTATAAGGATAGAGTGTATTTTAACACTGGAAACTACTCTCTAACACTGAAGAACATACAGGAGACAGACAGTGGACTCTACGCTGCTAGAGCAAGTGGAAACTCAGTTACCATCATTGGACTATACAGTGTGACTGTTGGTAAGTAATTGTTGTCACATTTAGAATTCAAAGCTATTTCCTCAACAATCAAAGTATTTTAAGTAGCACTGTAACTCATACATTAGCACAATTTTGCAGTGTTCAGTTTAGTACATTCTGAGCCGTATATTAAAGTCAATGCTTACATAAAAAAAGAGTGTAATGCCATACAACTTTTTGCACATTTATTTTGATCAAAAAAATTAATAATCTACCTTTACTCTCTGGTAAACTTAAATGGACGGGCATCTTTAGAGTCTCCTAATTAAATTCAGCAATCATTTTTAATGTCATAACTAATTATTGTTTTCTCCCCACAGTATCCAGTGACACAATCCAACCAACAGCAATAACTGTTCAGAAAGGACATTCTGTTCATCTTACTATACAAACACCTGCAAATGAGATCCCACAATTTGATGATTTGGACTGGCTAAAAGATGATTCAGATATTGTAGTCTCGTATGATTTTAGTACAGTACAGATTCATTCTTCCTATAAGGATAGAGTGTATTTTAACACTGGAAACTACTCTCTAACACTGAAGAACATACAGGAGACAGACAGTGGACTCTACACTGCTAAAGCAAGTGGAAAATCAGTTACCATCATTGGAAAATACATTGTGACTGTTGGTAATTAATTATTGTCACATTTAGAATTCAAAGCTATCTACTCAACAATCAGAAAGTATTTTAAGTAGCACTTTAACTCATAGATTAGCACAATTTTGTAGTGTTCATTTTAGTACATTCTGAGCTGTATATTAAAGTCAGTGCTTACATACAAATAAAAAAAAGTAATGCTATACAAGAAGTCAGAAAATTAGTATTCTTTTTTGATAAATAAACTAGGTGGTTGAATAATATATCCCCTTAATGTGCTAAATTAATTATTTGGCAAGCTTAAGCTCTAATGAAAATTAGCATTTGATTCAGAGCCGGCGCCAGGGCACCTCCACAAGGGGGGCATTTGAATTTCTAGGGGGGGCACAAATCACGTGTGTGTGTGTGGGGGGGGGGGGGATTGGTTCGGGTCGCTGACGCTAAAGCCTGCAATCGCTTTCTTACGTGCGCTTTTTTATTGGTTTCACTCATAGACTGTAAAAAAGAGGGACGACGCGTCTCCGCTTCCTTCCATTATAGAAAAGTGAAGCGAATACATCTCAGTACGGCCGCTGCCATCTTGAGTAAATGACGTCATTTGGAGCCCAAGTCTGCGCAGTAGAGTCGTGAGGCGGAGCCGCGGAACCAAACTCCCGCAGAAACAATCAACCATAACGACACGCCCCGTTTTTATAGCATCAAATTACTAGCTAAAATCAAACTTACCACAAAAACGAACAATTGAACATATATCAGCGTGATAACAACTATCTTAAATGACCAAAATCATATTTTGGAAAATTGTATTGGAAGTGTAACTAATTTTTTTGTTATGACTCTAGTCCTATTCGTTTACATGGAGAGGGCGCGGTTTATGACCTGTACTGCAGCCAGCCACCAGGGGTCGATCAAAGAGCCAGCAGCATCAGTTTTACAGATGAGTCAGACACACTTGGTTTCACTTTCGCTTTTGAAATCGATTACATTCAGCAAGGAGGGGAGAGGATGGAAAGTGGGAGCACAGTAACTCGTTTTAGGGGGCATGGCCTGCGAATGCCCCCCCAGTCAGTTGTGCCGTGAAAAATTATCCATACTTCATATCTCTATTATAATTCGTCATTATTATTTTAAATCAGAGGGTTTTAAAATGTTTAACCAATGCCAGTCATTAAAAAGAGCTTGTCAGTAAAACTTCGTAACGCCATTGGATCCTCAAGCTCTCAGCGAAAGCTCGTATAATAACTGGTGTTTGAATAGTACAGCGTTTTCTTTACTCAGCAGGCTCGTCCAGGGCGGGCACTAGTGACTCACAGGGCGGGCCAGGCCCCCCCATTGCCCGCCCATGGCGCCGGGACTGGTTTGATTCATTATTTTGTCAACTGTGTTACGGCCAAATGCTGTGTCAAATGAAACATGAATGAAGTATCACATGTTCGATGACACTTTTGTTTGAAGGTTTTTGAGTCTATACACCAGAGTTTTTGATGTTATCTGTCTAACTGATTTGAAAATATGAATTTGGGGCATCATAATTGGTGTTCTGTGAGATGCTATCATGAAGTATGAAACTTTCTTCAACTTAAATCCAAAGTATGCTGAATTTAGCGTTATTCGCCATCCTTACCAAAGACATCCATCATATCCCTATCTTTTGTCTGAGGGTTTAGTTCACATTTAAAAGATTTATAACATAAAAACCACACATAACACAGTTGACAAAGTAACACAGTTGACATGTATGAAATTAGTATCCATAAAGCCATTTAAACACACACACATTATAATAACATGCATTATAAAGTTAATTACTATATTACATTATTATAAAGTTAAATTAAGTTTTATAATACATCATGACACTTCAAGTTGTAAGGACTTGTTCAATAACATCATAACACTTTATCAGTCATGACTATGGAAATTAGGGTGACCATACATGCCATTCTTCCCGGACATGTCCTGGCCAGGATTTCTATATTGCTTTGATTCAAAGTACCTCAAGAGACCAAAGTCATACATCACACGCAAACAAAGCCAAAACCTAGATATTTTAGGCAATGTAGAAATACTGGCCAGTACGTGTCTGGGAAAAATGGCACGTATGTTCACCCTACAGAAACAGATACATGCCAAATCTATAATATTATATAGGTTTAAGTCAATCATGAGGAATTCTGAATGCATTATAGCCCTTGACAAATGTGAATATAATGTGTATATAATATTATGGATAGGCCTACTGAGTTCATAGAAAGTGTGGCCGTGATTAGATTGGTTAAGTTTATCCATTGTAATGCAAATCATGGTATTTCCGTATAATGACAATAGTTTGTGAATATATTTTTTTTTTTTATCAACAGCACTCAGTGGGAGCATAAATTGACCCATAAAAGTTGTTTGCACTGCACTCTTTCGTCGCTTGATATTTCGTTTAGGCGCGTTGATCCATTAAATCACTTATTATATAAAACCATGAGCCACACTCACATGAAATAGTTTTATTCAACATTTTATCACCATGTAAGTAATCATTAGAATCATTGTTCTAACTTTAGCTGTTAGGGAATCACTCTTAAGAGTCGATATTTATATGATTAATTGGGATTAATCAGAATGTCCAACTTATACCTCGTTAACGATACCTTATTAACGACTTGTCCAGCAAGCATTAAAATCAGCACGTTATCTCTTAACAATTGTGTTTATCTTATTCGCGGCCAACGATAAAACAAACCAAATAGTTAGTGGTCAAGCTCATGAGTGTAGGTAACGCGATCTTTAGGCAAGTAATTAAGATTTGACAAATCACATAGCAACAGACACGAGATTTCTTAATAGAATCAAAGTTTATTTACTACTCTAACACAATACTAAACTAAACAACACAAAACAGAAGACTTAAACATACACACATATAGGCAATGAGCTGCTTGTATCTGAAGAGAGTTTTAGGTTCTACTGTTCATTCTCACGAATGCTTTACTTCAACCTGAGGGAAATCATACGCCTGGAACTCTTATATCTTTACTCTTAAAAGATAAATACAACCAGTTTCAGCAGATTTAGGAGATTTTGCCTTACTTTGCCTTCAGTTTAATTCAGTTCCTTCCCAGTTCGAGACGGACCGTGCGCGGATTGGCGGCTTGGGAGGTCGTCGTCACGAGAATACTCTTCAGTGGATTCGTTCTAACTTGGTGACGCTCTCAGGAAGTCGTTTCAGTTCTTTGGCTTCAGATGTTAGTTTCTCTCAAAGTTTAACTGAGTCTTGGTCTCAGTTGCAATACTCAGCCGTGATATTAGTGGCAAGAAGCGCTTTGCAGCGCGTGAGCAAACAAGAGACGAGCGAGTTGAGCTTAAGCTTCTCCTTTCAGTTTCCAACAACAACCTTTTACAGTTGTGCATCTGTTTTTAACGGGCCGATTTGGGATCTGCCCACGGGCGCCTGACCCCGATTCTTCCTGTGGGGCGTTTGATCCAATCGCAAGTGTTTCTGTAGGGCGGAGCTCCGCCCCGCACAGCCTTTTGTTTTCTATGCATACATTGTCCGTTCAGTTATTTTATCACATTAAGAACTTATCGAGAGCAGATTTCTATTCATATTATGATCATACCTTGCAGAGAAAAGATCATTTTCATTCACACCATATTATTACTCATGAAATCAGCTTTTATCTGAAACCAAACACCTACGTTTTTGATATGCACAAAAATACATATATCCTTTGTATTCATTACGCGGTTAAAGCCATAGATGAAACAATCCTTAATTCTCAATAACCACATCAATCATGTGAAAATGAACAACTAGTGATCAGGAATATTATGCATCAGAAGATTACAACAATATCATAAGTTCAATAACACAGCAAGTCTTTTAAATGACCTGAGAACAACCTTAATATATATTGTGAATATATTGTAGATATTGTCTGGAATATATTGCTTTAATAGCAGAAACAAGTAAAGTACAAGTATTTGTCCTTTTTTAAAATACTTGAGCAAGGCGTTTTGCTCTGTGTCTGTTAGAGAGCAACAAGGAAAAGGCGCATTCCTTTCTTGGGAGAAGCGCGAGGTCGTGGGAAGGTCACTTTCGTGGAGATCTGGAGATTTCCTTAGTTGGACGTTGATTGTAAACAGTCTTCTTCAGCGATACTTTTCCTGAATTACGGCGTTAGAGGGAAAGAAAGTCAGGGAGTATGTGGCGCCACTTTTTCCAAGTCTTTGTCCTGTTCGACTTTATTTATGATAAAACGATCGCGAACAGTGAAGGTGCTCTTCTTTAATGACATCCAGATGTTCTTCCCAAATATATTCCGGGTTTTAGGGGTCTCCTGGGACCAGAGGATTTATGGCAGGAGAGCGGGGAGTGGAAGCTTTGATTCTAACTTCAATAATGTGTTGAAGTTAGGTGTGTGTGTATGTTGTGTTTTGACTCAAGCACTACAAGAGACAGAGCATCACACATATACACATCATATGGAGAGAAAAGAGAGAGAAAAAAAAGTAATGATAATAATAATAATAATAATAATTACAGAAAACAAATTCACACACAAACAGAGAAACCACTACTAAAATACAAAATATACGTGAATTATCTAAAACAAAGTAAACATGAGAAAAAGGAAAGAGAGAGAGAAAGCGAAAGATGGCAGCAGAAGAGAGCAACTTAGCCAAGAGCAATTAGTACAAAGAAGTCTATTGTCAAGAATACAATACTAATGTTGACAGTGCTGAGTTGTCAGTAACCATTTTTTAAGATGAGACTAAAAAG
Source organism: Barbus barbus (assembly GCF_936440315.1). Taxonomy (NCBI): domain Eukaryota; kingdom Metazoa; phylum Chordata; class Actinopteri; order Cypriniformes; family Cyprinidae; genus Barbus; species Barbus barbus. The sequence goes on along the minus strand of NC_136731.1, from coordinate 5,401,862 downwards.
AGCCAAAAGTATCTAATCGTCTAATTGTTGATGGGACAAAGTTCCATTCCCTTGCAGCTTTGACCGAGAATACAGATTGACTAAAGTTACTTCTTTTGAGAGGAATAATACAGTCCCCTCTTTCCCCACCCCTTGTAGATCAGTGAGCAGTTGTTCTAATATTCACAAACTGTTTTAGTGGTGAAGACAGGCTATGTATAGTCTTAAACAGCAGACAAATATGTACATATTTGATCAAGTTATCCCAGCTTAGCAAATTGTATTTTTTTAATATTGAGCAATGATGAAACCGAACTGATTTCTTATCAAGAGTTTTTAGTGATTGTTTAATCAAAGACTCTAGTGGTTTCAGAGTAGTAATACTAGCTTAAGTAAGTTAAAAGTAGCTTAAGTAGTTAAACAGTAAGTAATATGAGAAATAATCATGGAATGCATATACATCAAAGCAGCGTCAGACGACATATAATCACAAATAAATCTAAAATTTGATCAACTAAATCTGACCCGGTTACAGACATTTTTAACCTGCGCCTTAAATGAAAGTTTGGAATCAACTTGTCTTGACCTTCGATTCGACCTCCCATGTGAGTGTGGAGATAATTAGGGTCTCTGGAAAAATGCACTCGGGAGTAGACGGCCGATCGGAACGGTCAAAAATACGTGATAAGGAATTGGGTTTGATGTTCTTGGAACCCGGGCGGTACGAGAGCGTAAAGTCAAAACGTCCAAAAAAAAGTGCCACTGAGCCTGCCTGGAGTTCAATCTTTTGGCAATTCTAATGTATTCCTAAATTTTATGATCGGTCCATACGATAAAAGGTACCCCCGACCCTTCTAACCAGTGACGCCATTCTTCCAATGCTAATTTGACTGCCAACAACTCTCGGTTACCAATGTCATAATTACTCTCGGCAGGGGACATACGGTGAGACAAAAACGCGCATGGATGCATTCTGTCGTCTGCAGGAGAACGCTGGGATAACACTGCACCTACCCCCACTTCTGACGCATCGACCTCCACCACGAACTGACGTGATGGATCAGGGGTAACTAAGATGGGGGCTGAAACAAAGCGGCCTTTCAGTTTGGCAAACGCTGCCTCAGCTGCGTTTGACCACCTGAACGTGGTTCTGGGGGAGGTCAAGGCGGTCAGAGGCGAGGCTAGTTGGCTGAAATTGCGGATGAACCGCCGGTAGAAATTGGCGAACCCCAGAAACCTCTGTAGGGCCTTACGGGAATCTGGACTTGGCCAATCCACAACAGCCTTTACCTTCTCAGGATCCATACGCACTCCCTCAAACGACACAATGTACCCTAAGAAAGGAACAGACTGTGCGTGAAAAGGGCATTTCTCCGCCTTGACAAAAAGCCCATTCTCTAACAGCCTCTGAAGCACTCGTCGAACGTGCTGCACGTGCTCCTGGAGAGAAGAAGAAAAAATCAATATGTCATCCAGGTAAACATATATGAATTGATCGACCATATCTCGCAGCACGTCGTTGACGAGTGCCTGGAAGACTGCCGGGGAGTTGGACAGACCAAAAGGCATGACGAAGTATTCAAAGTGCCCCCTGGGGGTGTTAAAAGCAGTCTTCCATTCATTCCCCCTCCTAATGCGGACCAAATGATAATCTATAGCAGTCATAGGGACGATGCGGAGGGAGAGAAGCAGCACGAGACTTACTGAACACCTCCTTCAGGTCATGATACTCCGCGGGCACGTTTGACCAATCCACTGCCTCCTCCTGAAACTTAGAAACAGAAACAGACGGACAAGCAGACACAAGACAGGACTCATAACATTTACTGCTCCACTCCGTCACTGATTTCTGCTGCCAGTCGATCTTCGGATTGTGTTCGGTGAGCCAGGGGTGACCTAGAACAATGGGTGCGGGGGGGGGGGGGGGGGGGTCCAGAGCGTAGAAAGAAATTTCAGTGTGGTTGCCAGATACTGTGAGAGTGACGGGTCCAGTGGTGAATGAGATGGTGGGAAGGGCTTGGCCATTGAGACCGTGAACTGCGATGGTATGAGTGAGGGGTAGAAGGGGAGCTTGAATCCTGAGTGCAAATGTGTAGTCCATGAAATTACCTTCGGCCCCAGAGTCCAGTAGTGCTTGACAGTCGTGAGTGTTGGCTGACCATCGTAGTCTTACCGGGAGGAGTGTAGATGTAGATGAGGTCTTCTCAGCGGAGATCCCACCCGACAGTAGCCTCAAACTTACTGCCGGACTTGCCCTTTTACCGGGCAGTTGTAAGCAAAATGTCCCGTAGCGCCACAGTAAAGGCAAAGGCCCTGGGATCTCCGCCTCTCCTTCTCCTCCCGGGAAAGCCGAGCTCGCCCGACCTGCATGGGCTCGTGATCGTAAACAGGACTGACCACATCCCTGCTGCTGGCTCGTAACTCCGGTGTGGCTGTAGGAGCCCGAGCGGGCAACAGCCGGCGTTCCACTCGGGCGACTCGGGAATCCACCCGAATAGCCAGCTCGATCAGGCCATTGAGAGTAGTGGGTAAATCCAAGGCATAAATCTCTCTCTGGACGCGGTCAGCCAGCCCATGCAGGAACATATCCCACTGCGCCTCCTCGTTCCACTGACACTCTGCCGCCAAAGTCCGGAACTCGATGGAGTAGTCGGCCACAGACCTCTCCTCCTGTCTGAGATCCGCCAGGACCCGAGCCGCCTCTCTTCCCGCGACCGCGCGGTCGAAGACTCTCTTCATCTCGGCGGAGAGTGTCTGGAACGAGGCACAGCATGGATCCTGGTTCTCCCACACCGCTGTTCCCCATAGCGCCGCTCTCCCCGTCAGTAGCGTGAGCACGAACGCCACTTTGCTCTGTTCACTGGCAAAGGTCCTGGGCTGCAGAGAGAAATGCATTGAACAGCGAGTTAGGAATGCTCTGCAGAAGTTCGGCTCACCATTGTATAGCTCGGAAGTGGGTAGGCGGGGCTCTGACAGGGAGACGTTCTCCGGTGGTACGCGGGGAGTTGGCGGTGTGGGTGGCACAGTGGGAACTCGCAGATGATGTAATTGCTGGGTGAGCTCGGACACCTGCGTCACAAGAGCTTGAATAGCCCGACCCGATTCCGTCATGTTCCTCTCCTGAGTGTCCATCCGAGAGATACTGGATCTAATGAACTCCTCCAGAGAAGGAGAGGAACCGCTTGCTGCTTCCATTGCTTGGTCAGATCGTTCTGTCATAATACAAGGAGGAAGCAAAGATGCAAGTGAATAACTTGGTCTATTTGAGTAGAAGTCAACACTGTACAAAGTCTCTCGGGTGGCCGGGTGACGCAGGGACTAGATGGACAGCGTGCTGGTGACGAGTGGTGATGGTGAATGCAGTGCAGGTGAACATCCAGACGAGACGAAAACCACGAAGACTCCAGACAGGCAAGGACCAGGAACACTGTAGCAGACGGCACACGATGAACGACACGGAGGACATCAAACAACGATCTGACAAGGAGAGGAGAGTGCGGTGAGACTTTATAGGTGAGTAGATTGGCAGCAGCTGGTGCGGGAATAGAGATCAGCTGGCGCGCTGATGACTGGAGTGAGCGGTCACGCCCACTCTCACACACACACACAGAGAACAACAATACATGAAACATGAAGAAACCAGTGAATTCATGAACCGTGACACTTTGTTACTTGAACCTATGCTTAATATGTTTAACCATTCATTTATTATTGGGCAGCTCCCTGAATCTCTGAGAGAAGCTAATATTTCCCTTATACTGAAAAAAGGCAAGTCTCCTGAAGCCTGCTCTTCATATAGACCCATATCTCTATTAAATACAGATAGGAAGTTGTTAGCTAAAATCCTGGCTTCTTGTTTGGAAAATGTTACAACAGATGTTATCAAAGATGACCAAGTAGTTTTTATAAAAGGCCGCTCATCTTGCAATAATATGAGACGTCTTCTTAATGTTATACAAGTCTTTAAGCAGCGTGAGATTGATGGTTTAGTGCTTTCTCTTGATGCAGAGAAAGCATTTGACCGCATTGAGTGGTCATATTTATTTTTTGTTTTGGAAAAATTTAATTTTGGTGATACTTTTATCAGATGGGTTAGAGTGTAATATGAAGAACCTAAAGCTTCTGTTCTTACAAATGGTTCCAGGTCAGCAAGTTTTTCATTACATAGAGGGACTAGGCAGGGGTGCCCATTGTCACCCTTGCTTTTTGGGCTCGCTATTGAACCCCTAGCCGAAGCGATCAGAACAGACCCTTCGATTGAAGGTTTACAGACTGAGGAAAAGCATCATAAATTAGCCCTCTATGCAGATGATGTGCTTATCTTCATTTTCATCCTGACCCTTCAGTACCATCTCTTCTTAATGCCATCAATACGTTCAGTACTTTCTCAGGATACAAAATCAATTTCAGCAAGTCAGAGGTTATGCCTGTTGGTTCCATGAAAACAATGACAAATATTAGCCCCTCGCTCCCATTTAAGTGGTCCCCTGGAGGATTTATATACTTGGGTATTTTTGTGAGCCCGGTGTTTAAAAATGGATTCAAAGACAATTTTACCTCGTTGCTTAGTAAAATTAGAGATGATTTAAACCGATGGCACACTTTACCTATCTCGTGGTTGGGTAGAGTGGCTCTTATAAAAATGACTGTCCTTCCCAAGCTTTTGTATCCAATTCAAATGATCCCTATTCTGTTCACTTAAAAGGTTTTAAAAGATGTGAATGGCTGGCTTTCCTCCTTTATTTGGAGCAAGCGCAGACCAAGGTTAAAGTTTTCTGCTCTGCAACTACCAGGCTCAGTTGGAGGATTGGATTTACCTAATATTAAGCTATATTAATGGTCTGCACATTTAAGATACATTTCTGATTGGGTTGTTCCCGATTATTCTTCTACTTGGTTGGACCTTGAACAGTCTTTGTCAAAAATTCCCCTTATGGATCTGTTGTTTCTCAAAAAAATTACATTCTTATTGGAGAATTGTGATAACCCTGTAACTGTAAATACACTTAAGGCATGGAGGGCTGTTTGTCGTTTTGAGGGAAGAACTAAAGCAACCTCTGCTCTTACACCAATTGTGAATAACCCGGACTTCCCTCCAGGCAGATTTGATAGGAGGTATAAATTTTGGGAGAATCAGGGTATTAATCGGCTTCAGGTTGTGTTTGATGAAGAAGGCCTTATGTCCTTTGAGGATCTGAGACAGAAATATAAATTATTAAAACAGGACTTTTTTCGTTTTCTACAGATTAGAAACTATATTTTGAAGGATACCTTATTATGTACTAATAGAAATTTGTCTCCTACAGAAAAATTACTTTTTCAAACACCTGGAAATAAGTCAGTGAGTTTGTTATATACGGTTCTTACTGTTACATTTGAGGGACAAGTAGTTTTGAATACTAAACTCGCTTGGGAGAGGGAACTTTCTATCTCTATAAGTGAGGAAGAATGGGATGATATTTGGAAATATGACAAAACTATTTCGGTGTGTAACCATGCTAAAGCGATACAATTTAAGATTGTACATAGATTGCATATTTCACCAAACCGTAGACATGCATTTAACAATACCCTTTCACCTCTTGTAACATTCTGCTCTGTTTTAGTTGTGTTTTTCCATGGCTTCTGTTGACCCAGTTTCCCTGATTAGTTAATTAGCCCCTCACCTGTTTCTGTTTTCGTATGATTATGACCTGCCTTTATAAGCCTGAGTTCTCCCCAGTTGAGTTTGTCTGCTATTGGTTATGTTACGTTTTTCGAGTTCAATATTATTAAAAAGCTTATTGTTTTGAGATATTCCTGCCTGCCTGCCTCGTCTTATCTGTCTGCCTGGGGAAACCGTAACAGAATAGCAGACCGAAACAGTTTTTTTTTTTCCGCGGCGTTGTTCTTTTCGCTCATTTTTGTTTTTTTTTCCTCTCTCCCTCCTAGTATGGATCCCGCCTTCTTACTCCTTTGCCTGGAGCAGAAGGACCGTTCGCTGGTGGAACACACCATGGACTTCGTCAACCTGGCGCGCCTTACACACTTCAAAGACCGCTCGCTCTGTGTGTTCTACATCTCCAAACTGAGCGAGTAGTGTAAGGCGCGCCTACCAGCGAACGGTCCCAGGGAGAATTTCGCCGCTTGCGTGGAGTGGGTGCTGGAGTGTAATGGACTGTTTATCTCCGGTGGCCCTGCTGAGGACAGCTCCAGCCCCACTCCCAATCCAGAGCCCAGCCAACCCTCACCATCTCCCTGCACGGAGGTTTCGCCAGAGCCCACCGCAGTCGCAGAGCCTGAGCCAGCCGCGAGGATAGAGCCGTCACCGCGGGAAGTGACTGAGCAACTCATTGCCTCGGGAACCGTACTCGACGCGACTGACCGGGTGTGTGAGCCGGCAACATCGTGCGTCGTGGGAGTGTTAGTAGAGATAGAGGGAACGGACGTATCACCGGTCCACACTTCCACCACTGAGGGTGAGAGACTGCTGGTTTCTGGAAACCTTTCTAAGGATATGTTGGATGAGTTAGACGAGGAGTACTTCTGGCTTCTCCCCTTCCCATTGCTCCCACCCACCTCTCCATGTTCTCCGGCCATTAGCCAGTGCTTCCCTGAACCTGTTAGCTTTAAGCAATCCCCCGTGCTCGCTTCTCCAGGGTCAGTCCGTCCAGTGCCCGATTCTCCAGGGTCAGTCTGTCCAGTGCCCGATTCTCCAGGGCCAGTCCCCCCCGAGCTTAAGCTAACAGAGCGTTCCCAGGAATTAGCGCTGCCTAAACGCCCTCCAGTGCCTGTTCCCCGCAAGTGCCCTCCAGTGCCTGTTCCTCGCAAGTGCCCTCCAGCCAGCTCCTCAAGGAAGGTTTTAAGGAGTTTCCCACCCAGCCTCCCTCTCCCTCCTCCTCTGTATCTGCCAGTCAGTCCAGCAGTCTGCCCTCAGCCACCTCAGGAAAGTCCCTCAGCTCACCCTCAGTATGCCATATCCGGTGGATCGGTTGAGCTTCGGGTCTCCCTGGGATCAGCTACCTCGGGGTTGGAGGATCCCCAGTCTTCGCCTCCAGCCTACGAGACCCGGACTCCACCTCGGCCCTCCGATCCATCGGCTCCACCTTGGCTCGTGGCTCCCTCATCTCCACCGTGGACCCTCATTCCACCAGCTCCGCCGGGCTCCCTCGTCCCTCCGGCTCCGCCTTGGTCAGTCATCCCCCTGCCTACTCCACGGAATTCCACACCTCCAGCTCCGCTTCGTCCTTCCATTCCTCTGGCTCCGTCGGGTTCCTCCCTCCCTCCGGCTCTACCGTTGTCCTCTGTCGCTCCGGCTCCACCGCGTCACTCGGGATCCCCGCCTCCGCCTCACTCGCCTGAGCTGCCGGCTCCACTGTGGCCCTCCGGCCCATCAGTGTCACCCTGGCTCTGCGGCTGCTCGGCTCCATCCTGGGCTCCTTCTCCACCGGCGTCATCTCCGGCAGTCGGCCCCATGGTGTCGGTGGTCCCATCACCACCATGGCTCCTCCCGCCATCGACTCCGCCGTGGGCTGCCATCCTGGCTGGCCTCTGGACTGCCATCTGGCTGCTCCTGCTCCGGGCTCCTCCCTGGCTCCTCCCACCCTCCACTCCCCCTTGGACTAATTTTTTGGACTGTTTTTGTTTTTACCCATTTTCCATTGCCCGGCTTCCTCCTACTCCATGCCCGCCTCCTGAACCCCCACCCTCCCTCCTCTGTTGGTTTATATTTTTCCGCGCGAGGACGCGCCGTTCCGGGAGGGGGCAAACTGTAACATTCTGCTCTGTTTTAGTTGTGTTTTTCCATGGCTTCTGTTGACCCAGTTTCCCTGATTAGTTAATTAGCCCCTCACCTGTTTCTGTTTTCGTATGATTATGACCTGCCTTTATAAGCCTGAGTTCTCCCCAGTTGAGTTTGTCTGCTATTGGTTATGTTACTTTTTTCGAGTTCAATATTATTAAAAAGCTTATTGTTTTGAGATATTCCTGCCTGCCTGCCTCGTCTTATCTGTCTGCCTGGGGAAACCGTAACACCTCTATGCCTTAAGTGCAAAACACAAATTGGCACTCTCACTCACTGTCTTTGGTCATGTAATCAGTTACAAATATATTGGGTCAAGATTGTATCTGAAATGAGTAATCTCTTTGATAAGGAGTTGGTTGTGGATCCTTTATTTTTGATCCTTGGTCTGCCGGATAAAGCTTTGATTTTATCAAATGAAAAGAGACTTTACAATCTTCTCATATTCGCTGCCAGGAAAAATATACTAATGAAATGGATAAGTGATGAGACTCCGACTATTTCTGGATGGCATAGGATTTTAATGGAACTAATCCCGCTGGAATATTTAACATGTTTACTTAATGGTCAGCCAGGTCAGTTTTATAATGTCTGGAAACCTTATATCAGTAATTTAGGGATTGATTTGTCAACTATTCTGTGGAAGGGTTTTCCTAGTCATGTACCCCAAGTGAGTACTTAGGATTTTGAATTTGTATTATGCTGTCACTATGTATTTAGTGTTGTTACCCTCTTAATATTTGAACATCTAATTTTTATTTTCCATTTTAGTGGCCTAGGTTAAATCTGTTTTTTTTGGGTGGGATTTTTTTGTATGTGTGCTTTATAATTGTGTGTTTTGTTAAAGTTGGAAAATGTTCAATAAATATATAAAAAAAACAAAAAAGAATACCAAGGTACTTATATTCAGATACAACTTGTAATCTTTCCCCTGAAACAAATACATCTGGCACTATACTTAAATTCTTAGTTTTGGTGATAAACATACACACTGTTTTAGAGATGTTCTAGCCAAGCTGCAACATGAACCAGGGATTCTGTAAGTTAATTTGCAATTTGTGACACACTACTTCTGTGTATATAAATAACAGTGTCATCTGCATACATTTGAATGTTAGTGTTAGGACAGACGGGTGGAAGATCATTGATGTACAACGTAAAAAGTAAAGGACCCAGAATAGATCCTTGTGGAACACCAGTGGATATACTTAAAGGAGCTGACTTATAATTCTGTATAGTAACATACTGTGAGCGACCTGACAAGTATGATTCAATCCATCTCAACGTATGTGGAGAGAAATTAAAACTTAATAATTTAGACAACAGAATTCTGTGGTTTATGGTGTCAAAGGCCTTCCTGAAGTCAAGAAACACAGCCCCGACGACCCCTCCTTTATCTAATAGAGACTTAACTTTTTCAGTGAAATAGCAATTTGCCATCTTAGTTGAGTAGTTTGCTCTGAAGCCAAATTGCATTGGATGTAAAACAAAATAACTATTATTCAAATAATTAGTGATTTGTGCAGCCATCAATTTCTCTGCAACCTTTGAGACTATAGGTAAAATACTAATAGGTCTGTAATTAGTAATTACTAGCAGAGTGAGGATCACCACTTTGGAATATAGGCACAATAACAGATGACTTCCAAGCACATGGGAACATCCCCTGAGAAACTGAAAGATTTATAATTTTAGTGATAGGATTAACTAATGACTCACTAAGCTGTTTAAGCATTACCACATCCATACCAAATATATCCTTTACTCTGGATGGTTTAAGAGATGTAATTGTTCTTATGACGTCTAATTCAGAGACTGCCCTTAGAGTAAGGGCTTGTTCACCTGTATTAACTGGATACATTTCTGTATACTTAGGGGAAAAACACTGTGCAATTGTGACTACCGAGTCAACAAAGTAATAATTTAGTGCTTCAGCTGGATTGTTAGTCATCTTCCCGTTAACCATCAATTCAAGTGATGACCTATCTTTTCTTTTATCACCTTTTAAGTAGCTCAACTTATTCTAGATTGTTTTAGAATTACCTCTAGACATAATTTACAATTTTTTTAAATACTATCAGTATGATATACAGATGGGTGATATGAACATACTATACAGATGGATTTTGCAGTAAATATATGTACACTATGAGCAAAAACTATGAATATAATTACAAATGGATATGAATAAGCTATACATTAAGATATATAAACACTAGTGCAATGAGCATTGAAAGTGCATAGAAATAAACATTTCCAGTACATAGTATGGGGTTTTTTTTTTTTTAACCGATTTAATGATGGGGAGGGGTGAAGAGTTTGTAGTGGTGTGTGAGGGGGGTATCATTGGGCAGAGTTTAGTAGGGAAACAACTGTAGGGAAAAAGCTGTTCCTGAGTCTGCTTGTTCGGAGGCTCCTGAAGCGCCTCCCAGAGGGCAGTAAGTTAAACAGTCTATGGTCAGGGTGAGAGGAGTCCTAAAGAATGCCGCGAGCTCGACGTAAACAGCGTTTTCTCTGGACGTCCTCAATGGCAGGAAGTGGTTTCTCTGTGATGCGTTGGGCAGTTTTCACCACCCTCTGCAGTGCCTTGCAGTCAGCAACTGAGCAGTTCCCATACCAGACTGTGATACAGTTGGTCAGGATGCTTTCAATCGCACAGAAGTTCACCGGGATGGCTGGAGACAGGTGGTTCTTCTTCAGTGTCCTAAGGAAGAAGAGGCGTTGGTGAGACTTCTTGACTAGGCTGGATGTGTTGGTGGTCCAGGTCAGGTCCTCCGAGATGTGGGTTCCCAGGAACTTGAAGCTGGAGACACGTTCAACAACCATCCCGTTAATGTGGATGGGGTCATGCGTTCCACTTTTCTTCTTCCTGAAGTCCACAATAAGCTCCTTTGTCTTGCTGGTGTTGAGGAGCAGGCTATTGTCAGCACACCATGAAGCCAGGTGCTGTACCTCCTCCCTATAGGCAGTCTCATCGTTGTCTCTGATGAGGCCAATCACTGTGGTGTCGTCAGCAAACTTGATGATGGAGTTGGATCCATGCACAGGCCTGCAGTCATGGGTGTAGAGGAAGTAGAGAAATAGGCTCAGCACACAGCCCTGTGGTACGCCGGTGTTGAGTGTGATGGTGGTGGAGCAGGTGTGGCCTGACCTAACATGCTGAGGTCTGTTGGTCAGAAAGTCCATAATCCAGCTGCAGAGGGAGGTGTTAACACCCAAGTCACCAAGTTTAGTGATCAACTTGGAGGGAATGACGGTGTTGAATGCTGAGCTGAAATCAACAAACAACATCCGTACATATGTGTTGTTGTTATCCAGGTGTGTGAGTACCGAGTGCAGTACTGTGCATACTGAATCTTCAGTGCTCCTATTGCTACGGTAGGCAAATTGGTGGGGGTCCAGTGTGGGTGGGAGGCAGTTCTTGAGGTGTGCCAGGACCAGTCGCTCAAAGCACTTCATAACAATGGGTGTGAGTGCTACGGGGCGGTAGTCATTCAGGCACGTTGGGGAGGAGTGTTTCGGCACTGGCACAATGGATGTGGACTTAAAGCATGTTGGCACCGTTGCTTGGGTGAGTGACAGGTTGAAAATATCTGTGAAGACCCCAGCGAGCTGCTCTGCACATGTCCTGAACACACGTCCAGGAATGCCGTCGGGGCCAGCAGCCTTGCATGCATTGATCCGGCTCAATGCTGTGCAGACATCTGTGGAGGTGAGTTTGAGGGTCTGATGGTCTCCTTAGAGTGTGATCTTGGTGGCTGTCTCCTTGTTGTTGTTGTCAAAGCGAGCATAAAAGTCATTTAGCTCATTAAGGAAGGAGACGTCTGTGACCGTCGGAGTGGAATTGCATGGCTTGTAGTCACTGATGACCTGGATGCCCTGCCACATGCGCCGGGGGTCAGAGTTGGAAAAATGCTCCTACCTTAGATGAGCAGGAAAAATACTGCAAAATTGCAAAAACTGGAGAGACGTTGAGCCTCGCGATGTGTTCGCGCCACCATCTTGGTCAACATTTGAGACGTTGTGTTTTCCTCAGTGCATAACTGACATGTCACAGGTATATTTTTCATCTGTAAATGTTAGAAAGTCATGCAAATATATCCATTTTGCTGTCAGCAGTTCAATTAAGTTAAGACTGTTAAGAATATGATTAATACTGAATAAACAGCCTATAAGGTAAAGCTATTAAATAGTGAAGTGAAGTGACATTCAGCCAAGTATGGTGACCCATACTCGGAATTCGTGCTCTGCATTTAACCCATCCAACGTGCACACACACAGCAGTGAACACACACACACCGTGAACACACACCCGGAGCAGTGGGCAGCCATTTTATGCTGCAGCGCCCGGGGAGCAGTTGGGGGTTCGGTGCCTTGCTCAAGGGCACCTCAGTCGTGGTATTGAGGGTGGAGAGAGTGCTGGACATTCACTCCCCGCACCTACAATTCCTGCCGGCCTGAGACTCGAACCCGCAACCTTCGGATTACAAGTCCGACTCTCTAACCATTAGGCCACGACTTCCTAAATAGCAGTCCCAATCTAGTTTTGTGATTACATACAATTAAATTGGTATGAGCCACCATAGTCATTTAAACATACAAAATGACACAAAGTGAAAATAACATGGTATTTTTGGGTTATGGAAACAACAGTTACCATGGTGAATATACAACACTAACACGAACTGTTAATAAAACGTAGGAACTGCTACTGAATAGAATGAATATCATACCTTCATGCAAATCCTTCCCAACTAACATGCGCAGTACAGTTATGTGATTTATTGGTACTGTACTTTTATCTCACGCGTTGCATGCTCGTAGTTCTGCGCTTTAGTGAAGTGATATACAGTGCGGCGCCACGATCATGCGTGCTGAGTTCGCGCTACGAACACTGTATAACATCTGGCAGGACAGGATAGCTCGCTTTTTTGAGGTGAGAGACTTTTTATTTAATAACAAGTTACGAAAATAATGATAGCATCTACTGTCATTCAATGGCTCTCCTGAGAATATTTAATTGAGCTTAAAGAAAAAAGAAAAAATAGAACAAGCTAAATGAAAAAGACGTCCGGCTGTAGAAAATACCTACACCGTTAAAACCTATATACAATATGTATTAAACATATGCTTTTGTTGTTAAGACTGATTATTAATAGTGGTAATACTTTTAGGTTTTAGGGGTTCATAAGTCTCATAGATCTATATCATTTATTTATTTTCTTATTTAAAAAAAAATTAATTAATTCCTAGTAAATATGGGGCCAAAACATGATTATACAAAAGAAATTAGGTTGGCAAATATTTTTAAAAATAGGGAATGCCAACTCCAAACAGATCCACACACACACACACACACAGAGAGAGAGAGACAGACAGCATTCAGGAAGGTCAGCAGTTCAGTTTTCAAACCTTTTCCAAAATCAAGTATGATTTTAAGGCATTGCTTTAAAGCCTGAATAAAAGGTTACCAGATGTAGTTTCATATCAGATGTGTTCTAACAAAGTCATTAATCAATGCTCATTGTTTTATAAGATTTCATATTAGTACTTCTACAAAGGGTCATGATACTTTTATAAGTCTGACAAACCTGTGATGAATGCAAAACCCCTATTTGATTATCGCAATTTAACAGTAAATATAGTACATCTTTAATCAAAGTTATTAAGAGTCTCACGCAGGCGCAACATGCAGATTAGTTTTGTTTTGTGTGAAAACATAATTGAAGGCAGACTGCTGAGGGAAATTAAACGAAAGAATATATGATTTCATTATTTGTGTGAATGCATTATAGGAAACCGACTGTCTTCAGAAAAGTTTCGATGTCATTTGCTTTCCATTTTCCCTCCGTGTAATGCGTAATAAAGCTTGTTTGCAGTACAGCTCTGTTCTGCTGTTCATAAGCGCCATCTGCTGTCAAACTGTGGATTTACAAATTCATTCAGTCTGTCTGCCATATTTTTGTTCAGACAAATGTGAAAATCAGACCAGATTTTTGTTGTAAATCTTAACCGGTAGTTGGAAAATAGGCTACCTTGTTATCAGAAATGTTGAGATTTTTAGAATAAACATTAGCTTATGTAGAACTATTTATAGAGCAGATAAAATGTAATTGATCATTCTGACTAAAAGGCTGATGTATTATAATTTTATTTTAAAAAATTTCCAAAACTTTATTTGAACATGTAGTACATGTCAGTAGATAACATGTTATGAATGTTTAAAATCTGGCCATGATTTTTTAATGTTTTATTTCATTTATGCAAACAAAAAGTGCATAGTGCTGCTAATTTTATTTGATGGCTTTTGTCATAAAACTTGGTAAAATGATTTCAGTTTGTGTATCAGTATTTTATTTTATATTTCCAAGCACATTTTAACAACGCCGTGTATAACAGTTTGGATTGATACATTATTCAGCCGCTTTCATTTTTAAAAAGTAGCTCTCGAATGAAATAAGGTTGGAGACCCGTTGTAAACAATTTCATACCTCAGGAAAGTCACTGAATGTCCATAAACACAATAATTTGCTTGAAAAATAATTACAGAGAGGAGCATTTTGTCATACTGTACTCGATGTTGCTCTTAAAATTAAAATCAGAAAGATGTGATTGGTTTTGTACATGACTCATTTTATACATGGTGTATGATTGTACTTTCCCTTATGGTTTAGTGTTAAAAGCAAACAAAAATAGCAATACACTGCAATTTCGAATCACAATACTACTATACACAATACTACGAATCACAATACACAATACTAATATTTTATTTAAAAAAAAAAAAATTCACAAAACATATTGATCATGATGCTATCGATTCGGTAGATCATCCCAGTCCTGCTCCATACTGTGTATTTTTCTAAAGTCAGGTATGCATCTTTGGCTGCGTTTACACTTGGCATTAACATGCGACCTGTATCCGGATGTTGTCCACATACACAAAGACAAGTGTAAACGCGCTTCTGATCAGAATGCTATCCGATCAGCGTGTCCTGGTCCAGAGGTGGTCGAGGACGCATTGTGATCAGATCTCAGTGTAATGTAAACACAATTATTTATCACAGACTTATTTTAATATTGTGCGGGAACGACAGATCCGATCGGTTATCCAGATAGAGAAGTCAGCTGATGTTGCCAAGTGTAAACACGCCGTGACTTGATTGACTGATGATCCAGTGATCGCATGTTAATGCCAAACGTAAACGCAGCCTTTGACTCCTGGATGCAACATGGGTCAAATCAGGCTGTATTCTACATTTCTGACCAACTGATGGTTTGAGCTTTAACAAAGGTGCTGTGTAAGCAACTGTAGGGAATTAATAGAGCATTAGACCTAAAATCAAAATTGATTCATTTAACATTTTACCTCGATTACAATTATTGAATGATCATTTTTATTATTCAATTTATGTTGTTGTTGTTTTTTGACTAGTCTCGCGTAGCCAGACCTCAGACTGACAGCTGAAGGTCTGGGAACTTTGTCCACTTTGAATAGCCAAGGCCCGCCCAAGAGGCCATATGACTGACAGGTAAAGCAACTGTAATAACTTTAGAACTATTGTTCTAATTTGAGCTTTTAGGGAATCATTCTTAAGATTCGATATTTATATGATTAATTGATATTAATCAAAATGTCCAACATATACCTCATTAATGACTTGTCCAGCAAGCATTAAACCAGGATGCCTTAACAATTCAGATAATTCCATGGCCACAGTGATACTGAATTGATTAGGTAAGTTAATGTTGACATTAGGTAAATTTTGAGCGTAGGTAAACGCGATCTTTGGCAAATAATTTCAGACTTGAAAAATCACAGCAACAGACATTAGATTTCTTAATAGAATCAAAGTTTATTTCACTACTCTAACACAATACTTAAGCTAAATGAGACAAACAGAAGACGTAACAAACACACACACATTCGTTGCAATGAATTTGTTTTGATCTGAAGAGAGTTTTAGGTTCTAATGCTCGTTTTCAAGAATGCTCTAACTTCAACCTGAGGGAAATCATACACATGGAACTCTTCTATTTTTACTCTTAGCGATGAATACAACCAGTTTCCAGCAGATTTAGAAAATATTGTCTTACTTTCCTAGCTTTCAGTTGAGTTCAGTTCCTTCCCGGTCCAGGAAAGATTGTGCGCGGATTGGCGGCTTGGTAGGTCGTTGTCACGAGAATACTCAGGTTTCAGTTTCTGAGGCTTTGGATGTTAAAGTTCTTTGGAAGTTTGAGTCTTGATCTCTGTTCACTGCTCAATCATGATGTTAAATGACTGAGAGCACCGAGCAAGCAGAGAGCAACGAGCGAGCTGAGTTTAAGCTTGAGCTTAAAACTTTTTTCTTCCCAACTGAGACACACAGCTGGGTGTCTATCTTTAACGGGCCGATTTGGGATCCACCCACGGGCGACTGACCCAATTGGATTCTTCCTGTGGGGCGGAGCCCCGCCCTGCACAGCTTCTTTCCGTGCATACAATTTCTTGTTCAATTATCACATGAAGAACTTATTGACAGCAGATTTTATTCGTATTGTAATCATACATTGATGAGAACAGATAATTTTCATCCACACCAGATTACTGCTAATGAAATCAGCTTTCATAACAAATCAAACACCAAGTATTTTTGCATAACCAAAGTACATATATCAATTGTATCTATTAGGCGGTTAAGCCCTAGATGAAACAATCCTTAATTCTAAATAATCACACCACGCATGTGAAACTGAACAAATATTGATCAGGAAAATTATACATCAAAAGATTACAACAATACCATAAGTTCCAATGACACAGCAAGCTTATAAATGACATGAAAACAACCTTAATATATGTTGTAAATATATTGCATATATTGTTTTCGAGTATATTGCTTCAATAGCAGAAACTAGTATAATTTGTCCCTTTTAAAATACTTGAGCGAAAACATTGCATCTCTTTGTCTGTTAGAGAGCAAAAAGGTGCATTCCTCTTTTGGGGAGAACGCGAGGTCGCGGGAAGGTCACTTTCGTGGAGATCTGGTGTTTTGCTTAGTTCGGACGTCGGCTGTAAAACCGTCTTCCCTACAGATAACATCATTTAATTACTGCGTTAATGGTTAGGGAATCAGGGAGGGTTTGTGCCGGAGTTTCTCCAAATGACAAGGTCTTTGCCCTGTTCGACTTTATTTATAGTAAACCGATCACGAACATTGACGGTGCTGTTCTTTAAAGATATCCAGATGTTCTTCTCAAATATATCCTGGGTTTTAGAGGTCTCCTGAGATAAGAAGGTTCAGGGCAGGAGATCGGCCAGCCAGTCACATGCTGGGAGTGGGGCTTTGATTCCTGTCCAGGAATGTGTCGTCTTGAAATTAGGTGTGTGTGTGTGTGTGTGTGTGTGTGTGTGTGTGTGTGTGTGTGTGTGTGTGTGTGTGTGTGTGTGTGTGTAACCCATGCTCTACATGAGAAAATATGGGTTAAATGCATCTGTAATCAAGTCTGTTTCTGAAGTGGACAGTCACTGTTGGGAAATGAAATACACTATAAACTGCCAGTGTTTGTGTGAGGTTTGTATGGATATAATGACTCTTAAAAGTCTCTATAATATTTGGCAACCCTTTTGAATCAGTTTGGTGATAAAAGGCTGTGATCTCATATCACACATCTTCAGTCTGAGATCTCTAGATTACATCAGACGAGTCTTTCTGTCAACCTAAACCTGTTTCTGCTATCTGTATAAAACAATTAATTTGTCTTTTACTAATGGAGTACAGCGAATTCATGACAATGTTTTACATTAAGCTTCCCATAAACGTTACAGTGAAAAGGTTCTTAAAAATCATTTAGTAAAGGAATGCAATAAAGTAATTTTTAAATTGGTCAGTTAACGGTCAGTGATTGGTTAACGAGTGTTGGGAGTCGGTCAGGAAAATGAACATCTCTAAAGTTTTTGTGGCCCATCACGCAGTCTCTGTTGATTGTGTGACTGTGATGTCTCTGTAGCGGCTCCTTATTCACCATCAGCTGATCCTGAGGAAACTGCACTGACCGATAAATACTGAGAGTCCTACAATAAAACACAGACAGTCAGATATGAATCTGAGACATTACTGCTGTCACATCACATCAGCAGATCCAGCTCAGAAAACACACAGTATATTCATATTACAGCCAGAGATATGAATGAACAACTGATCAACAACTACTATCACTTAGAGACTCTGTAAGAGATTAAACTATTCATAAATCAGTCACATCACAGAATTAAACACATTTTAAAGAGACTAAAGTGGAGCTGAATTATTATCTTATATTCTCCAATCACACACACAGGAGGTCTGTTACTCAATTTAGAAACTTTAAATAAACACTCACACTAGTATAATGTCTCCAGTTTATAATGTGGATCCTTCTTCAGATCAGAGAGTAACTTCCAACTAGAATCTCCTAGTTTATTCCCGGACAGACTCAGTTCTCTCAGGTGTGAGGGGTTTGATCTCAGAGCTGAAGCCAGAGCAGCACAACCTTCATCTGTGACGCCACAAACCCACAAGCTGTAGAGAACAATGACAGAATGTGAATTGTAGTTGAAGTGTGTGTAGTTTGTTATTGACTCTGGTCTCAGAGCAGGAGAGGAGATACAATGACAAGCATTGCCACATACTGCCGCTGATAGAATGAGATTTATGCATGTGTAACCGGCAGAGTAGTCTGTCTGGTTGAAGTTTATCCCTCTGCAGCTACGGTACCCCTCTGACGTCACCCAGCTAGCCGTGAGTGGCTAAACAACTAATTTGCGTCTAGGCCAGTTGCTATAAAACAGTCTGCACTGTTGGGCTTAGAGAGATTCTCTGGTGTCCAGATACATTTTGAGCCTTGTTACTGCTGGGGTATGCGGTTTTCCTGTGCAACGAAGGTGTTTGACTGATTGCCAGACGCTTCCGGGTAATCGTGCTGTGTATTACTGAAGGTCTGGGGCAAAGCACTCGCCGGGTAGCTGCACCGCATTGAAGCAGCAGCATCAAGAAGGCAGATTGCTCCTGCTGCTTTGCCTTGCCTAAATTGAGTTTTATATATATCTTTTCTTTTTATTGTGGTTATTTTGCCGTAGCCTCCGTCTAATGTTCTGTCTGACTGATGTGGTATTGGCTGTTCTAGTAGTGTATAGTTTTACATTCTCTATCCACTTTGCTAGTGATAACTTTCTTGTCCTTTTTGTCCTTTTTCTAGAGTACTAGAGTAGCTGCTCACAAGAGAGGTTCCTGGTTCCGTCCCCGCGCACTGTATCACGTATTGTAGTGGTAAACTGCACTTCACAATATTGATTGAATCGTTGGTTTGTAGTGGTTGTGCCTGCGTGTGTGTGTGTGTGTGTGCATGCGTGTGTGACTGCATGTGATCGTGGGCACCAGATTCCAGAGCACGGGCGGTGAATGCCACGCTTATCCCGGACAGGTAACCTGCCTTGATTGTGAATCAGTGTTTTCCAGTTAAATTGTTAATCGTATTGTCTCTTGTAACAGCCAATACCAGGTCTGGTCCCTCGCTTTAGTACTGTGCCTCTAGTATGCACACAGAGACGTGTCTTTTTTTTCTTTTCTCTTTCTTTTTTGTTTTGTCTGTTTATGTATACTTTGATTTTTAAGGTATAGTAATACGTTAAGGGCAAAGCAGCAGTGGGCACGGCATGGGACTTAAAGGAGCAGTGGGAAGGCCACTGACTACCCCACCACCTCTCCCGTAACGTGGGCATTATTCTGCTGCAGCAATGGATGAAGTTGAACAGCTGAGAGAACAGACAATGGCCGCCTGCAGCAGCAGCAACCACCGCCGTCCCAGCCGGACAATTCTGCCAACCCTGCTAACCCTGTTTCCCATGAACGGTTGATTTATCTCCCTAGGGAACTGAAGTGTCCCGTATTTTGGGGTAGGGTGGGTATTGACATTGTTGAGTGGGTGGAAGAGGTGGAGGTTTGTGCACGTACTAGACATTTGGGTGCACTTGACAAAGCTTACCTTATGTTTTATCATCTGGATGGGGAGGCTAAAGATGAGATTCGTTATAGGCCAAGGGCAGATCGGGAAAACCCGGAAAGGATTGTAAATATTCTCAAAGAACTTTATGGGTGTTCCCAGTCTTATGTTGCCTTACAAGAAAGTTTATTTTCTAGAAAACAATTAGACGGTGAATCTTTACAAGAATATTCACATGCTCTCTTTTCTCTGATGGATAAAGTTAAACAGGTCTCCCCCGACTCAGTACCCCAGTTTGACATGCTGCTCCGTGACCAGTTTGCAGAGCACATTATTGACTCGGACCTCCGCAGGGAATTGAAGAGACTTGTCCGTCAGACCCCAGGGATGTCTATGTTGGAAGTGCGTGCTGCTGCCATCCGGTGGGAGTGTGAGAGCAGGCCCAGTGACTTCAATAGGGGTAGGAGTCATTCAGTTCCCTCTCTTTGCGCTATGCAGTACTCCAAAACTCAGCCAGGCAGAGCTTCATCGCCCGTTAGTATGGCAAGTTCAGAAATGGCAGAGTTGCGGTCTATGTTGCTGAAGCAACAAGAACAGATCACCACTTAACTAGTGCCTTAACTACTTTACAAGGCGTAGCTCGCCCAGCCTACTCCAGTCGTCCCTCTCTAGTTAGTCGGCCGTCAACTGTCATTTGTAGGCGATGCTTAAAGCCTGGTCACTACGCTCGAGAGTGTAACAATGAGAGAGTAGTAGCTCCTAATCATATCCCCCAGGCCCAAGCTCAGGCTAATGTTGCCTCAGTTGCTCAGTCGGGAAACTAGCTCCCTTCAGCGTGCAGAGCCACACGCTGAGAGGGGATGGTAGTGGCTCTCAGAATCAGGACACTTTTAGTCACCCTGTAACCCCCCTTGTCGCTCAGTGCCCGAAGGTAGCTGTGAGAGTAGGGGGAGTAGTTGTCAGTTGTCTTTTAGACACATGGTCTATGGTATCTAACTTGGTAGAGAGTTTCTTTGTGCAACATTTCAAGGATAAACTTCAACAGTGTAATTGGTTGCAGCTTCGGGCTGCAAATGGGTTAGATATACCCTATATAGGGTATGTTGAGCTAACGGTTGAAGTATTAGGGAAGGTAATCCCCCAAAGAGGTTGGCTAGTGGTGAAAGATCCCCCAGGTCAGCTCGCCCCTCCACTCGTGCCGGTTGTGCTTGGGATGAATGTTATTCGAGAATGCTATGCTTAACTGTTTGGCCAACATGGTTCTTCTTTGTTTGATCTCCCACTGGTAGTTCATGCTTCACTCCCAAGGCGGCACGCCTTGCAGCATTGTCATCGGGTCCAGCTCAGCTCTCTTCCACCCAAAACGGGTGTAGCTAAAGTTAGAGGGAGAAGGCCCATTTATATACCAGGAGGCACCGTAAAGTTGGTGGCAGCCACCTGCTCCACTCACTTTTGTGATGCTCCTGCTGTCCTGTTGGAACCGGTTAGCGGCTCTTTACCTAGTGGTCTCCTAGTTTCGCCTGCGTTAGTGCGCGTAGAACAAGGTACAGCTTTTATCCCTGTAGTCAATGTGGGGTTTACACGTGCTACATTATACCCCCGCCAGTCGTTAGGGTTGCTTGTTCACGCTACTGTTGAGGGCCTTCCTGTGGGCATTTCTGAAGACCAACCAGAAATAGAGGCTGTTGTGGCTAGCATGCAGGTTCCTAATGGGGACGTCAGGCCTAAGTCAGTGAGGGAGCAGATACAGGCCCTTGATTTGTCAGTGCTAGTGGAGGCTGAGCAAGAACAGATAAGGGCATTCTTGTTAAAACATGAGTCCGTGTTCTCAGTGTTTGAGGGTGACCTTGGCTGTACTAATCTTATCTCTCATGATATACCTCTGCTAGACGACCAACCAGTTAGGCAACGTTACAGGCGTCTCCCACCTTCTGATTATGATGCTGTTAAGGCCCATTTGCGACAATTACTAGACAGCCAGGTCATACGGGAAAGTAGTAGCCCCTATGCCTCTCCCATTGTGATTGTGCAGAAGAAATGTGGCGGCCTACGTATGTGTGTTGATTACAGACAGCTCAACAACAGGACCAGAAAGGATGCCTTCCCTCTCCCCCGCATTGAGGAGTCTTTGGATGCACTATCGGGGGCTCAGTGGTTCTCCAAGCTGGACCTGGCTAGCGGGTATAACCAGGTACCTGTGACCGAACAAGACCGTCCAAAGACTGCCTTTTGCACGCCTTTTGCACGCCTTTTGGGTTATTTGAATTTAACCGCATGGCCTTTGGACTGTGTAACGCTCCAAGCACTTTTCAACGACTGATGGAGAGAATGTTTGGAGCGCAGCATTGCCAGTCCCTTTTACTATATCTGGACGATATAATTGTCTTTTCTTCTAGTGTTGAAGATCATATACACCGTCTGGAGCTGGTGTTGAGCCGTCTGCAGAAAGAAGGTCTGAAAGCAAAGCTGGAGAAATGCTGTTTTTTCCAGAAGGAAGTCCAGTATCTGGGCCACCTTGTCTCCCGCGAAGGTGTATCCACTGACCCAGCCAAGGTGTCCGCAGTGGCTAAGTGGCCCTGTCCCACCACCGTGTCCGAATTGAGGTCTTTCCTTGGTTTTGCGGGTTATTACAGGCGGTTTGTGGAGGGCTTCTCCAAGCTGGCAGCTCCTTTAAACCGCCTGGGGGCAGAGCTTGGCGGTACTAGGACCCGGAAGGGCCAAGGGCCACGGCTTGATGGAGTGTGGACAGATGTCTGTGAGAACAGCTTCCAGGCCTTGAAGCAGAGGTTGGTGTGTGCCCCCACTTTGGCGTTCGCTGATTTTAACTTACCATTCATTCTGGAGGTGGATGCCAGCCACATTTGTCTTAGAGCAGTGCTCTCGCAGGAGCAGCAAGGAAAGATCCGGCCAATTGCCTATGCTAGTCGTAGTCTCAGTTCAGCAGAAAAGAACTACAGTAGGATGAAGCTGGAGTTCCTTGGAATGAAGTGGGCCATGACTGACAAGTTTCGGGAGTACCTGTGGGGCCAACAATGCACTGTTTGGATGGACAATTATCCCCTGAGCCATCTGGGGACTGCCAAGCTGGGAGCGACTGAACAGCGGTGGGAGGCCGAGCTTGCTGCTTTCAATTATACCATCCGTTATATGCCTGGTCGTACTAACAGGAATGCAGATGCCCTCTCCCGACAACCTGCAGGATCACTGGGACAGACCACAGAGTCCTCCACACTAGGGACAGCCATTCCAGTTTTTGTACAACAAACGACCAGATGTCAAGATCCACCACTGGCAATCCAGATGGCTGTCTCGGCCTTCCCCTCCCAACAGTGCGTAGGAAATTGCCAGGCTCTACCCGTGTGCTGTTGCAACAATAGGACCGTGTTGTGGGAGCCGATGGACTGCTCTACCGCCGAATATTCCGTCCAAATGGGGGTGAAGAGGTGCGTCAGCTCTTGTTGCCTGCATGCCTAAAGGAGGAAGTCCTACAGCAGCTCCACAACGACCATGGCCACCAGGGGGTTGAACGTACCACAGAGCTGATAAGATTGCGGTGCTATTGGCCAGGAATGGGGGAAGATATAAAGCAGTGGTGTCAGAACTGCGAGAGGTGTACCCTCGCGAAGACTTCGCAACTTCGACCCCATGCACCTATGGGGCACCTCCTGGCATCTCGTCCAATCCAGATATTGGCTGTAGATTTCACCTTCCTGGAGCCTGCAATGGATGGTAGAGCGCAAGTGTTGATCATGACTGATGTTTTTACTAAATTCACACAGGCCGTGCTCACCAGGGACCAGAAGGCAACAACTGTGGCCAATGTGCTCATCCGGGAGTGGTTCTTTCGTTTTGGGGTCCCAGCTCGCCTGCACTCTGATCAAGGACGCAGCTTCGAGAATGCCATCATATACCAGTTGTGTGCCCAGTACGGGATCCAGAAGACTCGGACCACCCCATACGACCCTCAGGGCAACGGCCAGTGCGAGCGTTTCAACCGCACGATGCACAATCTGCTCCGTACTCTGCCCATGGATTTGAAGCGCCGCTGGCCGGAGCACCTACCCCAATTAGTGTTTAGTTACAACACTGCTGTTCATCAGACAACTGGCGACTCACCGTATTACCTGATGTTCGGGCAAGACCCCCAGTTACCGGTGGACTTCCTGCTTGGCAGGGTACAAGAGCCTGGACACGGGCATATGTGTGAATGGGTCCGAGAACACCAGCGGCGCCTTAAGGTGGCCTTCCAGAATGCCAAGGAGCGTATGCAAGCTGCTGCCTCCAAGAGAAAAGAACGGCATGACCAGAAAATCCGAAGTGAGCCACTGGCAGAAGGACAGCACGTCTACATCAGAGACCATACAACGAGGGGCCGTTCGAAGATCCAAGATGCCTGGTGCGCCACAATACATCAGGTCATCCGTGCACCCCCACTTGGCGGGGTGGTATACTCTGTGGCTCCAGCACAGGACCTGAGCAAAGTACGACAAGTGCATCGAACCATGCTAAAGCCTGCCCACTTGGACCAGGACCCACAAACACCCAACAGGCCTGTGGAACTGCAGGGGAAAACAAGCCAGTCAGCAGATGGTGACACCCCTGGCCAATGGGTTCTTGTCCGCTCTTGGAAGGAGGTTCCACCTATCCAGCTTGCCACAACTCTTCCAGTGGATGCCCCCATGCTAGCCTTACCCGATTCCCCGCATGTCGCCTCCATCACGGACGAGACACCAGCTGGCCCAGTGGCGGAGAACAGCTCGGATTACTTCAGGAAGACACGCCAACCTACACCACCTCCCAGTGCCAGTGGTGAGTAGGGCAGACGGGGCTACTAACTCTCAAGTACTTGGGTCTAGCAGTAAAGTGACAACGGTTTTCCGTCCTTGGTATTAGGTCACCCCCCTTGTTTTCTGTTTATCTTTTATTCTTTTCATTAGAGAAAGGGGGAGTTATGACTTGAGTTTATCGGCGGGACGGCGATAACAAATCGGGGGGGTAGAGTGTAACCGGCAGAGTAGTCTGTCTGGTTGAAGTTTGTCCCTCTGCAGCTACGGTACCCCTCTGACGTCACCCAGCTAGCCGTGAGTGGCTAAACAACTCATTTGCGTCTAGGCCAGTTTCTATAAAACAGTCTGCACTGTTGGGCTTAGAGAGATTCTCTGGTGTCCAGATACATTTTCAGCCTTGTTACTGCTGGGGTATGCGGTTTTCCTGTGCAACGAAGGTATGGTAAATGTTCATATGATAGCAAGCTGAGCACTTATAGTGAATCTAATATTGGGCTATTGGAAAATAGGTGTTTGACTGATTGCCAGACGCTTCCGGGTAATCGTGCTGTGTATTACTGAAGGTATTATTTGTGCATTTTACTGTCAATTATAATGTGGGTGTCATTGTTGGGACATATGCATGTTAATGAGCACAGTTGCGCGCAGGTCTGGGGCAAAGCACTCGCCGGGTAGCTGCACCGCATTGAAGCAGCAGCATCAAGAAGGTAAATGTTTATTGTGTTACGAGTAGATCCAGTGTGTTAGGACTAAAAGCTTTGAACACGTAAAATGAGTCTGATTGTGTTGCCCTGACGTAATGCATGGCTGGGTTTTGTCAACTCTTAATATAAATGTATTTAATGAATATGCTGGATGTAACAATTGTTATGTAGGATTGTGAAGACTGGCGCAAAGGGCTGTTTTTCCACTGTGTCAGTTCGTATGTTAACATTGAGATAAAAGAAAATAATGTTTTATGAAATGTTTGCGATGCTACATGACTATTTGTGCATGTGTGTATATCAAGCACTAATTTTAATGATTTTGCGTCTGCAGGCAGATTGCTCCTGCTGCTTTGCCTTGCCTAAATTAAGTTTTATATATATCTTTTCTTTTTTATTGTGGTTATTTTGCCGTAGCCTCCGTCTAATGTTCTGTCTGACTGATGTGGTATTGGCTGTTCTAGTAGTGTATAGTTTTACATTCTCTATCCACTTTGCTAGTGATAGCTTTCTTGTCCTTTTTGTCCTTTTTCTAGAGTACTAGAGTAGCTGCTCAAAAGAGAGGTTCCTGGTTCCGTCCCCGCGCGCTGTATCACTTATTGTACTGGTAAACTGCACTTCACAATATTGATTGAATCGTTGGTTTGTAGTGGTTGTGCCTGCGTGTGTGTGTGTGACTGCATGTGATCGTGGGCACCGGATTCCAGAGCACGAGCGGTGAATGTCACGCTTATCCCGGACAGGTAATCCCGGACTGCTTTGATTGTGAATCAGTATTTTCCAGTTAAATTGTTAATCGTATTGTCTCTTGTAACCGCCAATACCAGGTCTGGTCCCTCGCTTTAGTACTGTGCCTCTAGTATGACGGTGTGGCTCTTTTAATTATACCATTGTACAATAAAGTTTTGTTATTGTTTTTCTACTGAAAGCACGTCTCTGTCTAGTTCATCTTTGGTGTATTTCTGCGAACCTGCTTGCCTTAGATTGGGTATTTAGCAGTTAAGGCACAAAGTATATCCTGGTGTGAGAGGCACCAGGTGGCGTAGTCAAGAACCTTTAAACCTAGATCTGGTCAAAGTTCCCTAGGGTCACACATGTTGATGCTCAATGCTGCTGTTTGAAACTGTCATGTGCTTCAGGACTGAACAGACACACAGAGCTGAATGTGAGATATTGTTTCATAGTGATATAAGGACGGATCTGTCTGGAGAAAAAGTCACTTGCTCCTCTAATAAACACCTACAGGAGGACATCTGCTTCACAGGAGCCACGTGTTCCCCATTACATCTCATTTATTAACTCTTGTGATCAAACACTTGATCATTGTGTCATGTTTGGTCTCATCTGGCAGCTTAAAACTGAATAGAAATGTGTTGAACTCAATAGAGATTGTGAATATGTTGTGTGCTTTAAGTGTGAAAAATGTGTTTTTGTGATAACTTTTTAAACTGTTTATGTGACTTTGATTTAAGAATATGGAATACATGGATGGGATTTGTAATGGTCATAATTCTAGAAACTCACTCATAATGCAAACATATTTAAGTCTGTGAATATATCTAGAACATCTTTTGCTGCTGAATTATACACTAACTTAGTTTATACTATATATTTGTGTCACAGATTATGAATATATATACATATATATTTTTAATTAACTTTTTTATATATAATGCATTAGTCTGTATTTAGTTGATTGTGAAAGATTGATTATCAGTTCCACACAGAGATATAGAAATTATACAATGATTTAAAAGAAAGAAAAACCGCAGTGGTATCAGATCAGGATCTGTATCAGATAATACTGAACCCCAGGTGTCAGAATCAGTTTGGAGGCAGAAAAGACAGATTGGAGCATCACTAGTTCATAGTTGAAGGAATGAAGTTGACAGAAATGCATACAGACAGTTTCTGTTTGTGAGAACTTTAAACCGTTCTGTTTTGACCAAGATTGTATTTAGTTTATCTTCAGTTGGATTTGTTGCTTGATGGTATTGAAGGATTTTCTGACTTTAATGATGTGCAATTTCCTGATCAATCCTCTACTAACCAAACAAAACGGCCAGACAAAATAGAAATGGATTTTCACGATCTTTTAGACCAGGGATTTCAACGCTACCAGAATAAGACGGACAAGAGGAAGCAGAAGACGGAGCGTCACAAGAATATGGTGGAAGATCAAAAGATCTGTTTCAAACTAAAAGAGATTCTGAAGTTAATGAGAACGCAAGAGTCGACGAACAAAATAATAATGAAATTAATGAGACAGATGATTAATTTGTATGATTTTTCAGTTGATTAACAAATGGTTTAGGAACAATGGAACTCCAAACTTATATCACAGAAGTGTAAATGTCACAATGTTATGTTATGAGTATGTGCTGTATTTAGAGAGCACAGATATTAATTGCTTTGTAGTTATTATTGCTATGTGGTTATTTTGCTTGCTTTGTAAAAGAACGGTTACTGACCAGAGGATGCATTTAGCATTACGGATGCAAAATGGAACTTAGATAAAAACCAAAGCATAAGGTGTTGTCTGCACCTGCTAGGCGTATGGGGTGTGTGGTTTAGACACATACATCATACGCATATGATATGTGATGTGTTGCAATTGTCCTATAGTTTAAAATAGCAATAGGCAGGCTTGCTGTCTAGAGATGTAATTTTTTATTTGAACTTTTAACTCTGCCTTGAGAAGCCTCTATTGTAAAGGTTACATTTCCTTTCTACACGAGAGGCAGGAGCAGACACAGACCGGGGGAGAGGAAAGAAGTTGTGTATGAGATTGACACAGATGATATGCAAGGCTATAAAATGCTGGAAGAAGAGATGGACGAGGCCGACATTTCCGTGGTGAAGACTTCTCGCTTGTTATTTTGTTATTTGCTTATGAATTATTGTTTTTAAATAAAACGAAACCATTGTATTGGTGATTCGTTAAACTTTTAAATCCAGTCTCTGAGTAATTAATTATTAAATCAGTTATCAGAACCTGAATAAATCCTTATTTCGAGCTTCAAGTGGTCTGAACTCGGCTGAACTAGCACGGACACCGGGAGGAGAGATCTGAAACTTCATTTAACATCCACTCGACTGAAAGGTAACTACGGATTGAATTGAAACTATTATGAATTGTTTTGGGAAATATGGATATGAATAGTAGGTTTTAACCCCCCATACCGGTATAAAAATACTACAGTATTCATGTACTTGCTTCTGTATCAAATGCAGATATCGTCTACATATAAACTACAGTGAACATCAGAACCAATGACTTTTACTATGCTGTTTATTTAATACTAAAAACCTGAGGCTGAACACTTCATATTTACTTTAAATGTGCTTCATATGAGAGTCATATATGATCTTACCTCAGTTTCTCCAGTTTACAGTGAGGATCCTGTAGTACATCAGAAAGCAGCTTCACTGAATCTCCTAGTTTATTCCACGACAGATCCAGTTCTCTCAGGTGTGAGGGGTTTGATCTCAGAGCTGAAGCCAGAGCATCACAACCTTCATCTGTGACGCCACACTTACTCAACCTGTAGAGAACAATGACACACTCTTCAGTCTCAGATCAGATCAGTTTAGCTGTGAATCCATTATTAAAGATGAAGCACAAACTTAAAGCACAAATCAGTGTTTGATGGATCATTGGACTGAGGTCTAAAACGTCACAGAACACAATCATGATCATAAAACATTTAACATACAGTATATTAAGACCCTTATGGTGAAAATCTTTTAACATTTTTAATATTGTGTACAGGTCTATCTGGTGTTTTAAATATGCTTAAGAACAAACCATGAGAGAAATTAAACGCCATTGCTGAGTATTTTCTCCTTAAAACTGCAGAGTACCAAAGACAGTCTCAAAAATACGGTTTAAAACTGTTGCCGTTTCCATGAAACCAATCTTTGGTTTTAGATTTATTAATTAGTTGTTACTCGGCTTTAAAAGTATGCAAAATGTGTGTGGCGAGGGGGGCGTGGTTTAGCGAAGTCTGCAGCGGGAGAGAGAGAAAGGAGACGAGCGGTGCGTAAGTAGGTCAAGTGCAAACGACAAACACCTGTGTCTCGTTTCAGTAATTGGCGTGGAGGGACCGGATAAAAGCCACCAGGAAACGGGGAGCTGGGCAGAGAGACTGGGAGCTCGGGACTCGAGGAGACTGTGGCTGGAGCCGAGAGGATATTGATTTATTTTTGGAAATTGTTACGAAGTGATTGGAGGTGCCAGGAGCGCTTCACGTTTATGTTTTGTTTGGTTTGTGCAGGAGCACATTTAAATAAAAACACGAGTCCCAGTTCACTCCGATCCTGTCTTCTTCCTTTCCCCCCCTGTAACCCGCGTTACACTGGTGCCGAAACCCGGGATTAGGAAGAAGAACGCCGCCGCCGCCGCCATGCAGTCCCCGCCAGGATCGCCATTTGCGGAGGTAATCCAGTCCCTCGCGGGACTTCACCAGGAACACCATCAGGCCCTGCTGGGTATGAGGGATGATCAGGAACGGAGTTTCCGAGCCCTCCTCCAAGCCCAGCAGGAAGACCGCGAGTTGTTCCGGAGCTGGATTGACCGGGAGGTTCGGGCTACGCGGCCCCCATCTGCCCCAGCCCCGCCCCCTCACGTACCTCTCCACAAAATGGGTCCCCAGGACGACACGGAGGCTTTCCTGGACCTGTTCGAGAGATTGGCCGAGGCGTGTGGGTGGCCTCCGGAGGACTGGCCAGTGCGGCTTATCCCCCTGCTGTCTGGAGAAGCGCAGGTGGCCGCACAACAACTGCCAGTCCTGAACCTCCTGGTCTACGAAGACCTTAAGCACGCCATCCTCCAGCGGGTCGGCCGGAGCCCCGAGCAGCACCGCCAGCGCTTCAGATCACTGGACCTCGGGGAGAGTGGCCGACCCTTCGTGATGGCGCAACAGCTCCGGGACGCCTGCCGCAGATGGCTGATGGCCGATGACAGCAGCGTCGAGGAAGTCGTCGACAAGGTGGTGCTGGAGCAGTTCGTGGCGCGGCTGCCAAAGAAGACTGCTCGGTGGGTCCAGTGCCACCGCCCGGCGTCGCTGAAACAGGCCATCCAACTGGCGGAAGATCAGATGGTGGCGTGCCCTGGGGTCGGCGAACCCTTGCCGTCGGTCTCTCTCTGTCTCCCTTCCCCTGTGTTTTCTCCCTCTAAACCTGTCCCCCTTCCCAGGTCCAGGGGGAATCTCCCTCCACGAGCCCCACCCCGCGAGAGGGGTGGCCTGGGGACGGAGCCGGTGGCGGCCCCGAGGGCCCCGCCCAAGGGGGCGGGGCCGACTGGCATCAGCGCGTCCACAGCTCCCGTTCCTCCGTTCCCCCCCCGTCAATTCCTTGACCCGCTTCCTGCCACTGGAGCGGCGGGGAGGCCTGGGCCGGTCTGTTGGCGTTGCGGGGACCCAGGGCATTTTATTAATCGGTGTCCAGTGATGGAAGTAGGGACACTGATCCGGGTCCCGGACGCCCCACAGGCTGCCCCCGATCAAGCTGGCCTGTACCAAATACCTGTGAGTATGAGGGGGGGTACGTATCCGGCTTTGGTGGATTCAGGATGTAACCAAACCTCAATACATCAAAGCCTGATTCAGCCCGGGGCATTGGATAAGAGCCGCGTGGTTAGGGTACGGTGCGTGCACGGGGATGTGGTAACCTACCCCTTAGTGTCGGTGTCTATCCAATTTCAGGGACAAAAGCATAGAGTGGAGGTGGCCGTTAGCCCGCACCTCAGACATCCGCTGATTTTGGGAACCAATTGGCCAGGGTTTTGGGCATTAGTGGGGCACTTATGTGCGGATGTCTCTTGGAGAACTGAAGAGCGGGGAAGGGGGGCGGTCGCGCATGTAGGAGAGGCTGAGCCGGGACCAATGGGAACTGAGACAGGGGAACGGAGTGCTGCTGTGAGGAAAAACCTCACAGGGTGCGATGATTTTCCCCTGGAACAGTCTCAGGATGAAACGCTCAAAAATGCCTTTGATCAGGTCCGTTCCATCGACGGGCAGCCTCTCCAACCGGCTCGACCGCTCTCTTATCCTTATTTTGCGATTTTAAAAGACAGGTTGTATCGAGTGACCCAAGACACTCAGTCAAAACAGGATACAACGCAGTTGTTAGTACCAAAAAGCCGTCGGGAAATGCTTTTCCAGGCGGCTCATTGTAATCCGATGGCAGGACATTTGGGACAAACGGCAACACTTAATCGTCTAATGACCCGGTTTTTTTGGCCGGGCATTCACGAGAACGTGCGCAGGTGGTGTGCGTCGTGTCGTGAATGTCAACTGGTAAATCCACCGGCCACCCCAAAAGCACCATTGTGCCCGCTTCCTCTTATGGAGGTCCCCTTCGAACGAATTGGGATGGACCTCATCGGGCCATTAGAACGATCTGCACGTGGGCATCGCTTTGCATTAGTCTTAGTAGATTATGCAACACGGTACCCAGAGGCCGTGGCGCTCCGCAGCATTTCCGCGAAAAGTGTGGCGGACGCCCTGTTTCATCTAATCTCCCGGGTGGGAATCCCGAAAGAGATTCTCACTGATCAAGGCACGGCGTTTATGTCACGGACTCTCCGCGAACTTTACGAATTATTGGGCATTAAATCGGTCCGCACCAGCGTCTACCACCCACAAACGGATGGTCTGGTCGAACGATTTAATCGCACCTTGAAAACCATGATTCGAAAGTTCGTACACGAAGACGCCAAAAATTGGGACAAATGGCTGGAACCCCTTTTATTTGCCGTGCGAGAGGTCCCCCAAGCCTCCACGGGGTTTTCCCCTTTCGAGCTTCTCTACGGACGTCAGCCCCGTGGGGTGCTTGATGTTCTGAGGGAAACTTGGGAGGACGGACCGTCGAGCAGTAAGAACGAAATTCAGCATGTACTGGACCTGAGAACAAAACTCCACACTTTGGGGCGGCTCTCTATGGAGAATTTGTTGCAGGCGCAGGACAAGCAAAGCCGGTTATATAACAGGGGAACCAGATTACGCGAATTTGCACCGGGAGAGAAAGTACTGGTATTGCTCCCAACTTCTAGTTCCAAATTACTCGCCAAGTGGCAAGGACCCTTTGAGGTCACACGGCGAGTTGGGGATCTCAATTATGAAGTGGTGCGAACAGACAGGAGTGGGGCACGTCAAGTTTACCACCTCAATCTCCTTAAAAAATGGAGTGAGGCGGAGTCAGTGATGTTGGCAAGGGTGGTGAGTGGAGAGGAAGATCTCGGGCCGGAAGTGAACACGAAAAACCCATCTCTCGCTCTGGCCCCGGCAGGAGATCACCTCTCGCCCTCCCAGCTCACTGACGTGGCCAAGTTACACGCGGAATTTGCGGATGTGTTCTCGCCCCTGCCTGGTCGCACAGACCTCATTCAGCACCACATTGAGACCGAGCCGGGTGTGGTGGTGCGCAGCCGGCCGTATCGTTTACCTGAACACAAAAAAAAGGTAGTTCAGACTGAATTAGAGGCGATGCTGGATATGGGAGTAATAGAGGAATCCAACAGTGACTGGGCGAGCCCGATAGTTTTAGTGCCTAAGGCGGACGGCTCGGTCCGGTTCTGCGTGGATTATCGCTAGGTGAATGCTGTGTCGAAATTCGACGCCTATCCAATGCCACGGGTTGACGAATTGCTTGATCGGCTAGGTGCTGCTCGATTTTATTCGACACTGGATTTAACGAAAGGATATTGGCAGATCCCCTTAACACCTATATCCAAAGAAAAGACAGCTTTCACAACGCCGTTTGGATTACACCAATTTGTTACGCTTCCTTTCGGCTTGTTCGGGGCTCCGGCTACCTTTCAGCGACTCATGGACCGAATACTCCGACCGCACGCTGCGTATGCCGCTGCTTACTTGGATGACATTATCATCTATAGTAATGACTGGCAGCGTCATATGCAGCATCTACGGGCGGTTCTGAGATCGTTGAGAGGAGCCGGACTCACGGCCAATCCAAAAAAGTGTGCGGTTGGGCATGTGGAAGTCCGGTATCTGGGTTTCCACTTGGGTCACGGGCAGGTGCGTCCCCAAATTGATAAGACCGCAGCAGTTGCAACCTGTCCGAGGCCCAAGACCAAAAAGGAGGTGAGGCAGTTCCTGGGGCTGGCGGGATATTATAGAAGGTTTGTACCTAAGTATTCGGACCTCACCAGCCCGCTGACTGACCTCACTAAAAAGGAAGCCCCAGATCCGGTCCAGTGGACGGAGCAGTGCCAGCAGGCTTTCACCCGGATAAAGGCTGCTCTGTGTGGCGGGCCGCTCCTGCACTCTCCTGACTTTTCTCTTCCCTTTTTGTTGCAGACCGACGCGTCGGGCAGGGGGCTTGGAGCGGTCCTGTCCCAGGAGATAGAGGGTGAGGAACGGCCGGTGCTGTACATCAGTCGTAAGCTCTCGAAGAGAGAGACAATGTACAGCACCATAGAAAAGGAATGTTTGGCGATAAGGTGGGCAGTCCTCACTCTCCGATATTATCTCCTGGGGCGGGAATTCACTCTCGGTTCGGACCACGCGCCCCTGCAGTGGCTCCACCGCATGAAGGATACCAACGCGTGGATCACCCGGTGGTATCTAGCATTACAACCCTTTAAATTCAAGGTGGTCCACAGGCCGGGGGCGCGGATGGCAGTAGCGGACTTCCTCTCCAGGAATGGGGGGGGGGGGGGCTGCGGGCCGGAGGGCTCCCCGGCCTGAGTCGGGCGGTGGGGGTATGTGGCGAGGGGGGCGTGGTTTAGCGAAGTCTGCAGCGGGAGAGAGAGAAAGGAGACGAGCGGTGCGTAAGTAGGTCAAGTGCAAACGACAAACACCTGTGTCTCGTTTCAGTAATTGGCGTGGAGGGACCGGATAAAAGCCACCAGGAAACGGGGAGCTGGGCAGAGAGACTGGGAGCTCGGGACTCGAGGAGACTGTGGCTGGAGCCGAGAGGATATTGATTTATTTTTGGAAATTGTTACGAAGTGATTGGAGGTGCCAGGAGCGCTTCACGTTTATGTTTTGTTTGGTTTGTGCAGGAGCACATTTAAATAAAAACACGAGTCCCAGTTCACTCCGATCCTGTCTTCTTCCTTTCCCCCCCCGTAACCCGCGTTACAATGTGTTTTTTTCGATAACTTTTAAAACAATTTAAATGACTTTGATTCAAGAATATGGAATAAATGGATGGGATTTGTAACGGCCTGTTCATAATTCTAGAAACTCTCTCATAATGCAAACATATTCAAGACAAGTAAATATGTCTAGAACAGTGGTCTGCAACCTTCAACATCAAAAGAGCCATTTTGGCCCCTTTCCCACCGAATAAAATTCACGTGGAGCCACTAAATATTTCATGCCCAAATAAAGATAACAAGGCATATAGCTAAAGTTTTATATTCAGTTATGTTACAGGGCAGGGGAGTAGAAATCATTTCAGAAGTGAGGAGGACGGAAATGTCAAATGTAGTAATAACAATAATAATTATAATATTTATTTATTTATGTATAATTGCCAAAATTATCTCTTACTTTTAATTGTCTATGAAGTTAAATACACTGCTGGACAATAACCAATAATTTGTCTTCTATAACATTTTTGATAACTATTTTACTAATGACAATTTTACGGTTATGGTCGTATAATCAGTATATATACACTCACCTTAAGGATTATTAGGAACACCTGTTCAATTTCTCATTAATGCAATTATCTAATCAACCAATCACATGGCAGTTGCTTCAATGCATTTAGGGGTGTGGTCCTGGTCAAGACAATCTCCTGAACTCCAAACTGAATGTCAGAATGGGAAAGAAAGGTGATTTAAGCAATTTTGAGCGTGGCATGGTTGTTGGTGCCAGACGGGCCGGTCTGAGTATTTCACAATCTGCTCAGTTACTGGGATTTTCATGCACAACCATTTCTAGGGTTTACAAAGAATGGTGTGAAAAGGGAAAAACATCCAGTATGCGGCAGTCCTGTGGGCAAAAAATGCCTTGTTGATGCTCGAGGTCAGAGGAGAATGGGCCGACTGATTCAAGCTGATAGAAGAGCAACTTTGACTGAAATAACCACTCGTTACAACCGAGGTATGCAGCAAAGCATTTGTGAAGCCACAACACGCACAACCTTGAGGCAGATGGGCTACAACAGCAGAAGACCCCACCGGGTACCACTCATCTCCACTACAAATAGGAAAAAGAGGCTACGATTTGCACGAGCTCACCAAAATTGGACGGTTGAAGACTGGAAAAATGTTGCCTGGTCTGATGAGTCTCAATTTCTGTTGAGACATTCAGATGGTAGAGTCAGAATTTGGCGTAAACAGAATGAGAACATGGATCCATCATGCCTTGTTATCACTGTGCAGGCTGGTGGTGGTGGTGTAATGGTGTGGGGGATGTTTTCTTGGCACACTTTAGGCCCCTTAGTGCCAATTGGGCATCGTTTAAATGCCACGGCCTACCTGAGCATTGTTTCTGGCCATGTCCATCCCTTTATGACCACCATGTACCCATCCTCTGATGGCTACTTCCAGCAGGATAATGCACCATGTCACAAAGCTCGAATCATTTCAAATTGGTTTCTTGAACATTACAATGAGTTCACTGTACTAAAATGGCCCCCACAGTCACCAGATCTCAACCCAATAGAGCATCTTTGGGATGTGGTGGAACGGGAGCTTCGTGCCCTGGATGTGCATCCCACAAATCTCCATCAACTGCAAGATGCTATCCTATCAATATGGGCCAACATTTCTAAAGAATGCTTTCAGCACCTTGTTGAATCAATGCCACGTAGAATTAAGGCAGTTCTGAAGGCGAAAGGGGGTCAAACACAGTATTAGTATGGTGTTCCTAATAATCCTTTAGGTGAGTGTATATATTTATATATACACTACAAACACTTTCCATTTTTATCAAAGAATAAGGCAGAACATATATTTTATAGCTTCTGTACTGTAATTAATGCTGTAAATTACTACTGTATCATTCATATTTATTACCTGAAGAAGACTTGAAAACACACACATAAACCATATCGTCTTCACGTTTCATCTGTTAAGTGTTTTGCTTGTTATTCAGCTTAGCTACAGCGATAGCAGGATCAGTGTTGCCAGATTGGATGGATGATTTCCAGCCCAAAAACTCACAAAAACCCACCCAAAATTTTAACTGTCAAAATAATGTGATGTAAATAAAGGTTGATAAGAGTCCTTTTTAACTCCTTATAACAAAATAACGATGACCAAATAATATAAATATAATGCTAGGTAAATTTCCCATGGATCAAATCGGGGCAAATACAAGAGAACTACCAAATGTAATTAAAATATGCAAGCAGACACTGTCAAAACAGCAATCAAGAAATTAACTGATACCCTCGAAAAACACATGCATCATTTTCAGTGTAAACAGTCAGAATTTAAAAGCAAAAAAATGCTCAATAAGTGATCAGAATAAGCAACATTATTATAGGTATTTCACACTCGTTCATGCACACATCC
This sequence comes from Barbus barbus, assembly GCF_936440315.1. Taxonomy (NCBI): domain Eukaryota; kingdom Metazoa; phylum Chordata; class Actinopteri; order Cypriniformes; family Cyprinidae; genus Barbus; species Barbus barbus. The sequence continues at coordinate 5,365,154 of NC_136731.1, read as the reverse complement.
TGACAGTCAAAACTGTCATTCTGTATGATAATCTGACAATAATCAAATTTAATAACAACAATAATGCTCTTACCTTCGTGTCGCTCTATAATTTCACACAGAACTAAGTCTTTCGTGAAGTTCATATTGAACATAATATAGAATTATGCACAGTCAAAACTAACAAGTCCAGCATCTTTAAAGGATATAGGCTACCAATCTGGACCGTTTAAAAGATAAAAGACAGGATCGTATAGATATAAATAGATTGATTAAATAATTTAACTGTGCTCTGATCTCGGAGTTACAGTGATATAGCCTTCATGTCATCTCCCTCAACAGGTGTAATTCACCTTTTAAGAGTTAAAACACTCTACACTCTTTACCATTGAACTTATATATAGTCACTTACAGTTATACATTCAAAATCAAATCTGTTATCACGCTAAAAACCTATCGCTCATGAATCATCATGTCTGTCTGCTGATCCCTAGTGATTGGCTAAAAGTGTGGCCACGACTTCAACATCAGCACCAGTCTCTTTGCAGTGTGTCTGTGTGTGTTTAGTAATGTTGTGATGACTGATTGGATGCATGCAGTAGGCTATATATACAGGTCCTTCTCAAAAAATTAGCATATTGTGATAAAGTTCATTATTTTCTGTAATGTACTGATAAACATTAGACTTTCATATATTTTAGATTCATTACAACACAACTGAAGTAGTTCAAGCCTTTTATTGTTTTAATATTGATGATTTTGGCATACAGCTCATGAAAACCCAAAATTCCTATCTCAAAAAATTAGCATATCATGAAAAGGTTCTCTAAACGAGCTATTAACCTAATCATCTGAATCAACTAATTAACTCTAAACACCTGCAAAAGATTCCTGAGGCTTTTAAAAACTCCCAGCCTGGTTCATTACTCAAAACCGCAATCATGGGTAAGACTGCCGACCTGACTGCTGTCCAGAAGGCCATCATTGACACCCTCAAGCAAGAGGGTAAGACACAGAAAGAAATTTCTGAACGAATAGGCTGTTCCCAGAGTGCTGTATCAAGGCACCTCAGTGGGAAGTCTGTGGGAAGGAAAAAGTGTGGCAGAAAACGCAGCACAACGAGAAGAGGTGACCGGACCCTGAGGAAGATTGTGGAGAAGGACCGATTCCAGACCTTGGGGGACCTGCGGAAGCAGTGGACTGAGTCTGGAGTAGAAACATCCAGAGGCACCGTGTACAGGCGTGTGCAGGAAATGGGCTACAGGTGCGCATTCCCCAGGTCAAGCCACTTTTGAACCAGAAACAGCGGCAGAAGCGCCTGACCTGGGCTACAGAGAAGCAGCACTGGACTGTTGCTCAGTGGTCCAAAGTACTTTTTTCGGATGAAAGCAAATTTTGCATGTCATTCGGAAATCAAGGTGCCAGAGTCTGGAGGAAGACTGGGGAGAGGGAAATGCCAAAATGCCTGAAGTCCAGTGTCAAGTACCCACAGTCAGTGATGCTGGTGTTGGTCCACTGTGTTTTATCAAGGGCAGGGTCAATGCAGCTAGCTATCAGGAGATTTTGGAGCACTTCATGCTTCCATCTGCTGAAAAGCTTTATGGAGATGAAGATTTCATTTTTCAGCACGACCTGGCACCTGCTCACAGTGCCAAAACCACTGGTAAATGGTTTACTGACCATGGTATTACTGTGCTCAATTGGCCTGCCAACTCTCCTGACCTGAACCCCATAGAGAATCTGTGGGATATTGTGAAGAGAAAGTTGAGAGACGCAAGACCCAACACTCTGGATGAGCTTAAGGCCGCTATCGAAGCATCCTGGGCCTCCATAACACCTCAGCAGTGCCACAGGCTGATTGCCTCCATGCCACGCCGCATTGAAGCAGTCATTTCTGCAAAAGGATTCCCGACCAAGTATTGAGTGTATAACTGAACATAATTATTTGAAGGTTGACTTTTTTTGTATTTAAAAACACTTTTCTTTTATTGGTCGGATGAAATATGCAAATTTGTTTAGATGAATTTTGGGTTTTCATGAGCTGTATGCCAAAATCATCAATATTAAAACAATAAAAGGCTTGAACTACTTCAGTTGTGTGTAATGAATCTAAAATATATGAAAGTCTAATGTTTATCAGTACATTACAGAAAATAATGAACTTTATCACAATATGCTAATTTTTTGAGAAGGACCTGTACACTACTAGTGAAAAGGTTGGGGTCAGTAAATTGTTTCTTTCTTATTTATTATTTTTTTACATTAATAATTTTATTCAGCAAGGATGTGTTAAATGGATCAAAAGTGATAGTAAAGACTTATATTGTTAGAAAATATTTATATTTGTAATTAATGCAGTTCTTTTTAACTTTTTATTAGCCTAATCAAAGAAAAAAAGAAAAAAGGTTCCAAAAATATTAAGCAGCACAACAGTTTCAACACTGATAATAAATCAGAATATTAGAATGATTTCTGAAGGATCATGTGACACTGAAGACTGGAGTAATGATGCTGAAAATTCAGCTTTGCTTTACAGGAATACACTATATTTTAAAATATATTAAAATAGAAAACCAATATTAGAAATTGCAATAGCCTAAGAGTTCACAATATTACTGTTTTTTTTTTCTTCTGTATTTTGATCCCTTGATGAGCATAAGTGACTCCATTAAAAACAAGGTCAATTATTTATTAGGTTTATAATATAGAGCTAATATAATATAATATAATATCAACACAATGAAGCATTTAAACTGATAGAAGAGAATAGAAAACAAACTGAAGCATTTAAACTCAGATCTGTAAGTTAAATATAATAGAAAAACATGAATTCTTCTATAGCTATCTAAACGTGGCTATGAAGCACAGTTTGCACAATACACCTGTGTGTGACTGGAAATGTCTCAAGAGTTTTGTTCCCGTTCTGTGCCCATCCTCCGCTATTTCCAGCACTTCATCAAGCCACTCTTCTTTAATACATGAGGAGCTTTTATTTCACATGTCACTGCGTTTGCTCTCGTGTTGAGCTAACTTATTTCATCCGCAACCATTGAAGTATTGGGTTTGGCGCACATCATTCTCTTTCTAAGAAACCTGTAAACCGCATTCACCGGTTCTAACTCTGTAGCAGCAGCAGCTCTATAGCGCTTTACCTGAGCATTGCAATTCTTTCATTTTTACTACAATACAATCAAATGGCTCTCTCAACTCATTTTTGAGTGTGCACGGCACATTATTTATCTGCGGCCGCGCGCAGCTTAGACCCACACTAAGCTTATCTGTATCGGTCAATACTGAACCCCAGGTGTCAGAATCAGTATTGGAGGCAAAAAAAGACCGATTGGAGCGTCGCTAGTTTATAGTGCAAGGAATGAAGTTGACAGAAATGCATACTAGGGATGGGAATTTTTGGCAATTTCTTATTTTGATCATCGATAGGTTTCAAAAACGATTAATCGAGTACTCGGGGCGGGGCATGGCTGTAATGGAGATAAAATTATCTGAAGACTGTTATGAAAAGGAATGTTAAAAATAAAAACATGTCTATGAAAACATGAACACATGATTAGAACACTGTTAGATTATGATTATGATGCAGCAATGTTATTAAAAAAGAAGCATCTAAAAACATAACATAAACGTAACAATACAACTTGTATCTGCACAAAAGGATGCATATGCTTGAACTTTAAGGTATGTGCTATAGTGAGAGAGAGAGAGAGAGAGAGAGAGAGAGCGAGAGAGAGAGAGCGAGAGAGAGAGAGATTGAAATCACCTTTATTTACAACATATAGGTAATGCCATACTGTGTTACTACTGCAATGTACATTTCACAAATCTTCAGTCTATATTACAAAACCCCTATGAATAATAATAATAATACCAACAACAACTATTTAAAAAAAATACAATAAACAATGACCAAAACCAAAATAATAACAAAATAACTTTAAAAAGCTAACACCAAATCATCATTTTCCTTGACTTCGCATAACACTCCATTTATGGCCCAAGTATTCACAAAAATTGGTAAACACCCAACAAGTTTATAATATCCATGTTCTATCCTGAGTCTTGATGCTACTAAACCAAAGAACATCAACAAGGGATCTAGTGTATCTTTACCAAGCATCTTATTTTTCCTTGTTTTCCAGATGGCAAGTTTAGCAGTTCCAAACAGAAAATGTAATAAAACCAAAAAATGTTTTTGACCAACTAAATATTTTGGCCCCAAAATAAACAATTGATAAGAAAAATCTTCACCTAAAAGTGATACCCAATGTGATAAAAAAGAAAACAAATTACTCAAACGTACACATTGTACAAAAAGATGAATTTTTTTTTAATTTTCAGTACAAAAAAGACAACCCACCCCTACATTTGGATTGAGGTGCACCACATGTCTGTTCGTGGCTATCGCACCATGTACAATCCTCCACTGTAAGTCACCAGTCCGTTTGTCGATTAGACGTTTGTAAAGTGACCGCCAGCTTCCTTTGGGGGAGATGTCCATTCTAAAAAAATCAATCCATTTTGATGACATTACTCCAGATAGAAATTGTGCATTGGTCACTTTCACACAAGTCACATACAGAGCCTTTTTACTAGCAGACTCAAAATTATCCAGCCGAGGTGTTTTAAAAGACAATATAAGATTTTCCTCTTCATGCCAATCCCTTGAGTCAGCATTTATCATCAAGGATGGAAAATCATAATCGCACCCAATCATCCATTCTTTTATTAGAATTATTGATGAAAAGTCGTTGATCAAAATCCAGCTCTCCAAGCAATTCATCAATAACCTGTTTCAGGAACCGGATAGATTTTATCCCAGTTCTCTCACCCAGAGTCTCCAAACTGATGCTTAAAATGTGACCAAGTTTTACGCATCCAGCAGCTATTAGCCGCAATGGCAGATTGGCAGATCTTAAATGTCTAGAAGGTAGAAAAAGATTCTGGAACAATGGCTCTTCCATCAGCCAAAAACCTGCACATATTCCAGCAGGTCTCGATACAGAAACGACTTTCCAGGCTTCCATCATAGATCTATAAAAAGGTGTCAAATCTGTTAAAACGGTTTCATTCAATTCCATTAAGAAAAGATGTTTATCAAGTCCCATGTTGCCTGCTTTCCTCGAGTGCAACCGCAGTGTTAAGCCATGCAATATCACTGTTATACAGCAGTCTCTGAGCAGCTTGCAGACGAAAAGCCATAAGTCTAGATCTAATATCTACAAGACCTTGCCCACCTTCTTGCACAGACAAAAATAGGACAGCTGATCGAACCCAATGCTGTCCTGACCAAAACAAATTCACCAGCATCCTTTGAATATCTTGAAGTAATCCAGCGGGAGGCTGTAATACAGTAAATTTATGCCACATAACAGAAGCGACCAAATTGTTGACAACTAAAACTCTCCCCCTGTAGGATAACTGGGGTAGCAACCAGTTCCATCTAGACAAACGGGTGCACAGTCTCTCCAAAATTCCCTCCCAGTTTTTCTTTTGAAACTCAGCAGAACTCAAAAACACACCAAGTATTTTTATCCCTGTTCTGTTCCATTTTAGATTACCTGGTAGATGTGGGAGATTTTCCAAATTCCTTTGACCTGACCAAAAAGCCTCAGTCTTATTCCAATTTACTTTTGCCGACGATGCCCCTTCATATATATCAATGACTTTAGACAGAGCTTTTATATCATTATTGTCATTAACAAAGACTGTAACATCATCGGCATAAGCAGTGATTACAGTTCTTAAATATTGAGGCATTGTGGGTATTGACAAACCAGTTAGAGTTTTCCTTATATTAAAAAGTAATGGTTCAATGGCAATACTGTACAATTGACCTGATAGAGGGCATCCTTGTCTAATGCCCCTTGAAACCACAATGGGCCGACTTAGATCACCTCCCACTTTAACCATACAAGAAGCTCCAGTATATAACAATTGTATCCATTTGATAAAACCTTGACCAAACCCAAAAACAACAAGCTGTGTTGTTATGATCATTTTGATCAAATTATGATCAACACGATCAAACGCCTTTTCTTGGTCTAAAGCAATCAATCCAACCTCTGCATCAAACAATTTGCAGATATCCAAAGTATATCTCACCAAAAAAAGGTTATCCATTATAGATCTCCTTGGAATGCAATAGGTTTGGTCTTGATGGATTATCAAATGTAAAAACTTCTTAAGTCTATTAGAGAGACATTTGGATAAAATTTTATAATCTGTTGTTAATAAAGCAACAGGCCTCCAGTTCTTTAACAAATTAAAGTCTCCCATTTTTGGTAGTAAAGTCAATACAGCACGCTGACATGACATGTAACAGGTAAAATGCCATCTTTGTAACTTTCACAAAAAACTTCATAGAGGTCCGTTCCAATAGATTTCCAAAATGCTTGTAAAAATCAGAAGTCAAACCATCAATACCAGGAGAGCGACCAGGCTTTAACTGTCCAACAGCAATAGTAAGTTCTTGAAAAGTAATTTGCATATCCAAAGCAGTCCAAGATGTAGAGTCCATTTGAGGAAGTTCATGAAAAAGCTGTGCTTCACAAACAGAATTGCAGTGATCAGCTTTATAGAGAGAAGAATAAAAATCAACAGCATGACAACGCATTTCTGTAATGTCATTTGTAATCTTCCCATCTGGAAGACGTAAACATGTCATCTGCTTATATTGTGCCACTGAGCGTTCTAATTGAAAAAAATAAGCACTTGATGCATCCATATCAGTCACTGATGTAAATCGTGACCTCACCAAAGCTGCCTTCACCCTCTCATTCAAATGGTAACTTAACTGTTTCTTTTTCTATTGTAAGTTATCAATAAAAGCTGGATCATTCCTTCTTAATATTTCTGTCTCTATAGACTCAATATCTCTTTCCAAAGCTTTAATAGTTTCTCTTTGAGTGGTAGTACAATATGCAGTGTACTATTGACAGCAAAGTTTTATTTGCGTTTTACCAACCTCCCACCATTGTTTTAAATTTTCAAAATAATTTTTTTTCTCTCTTCAATAGTTCCAGAAAACCACAAAATATTCAGAAAATGCAGCATCCTGCAACAATTTAGCATTAAAATGCCAAGAAGAGGAATTTCTTGGAAACTGTTCCATATTTACTGAAATAAAAATCAAATGGTGATCAGAAAAACCTATAGGAGAAATGCAACAATCCACAACCCTATTATTAAATTTTTTTGAAACATAAATTCTATCTAACCGAGCAGCACTCACTCTATTATCTAAAATTTTTACCCATGTATATTGTTTGTCAAATGGATGCTTAATTCTCCACATATCTAAAAGTTCAGCATCTTTCACTAATCTTGACAAATAGGTGGAGGAAAGCATATGAGGCTCTACATTGTTACGGTCAACATTAAAACACTCTGTACAATTCCAGTCTCCACCAATAATGATGTCTCCATCACTAAAATCTTGTCCCATCACTAAAATCTTGTCTTAAGACATTAGTTAATATACTAAAAAACTGTAATTGCTCATGTCCCACATTTGGTGCATAAACAATTATAAAATAAATTGTCATCCCTTCAATAATAGTTTTAACAAGAACAAGACGACCTTTTATAAATTCTTCTGTCTTTTCAATACTAACTTTTCTTTCTGGAGAAAAAAGGAGAGCAACTCCCGCGCTCAGATTTGTACCGTGACTAAGTATATGCTGACCTTTCCACCACATCCCCCACTCTATTTCATTCTCAATATCACTATGAGTTTCCTGCAATAAAATGACATGTAACTTTTTATTCAACATAACTTCAGACACTAAAGCTAATTTATGTCTATCCCTCCCTCCATTAATATTTAATGAACCCACCCTCAAAAGATCCATATATGTATTTAGGAAGGATAGATTAAAAACAACAGAAAAAGAAACCAGCAGAAAAAAAGACAAGATCACCACGTGATGCATGGATAACCACTTACAAGAAAGCCTTTAGCCTCTTCTTTTTATCCACTCTTTTACCTTTTTGAATGACTGTAACATGTTTTTTTTAAACGAAAACGTTTCTTTTTACTCAACTGATCAAGATTCACAGTCTTTTGCAGAAATGCCACTGACCTCTCAAATTTAACAACACCAGGAAAAAAATCCTTCATATTAACTTGTTTCCCAAATGTCTCATCAAGAAACCCATTAATTTCCTCTAATGTATACAAAGAGGAATCTTCAATGGATACATCCTGAGAATCACTTCCAGGTTCACAAACAGAACCTCCTTGTGAATCACATTCATAATCAATAGAACCATTCTCGTCTGATACAACATCTTCCATTGCACTAACATCATTGCTTAGGCACAACTCTCTCTTTCTTGAACCCAAACAAATAGGCTCCTCACATCTACTTGAACTGGGCCCTGCAACTACCACAATATTATCTTGCTGCTCATCTGCCTTTATATTATGTACAGTTACAGTATTTGCAGTATTTTCATTCTGTTGACGTTCATTCACATTAGTATCTATATCATTACCAACATGCTCATTTGCTTCTACAAAATCGCTTACCTCTGATGAACCTGCTTGTTCCACTTGAGCAGTATGCTCCGCCACTTCTCCTTCTCCCGAAACAGAAGGACTAATGTTATTCCCTGGTTCACGCTCTCGATTATGTGGACAAGCAAACTTTTTATGGCCCAATCCACCGCATTTGAAACACCTTAAACTACCAGTTGTTGCATAGACCATATATGTTCTCTCTTCATATCGTACTCGAAATGAAACATCTAGCGTATTTTCAGCAGAGTCCAGAAACATAAAGGCCTGTCTTCTAAAAGATTTAACGTGCCTGAAAGACAGATGTTTACAGCCTAGCGTAATTATTTTGAAACCACTGGCAAATTTGCCAAACCGAACTAACTCCCGCTCCAACGCATCATCAGGAATGAAAGGTGGAACATTCGATACCGTAATTTTCGCTGTTGGAGCTTGTAACGGAGTAACTTGAACAAAGTTATCATTTATAACAAGGCCGTTCTGAATTAGTTGGTTAACAAAATGTTGTTCTTTCAAGAACACGACTACAGCTCTATTCATACGAGAAGCGGATACAATATTCTCATGTCCTACTTCCCCGCCTGTCGAAATGAGCACGTTCTCCACTGTGACGCCCTCCTCCGGCACACACCTGAAACCATTGCGCAAGGACAAAGACGGCGTCTCCTCATGAGACGCCATCCCTCCCTGTACAATCTCTACAACAAAATCACCTAAGACTAAATCAACCTTAAACCATACAAAAAAGAAAAGGAAAAAGAAAGAGAAAAAAAACGTGATTAAGACTAGGTGAATTCACACAGCTCAGATCTCACCCAACACCACTCTCATCCCACCTCCCAGCATGCACCTCGAAAAAGAGAGAGCGAGAGAGAGCTTTCAACAGCGCGCTGAAACACGGGCAAGGACAGGATTTACTATAGATTTCACATTTTACATAAATTTCTCATTATAATGCTTATGTCATTAATGTTTTTGGCAGATTTGTGCAATATTTTGATCTACATTATCAAGTGATTCTTAAAATAGCCTGCGTGTTTCTGAAGCCATTACGGAAACTATTTTAATTGAAGTATGCCTACTGTTGAGCAAATATGACGAAAAAATCACTGCTACATTATTATAGGATCAGTATTTAAAAAAAAAAGAAACATCTAAAAGCAATATGACCGTTTTAGATAACAGTCAATTTCGGGCATTGCATTTGAGCATGAAACTAAACATTGGTAATATGCAGCGCATTCAGTATGTAAATAAATGTCAATATCCCAACGCATCCTATATTAGATTAATCAGATATGTATGTAGCTAACCCAGACATCACTACGTGACTTCAAAGCCAAGCTTCTCTCTCTTCTCACGTCTATACTTTGAACCACATGCTGTTGCAAGCTAAACAATCAGAGCTCAGGGTGCCGCCCAAAGTGATGCTATAACCAATCAGAATTAGTTTTTTTTTTCCACGATCATCGTTTTCATGATCGATCATAGCTGTCACGGCCGAGTACTCGATTGCTGTTGCACATCCCTAATGCATACAGACAGTTTCTGTTTGTGAGAACTTTGTGACCAAGATTGTATTTTGTTTATCTTCAGTTGTATTTTTCACTTGATGGTATTCATGTACTTGCTTCTGTATCAAATGCAGATATCATCTACATATAAACTACAGTGAACATCAGAACCAATGACTTTTACTATGCTGTTTATTTAATACTAAAAACCTGAGGCTGAACACTTCATATTTACTTTAAATGTGCTTCATGCGAGAGTCATATATGATCTTACCTCAGTTTCTCCAGTTTACAGTGAGGATCCTGTAGTACATCAGAAAGCAGCTTCACTGAATCTCCTAGTTTATTCTCAGACAGATACAGTTCTCTCAGGTGTGAGGGGTTTGATCTCAGAGCTGAAGCCAGAGCAGCACAACCTTCATCTGTGACACCACACTTACTCAACCTGTAGAGAACAATGACACACTCTTCACTCTCTCAGATCAGATCAGTTTAGCTGTGAATCCATTATTAAAGATAAAGTACAAACTTAAAGCACAAATCAGTGTTTGATGGATCATTGGACTGAGGTCTAAAATGTCACAGAACACAATCATGATCATAAAACATCCAAAGTCAAGTAAAGTAAAGTCTCGGGTCACAAACATTCACACCTGTGGTTAATTTATAGTGTTAAACCCAAGGTTATTATAGTTTAGAATTTTTAAATTCGTTTTATTTTAATATCATTTTCAAATTTGCTATAAAATTCAGTTTAGTTTTTATTCATATTTTTGTTAGTTTTAGTTTAGTTTTTATTTTGTGAACAGATTTTTATTTAGTTTTTATATAGTTTAGTTTTAGTTTCAGTTTCAAGCTGTGCTTAATGTCATATCTAATGGTGTGTTGAAATATTTAATATGAAAATAAATGTAGCCTAATTTGGTTATATTAGATGTATTTTTTCTTATTTAATCATAATCATGATATTGTAACTGTCGTGTCTTGCTCACTTTTCCGTGAACAGTATTGTGTAATTCAGTAGTAAAATACAGAAATGTTATTATCTTATTAATATTACTGAAAAGAGAATGTAATATCAAAGTATTGAATAATATGTTAAAGTAGCATAGACTGTGGGTCATCTTGAGTTCACATGGTAGTTCATTGTGAGTTTACATGATGCCAGGTGCAGGGAAGGCCACCAGACATCAAAGAGGATAAACTGGCCTCCAGACAAGGGGAGGCCCTATATATAAAAAGGGAGTTTCCGCAATATTCCACCATTAGATGAAGGATGGAGGAGACAGCAAAATATTGGTGGCGAGCCAAAAAAGATATGGCAAGTAAAAAATAGAAAGAACCAAGGTCAATACATTGTCAGAGTGTATAAAATGGAGCATCTGAACAAACAAAGACCAGAGAAACAGTGGATGTGGCGGCTGACTCTTCGGCTTTGTTACTTTGTAATAAAGTCTTCCTTTGACACCTGAAACTCTGCTGTTTTGAGCCTTTCTAACTTCACTGACTGAGATCCAGACGAAGAATAACCCCGGTGTGCCACAACATAAACTTGGCGTCACGAACAGGATTGGACTGGGGCCTGGTGTCCTGGAGGGCCGTTGCGGGCGAGGGTCCGGGTCAACACGCAAATATTCCGAAATTAAAGGAGCCTCAGGTGAGCAATTTTTGCTTATATATATTGGATATAAGAATGTTTGCGTGGTTGACTAGGGTAGCGCCTGTGATGGTACTCTAGGGTGGGCCTCACCAATCGACCAGTTCAAGAATGTTTAGCATAAAATAAAATTGAAAAATTGAAAATTGATCAAAATTACAAATTTGAGAGAAAAATCAATTGAATGGCCAGGAATATGTTGGGAAGATGTGGTGTACAAACATATAACAATTCGACAATTGACAAATAATTTGTTTAGGCTCTGTGATCCAACACTTTCCCAACTGGAAAATACATTGTGTAATTGAAATCCCAGTCAGACCAGTTGTGGCCCCCTATCTTAAAACCAACTATACAAACCAGTGGGCAGTACTAGAAAGGGGTGCAACAATTCTGGGTGATATCCATCTCCGAGTGTCGGTCGACACAAGGAATGTAAACTGGACATCCAGGGTTCTGTTCACATCACAAGAGACAGGAAGTGTACAGCCACTCTGTGTGACTGGCAGAACCTTGAGATGTTTACTGGTGACAATTGAGCAAAAATGTCAGCCACAGTATACACAGCATGTGTGGGTGGAGATTCATAAGGATCGGGAAAGAACAGAGTCATCACAGTTTGAACTGTTGAAAAAGATTTAATTTAGAATTAATTTAGAGAAAGATAAAAAAAGGGGGGGGGGGGTAAAATGACAGAAGTTGAAGTAAAAAGGAAAAAGAAAAGGGGAAAAAGGGGTAGAAAACTTCTAACAATGCAGGAAAAAAGTTTATTGATTAATTATATGGAACCCTTACACCCAATGTGGTGTACAAGAGACGAATTGAGTATCAGTATATGCAAGATAAAAGAGTTTTGCATAGAATTAATGCCATCTCTCACTTACTCAATTTGGGCAGGAGGACTGACGGCTACAGGTCGCAAATTTCATGAGAGGAGACTGTGGAGTTTTGAAGCTTTCAGCTTGGGGGAACACATCATTTGGACAAAAACCAATCTTCAGATAAAAGAACCAAAAGGCCTTGGGTTACCTTTTAAGTTATTAACCAGAAAACACATTGTGATTATTTTGAAATATTTGAGACAAACCAATCAGATTCTATAAATAAGGTGATAAGTCCTCAGCCCAGTAAAAGTCCATGTGTAATCAGGGGTCGGATACTTTTAGTGGTCCTCATCTGATGAGCTTGGTGAAAACTAGCTATTAAAGTTAAATCAGTGGGATTAGAGAGGTAAATCACCTAATAATAATAATAAAAAAAAAGAGAAGTAATTAAATTAATACAATTCGTCAAGCAAATAAGATAATTCGTCAAGCAAATAAGAAATTTTACAATGTCTACTCCAGTAGAGGCATTGGCCTCTGAGAATCCAGTATGTAAAGAAACAATAAGGGAGCTCTCAAAGAGATGGGCTGAGAGAACAAAAAAATTGGCTACTAAGTGGCCGATGGAGGGAACATTTGATATGGCTGTGTGTAGAGACATGGAGGTTTTGATTAAAAATCACAAAACCAATGATAAATCTAAAAAGAGAAATGATAAAAGGGAACAAGAATTAGGGGTGTTGACTTTATTTAAACAACATGGGATCAAATTAATCAAATTGGAGAGGGAAAAGAACAAGAATGAATCAAAAGAACAAAGACCACCTCCATATGCACCTTGCTGTGACCAGGTTGTTAACCAGATGCCTTTAGTACAGGGAAAAATAGATATAAAGGGACCTATAGAATTTGAGGGGTACGTAAATGAAGAAGTAGATGAGCAGAGCTGCACAGAACAATTGCCAGTAGAAAATAGGGAGGAAAAATATGCTGACAGAGCGGTGAAGGAGGGGCTGGAGCCACAGGAGGAGGGGGGGTGTGGACATCCACACCATTGCCACAATCCAGACGAGAAGAGAGAAAACAACCTACAGGGAGGAGCCAAGGATTGAAAGAAGGGGGATCAAGAACTACAAAGAAAAAAAGAAATCAGGTGAGCCTCTCACACATCGTCATCTTACAGCAATGCTAGAAGATTTGGAAGAATGCCACAGGCAAGTGACATCAGCGGGTAGACGCAGGGAGAGCTGTGAAGAAGGAGAGTGTGATGAATCATCTGAAGGAGGCGCGCCCTCTGCTGACTCAATCCAGGAAGAACTGGCACAGATGGAGGAAAGATGCAACAGGACAAGAGAAAAGATCAAGCAAGCTATCAACATGACAAAAGAAGAATATGATCAAGTAGAGAAATCACTACAACAAGACCTGGATGAATGGCTGCAACATCAATCAATGCAACATCACTCAAGTCTACATTACCCTGTCCAGCGGAAGCAGTACAAGCAAGTAGCTGGGACATTGATCATGCAAGATATGGAGCCTCCAGGTAACCGACTTCAAGAACAAAGACAAAGAGAAGAAGAAGAACACAGAACAACGAGATCAGCAAGAGAAGCTGAAAATGCTGAAGCAAGGTACGAGTGTCCTATCCTCATCAAACAAGGACATGCTCAATACATACCTTGGGCCGGACAAGACTTGGACTCTTTAGTCTCCCGCCTCCCAGATATCCATGAAGGAGCTGGAAATTGATCAAAACAGTGGAAGAAGAAACAACAGGAAAGCTTTTGGCCCTAGGTGACATCAAAGCCTTGCTTGCAAAGTGCCTAGGAGCCTCCAAGATGAATGACATCCTCAAGCAGTCAGGCCTTCTTCATGCAGTGGATAAGCCTGGAGCAGATGGAATCTCTTTTGACAAACATCGACATGACATCTGGAGGGTACTGAGAGCTGAATACCCGATGCAAACTGACCCAAGCTGCCTGAAGGGGGAGCCGATGGGGGAAGCTGAGAACCCTACCACTTACATCCAGAAACAACTGAGACGATGGAAAGAAGAACTGCAAAGAGATCCAGAGCAAGATAGAGTACTGACAGCACTCTTCAGAACTGCCATTGTGGAAGCCATGCCTGCATCAGTAAAGCTGAAACTGGAAGATGTGGTAGGTCTGAATTCAAAGTCACACAAAGAATTCAGAGACCATGTGGTTCATGCTGTGGAACAATACAGAAAGCAAGAACTGAAGATGAGAAACCAAGAAAAAGAGTTACAAAGAAAATTGACTCAGATGCAACTTGAAGAACTGCTCAACAAGAAGAAAAAGATCCAAGCAGTACAAAAGGAAGATGCCTCAGCTGTTATGGCACCTGTCAATACTTCAGTGCCAGTCAATCCACCAGCACCAATGAATGTGGCTGCACCAGCAAATCAGATTGTGACAGCACAGGCGCCACCTGCTGGACCAAGCAATGTACCACAAGGACAACCACCAGTGGCCATATATCTCAAACCAGAGCAAGCAAACAACAGGAACTGGAACAAACAACAACAAGGAGGACGTGGCAGAGGCAAGTTCAACAACAACCAACAGAAACCAGGAATATTTTGGGGGTGCAATCAGCCTGGGCACCTCAGAAGCGAGTGTCACATCAATCCTTGGCCACAGAACCTGCCAATGACACCAGGAGTCAATTATGGACAACAACCAGTGCAGACCCAAGCTCAGGGCCCTGTCAACCCGTGGCGTGGTCCTGATCAAGGTTACTAGGGCTGCCCAGAGAATCCTGAGGGGAGGAATCAGCTGCCAATGATATCTTCTGATGCCGATCAAGAACCAATGTTGCGAGTTAATATCGAAGGAAAGCCAATAACTCTCATGCTAGACACGGGGGCCTCGTATTCCTGTTTGAATCCAAGATATGCCTCGCACCTCCCCATGTCTGGAAAATATATAAAGACAGTAGGATTCTCGGGGGTAACTCAGCTACTTCCTATGACGGCCCCTGTGAGCATAAGCTTAGAAGACACTGAAATAAGATTACCAATTTTAGTTTCAGAACATACTCCTGTCAATTTGCTAGGTAGGGATGCTATATGTAAATTGAAAATGCAAATATGGTGTACTCCAGATGGAATTTATATAAATGATAGGGCAGTGAGACAAATGAATCTTACAGAATTACAACAAACACAAGAGCCATGTGCTAACATATATTGGTTAGGTGAGTTGAATGAAGATGTAGAAAAAACACTTAGCAAATGGGGAAGATATATAAGAGAACAACTTTGTGAACCAAGTCTACCAAAAACTGAATTTCATTGTACTATAAAGTATGATGAAAGCAAAGACCCTGATTTTGAAAAAAGATGGTTAAAAGACACAAAAGGACTAACAATCCCTATGATGACACAATATATAGTGATAGCACCAAAAGGCGCAGCTCTGCAGATAGATAGAGGAAAATTTATTGATGAATGGTTTGGGGTATCCAATTCAGTTCCCCATGTTACTCTGTATGTAAATAAAGACTGTGTTTCCAAAGACTTAGGCCCCATGATGCAAGAAGCAGAAAAAAGTGAATGGGAAGCTACAGAAAATCCTCTAATATTTCAATCAGCAGATAACATGTATCTTAAGATTTTATGTGCAACTCCAATGATGGGAATTCCTAGAATGGTCGTAAATACAAAAAATAAACCAAAAGTTGAGGAACATCAAACAAAACAGACTGAATTAATAAAAGAAATGGAGAAACGAGTGCCATTAGAATTATGGTCACAACATGATACAGATGTAGGGCTAGTAAAATCAGCTAATCCAATAAGAATAACACTTAGACCTGGAGCTAAAATACCCAGAAAAATACAGTATCCTTTGAAACCAGAAGCAATAGAGGGAATAAAAAAAGACAGTTGAGGGATTAATGACCGCAGGAGTGCTAATTGAAACTAATAGCCATAGCAACACTCCAATATTCCCAGTAGCTAAAACAGATAAATCAAAATGGCGTCTGGTGCATGACCTGAGAGCAGTGAATGAGATTGTGGAGGACTGGCCTGTTGAAGTTCCAAATCCACATACGCTGCTCACCAATGTTCCAACTACTGCCAATTATTATACTGTGATTGATCTCTGTTCTGCCTTTTTCAGTGTTCCCTTATCAGACGAAAGCAGACCATTATTTGCATTCACCTACCAAGGTAAAAAATTAACGTACACAAGAATGCCCCAAGGCTTTAAGCATTCGCCCCACATATTCAATCAAGTGTTGAAAACAGATTTAGAAGACCTCAGACTTGATAGTACATTGATACAATACGTGGATGATTTATTGATCTCTTCTATGACTTTGGAACAGTGCCATACTGATTCAATTAAGGTCCTTACTAAATTAGCTGAAGGGGGGCATACGGTCTCAAAAGAAAAACTCCAATATTGCCTGCCACAGGTTGAGTACTTAGGACGCACAATATCACATGGGATGAAAGCTATATCACCTAGTCAATTAGAGGGCATTAGCAAAGTGCCCCAACCTCAAACAGTAGGGCAAATGATGACTTTTTTGGGGATGACAGGTTTTAGTGCAGATTGGATTGAAGATTATGCCATTAAAACAGCTCCATTAAGAGCCTTAATGAAACAGATGGGTCATCAAAATCTTAGGGCACCATTGACATGGACTACGCATGCATTAATAGCATTTGAATCATTGAAAAGAGAATTACAGACTGCACCTCCATTAGCAACACCCACCTATGACAAGCCATTTCATTTGTATGTTGCAAACAGAAAAGATGGATATGCATCTGCAGTACTGATGCAAGAAACTTGTAGTGGAAGGAAAAAACAACCAATTGCCTATTATAGCACACAATTAGACAATGTGGCTGAAGGATATCCACCCTGTTACCAGCAAGGATTAGTGGCAGTATACTTTGCGTACGAAAAAGCCTCTACAATAACTATGGGATATCCAGTCTTAGTCTATACACACCATAAAATAGTAGAACTGCTGGAACAAGCCAAATTTGTTCTTACTCCTTCCAGATGTATGGCATATTCAACATTATTGACCTTCCCAGATGTGACAATAAAGAGATGCACAACAGTCAATCCAGCTAACCTCATTCCCTTACAAGATGAGGGCATACCTCATGAATGTGTAGCTGACTCTTTAGCATTTACTAGACTAAGACCAGACTTAGAGTCAACACCACTCATTGAGGCACAGGCTGATTACTTTGTAGATGGATCATGTTTCAGAGACCATCTGGGTAATCATGCTGGATTTGCAATTTTCAGGCGTAACAAAAATGAATTTATTCCAGTGGTGGTGCAGCTTTGCGGCCAACCATGCTCAGCACAACTGGCAGAGTTAAAAGCTCTCACTGAAGCCTGTAAATTAGCTAAAGATCTCACTGTGAATATTTACACAGATTCTGCTTATGCACATGGTGTATGCCATCTTTTTGGAGCAGTTTGGAAACAGAGAGGATTCAAGAAAAGTGATGGCACACCAATCCAACATGGTGACCAAATAATTGACTTAATATCAGCCATGATGTATCCCAAGAAATTAGCCATCATTAAATGTCAAGCACACAAAAAGGGCAATGATTTTGTGATTAAGGGCAATAATGAAGCAGATAAATATGCTAGACAAGCGTCTGGGTGCACTACAGCAATAATGGCTCCTTCTGTTCTAATTCAGCCTCAACCCCAATTAGCAGATATAGCACGAATGCAACAACAAGCTACTCCATATGAACTTAGTGTATGGCAACAAAGAGGAGCAACAAGAGATGCGAATGGGCTTTGGCGTTCACATGAGGGACAGATGATAGCTCCTACACCATTGCTTACAATCCTGATCTCTGACGCGCATGGTTTTGACCATTGCGCGAGGGGGGAAGTGATTAGAAAGGTAAAGCGCCAAGGTTTTTGGTCTCCTTATTTACAGGCAATGGTGGACGAGTATCTGTCTGAATGTGATGTTTGTGCCCGAAATAATGTAAGAAAAGGAACATCAGCTCCAGTGGGCCATATACCAGTCCCAGAAGGTCCATTTAAACATCTAGTCATGGATTACGCAGATATGATAAGAACTGTCAGAGGAAAAAGATACTTGCTGGTAATAATTGACAGATTCAGTAGATGGGTGGAAGCAGTTCCATCAGCTGACCAAGGAGCCCAAACAGTGATAACATTTTTGACAAGAGAAGTAATTCCCAGATTTGGTATACCATCCCAAATTAGTTCAGACAATGGATCAGCGTTCATTCAAAGAACAGTAAAAACAGTAATACAACAGTTAAGGATAAAACAAAGGCTAGGTTGCATCTACCATCCACAGGCTCAGGGGATGGTTGAACGACTTAACGGGACTCTTAAAGCAAAATTGAGCAAAATTTGTGCTGATACAAAGTTGAATTGGGTAGATGCCTTGCCTCTTGCATTAACGAGCTACCGTATGCAAACTAATAGGATAACAAACCTGACACCACATGAAATGTTAACAGGCAGACCAATGCCAGTCCCATATTTGAGGGGTCCATATGAAGGACCGCCTCTCGAACAGTTACAAATGGAATTAAAAGCATATATGAAACAACTAACGAAAATTCATGAAGCCATTCATTCACAAGAGCAAAATAGAGGTCCAAGAGAGGAAGACGAAACTCCTGGTGCTATTCAACCTGGAGATCAAGTATATTTGAGGGTCTTTAGGCGAAAATGGAATGAACCAAGAAGGAAAGGTCCATATACAGTTGAAAGAGCAACC
The DNA here is from genome assembly GCF_936440315.1 of Barbus barbus. NCBI lineage: Eukaryota > Metazoa > Chordata > Actinopteri > Cypriniformes > Cyprinidae > Barbus > Barbus barbus. The sequence goes on along the minus strand of NC_136731.1, from coordinate 5,345,864 downwards.
CCAACAGCAGTACAGGTAGAAGGTAGTACTACTTGGTATCATTTAAATCACTGCACCAGAGTACCAAGACTAAGACCTAGAAGACGAGAAGAACAGATAGAAGGGCAAATAGAAAGTGATGAAGAAGAAGGAAATTAACAAGTAGAAGAAGGAAATGAGCAAGCAGGGGAAGGAAATGAGCAAGTAGAACCTCTTGCAAGAGAGCAGAGTCCAGAAGGGTATAATTCTGGGGAGGGAGAAGAAGTAATATTGATGAACCTCATTTCAGGGAAACAGAGCACGCTGAGGCGGCAGCACTGACTGAAGATGGGGTGCGGCCTCCAGAAGTGGGAAGTGAAGGTCAGGGTGAAACTGATCCTGATCTTGGTGCTGATATATCTGATGCAGAGATTGCCCAAGACTCAGGGCAATCTGCAGGACCATTCGAACCACAGCCATCAACTAGTGCCCAATCCAGATATCAGCCTGATGAATTCCTCACACTCGGTCCCGACACCATTGCAGAACTATTCTCTTAAAGTGACTGATCAGAAGCCAGGTATTTATGCAAACAAACACGCTAGAAAAAGGTTAGCAAGGTGGACTTACCATAATGAGAATGACACCCTAATGTATGAAATAGAATCAAATCTACGAAAAGATGGATTGTGGGAAGCAGCTCATCATAATGAATGGTTTAGGTGGGCAGAATATACTGCAAAAGGAGCAGGAATGTCCAGCTGTGTTCTTTGCTCCTCATCCCCTCTCAAAAAGCTAACAGTTGTACCAAGTCCCTATGATTACATGCACTGTGGTAGATTTTACACCCAATATTGCAAAGGTGACGATAATGAGCCCCTGTATTGCCCAGCAGAATGTTTGACTATGCTGGGAAATAGAGGGTTCCACAGTTACTACAAACAAACAAGATGGGGAAAAGAATGCAAACAAATGAACATCAGAATTGCTGAAAGAAAGAGAGAGACTCCAGTAGCCTATGACATTGATTACACATTAGACTTTGAATGTTTCAACAAGACACAAGGGAAACAGGATATGGGAAAATTCAAGGGAAACTGTGCAGTTATATGGCATCTAGACAAAGCAATGTTTCGAGATCCAAATGTAATCACAAACGATGACATAATGTATGATACTGCCACTATAAAGATAAGCATGACAATCATAAGGCTGAAAGATAATTGTTCAGAGACAACCATTCACTTTCCCATTAGCAATTTAATGTACAACCAAACCGAGACAGTGGCAGATTACTATTGGGTGTGTGGAGGGAATAAGTTGTACCCCGCACTCCCTAAAGAATGGAAGGGTATCTGTACTAGAGTAAGATTGATGCAAGGAATAACAATAATTGAAGAAGAAGACATAGATGGGGTGAAGGACTCCCAACCAAAAAGAGACAGGGTAAAAAGAACTGTGTGTATTTGGATGCAATTGGCCAACCTAGAGGGATACCAGAAAAATGTAAAGCAAGAAATTAGATAAAGTCTGGGTTTGAGTCTATATTTGTATGGATAACCCCAAATAAGAACGCAGAATGGATTAATTATATTTACTACAATCAACAGAGATTCATCAATTACACTGATGATGCTTTAAGAGCTCTAGGAGAACAATTAGGTCCCACAAGTAAAATGGCTTGGCAAAACAGACAAGCTTTGAATTGGCTATTAGCCGAGAAAGGAGGAGTTTGTGTAATGTTTGGTTCTGACTGTTGTACCTATATCCCAAATAATACAGCACCGGATGGATCTTTCACCCAAGCAATGGAGAAACTGAAAAATCTGAGAGAGGAAGTGACCAAGAATGGAGCAGATAAGCAGATTGGAAACTGGTTCAATTCAATTTTTGGGTCTTGGAGGGAGTGGTTGATTAGAGTGGGTATCATAATAGCCATTGCTATTGTTGTGTTCTTTGTACTATGTAAGGGGAAGTCGTGGCCTAATGGTTAGAGAGTCGGACTCGTAATCGAAAGGTTGCGAGTTCGAGCCCCCGGCCAGCAGGAATTGTAGGAATTCCAACGCTCTCTCCACCCTCAATACCACGACTGAGGTGCCCTTGAGCAAGGCACCGAACCCCCAACTGCTCCCCGGGCGCCGCAGCATGGCTGCCCACTGCTCCGGGTGTGTGTTGACGGTGTGAGTGTGTGTGTGTGTGTGTGTGCATTTGTTCACTACTCACTGCTGTGTGTGTGCACTTGGATGGGTTAAACGCAGAGCACCAATTTCGAGTATGGGTCACCATACTTGAACGACTATTGGTCACCATACGTCACCATACGTCACGACTATTCTGTTGTGTTGTGCCTTTCATCAGATCCATGCTGGCCAGTGCTGCAGCCAAACAGATGCTTAACATATCGATAAAACCAACTGGAGTTGACATTGGATATGCCCACGGATACACTGTGGGACCTGGACTGGACGAATTGGATGACTTTGACCTGGACGACGTTGTGTAAACCCTTCCTGAATAACAATGGAGTGGTAGGGAAGGGGTGCCATTTAATTTTTTATAATTTTTTGTTTTAACCTTTCGTAGAAATATTAGAGAATTTGGATAGTGTAGGGAGACAGGTAGGGGTATTATGTATTTATAATCATTTATATCATTTATCTTGAAATTATTAATTTACTAACCTTAAGTATGTAATGTGTGATTAATGAAAGAAAAGGGGACGATAAGGGTCTTAAGCAGGTCATTGTCCATGTTATGAGACACTGCAACCGGAAAAAGGGCATGATAAAGAAAGATTATGTATTTTTCTCTATATTTAGTTCATTATATACTAACATTTCATTTATTACTATAACGATGATACACTGGGAAATGTCATCAGAAAGAAAGAAGAAAAGAGAAGGATCGACGAGCACCTCAGTGCTTAGCAACATGAGTAGATTCAACTGGAGGTTTAAAAACCCATCATCTACTCCAACACCAGACAGGGCTAAAGAACGCTCCTCTGGCAACGAAGGATAACATCACCAGATAGCGCTCTAGGCTACCGGATATGCCTAGAGTTCCTCTGGCTACGTGGGACAAACCAGTGTTTTTAATTCTTTTTAATTAGATGTGTTAATTAATCATTCATATATTCTACATAACCATGATACCCATGGGCAAGGCCAGAACATTTTGTGCACACGCTTACATACACAATGATGATTGCATTATTGACCCCCAAAGAGTGCATAGATAGGAAGACAGATTCTTTTACTCTTCTCTAGTCAAGGGTGAGGAGAGATGTTTGGGTCTGGCTTCCTCTGGAGTGCAGTATCATAAAGAAACCAATTGGTAAGAGGGAATGAAGGACCATTATTGGTTCATAGAAAGAATAGAAGGATGGGTGGACTTGTGGAACCGCACTCCAGGTGAAGGATTTGATGGTGAGACTTAGTAAAGTCTCAAAGGGGGGAATATATTGTGTAATTCAGTAGTAAAATACAGAAATGTTATTATCTTATTAATATTACTGAAAAGAGAATGTAATATCAATGTATTGAATAATATGTTAAAGTAGCATAGACTGTGGGTCATCTTGAGTTCACATGGTAGTTCATTGTGAGTTTACATGATGCCAGGTGCAGGGAAGGCCACCAGACATCAAAGAGGATAAACTGGCCTCCAGACAGGGGGAGGCCCTATATATAAAAAGGGAGTTTCCGCAATATTCCACCATTAGATAAAGGATGGAGGAGACAGCAAAATATTGGTGGCGAGCCAAAAAAGATATGGCAAGTAAAAAATAGAAAGAACCAAGGTCAATACATTGTCAGAGTGTATAAAATGGAGCATCTGAACAAACAAAGACCAGAGAGACAGTGGATGTGGCGGCTGACTCTTCGGCTTTGTTACTTTGTAATAAAGTCTTCCTTTGACACCTGAAACTCTGCTGTTTTGAGCCTTTCTAACTTCACTGACTGAGATCCAGACAAAGAATAACCCCGGTGTGCCACAACAACAGCCGCGCATAGATCATAACTGGGTCTAATGAAATTCAATAATATCGGCAATCGTATTTAACAGTAAAGGCTCATATTTGAATATGTTCTTTTCTTTACTTATGAAGAATTATTACTGTGTGCATGATGTGATTTATGCTATGCATATTTGTTCGAAAGCCTGGCAGAGTGATCACAAGATGCTAGTTTTGTATTATTTACAGAAAGGATGCACGTTCTCATCTTTTTTTTTGTTAACTATCATGTTGCGCTGCGTGTCTGTTTTTCTTCAAAGCACCATCTTAGATTGCCTAATGTTGGTTTGATTGCTTGTTACATGAGAAAATAATGTTGCCCACCTGATGTTGTATATTAATACGGTTGCGGTTCTGGGGTTCATTTCCCAAAAGCAACTATGGTCACAAGTTACGTCGTTACCAATAGAGTTCAATGGGACTTACCACCATAGTTTCCTAACGATGCTTTTGGGAAATGCACCCCTGGTCTGGTACAGCATTAAATGAGTGCTGCTGTGGGATAACGGGTCGGGTGTTCTGGTAAGTACTGCTGGTGCACGTTTACCAAACAGGACCCGTGCTTTAAACTGCTTTGCGTTTCTCCGTCAGATAATCTCATGTGCGTGATGCGCCATTTACAGGTGTTTCCCTAAACCACCACACAGCTCTGTATATTTTTCCACCAAGGGGAGAGAACGTAATAATTACGAAAACTAAAGGTGTGAGGGGTTTGGTCTCAGAGCTGAAGCCAGAAAACGATTATTTATTTTTGTTAATTACTATTTTATTTCAGTTAGTTTTTCAATAACTGTTGTTAGTTTCGTTTTAGTTTTTCAAATGTTTTGTCATTTTTATTTTATTTCAGTTTACCAGATTGTTTTTTCATCAATCGTTTTGGTCTTAGTTTTAGTTTATGAAAATAACCTTGATTATACCTACCTTTTCCATTTTGTCATTGTGTTTTCTGACTTGTTTTGGGTTTAGATTTGGCAATGTGTTTAATTTATTTATTTTTTTCATTTTTGGATTTGTAATTTTGTTTTCAAAATTGTAATTTATTGTGCACTTCACATACAGTATACTTTACAGTGTGTCATATATGATCTTACCACAGTTTCTCCAGTTTACAGTGAGGATCCTGTAGTACATCAGAAAGCAGCTTCACTGAATCTCCTAGTTTATTCTCAGACAGACTCAGTTGTCTCAGGTGTGAGGGGTTTGATCTCAGAGCTGAAGCCAGAGCAGCACAACCTTCATCTGTGACGCCACAATCATACAACCTGTAGAGAACAATGACACACTCTTCACTCTCTCAGATCAGATCAGTTTAGCTGTGAATCCATTATTAAAGGTAAAGTACAAACTTAAAGCTGCAGTCCGTGAATTTTTTTGGTTAAAAATTATCCGAAATCGAAATTTGAGAAAGTATATAACCAGCCAGTGTTCAAAACGATCTCCTTACTTTAGCCTGATTCACAACGGTTAGCTTATAATAATGTTTTATAATTTGATAGATACGGGTAGGTTTCCGCGGGAAATTCGAGCATGGCACTGCGTCATTACATCACGTCTGTAAACATGAAGCAGTTTTCCCGGCTAGTAGGCTTAGTATCGCATGTGAGGATCCTGCAGATTAGTGATGGGAAGTCCGGTTCTTTTCCACAAACCGGTTCTTTCGGACAGTTCGTTTCAATGAACCGCTTCAAAAAAAACAGACCATCGGTTCTTTTACGCCCTAACGTAGTGACGTCATTCGCGATGACGTAATGATATAATCGATCATCCCAGGATGAAAATACACATTCAAATATATAAAGTCAGTAATCATAACTTCAGTCAGTTAAAACATCATAATCATGATCTTTAAAGTTTACAGTTAAGTTTTGCAAGCACCCAAATACAGGAACAGGCAGTGATGTGCATATGAGGATTTAAGTCTAAAGATATAAAGTGAATAAATTAGTTGTCATCAGCACATAAACCATAATCCACTTACTATGCATAATCCATTTATTTGTTATTAAATAAACTTACGTTTCGCTCTCATTCAGGTCCTCGGTTTACCCGCGCCATACAGCATCAGCACAGAATCAGTCCAAAAGAACTAGTTTGGTTCAGACGTGTGTCAGTCAGGGAGGCAATCACTGTTCACTGAATCACACATGCGCAGTAACATCAGCGCAACGGTTCTCAAATCGGACGTGTCCGAAAGAAACGGTTCTGGGTTCAGTGTACTGGTGATCCGAAAACCACTGCAACCGGTTCTTGACTCGAGAACGAGAACCACTCTAGCAGTGGCGTGTTCGTTTGTTACCGGCTCGCTGCACACATGCTGCTCTGCTCGTGTTCATCAGTTCACTCTTCACAGCAGTTCACTCAGTGTACTGTTTCAGTAAATTATTAACTCCGGGATATTGGTTTATTTTGAGACAGAGGGATTGTCAGACACGTTAAAAAAGTGAATAAATTAAGTAATTTGTGGATTAGTGCTTACTGGAGACGCGAACCGTTTCAAACGATTCGGTCCGATTTGGTGAACTGGTTCACTAAGAAGATCCGGTTAAATCGAACGATTCGTTCACGAACAGGACATCACTACTTCACATAACCGCGGGAAGAAATTTTATCTGGGGGGTGCTGGGGGCGGGGCTTGATGTTAAAGTGCGGGCCATGTTGGGGGATTTTTGACAAAATCCTAATATTAAACAGCCCAAAACTCTTATAGATTATTAACGTACAAATGAAGACAGTTATATGAGAACCAATGTATATTTGTGCTTTTGTGACTTTAGTTCAATCATTTTTTCTTTAATATTTCTATTATTTAAGGGGATTTTGCTAAATAACATCCCTGATACTCAAAAGTTCTGATCAGTGCACTTCGGCGAATTCTCTCAATGGAAACAACAAAGTCCAGATGTGCATGCGATGTAAATAAGAGATTAAGTCATCATACACTGCAGACAACATCACTGATTATAGCTTTGTTTAGTGTGCTTTCACGCTAGACTGAATTCAGTTATATTCTTTGATAATATGTTCTTTGCTCGCTGTATAATTTGTTTGTTGTTTGAATAATCGTAGACATGCGGCGTTAATTAAACTTAAAATGTGTTTTTGTTAAACGTGATCAGGTTAAATACAAATTCTGTCTTATTAAAATATTTGATGTCATAATATGGTAACCTACTTGCCTAAAACGTTATGATGTGTGTGTAGTTAATAGATACATTAGGCTTGTTTGAGCTCGTTTGACCAGAGACTAGAGCGCAATTAAACAGCTGTGCTTATAGTGATTGTCAGTGGTTGTCTTGAGAAGCGAGAAAGCTTCGGAAGACGGTTCATAAAAAGGACGAGGACGTGAATGGTTTTTACAAGTCGGAATGTAAAATTACGGTAATATCGCGTGAATATTTCACATGAAATTCTGTCAGTGTGAGGGAGAGATGTAGGGACGCACGCTGCGAGCCGCCCGAGAAAAATACAACCGCACTAGGCTTGTAAGAGATGGGTTGTTTTTTGTGGTACGCTCAACGGATGAACATTTAGAGACTGAAAGTCTAAGGAGGATACATTCAAGGTTGCAGACTGGTGAAGCAACTGATGCAAAACAACATCATTATTGTCCTGGGAAAGAATAACGAGTTTGTTTCACTGACCTCCATCTTGACGTTGATAAGCACTAGGTGCAGAATTCTGACACAATGTACTTATTGCGAAACCTCAGAAATATTGCTGAGTAATGGTTCATCTTTTGTAAATTGACACAAAGTGCACCCAACTGGGAGGGGGGTCGAGTCTGGCCAACTTGCTTTCTCTCTCACTTGGAGGGTTGTTCTTAACCCGCACCTAATTTTTAGGTATAAAACATGGGGTTTCTTTCAGTTTCAGTGGAAGCTCAGCCGTGGGATAAGCGCGCATCGCCCGGCATTTCTCGGACAGGTGTTGGTCTTCTACTGTGACTGAAACGGGTTCCCAAGTCGTCTGAAGAGTGAAGATGATGGCACAGTTCTGAGGTTGTATATTTTGGCTTGCTCGTTTACAGTTGGAGACTCAAGATCGTGCTCAGGCAAGACAGAATGATTTAAAACATGATTTAGAAATGTATCGAATCGATGCTGATACAAAAGTACGACTACGGGAGTTGGAGTTGCAGGCCGCTTCAGACTCACGAACGATTGTTCAAACAGCAATTAGTTCGGATGATGGTTCTCAGACAGCTCCTGGGTTGTTAAATTTGAGTATTATGTCTGCTCGTCCTGGTTCACCTGGTGCCGAATCCGAGTCTGTAGCTGTGTCGTCATCTATACATTTTGACGTGGCTAAAAATATTGCTATAGTTCCACCTTTTCGTGAAAGAGAAGTAGAGGCATATTTTCAAGCATTTGAACGAATCGCGAGTGCTTTAAAGTGGCCAACTGAAGTTTGGGCACTAATTGTGCAACCATATAACTTAGAGATCCGTTACAAGAAAGGATCTGAGAATGTAGTGGCCGATGCGTTATCGAGGGTTTAGGTCTATATACTTTTCTCTGATTTTCAGAATCAGTTTTTCACCCTTTTTTTTCCTCAAGTATGAAAAAAGGGGAGGACGAAATCTGTTTTCAGGGGGGAAGTGTTACGGCCAGAGTTATGTTTATTTGTGTATATCTTTCATTGATCCGGTTCTCTCTTTCCTAATAGGCTCCGCCCCTGCGCACCTGCAGCCGGTTTAGTATCTAGGCTGGATAGACTATATAACACCGGAGTGAAGAGAGAAGAGCACGGAACTTGAGGGATACGTTTGTTTTCCACAGCGGCGTGATCGTTGTGATCACTGTCTTAGCTCTGTGAAGAGTTTGACGTTCACTGAGGGAGAAGGGCTTGAGAGGATTGACGAGGAGTCTTGTGCACGTCATGATGTTTCCGCCAGCCGCTGTTCAGGTGTGTTTGAATGTGGTTTGTTTCTATGTTGCGTTGGTCTATGTCTGTCTATCTCTGTCCTTTATCAGTAGCCTGCTGATACGTGAGTTTTGATCCCATAATAAACTATTTCAAATTGCCGTCTTGTCATCGCGTGTCTTTATGTTGCTTACACCTTATAACGAGCACTTTAATAACGGGGTTCGTAACATGAATGGGGGCTCGTCCGGGATCGTTGATGGTAAGTACTTTGTTTTGAGAATTGAGCTGTGAGTAATTAACTTGATTTGCTTTGTGTGGATCAAGTTTATCCTACGCATTTTCCGGTTAGTTAGAGTAAGCCAACAGGGCTGTGCTTAGCGCCAGTTCTGGCTACGGTTTACTGTTTATTGTTTTTCTTTTTTATGTTAGTTTGTTGTTTTTGGAGGTACTCCAAACGAGCACTTTAATAACGGGGTTCGTAACATACCTGTCAGACACTTTATTTACATATTTTGAATGTTTAATTTTTGTTTAAAATAAACATCTCTGAGCTTGTACTCGGGTTGGTGTCAAAAGCTTCGTTCACTGTCTTTACTCTCCACTTACAGTATGAGACTGCTTTCTTTTGTCATTTTGTCTGATGGTCTATATGCACTACGCGTAAACAAGTAATCAAAATGTTTTTACTATTGCAAAAAAAGGGTTCAAATGAACACACACATGTACAAGAAACAAAGTTGGTCACTTTTTTTTTTACTTTCTGTACATCTTGATTGACAGATGTCTCGTCCAATCAGTGATAAGTATTCAATTTGCAAACAATACCTACTTTTCCATTTTGTCTGGCTTATCATTGTGTTTTCTTACTTGCTTTGTGTTTAGATTTGCTATTGTGTTAAAAATTAGTTGTTTTGTTTTTGGATTTTTAATTTTGTTTTCAAAATTGTAATTTATTGTGCACTTCACATACAGTATACTTTACAGTGTGTCATATATGATCTTACCTCAGTGTCTCCAGTTTACGGTGAGGATCCTGTAGTACATCAGAAAGCAGCTTCACTGAATCTCCTAGTTTATTCTTCGACAGATACAGTTCTCTCAGGTTTGAGGGGTTTGATCTCAGAGCTGAAGCCAGAGCAGCACAACCTTCATCTGTGACCCCACAATCACTCAACCTGTAGAGAACAATGACACACTCTTCACTCTCTCAGATCAGATCAGTTTAGCTGTGAGTCCATTATTAAAGATAAAGTACAAACTTAAAGCACAAATCAGTGTTTGATGGATCATTGGACTGAGGTCTAAAATATCACAGAACACAAAACATGATCATAAAACATCCAAAGTCTCCTTCAAGAAAGACTTCTTTGCTGCACTATGTCTTTATGATAAATCTGTTTTATTAATTACAATATTCACTATATATATATATATATATATATATATATATCTGTACTCATATGTATGGAGGAATGATTTTTTCTGTGTTTACATGTTTCTCATCCATCACTGAAGATAGTAAAATCTGAGATCACCTGTGCTGTGCGATATTATTTGTATATTGCAGTCCATTACAAAACATTATGTAATAACATTCATCCATTTTTCAATCTGCTTTATCCTCTGCAGGTTTGTGGGGGCTGGAGTCTATCTCAGAGTCTCGGGTCACAAACACACACACAAACATTCACACCTGCGGTTAATTTATAGTGTTATACCTACCTTTTCCATTTTGTCTGGCTTGTCATCAGGGGCGCCATGCACTTATTATTTTTGAGGGGGCACAGGTGGGTGGGTGGGGGATGGGGGTTGACACAGCAGTAGGCTTATGTTTTACTTAATTTTTCCATTTTTAGGCTCTTCGAAATATGCGCAGTATTTAAACTGCAAGTAAATGCATTTTGCACGTTTATATATCACGTTAGTTAATCTATAACGGGCAAATTAGCCTAATGTTCTATTGGGGTCATTCTATAGAAATGTCCATTTTTCTGTCCCTAGCCTTTACAGAAATATTACACTTGAAAAACACTTTAGGGTTACGATTTAAAATAAAACAATGTGTTATTTGAACAATTACACTTTGAGCCATCAATGTGGCAATGTTTGTTTTTTAATTAATTATATAGAATTGCAAGCACCACAAAACTGCTCGTCCCCACAGCCATGTACAGAGAAAAAGTGCTTTATTTTGAGGTCAAAAACAGGTTTCTCTACCATTTAAAATACAATAATGTATTCATAACTATCAAATATATGATGTAAATGACAAACTAAATGATGAATAAATATTATAAAATAATGTAGGATATCAGAGACTGAATCAGACAATTTTAAGATGCATCAGAACATTGAAACCTGAGGAGCTGGAATGCAGAGAGGCCTTAAGGAACAGGACGTCATAAATCTAGTTTGAAGCAAGCAATCCCAACTAGCAAGCCTCTTTCACCAAACAACTTGCAACACTGAGGAAAAAGAAACACTTATTGATAATTCCAATTCAAGAAGGAGACTGTCAAATTTGTTGCAAGTAATCAAGACTGATGGTCACATCTAAACCTGTGATAGAAAATCACGAACTACAGACTCTCTCTGGGGAGTGTCTCCACACATAGAAGACAGTCCAAACCAACATTCCTTTGTGCAGTTCTAAGGAGAACGAAGGCATGTTCTTTAGACAAAGACTTTCTTCTCCATATGCACATAAAATCATCCTAAAAGGACATTTTTATGTTGTACCCACATATCATGTTTTAATCAAATAATATGTATGTCTTTTTAATCATTATTGAATAGCTCGAGCCTTAAAGATAAATATTTAATATTTAGTATGTATGAGCTTGAAAATCCATGCTTTAAGTGTTTCTTCCAATCAATTCTTTGTCCAATGCATCAGTCTTGTTATTATGAAATCATGTTCAAAAAGGTGTACTTTGCCAGAGCCTGTAAAATTCGGACCATGTGACTGATAACAAGTTGATTTATGATGTAAAGAACATCCCTAGCTAAGATAATAGCCTATCTAATTGGTCAAGACATCCAGATGGGACGGTCTGAAAGCTGAGTTTAAAACTCTTGTCCGCTTTCTCCTCCCTCTCTCTTTTGTTCTCTCTATCTCTCGTCCCTCTCACCGCGTGCTGCTCTTTGAGCGTTCTCTGGCCCACGTGCCATAATGAGAAGGAAAACAACTTAGTCTCGTTACATCCTTTTATTTTTATTCTTTTACTTTAGTTTATTTTCTTTCCGTGGAGTTTCGTGTGTTAATGTAAGTTTGCTACAAAGTCCAGCTCCGACTGCACTCAAAACTTCCAGCAGACCCAACTCCACATCTTCAGCCAACACCCAAGAGACATCACTTCAAAGACTACTGAACTTCCAGCCAATCAGACACTTCGGGGAACCCCCTGTCTGCAACGAGGACACAACCCCGTTACACAGGCAAAGCAAGCAACACACCTCCAGGTTCTAATTGGTGTATTTAATATAAATTTTAACCTCATTGAGAAACTCAAAGCGAGGGTTAAATAAGTGATTGATGGTTGTTCAGGTCTATGCAATTGAACATATTGCTGTAAACTTGGGATTTCACATTTCCATTCTCTTAAACTCATCCTTCCCTCACTTTCTCTCTTTCTGCAACGTGTGAATGCTTGTGTTCATGTGTTAGATTAGTTTATGTCTTAGGTTTATATAAATAAAATCTGATTTATATTGAAAAGAGAAGTATCTTGTGTTTTCTGCTCACAAGTTAATGCCTTAATCTGTCGATTTCGTTACTGTGCTTTTTAATAGTTTTTTCACTATATTTGGGATTTTAATATCCAGTACAGAGTTTGTCATACGGCTCGTTCAGTGAATCGCCGCAATACCGATTCTGTTCAAATCCCTATAAAATCATAAATTATTCCCTTTGAGCTAAATTAAACTATTTATTTAAATTACGTATTAATATTATATGTAATACCCTTACAATAATGAAAGTAGTGGTCCCCTGGAGTTGTCACTGGTGTTACCGTTTAACAAAAATAGTTTATTTTGAAATAAAAATCACACTGATGACATCACTTGACTTCCTTCGTCCTATTTCCTGAAGACCTATGAAGAAAGGCCCATGATAAACCCACTGTCTCTTTTCAGTTATCAGACATTTTCTTATTTATCTCTTGATTTCACATAAAGCTTTCGGTTGAACTTTGCTTTTAGTTGAAAGTTGCTTTATTGCTAGGGAATTGTAAGAAAACAAGAATACAAATGGATTAAACTACTTAATTTAGTGAGTTTACAATGATTGACAACATGTGGTTTGATATCTTGCAAAAGCCATTTTGTAAAATGCATTTTTCATGAAAATTGTGTTACTGTCACTGGTGTCAGCTTCCTTATGGGTAAATAAATGCACAAAAGATAAAAAAAAAACCTGTCATTTGTATATTCATGAAGTCAAAAGGTAATCTAATAATGTGGTCTAAGTTTAAATGTTAGAAAAATAAATATATTTTAAGACATCTTGCTGTACCAAAAGTGGACATTTCTGTAGAATGAATAACTTCTCATAAAATCTGACTTTTTACTTAAGTACCACATAAAATATTTTATGACTTTGTATTTAACATGAATTTAATAAATGTTGTAAGTTACTAATTATATCACGTTCATTGTACAGAACACAGCAAAGGAAACTTACATTATCAAAGAACATTATCATTTCATTATCAAGACTTCAGTCTCAGAAACTCCCATTATAATCACTGAAGCTGTTTGCACTGTCAAATGGATCTCTTACTTACATCGTACGCACTTCTGCACTTTGTTGTTTCTGATAAGAGAATTCACCTGAACGAAACACCGCGTGTCAGCGATGACTCATCTGAACGCCTCTGATTGGTCACTGCATTCATAAGCTCAACAGAATCGTGTGTGATTGGTTATAAAGCAGCGCTGTAAAAACACATCTGTCTCTGGCTGGCTGGTGATTTGACGCACTGAACGATCTAATCACGCCAGTGTGACTGTATCAAATATAAAAATATGATTCGCCTATTTTTTGTCTTTTGGAAGCTGCATTCAAAATCGACTTGGCTCAAAAATTTGAGGGGGCACGTGCCCCCTTAATTTGAATGGGCATGACGCCTCTGCTTGTCATTGTGTTTTCTGACTTGTTTTGGGTTTAGATTTGGCATTGTGTTTAATTTTTGGATTTTTAATTTTGTTTTCAAAATTTTAATTTATTCTGCACTTCACATACAGTATACTTTACAGTGTGTCATATATGATCTTACCTCAGTTTCTCCAGTTTACAGTGAGGATCCTGTAGTACATCAGAAAGCAGCTTCACTGAATCTCCTAGTTTATTCCCAGACAGATACAGTTCTCTCAGGTGTGAGGGGTTTGATCTCAGAGCTGAAGCCAGAGCAGCACAACCTTCATCTGTGACGCCACACTTACTCAAGCTGTAGAGAACAATGACACACTCTTCACTCTCTCAGATCAGATCAGTTTAGCTGTGAGTCCATTATTAAAGATAAAGTACAAACTTAAAGCACAAATCAGTGTTTGATGGATCATTGGACTGAGGTCTAAAACGTCACAGAACACAAAACATGATCATAAAACATTTAACATACAGTATATTAAGACCCTTATGGTGAAAATCTTTTTAACATTTTTAATATTGTGTCCAGGTCTATCTGGTGTTTTAAATATGCTTAAGAACAAATCATGAGAGAAATTCATCAATCAACACGATTGCTCAGTATTTTCTCCTTAAAACTGCAGAGTACCAAAGATAGTCTCAAAAATACGGTTTGAAACTGTTTATGTTTCCATGAAACCAATCTTTGGTTTTAGATTTATTAATTAGTTGTGTACTCGGCTTTAAAAGTGTGCAAAATGTGTTTTTTCGATAACTTTTAAAACTATTTAAATGACTTTGATTCAAGAATATGGAATAAATGGATGGGATTTGTAATGGCCTGTTCATAATTCTAGAAACTCTCTCATAATGCAAACATATTCAAGTCTGTAAATATGTCACTTTAATGTGCTATTTATATTTGATTTGACCCTTGATGTAACTAAATGATGTATATTTTAGGTTACATGAGAAAACATTATTACAGTACAATACACTGCCATTCAAAAGTTTGGGATCAGTAATTTTTTTTAAAGAAGTTTCTTTAAAGCACTTCTGGCAAAGATAATGGGAGGGGAAAAGATGGAAGAAATTCTTCAAGCATCCAATCTAAACAGAGCTGTGGACTCACACTATTTGGATGGAACTGTTTTTGATGCATTCAGTACAGCAGTGTGGCAAGCACTGCGAGCAGAGTACCCGATCAGTCTAGGCCCTAAATCATTAAAGGGAGAACAGCTGGGGGAAGCAGAAAATCCAACCACATATGTTCAGAGACAGCTAAAAAGATGGAAACAAGAGACTGAAGGGAATCCAGAAGGATACCCATTAATGGCTACACTGTTAAGAAATGCTGTGAATGATGCCATGCCACAAGCTGTAAAGAGCAGGCTAGAGGACGTGGTTGGCTTAAACTCTAAAACACACAAAGAGTTCTGTGACCATGTGTCCCTTGCAGTAGAGCAGCATAGAAAAAATTAACAGAGGCTCAAGGCTCAAGACCCAAGAGAAAGAGCTACAGAGAAAATTAACTCAGTTACAACTTGAAGAACTGACAAAAAAGAACAAGAAAAAGATTCAAGCTCCAATAAAGAAAAATACTCCTCAAGCAGCTATTCAGCCGAGCCCACCTGCAGCGGTCCCTCCAAATGCACACCACATTCCTCTACCCATCATTAATGTCTATACTCAACAACCAGAGACAATGGGATGGAAAAGAAAACCAGTACAAAGAGGACAGAGAGGAAGAGGCAGGCCATATACTGGTCCTCCAGGAGTGTGCTGGGGATGTGAACAATTCGGACATAACAGAATTGATTGTCCTACCAATCCATGGCAACAGCCACCTCGGGGTGGAAAAGGGGGGGGGGGGGGGGGGGGGGGTGGTTGGCAGCAGCTCACCTGTGGTCCATTACAGGGCCCAGTAAACCCTTGGGGAGGTCCCAATCAAGGCTATTAGAAATCCTACAGGGGAGAGTCAGCTTCCAATTTTAACAACTAAAGCTGATCAAGAGCCTATTCTGCAAATTAAGATAGAGGGAAAAGACACACCAGTTATGTTGGACACAGGAGCTGTTTACACGTGTAAATACAAATTATGCTTCACATCTCCCCTTGTCTGGAAAATTCGCAAAGACAATAGGATTCTCGGGACAAATACAGCTATTTCCGATGACAGCTCCAGTGTGTCTACAAACAAAAAATAAAAGCATAACAATGCCGATTCTTGTGTCAAATCAGACTCCTGTTAATTTGTTAGGGAGAGATGCATTATGTAAATTGGGGCTACAAATTTGGTGTTCTCCAGAAGGAGTCTATATAGACAAAATTGGAGTAGAAACTCAGATGATGGTTGTAGAGCCAAAAGCAAATGTTTATTGGATAGGACAAATAGAACAAGATGTGAGACAGACAGTCAATAAATGGAGAAAGTTTATTGAAGCTCAGTTACCAGAAGCACAGATACCAAAATCAGAATTTCATTGCACAATGATGTTTGATCCCAAAAGAGATGAAAAAGTAGAACAAAAATGGCAGGAAGAAACAAAAGGACAACAAATTGAAATAGTCTTACAGTACATAATAATAGGTAAACAGGGAGTAGCTTTAAATATGCCAGATTGTGAATTTGTGAAAAAATGGTTCAAATGTAACTGATTCTGTCCCACATATTGCAGTATATGTAGGGAAAAATTGGGAAGCAAAAGATTTAGGACCAATGATGAAAAAAGCAGAACAAAGCAAATAGAACATCTGTTGATAATTCACTCAGCTGATAAAAATCACATCAAAATTTTGTGTGCAACTAGTTTGATGGGAATTCCTCAGGAAGTAGTTATTAGTCACAAGAAACTGACGCAGATGTCTGCAACATCTGAATTGATAGACACTCCTGACACTGAATTATTTAAAGAAGTAGAACGACAGGTACCAACTGAACTATGGTCTCAACATGACTCTGATATAGGATTAATAAAATCAGCAAACCCAGTGAGAGTACAACTTAAGCCAGATGCACGTCTGCCCAGAAAACCGCAATACCCTTTGCGTCCTGATGCTGAAGCAGGTATAAAAAACACTACTGAAGGGTTAGTGAAGGCAGGAGTATTAATAGAAACAACTAGTTACTGTAACACTCCAATTATACCTGTGATAAAAGCAGACAAAAACAGGTGGCATCTTGTGCATGACTTACGAGCAATCAATGAAATCGTAGAAGATATGCCAGCTGAGGTACCAAACCCGCACACGCTACTGACGAATGTCCCTCCTGAAGCAAAGTACTTTACAGTAATTGATCTCTGTTCGGCCTACTTCAGTGTTCCACTAGCAGAAGAGAGTAGATATTTATTTGCATTTACATATGCTGGTAAATAGTATACTTATACCAGAATCCCACAAGGGTTTAAACATTCGGCACATTTATTTAATCAAATTCTAAAAGCAGATTTGGAAGGTCTTATGATACACTATTACAATATATGGATGATTTGATTATTTGTTCTACATCACTAGAACAATGTCATCAATATTCTATTAAGGTCTTGAAGAAATTAGCGCAAGGTGGTCATAAAGTGTCCAAAAACAAAATACAATATTGCCAGCCTCAAATTGAATACTTGGGAAGATTGATTGCATTTGGCATGCGAGCTATAGCGCCAGCTCAATTAGAAGGCATAAGTAAAACACCATTGCCTCAAACAATAGGACAAATGATGACTTTCCTAGGAATGACTGGCTTTAGTGCCAACTGGATAGAAGACTATGCAGTGAAGATAGGGCCATTGAGAGAAATCACGAAACAAGCAGGATTGCAACATTTAAGTAATCCATTACAATGGAATACAGATGCCTTAATAGCATTTGAGACTATAAAAAAGAACTACAACAAGCCCCTACATTGGGAATGGCTGACTACTCTAGAAATTTTCATTTGTATGTGGCAAATAGAGCTGATGGTTATGCAGCAGCTATACTGATGCAAGAGACCTGTAGTGGGAGGAAAAACAGCCAATAGCTTATTACAGCACAAAGTTGGATAATGTAGCACAGGGTTACCCACCATGTTACCAGCAAGGTCTGGCAGAAGTATATTATGCTTATTACAAAGCATCCACAATAACCATGGGGTAACCAGGAACTATTTATACTCATCACAAAATTGTGGAGTTAATAGAACAAGGGAAATTTGTTCTGACTCAAGCTCGAATTCTGGCCTATTCATCCCTACTCACATATTCCGATGTTACTATTAAACGATGTCAAACAGTTAATCCAGCTGAATTAATTCCTTTGGCTTTTGAAGGAAAACCCCATGATTGTGTGAATGACTCATTAGCATTTACAAGATTACGATCAGATCTACGTGACCAAGAGGGTACAGCCGCCGCGGTCCGCGGCATTCCCGCATGCCCGAAAATGGGTGTCCAACAGCGCTGACCTGGGGGCTAAAGTTTCAGACCCAGGCTTAACATCTGTCCGGTCAGCGCTGAAATCAGCCCCACGTCTCTCAAACCCGCCGCCGATCGCAGCCAAGGCAAACCCACCAGAGAAGTGCGATAACCCTCCTGAGTTCCCGCTGGTCCCGTCCAGCCCTCCTGAGTTCCCGCTGGTCCCGTCCAGCCCACCTGAGTTCCCGCTGGTCCCGTCCAGCCCACCTGAGTTCCCGCTGGTCCCGTCCAGCCCACCTGAGTTCCCGCTGGTCCCGTCCAGCCCCGCGCCTCCCGTGCGCCCTCTAATGTCCGCGCCGCAAGAGCGCCCTCAAGTGTCCGCGCCGCAAGAGCGCCCTCCTGCGTCTCCGCTGGTCCCGTCCAGCTCTCCTTCGTCTCCGCTGGTTCTATCCAGCTTCGCGCCTCCCGTGCGCCCCCAAGTGTCCGCGCTGCAAGAGCGCCCCCAAGTGTCCGCGCTGCAAGAGCGCCCCCCAAGTGTCCGCGCTGCAAGAGCGCCCCCAAGAGCCCGCTCCTCCAGAGCGCCCCCCAAGAGCCCGCTCCTCCAGAGCGCCCTCCAGCGCCCGCTCCTCCAGAGATCCCCCAAGAACCCACTCCTCCAATGTGGGCCCCAGAGGGGAACTTTCCCAAATAAATTTTGGGGGGGGGGGGGGCCATATAGCCGCAGTTTGTGTGGCCAGGCCAAAGGCCAAGGCCACAAAGGACCCAGATCCATCATGGCCTCCCGAGGACCCCGATCCGCCATGGCCGTCCGAGGACCCCGATCCGCCTAGGCCGCCCGAGGACCCCGATCCATCATGGCCTCCCGAGGACCCCGATCCGACATGGCCTCCCGTGTCTCCTGATCCGCCGTGGCCGTCCAAGCTCCCTGATCCGCCGTGGCCTTCCAAGTCTCCAGTCCCGCCATGGCTCCCTGAGTCTCCTGACCCGCCATGGCTCCCTGAGTCTCCTGATCCACCCTGGAGGCTTCCCGAGTCTCCTGGGTGTCCTGGCCCTGTTCCGGCCTCCAGGGCGCCCGCCCCCCCTCCCCAATGTCACTGTTACGGTGCGGGACGCACCTTCCGGGATGGGGAGGTAATGTCACGAGTCTGCCTGTCCTTCCCTCTCTCCAATCCGGATGCACGCCCTCACCTGGTCTCCCTCAGTCATTAATCACGCGCACCTGCACCTCGTCATCACCCTCATCATGGACACTACATAAACACTCACCCCAGTCACAGAAACTGTCCGATCTCGTTGCTACTACATGGACTCTACGCCAGTGATCATCAAGTTGATGAGTATACCCTCTGATTACCTACCTCTTGTACTCACCTCTTGTTCTCCGTCCCGCTGTCTCCTCTGTCCTCAGACTCGCCTGTGTTGTGGTCGACATTCCTGGGCTCCGGTTCTCTTCATCAGTCTCACTCCTCTAACCTGTGAAGCAAAAGGATATTATCAGAACAGCTACCTGACTCACGATATCAGCACTACCTTTGAATAAAAGTCACTGTGTTTTCACTTACCCTTGTGTCCGGCTGCCTCTGTGCCAACATGATTAGAACACTGTTAGATTATGATTATGATGCAGCAATGTTATTAAAAAAGAAGCATCTAAAAACGAATAGCTGCCTGAGGTGAAGCTGACTTTATGCCAATAAACTGAAATCCGTTCTATGACACTTCCTATGATATTAATCAGATAACCTAGATACATAACATAAACGTAACATTACAACTTGTATCTGCACAAAAGGATGCATATGCTTGAACTTTAAGGTATGTGCTATAGTGAGAGAGAGAGAGAGAGAGAGAGCTTTCAACAGCGCGCTGAAACATGGGCAAGGACAGGATTTACTATAGATTTCACATTTTACATAAAGTTCTCATTATAATGCTTATGTCATTAATGTTTTTGGCAGATTTGTGCAATATTTTGATCTACATTATCAAGTGATTCTTAAAATAGTCTGCGTGTTTCTGAAGCCATTACGAAAACTATTTTAATTGAAGTATGCCTACTGTTGAGCAAATATGACGAAAAAAAAAAATCACTGCTACATTATTATAGGATCAGTATTAAAAAAAAAAGAAACATCTAAAAGCAATATGACCGTCTCAAATAACTCAGTCAATTTCGGGCATTGCATTTGAGCATGAAACTAAACACTGGTAATATGCAGCGCATTCAGCATGTAAATAAATGTCAATATCCCAACGCATCCTATATTAGATTAATCAGATATGTATGTAGCTAACCCAGACATCACTACGTGACTTCAAAGCCAAGCTTCTCTCTCTTCTCACGTCTATACTTTGAACCGCATGCTGTTGCAAGCTAAACAATCAGAGCTCAGGGTGCCGCCCAAAGTGATGCTATAACCAATCAGAATTATTTGATCATCGTTTTCATGATCGATCATCGCTGTCACGGCCGAGTACTCGATCACTGTTGCACATCCCTAATGCATACAGACAGTTTCTGTTTGTGAGAACTTTGTGACCAAGATTGTATTTTGTTTATCTTCAGTTGGATTTTTCACTTGATGGTATTCATGTACTTGCTTCTGTATCAAATGCAGATATCATCTACATATAAACTACAGTGAACATCAGAACCAATGACTTTTACTATGCTGTTTATTTCATACTAAAAACCTGAGGCTGAACACTTCATATTTACTTTAAATGTGCTTCATATGAGAGTCATATATGATCTTACCTCAGTTTCTCCAGTTTACAGTGAGGATCCTGTAGTACATCAGAAAGCAGCTTCACTGAATCTCTTAGTTTATTCTCAGACAGATCCAGTTCTCTCAGGTGTGAGGGGTTTGATCTCAGAGCTGAAGCCAGAGCAGCACAACCTTCATCTGTGACGCCACACTTACTCAACCTGTAGAGAACAATGACACACTCTTCACTCTCTCAGATCAGATCAGTTTAGCTGTGAATCCATTATTAAAGAGAAAGTACAAACTTAAAGCACAAATCAGTGTTTGATGGATCATTGTACTGAGGTCTAAAACGTCACAGAACACAAAACATGATCATAAAACATCCAAAGTCTCCTTCAAGAAAGAGAAATGTTTCTTTACTGCACTATGTCTAGGTTTTTATGCTAAATCTGTTTTATTAATGACAATATTCACTATATGTATCTGTACTAATATGTATGGAGCAATGATTGTGTGTGTGTGTGTGTGTGTTTACAGGGTTCTCAACCGTAGTTTCTACAGTCCGTGAATTTTTTTGGTTAAAAATGATCCAAAATCAAAATTTGAGAAAGTACATAACCAGCCAGTGTTCAAAACTATCTCCTTATTTTAGCCTGATTCACAACGGTTAGCTTATAATAATGTTTTATAATTTGATAGATACGGGTAGGTTTCCGTGGGAAATTCGAGCACGGCACTGCGTCATTACATCACGTCTGTAAACATGAAGCAGTTTTCCCGGCTAGTAGGCTTAGTATCGCATGTGAGGATCCTGCAGATTAGTGATGGGAAGTCTGGTTCTTTTCCACGAACCGGTTCTTTCGGACAGTTCGTTTCAATGAACCGCTTCAAAAAAACAGATCATCGGTTCTTTTACGCCCTAACGTAGTGACGTCATTTGCGATGACGTAATGATATAATCTATCGTCCCGGGATGAAAATACATAAAGTCAAATATATAAAGTCAGTAATCATAACTTCAGTCAGTTAAAACATCATAATCATGCTCTTTAAAGTTTACAGTTAAGTTTTGCAAGCACCCAAATACAGATACAGGCAGTGATGTGCATATGAGGATTTAAGTCTAAAGATATAAAAGTGAATAAATTAGTTGTCATCAGCACATAAACCATAATTCACTTACTATACATAATCCATTTATTTGTTATTAAATAAACTTAGGTTTTGCTCTCATTCAGGTCCTCGGTTTACCCGCGCCATACAGCATCAGCACAGAATCAGTCCAAAAGAACTAGTTTGGTTCAGACGTGTGTCAGTCAGGGAGGCAATCACTGTTCACTGAATCACGCATGCGCAGTAACATCAGCTCAACGGTTCTCAAATCGGACGTGTCCGAAAGAAACGGTTCTGGGTTCAGTGTACTGTTGATCCGAAAACCACTGCAACCGGTTCTTGACTCGAGAACGAGAACCGTTCTAGCAGTGGCGTGTTCGTTCGTTACCGGCTCGCTGCACACATGCTGCTCTGCTCGTGTTCATCAGTTCTCTCTTCACAGCAGTTCACTCAGTCTACTGTTTCAGTAAATTATTAACTCCGGGATATTGGTTTATTTCAAGACAGAGGGAGTGTCAGGCACGTTAAAAAAGTGAATAAATTAAGTCATTTGTGGATTAGTGCTTACTGGAGACGCGAACCGTTTCAAACGATTCGGTCCGATTTGGTGAACTGGTTCACTAAGAAGATCCGGTTAAATTGAACGATTCGTTAGCGAACCGAGCATCACTACTGCAGATCGTTTATAGCCTTTTCTCACAGCAGCTGGAATAATTAAACGTATCATTTTGATCGGATTGTAATCCAGAAAGGATTATGTGTTTATGAAACACATGTGAATGAAATTTAATTATATTCCAGTTTTAAATCTATTTCTGATTACAGATAGCCAACGTGGGATTACACAAGTTTTTGTATTTTAAAGGGGTCCTATTATGCTTTTTTTACAGAGTCTTGATTTTGTTTTGGGGTGTACTAGAACATGCTCTCATGCTTGGTGGTTCGAAAATCGCATTATTTTTCACATAATTTACATCTTTACAATACCTTTCTCCCCAGCCTGACACAAACAGCTCGATTAGTTCCGGGTTTGATGAAGGCCTTCCGAAAAACAAACTGTGTTGTGATTGGTTAGCTGTCTCAGTGCGTTGTGATTGGTAAACAGCTTAGACGGTGTTTCAGTATTGCCCCGCCCCTTGCCAGAACAGCAAGTTCATCAATATTGCTATATCAGTTCAGACCCTGAGAATATTGAACAAGAGGATCAAGCTAAACAAACCTTTGCACGCAGGGATATTGCAATATTAAAGGGGTAATGTTATTGTTGCTGTTGTTGTAAATCCCGTTTTATATGGGATGTCAACAAAAGCTTAAAAATAATTGCATTGACTATCTACAGATAAGTGCAATGGTAATATGTATTATGTTTATTGTTCTTTAATTCTAACATTATAACATGAATTGCACTGAAACTGTTATACAGTTGAATTTATTTATACCATAGTCCCACAGACTTACACTATTTGTGGCCGCATATAAACACATTAATTCTCTGCCAGCAGGAGGCGCTGTTGGAGCGGGAGATAGCGAGGTTTCCCCAGTAACTCTATACACAAAACAGAGCTCCGCTCACAAACACTGCTTTATCAGACATAACATGCAAGATGAAATGAAAATGACAATATTTGGTTTCCATCAGAAATACAGTGAAACCCGCACTGGGTTTCGATTTTGAAACATGCAGTGCTCAATCAAGCGCTCAACCCCACCCTCCGACCATTCCAATTTCTGTAGGCGGGATTTACAATTTATGATGTCATAAATACAGGAAAAGAACTTTGTAGTCCAAACGAGCCGTTCGCTGTAATTCTTGAAAAGGGATTTTTAAAAAACGAAATATCTCCCTTTGGAGTGGACTTTGAGATTTGTAACTTTGTAGATCGTTTTATGCCCAAACATACACA
Source organism: Barbus barbus (assembly GCF_936440315.1). NCBI lineage: Eukaryota > Metazoa > Chordata > Actinopteri > Cypriniformes > Cyprinidae > Barbus > Barbus barbus. The sequence continues at coordinate 5,321,772 of NC_136731.1, read as the reverse complement.
CTACACACTGACTACAATTCAAAAAGTGAAAAAGCATAATAGGACCCCTTTAAATAGAACCAGTTTGAAGGAAGATTAATTTGGGATTAAAATAATTTCTTAATATGAAATTTGAATGGTATGACAATTAGAGGTAACACTTTATTTCGATAGTCCACTTTAGACATTCTACTAACAGTAACTTTGCAACTACATGTCAACTAGCAGTCATTAGAGTATTAGTAGACTGTCTGCTTAATATCTTCTAACACTTTATTTTTATGGGTCCACAACATACAATATACTAACTATTAGAAACTTTGCAAGTATACGTCAATTTATTCTACTAACCCTAAACCTACACTAACAGTCTACTCTGAGAGTTAGTAGATATGTAGTTGCAATTTAATGAGAATTAGTTGACATGTAGTTAAAAAGTTATTTATAGTTAGTAGCATGTCTAAAGTGGACTATCGAAATAAAGTGTAACCCAATTAGATATTAGACTGTACAAAAATTGAAATCTACACGCATATACTATACTCATAGTCACGCAATGCTGATGTTGTTAACATTAATAATTTGAGAACTTACTCTGTTACTATCGTAACCTCGGTTCCCTGAGATACGGAACGAGTACTGCGTCTTGCTAAAGAAGCTATGGGTAAAAGCCTTTTTTTCTCCTTTACTGAAGCCTTATTCAATCACGCAGTGAAACTGCACGATCATTGGTTCATGCAGTGTGTTAAAAACGAACCAATGTGTCGGCAGCGGAGCTGCACGAGCCTATGGCGACGGAGCCCGCCAGATCCCGCCAGAATGGGCGGGGTTATCTGGCTATATAATCGGCCGTCTGGCCATAGGATCCTCAGGTTTACTTCGACTGAAGCGACGACTGAGTCGTGCAGCTACCTGGCACGGCAAAGTACGCAGTACTCGTTCCGTATCTCAGGGAACCGAGGTTACGATAGTAACCGAGTACGTTCCCTATCGATACTCCACTCGTACTGCGTCTTGCTAAAGACGCTATGGGAACACAATTCAATCACGCCGTGCTATGGTAGAGGAACGACTGTGTAAAATACCTCCATAAGCATTCCATGCTCAGAGGGAAGTATAATAGTATACTCGGATGTGAGCTCGTAGGGGTCACGCTCGGCCCGGGTCATTCCATGTATTCCTCGCATACTCAGCACTTTCAGGGCTGAGATATGTAAGGAAACCATCAGAGAGCTTGAGTGCCCGTGCAGTCAAGAGTTCTCCGTTAGGGTTGTTCCCACAACGTAAGTCATACTCATCTAAGCAGATAGGACCCTGGCCTGCAAGGCCGGTACATCCAGCTTATAAAACCTTGCAAATGTGGATGGCGAGGCCCAGCCAGCCGCCGCACAAATGTCTGTAATAGACACACCGCTAGACCAGGCCCGTGACGAGGCAATGCCTCTAGTCGAATGGGCTCGTTCTCCAATACGAGCCCATTCGTACTCCGAATGGGCTCGTACTCCTTCCTTGGGCATTGAAGGCCCAAGGAAGAGTAAGCCAGCGTAACGGCATCCACTATCCACTTAGAGAGTCTCTGCTTCGTGACCGGAAGCCCTTTGGCGCGGTTACCGAAGCTAACAAAGAGCTGTTCCGTGCGCCTGAAGGAGGCGGAACACTCAAAGTAGATCCGTAGGGCTCTAACATGGCATCACAAAATTAACTCCCGGTCCTCCTCGGAGGGAGGAAGCGCGGAGAGTTTGATGACCTGAGCTCTGAACGGAGTGGAAAGTACCTTAGGTACGTATCCATGCCTTGGTTTTAAGACGACCTTGGAGTCGTTTGGCCCAAATTCCAGGCAGGCGGGGCTCACAGATAGCGCCTGCAGGTCTCCTACTCGCTTGACTGACGCTAGTGCTAGTAGCAGAGCAGTCTTCAGCGACAGTGACCAAAGGTTCGTGGACTGAAGCGGCTCAAAAGGAGGGCACCTCAGGGCCCTCAGCACAGTGGGTAAGTCCCATGTAGGGACAGTAAGGGGCCGAAGCGGATTCAGCCTCTTGGCACCCCTTAGAAAGCAGACGATAGCATTGTCCCTGCCCACTGATTGGCCCGCAATAGGGGCGTGGAAGGCCGCTATAGCCGATACGAACACCCTGAGTGTGGAGGGAGAGCGTCCTTTATCCGGCAGTTCCTGCAGGAAGGACAGAATCACCGCCAACTCAGATGTAGGGGGGTCCTCACCGCGGTTTAGACACCATTCGGAGAAAACCGCCCATTTAAGGGCATAGAGGCGTCTCGTAGACGGTGCTCTAGCCTCAGAAATGGTTTTTAGCACTCGCTCTGGGAGGCTGGTAGGCTCCCGTTGAGCGGCCAGAGGTGAAGCGCCCACAGTTTGGGACGAGGGTGCCACAAACCGTTCGCCTGAGAGAGGAGATCTCGTCTCAGGGGCACGGGCCAGGGGGCTGCGGTTAGCAGCTGGGTCAGCCCTGACATCCAAGGCTGGTTCTCCCACAGGGGGGCCACCAACAAGACCTTGTGTCGTTGTTCCCTGATTCGCCTGATGACCTGAGGAATCAGAGCGATCGGAGGGAATGCATAAAGGAGGAGGTTGGGCCAGTCGTGAGCCAACGCGTCCTTGACCTTCGAATAATAGGCTGGGCAGTGAGAGTTGTCTTTGGAGGCGAAAAGGTCTACTTCGGCCTTGCCAAAGATTCTCCAGATCATTCGAACCGTCTGCGGATGGAGCATCCACTCTTCTGAGGGGACGTTGCTCCGTGATAGCATATCCGCTCCTCGGTTCAATCTGCCCGGCAAATTTGCTGCTCTCAGCGAGCGCAAGTTGAGCTGAGCCCACTCCAGAAGTCGCTCTACCATAAGGAAGAGGCGCTTCGAGGAGAGACCTCCCTGGTGATTTACGTAGGACACCACTGACATGTTGTCTGAGCGGATCAGCAAATGTCGTCCCTTTAGCTCTGGCAGGAAAAACTGGCAGGCTCGACACACTGCTAGCATTTCTAAGCAGTTGATGTGGAGGTTCTGCTCCGCCTTCGACCAAAGGTCGGTTTGCCTTCGCACAGCGCCCCCAACCCATGTTGGAGGCGTCTGTTGTGACAACTTTCCTGCTGCAGACCATCCGTATGGTCACACCCTTTCTGAACCATCGTGGGTTCTTCCAGGGGACCAGGGCTGTTACACAGGCCTGGCTGCGATCATGTCGCCATCCGTGGGGCGGAACCCGTGGTTTCAACCAGCGCTGAAGGGGCCGCATGCGAAGCAGGCCCAACTGTAGCCCCGGCGATGCTGTGGCCATGAGGCCCAGCATCCTCTGAAACGCTTTGACGGGGCGAGCGGTGCCGCTCTGGAAAGAGGCTGCGAGCTTTTAAATGGCCAGTGCGCGTTCCGGCGCTAGCACAGCTCTCATCTGAGCTGAGTCCAAAACTGTTCCCAGAAACGACACCCGTCGGCTGGGAAACAGCGTGCTCTTGGCAAAATTGACCCTGAGCCCCAGGCATTCTAGGTGGCTGAGGAGGAGGGCTCTGTGTGAGAGTAGTTGTATCTCTGACTGGGCCAGAATGAGCCAGTCGTTGAGGTAATTGAGAATGCGGATTCCCATCTGCCTGAGAGGGGAAAAGTGCGTGGGGCCAGGGACAGTCCAAAGGGAAGGACCGTGTACTGATAAGCCACTCCCACTGATAAGCCACTCCCCCGAAGGCAAATCTCAAGAATCGTCTGTGATGGGGGGCTATCTGGACGTGAAAGTATGCGTCTTTCAGGTCCAGGGAACAGAACCAGTCCTCTGAGCGAATTTGCGAGAGGATCTGCTTCAGTGTGATCATCCTGAACGACCTCCTCACGAGGGCGCGATTCAGGCGTCTGAGATCGAGGATGGGCCGGAGGCCGCCATCCTTCTTGGGAACGAGGAAGTAACGGCTGTAAAAGCCTGATTCGCTCTGAGCTGGAGGAACCATTTCTATGGCTCCTTTTTCCAACAGCATCATCATTTCTGAACGTAGAACGTGAGCGTTCTAGCCATCTACAGAAGAGGAGACCACGCCGCTGAAGCGCGGGGGTCTGCGAGTGAAGTGGAGTGAGTAACCTCGTTCTATTATCTGTATAACCCATTCTGACACTCCGGGGATGGCCCTCCAGGCCTTCCTTGCCGCGTGGCAAGGGGCTGGATAAACCCGAGTGGCAGGCCGCCTAGCGGGGACCTGAAGCTCGTGACAAGAGGGAGAGGAATGTGCTCCCTTTTGAATGTTTGTGTTTTATTTCCTTGCTATAACAGCGATCAGTTGTGTGGGCGCTTTTTGAAAGGGCCCAGTGTTCACAACAGTATTTACCACAAACTCATTGCCATCGGCACCCAGAGCTAAACGGGGTGTTTGGAGGAGTGACAGAGGCCATTTGGGCCGTGGGCACAGCCCAGAAGCGTCAGGAGTCTGAAGCTGTCAGTTATAATCATAGTGACAACTTGCTTTCGATCTGCCTAAAAGGATCAACCACTCTTAGAAGAGGGGTATTAATTACCATTGTGTAAACACACCAGCAGATCAAAAGTGCCACGCGCATTCTCTCAGATCCGCTCGTAGCGGACGAGGGGAGGGGCCATCTTCACTGAAGAAGGCGAGCCGAGATCAAAGAGTGAAACGCGGGGCTGCGCTGGCGTAAATTCACTCAAGCTTGATCGCTCGAACCCTGGAGCTTGCAGTTTCTTCCCCGAGATAACTAGAAGAGTAGAAACACTAGAGCAGGGGAGGTGTGGCCACCTTCATTGAAGAAAGGGACCGTGAGCGCAGCAGGGACAGACTGACGCTTTCATAATGAAAGTAGCGCTGGCAGATCAAAGAGCTGCAAGAGGCACTAATCCTTAGTGTAAACACACTGGCAGATCAAAGACTGTATGCAGAGTGAAAAACGCGGGGCTATGCCGGCGCGAAAAATCACTCAAGCCTTTTTTTTATTTTTTATATCTGTCTCCTTCTCCGAGGTGACTGGGAGAAGAGAACCGCGAGAGGTGGGGCCGCCCAGTGCAGCATGTTACAATGTGCACAGAAGGATTGAGCCACTCAATGTAATGAGGCGTGCTAATCCACACGCGCTGGCAGATCAAAGCGCTGTATTCAGAGTGAAACACACGGGGCTATGCCGGTGCGAAAAATCACTCAAACCTGATTGCTCAGCCTCACTCGCTGTTCCTGTCTCCAAGGTGACTGGGAGAAGAGAAGGGGGGAGGCGGGGCCTGCTACATAGAGGACCGCGAGCAAATCAGGGCAAAGCCTGGCTTTCGGTGAAAGCAGGCTGCCTGTGTGAGCGCAGTCTCAGTGACGCACACACATAGCTTTCCACTCCGGTCCGCCAAAGAGAATAGAGCCGCCCAATGAAGGAGGAGCTCTGATTCTCACGTTTGAACACCGGCGGATCAGAGCGCTGCAGGAAGCTCCGTGGCTCTGATGTTTCATTCTCCGAGCTTTGCTGAGAGAGGGGAAACGGGAGAGCGGAGCTGCCTCCACAGAGACGGACAGCGAGCGGGAAGAGCGAGACTCATACTCGAACGAGCTGTCTCAGTAAGCGCGCAGTCAGTGCGTGGGCGAGACCCAGACAGGCGGCGCGCGCTCACTGCTCTTTTGCATCGTGCAGGATTCCCTGCACGAGCCACACTCGCTGTTGCGGCATTTGCAACAACGCCGATAAATATGAATTTTTATAGCACTCACCGGATGGCGGCAGTGAACAGACCGGGGCTTCTGCGGGGCTGGAGTGCGGTGAAAGCGGCGTCTCAGCTGGCAGGAGGTCTCTGGCTCAGCTGCAAGGCGTGTCAACGGTGAGGCGGCTTCTTGGGATCAGCGAAGGCGAGATGTCGTCGCTGAAGGAGAAGAAATCTGAGGATCCTATGGCCAGACGGCCGATTATATAGCCAGATAACCCCGCCCATTCTGGCGGGATCTGGCGGGCTCTGTCGCCATAGGCTCGTGCAGCTCCGCTGCCGACACATTGGTTCGTTTTTAACACACTGCACGAACCAATGATCGTGTAGTTTCACTGCGTGATTGAATAAGGCTTCAGTAAAGGAGATAAAAGGCTTTTTCCCATAGCGTCTTTAGCAAGACGCAGTACGAGTGGAGTATCGATAGGGAACAAAGTATAACAATGATAATGCTTTGCACAGTTAGATGTGATATGAGCTAACTGATCTTTAGATTTAATCATCATTGGTAGCGCAATTTATTGTAATGCTTTTTTCCTCAGTTGGGCAGAACAAACGGGGCAGACTTGTTACTTGTTCAGATGGCAATATACGGTGAAAATTCTGATTTCGGTCATATATTCCAAGACATAGGCTAGAATCTGTGATTGTGAAGTACACTAAATATCCACACCGGTGCGGTGACTGACAGCCACACATTCACCTCAAAACATTAGATTCAGCCGTGTCAGATCACAACCCCACGCACGGAAGATAATCCACAAGAAACTGCAATTCCAGGTTTTCAAACATAGAGGGCGACAAAGAGGTAAAAGTTACAGACTGCAGCTTTAAACTTACAGTATGAGACTGGTTTCTTTTGTCATTTTGTCCGATGGTCTATATGCACTACGTGTAAACAAGTAATAATTTAAAAGGTTTTTACTATTGCAAAAAAAGGGTTGAAATGAACTTTTTAATTTTGTTTTCAAAATTGTAATTTATTCTGCACTTCACATAAGTATACTTTACAGTGTGTCATATATGATCTTACCTCAGTGTCTCCAGTTTACAGTGAGGATCCTGTAGTACATCAGAAAGCAGCTTCACTGAATCTCCTAGTTTATTCCCAAACAGATTCAGTTCTCTCAGGTGTGAGGGGTTTGATCTCAGAGCTGAAGCCAGAGCAGCACAACCTTCATCTGTGACGCCACACTTACTCAACCTGTAGAGAACAATGACAGAATGTGAATTGTAGTTGAAGTGTGTGTAGTTTGTTATTGACTCTGGTCTCAGAGCAGGAGAGGAGATATAATGACAAGCATTGCCACATACTGCTGCTGATAGAATGAGATTTATGCATGTTGATGCTCAATGCTGCTGTTTGAAACTGTTATGTGCTTCAGGACTGAACAGACACACAGAGCTGAATGTGAGATATTGTTTCATAGTGATATAAGGACGGATCTGTCTGGAGAAACAGTCACTTGCTCCTCTAATAAACACCTACAGGAGGACATCTGCTTCACAGGAGCCACGTGTTCCCCATTACATCTCATTTATTAACTCTTGTGATCAAACACTTGATCATTGTGTCATGTTTGGTCTCATCTGGCAGCTTAAAACTGAATAGAAATGTGTTGAACTCAATAGAGATTCTCAAGGTTTTAATGTACGTCATGAAAATCATGTGAAACATTATCAAACAGCTATCAAAAAAGCAATCAAACAACTTGCTGCAATGAACAACAACTTGTAATACCAATTTAATTTAATTAATTAATATTATAAGAAAAGAAAAACTGCACATGCATTGTCAAATTATCCAAGTTTCATGGGTAAATTTAAAAGAATGTTAAGACTGGATTTAATCAACATTTATCTATTAATAGAATAAAATTGTAATTATATATTGTATCGTAATGGAATAAAAAGTAACTTAATATAATTCAACTTCTAACTGGTTTAACGTTTAAAAATCATCCACATGCTGGACTGTGAACTGGCAGATAGTTCATGTGTTCATAAGTTTGAGTCTAGCTCGTCGTTCCAGATGCCCTTCTGTAAAATGTCAAAACTAACAAAATATAAAACTAACAAACAATAATAATATGTTTCAATTGTTGTGTTCAAAAGTGTTCAAGTATGCTGCTGTTTTGCTCCATTAGCTGATTCATCAGATTTTAGGAATTTTGAGCTGCTTCTCCACTTCTTTGGTCTTTTATGCCAGATGAGAAATATTTAAATTCCTCCTTTATTTTAATTTTAACATTTTTTACTGGAAACCCTGAATTATTTATATGCAACTTCTCTGACTTTGTTTGCCTGAAGAAATCTTTTACAGTGTCTCTGTATTGAAAACACATCAAAATGCAGACCACTAAAATAACAGCCACATCACTGAAGATTTATGAGCTTTTGACTCTGATTTTCTTAATGTTTTAACAGTGAAGTGATTGTTCTCATTGATACTTACTGAACTGATCTGGATTCTGTAATCACAGGCAGCAGCTTCTGAAGAACTTTCATATTTTCAGGATTATTCTTTCCTTTAACAAATTTATCAAGACGAAACTCATTCAGTTCCTCTTCTGATGTCAACAACACAAAAACTACAGCTGACCACTGAGATGAAGAGAGTTTGGCTTCACTTATTCTTCCAGATTTCAGATACTGTTGTATTTGCTCCACTAGTGAACGATCACCCAGTTCATTCAGACAGTGGAACAGATTGATGGATTTCTCTGGAGAGTCAACGGTCCTGATCTTCTTCTTGATGTACTCAACTGTTTTCTCATTGATGCCAGAGCTGCTTTTTTTCAGCATCATTATTCGTTGTAGGAGAATCTGATGAGACTCCACTGACAAACCCAGAAGGAACCGCAGGAAAAGATCCAGATGTCCATTTTTACTCCGTAGAGCCTCATCCACAGCTCTCTGATGCAGCTCAGATAATGAAACATGTTGAAAGAAGACCTTCGCTTTAGACCGCATCACATCTCTGTTGTGGTTTGTCCAGGAGAGGTGTGCATATAGAGCTGCTAGATGTTCCTGAATGCTCAGATGAACAAAGCAGAAGACTTTCCCCTGATACAAGCCCAACTCCTCTCTGAAGATCTGAGTGCACAATCCTGAGTACACTGATGCTTCTCTCACATCAATGCCACACTCTCTCAGGTCTTCCTCATAGAAGATCATGTTTCCTTTCACAAGCTGCTCAAAAGCCACTTTCCCCAGTTTGAGGATCATGTCTTCATCTGTCACCTTCTTCTCATAGTCCTTCTCATGTTTGATGTTGGTCTGAAGGATCAGGAAGTGTGTGTACATTTGAGTGAGAGTCTTGGGAATCTCTCCACTCTCTGCTGGACTCAACATCTTCTCCAGAACAGCGGCTGAGATCCAGCAGAACACTGGGATGTGGCACATGATGTAGAGGCTCCTTGATGACTTCAGGTGTGAGATGATCCTGTCGGCCAGACTCTGATCACTGATTCTCTTCCTGAAGTATTCCTGCTTCTGTGGATCATTGAAGCCTCGTACCTCGGTCACTCGATGGACACACTCAGAGGGGACGAGATCAGCTGCTGCTGGTCTGGAGGTGATCCAGATGTGCGAAGAGGGAAGCAGATTCCCCTCAATCAGGTTCATCAGCAGCACATCCACTAAGGCTGACTCAGATATATTACACAGTTTCACTTTAGTCTTAAAGTCCAGAGACAGACGACACTCATCCAGACCATCAAAGATGAACAACACTTTATATTCATCACTGGATATTTCCATTTCTTTAGTTTCAGGGAAAAAGACATGAAGAAGATCTGAAAGACTGAGTGTTTTGTCCTTCATCAGATTGATTTCTCTGAAAGGAAGTGGAAATATGAGCTGGACGTCCTGATTCTCTTTCCCTTCAGCCCAGTCCAGGATGAACTTCTGCACAGAGACTGTTTTTCCAATGCCAGCGACTCCCTTTGTCAGCACAGTTCTGATGGCTTTGTCTTGTCCAGGTAAAGGTGTAAAGATGTGATTGCATTTGATGGCTGTGTCCTCTGTTGCTGCTCTCCTGGATTGTGTCTCAATCTGTCTCACCTCATGCTCATTACTGATCTCTCCACTCTCACTCTCTGTGATGTAGAGCTCTGTGTAGATCTCATTCAGGAGTGTTGGGTTTCCCTGCGTCGCTGTTCCCTCATACAGACGACCAAACTTCTTCAGCAGATTTGATCTGAACGTGTTGAGGACTTCATGGCTGGAAAATTAAAATACCGCATTATTACATGAGCTACAGAGGTAAATGTACAGAGTAAAACGTCTTTTTGTTTTCTGTGTTATGAGACACTGAACATATCATAGGGTTTATGAAATGTGTCAGTTATTAATGATGTATTTGAGTAATGTGTGATGATGCACTGCATTAATAAATCCCACAGTTTACCTCACACCAGGATACGTGTCTTGTTGTTGATTCATAGGCTGGTCATATTTCTTACAGACGGGTTTTGTTTCTGATCTGCGTTGCAGGATTGACCTTGAATCAAGAATCAAAAACTCTGACATTGGTGACATTTTTCTCATTACCTTAATAACAGTTGTGACTTTATTATAAATGCACCTGCCATTTAAATAAATGTAAATAAATAATTATATTCTGTGCTCTATATCTGTTCGTTGTCAATACATTTACTGCATTTTCTAGCCAGACTTCTGCTCATATTTATTTATTTATTATAGTGCTGTATAATTATGACAGTTTAATTTAAAATGCCATACTATAATCATATATTTTACAAAACAATGTAATACTTGAGGTTAAACCTTGTGTCATCACTCTTAAAATCAAGTGGACGATGCATAGAAGCATGACTCCTCATAGACACACAGCTGGGCTCTGCTTCTGATTTCTTCTGATCAACTGAACTATAACAGAGAGTGTGTGAGCAAATGATAAAACATCAGATCAAATAATCACATGATAAAACACCATAACAAATATTTAAACTCTGTCTGTTAATGAAATATTGTACCTGAAATGTTGTGGATGATCTATAGACTCGTCACTCTTCATAAACACACAGCTGGGCTCTGCTTCTGATCTCTTCTGATCAACTGAACTATAACAAAGAACCCTTTCAATTAATTATTAATATTAACTTTTGATTTAAAAAAATATGTTTTCATTTTTACTATGTTGATACAGAAACCATCATTTGTTTTCATAGACTATCTGGTATAATAAGTAATATGAATACCATATTAACATGAATATAAAACAAAAACACAATATAAATATGACACACAGCTCTGATCTCTTCTGCTGAACAGATTTAATGATGACATTCATTTTAATAAAAAATACTTTACTTGATAAAAGCATGAAATCTCAATCAGAGAGCATGAAGTAAATACAACAGGTTTATCAGAAAAGCTCTGATCATGTTCATAATTTATAGGCCCTAGAAATTTGTGTATTAAATATGATACAGTAGGCTAATATATTCATAAATAGACATTATTATTTAACAATATTACAACAAATGTTTTTAAGAAATGTAGCTAAAATGTAACACACAGCTATTTTCAATCAATTTATTGGGATACAAACCATATAAAAAATAAAACAATGTTTGTTTGTTTTTAAATCACAAATTTGTATTATTTGTGTTCTAATAAGATCCAAAGACATCAATAAATGAATTTCCTGATGTCTGTTTATTAGTGTTAATATAGTAAGTCTGTAAAGTACCTGGATCCTGGAGAAAGCTCTTGATCTCGGGGTGTTTGTGTGAGATTCATGATGAAGCTGAACACAGACACAACTCCATTAGTGAAAGAACAGAGACTGCTGCTCAAATATTACTCCATTACAAGCCAAAGATGGAAACACAGATGTTTACTAAAGTACTTAAGCTGTTTTGTTCAGCTGAACACAGCTGGGGATGAGTAAAGTAAAGTAGAGATACTCAGAAAGTGTAGTTAAGGAAGCTGAAGACGGAAGAGAGAGATCTCCAACACTTACTCAAACTAATCATTCAGCTGAACACATCCTGAGAGTTCACTCAAATACACAATCTTAGTCTCATGTGAACACAAATGATGAAATCAACCACAGACAACAACATCTGATCAAAAACAAGCATATCAAAGAACACACGTCCTTCAGGAGAAAATGAAAGAGGAAGTCACCTGCAGAGACTCACCTGAAGGGTTGCCAGATTGGACGATTTCCAGCCCAAAACCTCACAAAAACACGCCCACTGCAACAAACAACCACCCAAAACATTAACTGTCAAAATAATATGATAGAATGTGTCAATCAAGGTTGATAAGAGCCTTTTTAACTCCTTAAAACTAAATAATGACGGCGAAATAATATAAATATAACGTTAGGTAAATTTCCCATGGATCAAATCAGGGCAAATACATTCAAGAGAATTACCAAATGTGATTAAAATATGCAAGCAGACACTGGCTGCGTCCGAAACCGCCTACTCAATGAGTACGTACTAATTTTCAAGAAGTACTTAACGAGCGCTAAAAGAGAATGTACTTTACAGCCAAATTTCGTTGAGTATGAATGAGATCCGCCATGTTTACGTTATCATGTGATCTATGACTTTATAACAAGCGCAAAAACCCTATATAATACTTACTATAATATAACCCTACAGTTTCATCCTTAAAGAAATTATTTTTTATTACGAAAAAACAAAATCGTTCATCCACATGCAAAACTGTCTTAAATCTCCTTAAACTGTCTCCAAAACTGTCTTAAATCTCATCCCTGAGGCTTATAAATAACAAAAACAAATGCAATTTTAATGCATATGATTATATTAATTTTATGATTATTCAAAGATATTTAATCTTTTTGTCCCTGTGTATATAATCTCATACTATGATGTATGCAAACCAATTATAGTTATGTTTTCTTTTTTTGTGTCATTATGATTGTTCATTGTTAAAGCTACTACCATCTTTCCCCGAGCTTGTATATTCTGCAGTAATAATAAATAATAATAATAAAATAGGAGCGACAGGCGCACAAACATCTCAAAGCATCAATAAATCCACAACCCTACCGAGTATGTTTCCTCCATGTTTGTAATTTCTGCACAAAGGAGACGTCGATCGGCTGCTCAAAGATCTTAACTTTGGAGAGGATTTGACTCCAAAAATGTAAGTATTGCTACTTAAAAGATTCCTTCAGAACACATTGGTTGCCCAACACTTATGAACAATAATAATGATAAATGCTGACCAATAATTCATTATATTTTTTGGTGAAACAAGCTAAATGTAATTTATTTTGTCATATGCCATAGCTATGCATGACTGTACTCTAGACAAACGCAGCCAAGGTGAATACATCTCAATTTTCAGTCAAGTCATGAATTAATTAATGCATATGTTAATGAAACAATTATATTATATTTACTGACAACAGGAAACATGAACAAATGAGTAAAATGTAAATAAAAGTAATCATGACAATAAATAAACAAGTCAACAACACATGAAAAAGCTTTATTCAAACATAATTGTTCTAACAATCATGTATTTACAGTCAGTGAACCCACATCCTACAGCATCTCAACACAGCTGAGCCAGTTCTGCAACTTTTTCTGATGAAGACCACCATGTCCACCTTCACCTGTCTCTGCTGTCCATCACGTCCCTCACTGCTGCAGTCAGACTGAATCTGATCATGGATGAGAAAGGAACATCGAGGCTATCGTTGCCTGAGTGCACAGAGAGGATCAGGAAGACCATGATGACACCCCCGTACCACACACAATCTTGAAGCAAGAGCAGGAAAACGCATGTGGGAAAATCTAGCTGCCAAATGCATAATTGTACATTTACAAAACATTAAATGTAAAAAAAAAAAAAAAAAAAAAAAAAATTAAAATGTAAATGCTATTTTCTATTCTCCAAAGTTTCTATTTGGGGCTTTAAAGGGTTAGTTCAGCCAAACATATACATTCAGTCGTTATTTACACACATCCACACTGTTCAATCCTTGTGTGTGTGTGTTTGTCCTCTGGTTTCTGTTCATACAATATCAGTCAATGGAGCCTAACTTTCAGATTCTTCGTGACATTATTTGACGACGCTTTTGAAGCTTCTGAAACTCGTGCGCCATTGACTGATGTTGTATGAACAGAAACCAGCAGGACAAACTTGAATAAAATCACATCCTCAGTGTCTTTTGGTCTTTCTCTAGATGCTCTCGCTAGCTCTGGGGTCACTGAGGATGAAGAGACCACAGCAGCATCCGGTCCAGATGAGGCAGTAAGGTCAGGTGGAGTGATGGAGCGTCTCATTCATGGCACTGGATCATTTCCAGGATGCAAGATCAAGTTTCAGAGTTTATTTGAGGGAATCAACCTACAGAAGAATCAAAGCCTTCTAAACAGGATCTATACACAGCTTTACATCATAGAGGGAGAGAGTGGAGGGTTGAATGAAGAACATGAGGTTTTGCAGATGGAGAAAACACCCAGAACACAACACTCACAAGACACTCCAATCAACTGCAATGACATTTTTAAACCCTCACCTGAACCAGGATGTGATGAGGAAGACAAAATCAAGACTGCTATTACTAAAGGAATTGGAAAAACGGTCTCTGTTCAGAAGTTCATTCTGGACTGGGCCGAGGGAAAAGCCAATCAGGATGTTGACTTCTTGTTTGTGCTTCCATTTCGAGAAATTAACTTGATTAAAGATCACCAATACAGTCTTCATAGACTTCTGCTGGACTTTCATCCTGAACTTCAAGATCTGGACTCAAAGATTTATGAGGAGTGTAAAGTTGTGTTCATCTTTGATGGTCTGGATGAAAGCAGAATCACACTGATGTTTTCAGACGCTCAGCTCATGAAAGGAGAGCTGCTTCCCTCTGCTCTCATCTGGATCACCTCCAGACCAGCAGCAGCCAATCAGATCCCCTCCAAATACATCAACCGTCTGACAGAAATTCAGGGATTCAGTGAGCCTCAGAAGGAGGAATATTTCAGGAAGAGAATCAGTGACCAGCATCAAGCCAGCAGAATCATCTCACACATCAGAAGAGCAAGAAGCCTCCACATCATGTGCCACATCCCCGTCTTCTGCTGGATCTCATCCACTGTGCTTCAGAAGCTCCTGGAAGAAGATCTGAGTGCAGAAATCCCTCAAACTCTGACTGAAATGTACATCCACTTCCTGTTGATTCAGATCAACATGAGGAACCAGAAGTATGAAGAGAGAGATCCAGAGAAACTCCTGCAGTCCAACAGAGAAGTGATTGTGAAACTTGCTGAAGTGGCTTTCAAACAGCTGATGAAGGGCAATGTGATGTTCTATGAGGAGGACCTGATTGAGAGCGGCATAGACGTCACTGACGCCTCTGTGTATTCTGGGATTTGCACTGAGATCTTTAATGAGGAATCTATAATTCATCAGAGAAAGGTCTACTGCTTTATACATCTGAGCTTTCAGGAGTTTATTGCTGCTTTCTATGTGTTTTACTCTCATCTTATAAAGAACATGGAGCCATTGCAGTTGTTTGTGGATAGAGACTATAAAGATTGTGAAGAGTATGAACATGTGTTGGACAGGTCGGAAAACTCTTTGTATGTAGGCATGAAGTTACCAAAAAGGCGATTAAAGCTGCCTTAAAATTGTGTGCATGCATGTCTCTGAAATGGTTTTACAAACTGTCCTAACCCAGATAGCACACGTACGTCTGCAAGATGTCTGTTAAAGATCTTTTGATCTGGAAAGCATCTGCTGTCTACAAACCTCTGTCAGACGTCTTTCAGATGTCAGTTTTACATACATGCTAAATCATAAACATCTTAAAGACATCTATTTGACATCTAAAAGGAAACGTCCTATAGACGTATTGCAGGTGAACAAACACCCTAAAAAATATGTCTTGTAGATGTAAATGCAGACATCAAATAGACGTCTCCAAGATGTATGTGTGCTATCAGGGGAGGCACCCCAGCACTGTCTCCCACATCTAAAATACCCGATTCAACTCGTCCACTCATTAGTAGAGACTTTAAGACCTGAAGTGGGTCAGAAAAGGTAAAGAGATTTGTGAGAAAATAAGATGCATGTCAGATCCGCGTCACGTTCAGCAGCAGCATCTTTTATAGCAATAGCAGGCAAATAAACTAATAAACAGCTGCTGTGATGTCTATTAATCCAAGAACAAAAGAAAAAAGAGGAAATCAATAACTTTTATAGCTTTAAGGGGTTCATCTATATTTAATTTAGAATTTAGTGTTTGGTAACTATTCATTCTCTGTATATTTCTGCTGAAGGGCACACATAGCAAAATATGTCATTTATTATAATGAGTTCATGTGATGATTGTTTTAAGTTCACTTAAACTAGAAGTTAAGTCTAATAAATGTTTAAAATTGATAGCTCTCAATTATACTGTAATGCTGAATGGCTACAGTCCATGGTTAAATATTTAGGGGAAAAAACTGTTTTATGGAGACATCAGTAGTATTGATATCAGTGAAGCTGGCCTTCTATAATAAAAAAAGAAAAATAAATATAAAAAATGTACTGTCTTTATGTTGTTTGTACATTGTACATTTGAAGATTGAATGTGAAATTATTGCAATATAAAAGTATATTTAAAAACTTTAACGTTAAGTGGGTGTCACAGTTTGGTTTCTGTTTAGTTTCCCTTTTGCCCTTATTTGGTTTTTCCTGTTCTAGTTTCCTGTCATTAGTTAATCATTGTTCATTTTCATCACATGTGTTAAATTATCTTGTTTCCTTGTTTGGCTGGTCCCTTTATAAGTCCTCAGTTCTCCCTCAGTCTTTGTCTTGGATTAATGTTTACAATGGTTATAGTGTGTTGATGTGTATTAAAAATTCATTTTCGTCCACGCCTCGTCGTGCGCCTACCTCTACAACCACAACCGTTACAGAATCCAAGACCAAAACCGAAGATGGGGAGGCGTCTGAGGTTAGTTCCCCACAAGGGAGATTCGGGGATGTTCCGCGAGCTTCTTCCGCTCGCGGCCACGATGATGCCGCCGCCCAAGATGATGAGAATTCCACCCGCGGCGATGATGTTTCCGCCGTCCACGGCGATGATTGTGCCGCCGTCCGTGGCGATGATGGTTCCGCCTGCGGCGATGATGGTTCCGCCTGCGGCGATGAAGATTCCGCCGACACAAAACGGGGGGCTATTAGATGAGGCTCTGCCCCCGGAGTTCTCGGCTCCCGTACTCTCTCGAGTGCCTGCTCCTCGCCAGTGCCCTCCAGTGCCTACGCCTCGCAAGTGCCCTCCAGTGCCTGCTCCTCGCAAGTGCCCTCCAGTGCTTGCTCCTCGCAAGTACCCTCCTGCGTCTCCGCTGGTTCCTCCCAGCTCTCCTGCTTCTCCGCTGGTTCCGCCCAGCTCTCCTGCGTCCCCGCTGGTCCCGTACGGATCCGCGCTCACAGAGTACCCCTGAGAAGTCGCACTGACAGAGCGCCCCCGAGAGTCCGCGCTGCAAGAGCGCCCTCCTGCGTCTCCGCTGGTCCCGTCCAGCTCTCCTGCGCCTCCGCTGGTCCCGTCCAGCTCTCCTGCATCTCTGCGGGTCCCGTCCAGCTCTCTTGCGTCTCCGCGGGTCCCGTCCAGCTCTCCTGCGTCTCCGCTGGTCCCGCCCAGCTCAGCGCTTCCAGAGCGCCCCCAAATGTCCGCGCTGCAAGAGCGCCCTCAAGTATCCGTGCTGCAAGAGTGTCCGCTCCTCCTGAGCGCTCCACAGAGCCCGCTTTTCCTCAATTGTTCCCTGGAGAGAACTTCTCCAATAATTTTTTTTTGGGGGGGCTATATACCCCTGGCTTGCGTGGCCGGGCCGAAGGCAAAGGCCACGGAGCTCCCTGTGCTATCTCGGCCAACCCAAAAAATAGTCCCTCCAGGGCCTCCCGTGTCCCCAGATCCGCCATGGCCTCCCGTGTCTCCTGATCCGCCATGGCCTCCCGAGTATCCTATCTCGCCATGGCCTCCCAAGGCCCATGATCCGCCCTGGAGGCTTCCCTTGTCTCCTCCCTGTCCTGACCCTGTTCCAGCCCCCAGGGCGCCTTCCGGGAGGGGGGCGATATCTGTCACAGTTTGGTTTCTGTTTAGTTTCCCTTTTGCCCTTATTTGGTTTTTCCTGTTCTAGTTTCCTGTCATTAGTTAATCATCGTTCATTTTCATCACCCGTGTGTAATTCATTATCTTGTTTCCTTGGTCCCTTTATAAGTCCTCAGTTCTCCCTCAGTCTTTGTCTTGGATTAAAAACTCCTTTTTCGTCCACTCCTTGTCGTGCGCCTACCTCTACAAGCACAACCGTTACAGTGGGATTAATTGCGATTAATCTTATATATATATATATATATATATATATATATATATATATATATATGTGTGTGTGTGTGATGCCAGTGGAGGTCTGCGCACCCCCCAAAAAATGGATAAAGCCCGGCGCCTTTTAAACAGTGCAATGGCTTCCTTTGTTTTGTCAATTGGTGGAGGCATTGTACATCATCGCCAGATAAAGCGTAGAGATACTGGCCAATTTTTTGCATGATTGAGTTCATTTGTGTAACATATCTGTTTCTGTTGAGTTTTCCTTTTGCCCATTTTTGGTTCCACCTGTCATTAGTTAATTATCTATCATCCCCGTCACCTGTGTTTGATTCAATTATCTTGTTTTCTCGTTTGTTCCAGCCTCTTTATAAGTCCTAAGTTTTCCCTTGGTTTTTGTCTGTAAATAAGTTTATCAATGTTTGTGTTGATGCTGAATAAATTCTCCTTTTCGTCAGTCCTCGTTGTGCGCTCATTGCTACAACCATTAACCGTAACAAATTTACAGACCACAACAGAAGATGGGTGAGCTCGCAAAGTTTTTTGATTTGGCTCACGCCATCCAGGACCCAATAAGTTTTGTGGTGGCTTTTGCGCCTCTCGCCCTCGCCAGCTCACTCGATGAGGGAACCCTCAAGATGCTGCTCCGGCTCGGGCTCACTTACCACCAACAGCGAGAGCTCCCAGACACCTCCGACCTCGACTGGAGAGAAGCCATCATCCGGTGTCTGGAGAGCCTCCGACCCCGAGTCGGAGCCCTACCCATGGCGATGAATGTTCCGCCGGCGGCGATGAGGATACCGGCGCAACAGGCGATGAACGTTATGCCGTTCACGGCGATGATGGTCCCGCTGCCCAAGACGGCGAAGAATGTTCCGCCTGTGGTGATTAGGAAACCGCCGCAGCCCGCGATGAACGTTGCGCCGTTCACGGCGATGATGGTCCCGCCGCCCAGGACGGCGATGATGGTCCCGTCCAGCCCACCTGAGTTCCCGCTGGTCCCGTCCAGCCCACCTGAGTTCCCTCAAATGTCTGCTCCTCGCACGTGCCCTCCAGTGCCTTCTCGTCGCAAGTGCCCTCCTGTGTCTGCTCCTCGCAAGTACCCTCCTGAGTCCCCGCTGGTTCCACCCAGCTCTCCTTCGTCTCCGCTGGTTCCGTCCAGCTCCGCGCTGCAAGAGTGCCCCCGAGAATCCAGTTCTCAAGCAACGGCCAGGAGTGCCGATCCCGAACCCCGAGAATCCAGTTCTCAGACCACGGCCAGGAGTGCTGATCCCCGAGAATCCAGTTCTCAAGTCACGGCCAGGAGTGCCGATCCCGATCCCCGAGAATCCAGTTCTCAAGTCACAGCCAGGAGAGCCGATCCCGAATCCCGAGAATCCAATTCTCAAGCCACGGCCAGGAGTGCCGATCCCCGAGAATCCAATTCTCAAACCACGGCCAGGAGTGCCGATCCCGAGAATACAGTTCTCAAGCCACGGCCAGGAGTGCTGATCCCGAATCCCGAGAATCCAGTTCTCAAACCATGGCCAGAAGTGCCGTTCCCGATCCTCAAGTGTCCACGCTGCAAGAGCACCCTCAAGTGTCCGCACTGCAAGAGCGCCCTCAAGTGCCTGCTCCTCCAGAGTGCCCTCATGTGCCCGTTCCTCCAGAGCGTTCCCATGGGGAGGTCGTGGCCTAATGGTTAGAGAGTCGGACTTGTAATCCGAAGGTTGCGGGTTCGAGTCTCCGGCCGGCAGGAATTGTAGGTGGGGGGAGTGAATGTCCAGCGCTCTCTACACCCTCAATACCACGGCTGAGGTGCCCTTGAGCAAGGCACCGAACCCCCAACTGCTCCCGGGCGCTGCAGCATAAAATGGCTGCCCACTGCTCCGGGTGTATGTTCACGGTGTGTGTGTTCACTGCTGTGTGTGTGCACGTTGGATGGGTTAAATTCAGAGCACGAAATCCGAGTATGGGTCACCATACTTGGCTGAATGTCACTTCACTTTTTCACTTCACTGAACCTGCTCCTCCAGTATGGCCGCCAGAGGGGAACGTTCCCAAAGAAATTTTGGGGGGGGGCCATATAGCCTCAGTCTGTGTGGCCAGGCCAAAGGCCAAGGCCACCAAGGACCCCGATCCGCCATGGTCGTCCAAGGACCCCGATCCGCCATGGTCGTCCAAGGACCCTGATCCGCCATGGCCGCCCAAGGACCCCGATCTGCCATGGCCTTCCAAACCTCCAGTCCCGCTATGGCCGTCCAAGGACCCCGATCCGCCATGGCCTCCTGTGTTTCCTGATCCGCCATGGCATGCCGAGTCTCCTGATCCGCCATGGCATGCCGAGTCTCCTGATCCACCATGGCCTCCCGAGTCTCCAGTCCCGCCAAGGCCTCCCGAGTCTCCAATCCCGCCATGGTCTTCCGAGTCTCCAGTCCCGCCAAGGCCTCCCGAGTCTCCAGTCCCGCCATGGCGTCCCGGGTCTCCAGTCCCGCCATGGTCTCCCATGTCTCCTGATCCGCCCTGGAGGCTTCCCTGTCCTGTCCTGGCCCTGCTCCAGCCTCCAAGACGCCCCCCCCCCCCCGATGTTACTGTTACGGTGCGGGACGCACCTTCCGGGAGGGGGAGATACTGTAACATATCTGTTTCTGTTGAGTTTTCCTTTTGCCCATTTTTGGTTCCACCTGTCATTAGTTAATTATCTATCATCCCCGTCACCTGTGTTTGATTCAATTATCTTGTTTTCTCGTTTGTTCCAGCCCCTTTATAAGTCCTGAGTTTTCCCTTGGTTTTTGTCTGTAAATAAGTTTATCAATGGTTTATGTGTTGATGCTGAATAAATTTTCCTTTTCGTCAGTCCTCGTTGTGCGCTCATTGCTACAACCATTAACCGTAACAATTTGACCCCTTTGGGATTTTAAATCAAGTTCACCTAACGTTACAGGAGATCAATTGCTGTAGACATTACTCTGTAATTTATTAGAGTTTGCTATCATTAGTTTTGTCTTCCACATTATTATTTAATACCCATAAAAATAATTAGTAACTGCCAGATAACGTTCACCTGCTGTTCCCCATCATGGCTAATGTTAGGCATGTTATCTTATCTAATAACATTTATTAATTAGCTTAAGCCCATATTTAACACTATCTAAAAAAAACTCAGTGATCCATCAGATCCTGTAGGTCGGTTAGTAGTTTACTGCTGAACAATTTGTTGTTCAAAATTTTAACTAAATATTTAATATTTGAAAGCAATTTACAATACAGATGTTAAACATCAGGTTTGCAAACTAATAAATTCTAAATTCTAATTTAACACATTCTACTTTTTCCATTTTTAAATTTAATGTAGGCCTATATTTTTGTGATGTATAATGTAATAATTAGTTCTATCAATGTGAGGATGGAAGAAACATTAACATATTAGGCATAAGATTGTTAATGTAAGTGCACATATTGGGAATTAATTTAAGATTTTTAGGAAATTATGATATGTGAAACATTACTTGACCCTATGTTTACTTTCTTCTCTGACACAGTTTCTAATGAGTTTTTTCCCTTATTCTCTTGTCCTTGGTATTTCAACAAATCACTCATGTTCTGTTTCACCAACTAAAATAGTTCCAAACAAAGATCACAGCAGAAGAATTGTGCAATCTCCAAGCAACACACAGTTGTTTTGTTACCGAGTGATTCAAGCGTTTGGAACAAATTGGTTGAATTTAACTCAATGACTCACTCTTTAAGGGACTTACCGCCACCTACTGGTGGGGTCAGTATGTTTAAAAGTATGTATTTCCCCCCCAACATTTCTTATTTGTATATTCAGCACAGTCTGACATGACACCTGGTCATCAGTTCTAGGGGCATTCTCTATGACAAAGCTTACATCTCGCCCACATGTAAGATCCTATACAATCGTGTCATTAGTACAGGGGGCCATAATGATCTCCTCCAGGGCCCCCACAATTTCTACTGAGGGACCAGTGCAGTACAGGGGGCCCAGAAAACCTAGTTATGTTTCCATATTTAAAGACTCTTTACGACAAATTGCAGAAATGTGGCATTTCTCAGTATTGTAATTTTTGTTTCAGATTCATGGGGTTGCTTAGATATAATTTTCAACATTTCCAACATTTAACCTAAAATTCACAGCACAAATATAGTACCTCCTGCTGCCCCACAATAACGCAGAGTTGTGGGAGACGCTCTGAATTTATAGTAGATCATTTTTAAGGTCTCATTTGTTCTTTAATCATTTCTTGATTTGGAAGAATTTTGAGGGTGCCATTTAATTCAAATCACTTTAAAAATATGAATGTATAACCGGATACACTCTATATTTGAGGAAGCCTTTAAGACCAAGCAGAATCCCCTGCTGGCTGTTAAGCAAACACCAATTCCCTTTGATTTTGGCAGATCACGTGGCGAATGCAATCACCGTGATTGTTGTCCATGGGCCTGTTTACACCTGGTCACTTCATGCGTTTTCTATCTGATTTGTTAAAACGTTTCCATTTACACTATAATGTTTCATTGCCAAATAAATGTGTCTTTGCAAAATGGATATAAATCCAGTCTTCAACTCCTGCGCTATATGCAAATTTAACAGAGTTCACGTAAACGAAAGCAACAGATAAGTGCTGCAACAGAAGGAAGCGCGGCATCAGCACTAGGTTAGTCTCACTACTTTTAATGAAGATGACTGTGTGTTGACCGTCTGCGTCTTACTTTCAGTTAAATTTGTGGCGGTTTGTGTGTCGGCTTGCTGAAGAGATACTTAGCTACTCATCCGCGGCGATGCGTGTTGCATTAGCGCTGTCATGTCTGACTATAACATGCCATATAGCCTATAAAATGCTCTCACACGTTTATTAGTTTAATATTTTGGGAGGAGTGAAATTTGCATATGTGGTTTCCAGATATACATAAACACTTGTCCAGTTTCATCTGGAATGCGGCCCAGACCACCTCCTGAAGTGGTTTGAGCGATCGGATTTATATCAGTCTCGAAAGCATTTCGGAGGGCGTTTACACCTGGTCTTTTCATGATCAGATAGCTATCCAATCAGAGAAAATGCATGAAGTGACCAGGTGACTTGCCTCTACAGCTATAATATCTCAAGGAAATTTAAATATTTTGCATTTATATAACTTTTACAATTCCTGTCCAGGCTCTACACATTTGCCATATTTCTTTTATCTGATGCACTCAGTTCAGCTCATGCAGAGCTGATGATTAGATTTGTTAGATGAGAAAAAGCTAAATTTGCAGAGCTGTGAGGCACATGGAGCGGAATGAAGAACCGCTGATATAAAAGAAGTGCTGACGTTGCAGGAACTCAATGCGATAACATTTAGATCTTGTGATGAGAGAAAAAAAAGAGATAAAAAGCCACACATATCAACATCTTAAAGATGTATGGTTAATTTCACAACACTTTACTGCACATCAACACATCGCTCATTTTATACCAAACCTGTTTTGACGAGATTGTCTTTTCATATTTGACTGAAACTGTTCAACAAAATTTTCTCATGATTTGGTTCTGTTCGAGCTTGTGGTGTCTGGTCGGTGAGTTTTAAACATTTTTATGACTTCAGTTCTTTCTTCAACAGATTCAGTTTTTTCCCCCCGAAATGTCTTTTATGTAACAACATTGAAGCTCAAATACTAGTTTGTCATTGGAGACATTATTGTCATCTGAAGTAAACGTGTTTTCTGTTTATGATGTTCATTTCATTCTGAAATTACCACAAAGATGTATTTCAATCGCATTCTTATTTTCTGTTTGTTCTTCAGGTACGTTTGGTGATACATATGGGCTGAAGGCAGTGTCAGTGATGGAGGGAAAATCTGTCACTTTACACACTGATAGAGAAATTAGAAATATTGATCTGATTCTGTGGAGTTTTGGACCGGAAAACACTTTAATAGCTAAAATGAATGTAGTGGACAGCAGCATGACTGTAAATGAAGATTACGATGGACGATTCATAGGTAGAATCAAGGTGGATCGTCAAACTGGATGTCTGACCATCAGAAACACCAGAATTGAACATGCTGGACGTTATGAACTACAGACCAACACGATGAAGAAGGTTTTCATTCTCACTGTCTATGGTGAGCTGAATATCAGTTTCATCTGTTGTGTCCGTTGGGATATTATTCTTTACTTTAGTGAAAGTCTTAATCTGTGAGAAACACTTCTTCTGTTTGTTCTGCAGGTGCGGTTGGCGATAAGGATGAGATGAAGTCAGTTTCAGTGATGGAGGGAAACTCTG
The DNA here is from genome assembly GCF_936440315.1 of Barbus barbus. NCBI lineage: Eukaryota > Metazoa > Chordata > Actinopteri > Cypriniformes > Cyprinidae > Barbus > Barbus barbus. The sequence continues at coordinate 5,297,521 of NC_136731.1, read as the reverse complement.
TCACTCTACACACTGATATTGAAATGAGGAACAATGATCTGATTCAGTGGAGGTTTGGAAACTATTTAATAGTCGAAATCAACGAAACAACCAACGGCATCACTGTATATGATGATGTTCTTGAAGGGAGATTCAGAGACAGACTGCAGGTCGATGAAAATAACGGATCTTTGACCTTCACAAATGCCAGAATCGAACACAGTGGATTTTATCAACTAAAGACCAACCATACGATGACGGTTTTCACTCTCAGTGTCTATGGTGAGTTGGTTGTACCTTTTTATATTTATTACAGATTTGAAGTGGATCTAAAGATGTATTGTACTATTTCGATTTTAAATAAGATAACCTCTAAATGATAAGATACTTAATGAAAATGTCATTTCCAGGTTTACCTTTACCGGCAACTTTCTATATCAGAGTGTTTTTACGCTCTCCTTTCGATCAGTCTTGGTTCTTCTCAATGGTTCCTCCTCATCTACATCCATATCTTCATTCACTCATGTTTTCTAGCTCCTCTGCCTGTTCCTGTCATCTTCAGCTACTGTCCTTCGTCATCAGCATCCAAATGTATTCTGCTGTGCTCAGCGGTGAATGTGGATCAGGTGACTCTCTCATGGTACGATGGAAACAGTTTATTGTCCAGCATCAGTGTGTCTGATCTCAGCATCAGTCTCTCTCTGCCTCTGGAGGTGGAGTATCAGGATCAAAACACCTACAGATGTGTGCTGAACAATTCATTCACTGAGCAGACTCAACATCTGGACATTATTGAAAGCTGTTACGCATGTTCAGGTACGGTAGCGCTGATATTAGTTCATGTCAGCAGTGATTTTACTATGTATTTAGCATTTATTTCATGTTTTTACTCCTCAGGCTCTTTCCGCGGTTGTGATACTGTTCAAGCTGTGATCCGATTGGTCGTCGCTGCTCTAGTGGGTGTGGCTGCTGCGGCTGCTGTTGTTGTTCTGTATTATGACATCAGATCCAGAAGAGCTGAACAGAATCGAGCACATTCTCAGCAACCTAAATGATGTGGTTATTACTGATGTAACTTTTCATCATTTAAGTGATCAATTAAAAGGCTTTGTATATGTATCTGCGTGTATCGATGTTGATTTATCAGCAGCTCATTTTCACCCTAGAAGATGATTTGAGAACAAAAAGCAATACAAGTATTTGTTATAATAAATACAGAGATTACTAAAGATCAGGGTGGGGGTTAGGGCAATTGGTAACAGGGTGTTAGAGGGTGCTAGGCACTAAACTATCTAGTGCGTGTTTGCATTGTGATGTAAAAAAATATTAATTGTGCAGTTTAGAGAGTTAAATGGGACTTTGTGAGATCGTGATGAAGTAAGATGAGTGACAGCTATTAGTGATTACAAAGGGAGCACACTTTGTGTGCTTTCTTGGCTGCAATCCATTCAGAATGAAACTTTAGTTTTTCAGACAACTTTATCAAAATGTAAATAAATCAAACAAACAGCAATATGGAGAAATGATCAAGAGTAAAGCATGAACATTGGAAAAAATACAAATTGACAATAACATTGTGTAACACTCAGTTGAACATAAAAGCAATAACCTATAATTTTTTTGTGAAACATATAGTCCAGAAGTCTAAAAAGCACAGTCCAGAATGTTGAGAATAAGTTTGATCATGAACAAATTATAACGAACGATATCAGTAACAGTGTCATATACAATAGTCTTTGTAAGTCCGTGCACATCTGGCACAAGTAGATGGTGTGAGCAATGTAAGTGGCACTTTTGTATTTTATGCAATGCTTTTCGATTTTTGGATCCTTGAAAGAGCCTTCTTTGGAAATTCCTTCCCGTCTCCCAAGATGGATTCAAGTCTTTCCATACCACATATATGGCATATATGGTAGACACATCAAAATACAGTAGGGGAAGACAACCATCGACCAACGAGGTGTTTTCTGCTTGCAACTATAGCTTTGCAACCATCTGAAATATTCCGAACACACACACACAAACTTTTTATACAGTATATAAAAGAAATGCATGGCAATTCAACTCATTCTACAACCAACTTTGAATAAAAATGAGTAAATAATGTATAAAAATATAAAATTTGTAACTACCTTGTCCAGGTTGTCAACTCTGCATTTAGTGAAGAGGACTACTAAGTTTACATTTACGCTTTTATCCAAAGCGACTTACATTGCATTCAAGTTAGTTTTTACATTTTATTAGCTCTTGCTTTCTCTGGGAATCGAACCCATGATCTTGGCGTTGCTAGAGCCATGCTCTACTATTCGAGCTACAGGCAAGCCTAAGTCACGAAGACTTGTCACAAACTATCCTAAAATGGTGGTTGCTAGCAATCTGTCTCAGAATGTAAACATTTAAGAAACATTTGACGATACTGAGCTTTTAAAAAGGTATCGTGTTTGGTTTAGGAGGTTATCCCAACTCCGAATTTTCCTTTGATTGTATCCTTGTTTTCATTAACCAGTCGGGCAAGAAGTAACAGCTGTGGTTTTCTTTTATGTTTGCATGTCTTACTATCAGTCATGATTATTGTACTCTGTTAATTAAAAGGCTGTTTATATGCATATTCACTAATTATGAGAAGCATACATGTAAGAGGATGACAATTATCTGAACATATACTTGTTTAATTAGTGACAGCCTGCATTTGAAAATCTTTATTTGCATGTGGCAATTCACATTTTTATTTTTAAACCTTCATTTGAATATGGCAACATAATATCATGCTCTACAATATTTCTATGAATAAATGTCTGACAGAGACCCTCCGCTATCAGGCAATCGCTGTTTGCATAGTTACTAAACTGTTAGTTTAAGACGTCTCCATAATCCTTATTAAAAGCTTGTCTCAGCACCTTTGAGAATAGGTTTTAAGAGAAAACTCTTAGCTAAAAACGATTGCTGCTATTTAGGAGAACTCTTGGTTAGATAAAATGTTTTGTGAATATGGACCCTGGCTTCTTTTCTTCCGTCAGTCACTTTGGCCTCCTTGTGGCAACACATTTTTACCCTTTTTAAGACACAAGACTGTGTGTCTCGGTGAATGTCAATAGACAGGCTAAGCTAGCTTGGTCTCTTGTTGACAGAAGAGCAGGTGGGAGTTCAGACTTGTTTTCCGTATTGTACCATCCATTGTCAATCTTTCAGGAGCTTCTGGCCAAGGGCATATGATGTGAAGAAGTTGTTGCAAGTAATTGTGTGTCCCTGGAGACCAGTGATCAAATCAAGGACCACATGTATTCCCTGATTTTGTGCCTGTCCACCTTGAGGCTTGCCGGTGTAGACCTGCATATTCCAAGCCGATGTTATCCTGATGTTACATGCTGCCCAGATTTTGATTCCATATTTATCTGGTTTACAGGGCATGTACTGCTTGAATGTACATCTACCTGTAAATGGCACCAGGCACTCATCCACTGTCATGTCTGGGCCAGGGTTGTACATTAGTGGGCGATGCTCACCCTATAGATTCCAGACATTACGTATCGCTGCCAGCATGTCTCTTGTCATCAAATTGTATGACTCTGGACAGTGTTTGGAATTTGTTTAGCAATATGACTGCCTGAAAAATTGCACATCCAGTACCAGTTTCCCATAAACTGGATATGGTATCATTGTTTGATTGATAAACTCCAGCAAGAATGAGCACACCAATAAAAACTGACGATGCCTGTCCAATCCACAGCCCACCAGTCATCACCTACACAAAAACACACATACGTTGTTGGTCCAGGGGTCAGTTTTATTACTCTCACTAGCTCTTCCTGGCCCCCGAGATGTTGGAGAAGTACTCCAGTGCATCTCTTTGCGATAGTGCTAGTATAGAAAGAACTGTGTGCAAGACCCCAAAGACCATCTTTTATTACTTTATTGTGGGAAAAAAAATTCATTTTTTTTTCCAAACGTTTGGAGAAGGTTGTGTTTAACCAGCTTTCCGGCATTTATGGTAAATTTCAGTCTTGATTTAGGCCACAGCACAGAGTCTGCATTGCTCAAAGTATTAAATGACCTACTGATTTCTATCGATTTTGGAAAATGTGCTGTTCTAATTTTGCTGGACCTCAGTGTGGCATTTGACACCCTTGATCATGGCAACCTTTTGAATTGTTCACAGCTTATCGGGGTCTAAGGTTGTGCTTTAATTTGGTTGGCTTAAGGATAGGATCGTCATTTTGTGCTCCAATTTTGTATGGGGTCCCACAGGGCTCAATTTTGGGTCCAGTGTTATTTTCATTATGCATGCTCCCTTTGTATGCCATTTTTAAAAATTTGATTTACCACTTTTTTTTGCTGTTTACAACTTAAACATCATAAGTATGAAATTTGTAATTTTGGACTCCTGTAAATGCTTTTTTTTGTCATATATTTGACTCTAGACATCTGATTTCTAAATTTGTATATTTATTGAAAGCTGAATCACAGTTCAGGAACATTACAACAGTCTCTAACACCGAGTATGATCATAACCAAGAGACTTCCAGAAGTGGATTACGGACATGATCTCTATTATACAGATGGAGAGACTCAGATTTTTGAGGACTAATTGTACTGCAAAGTTTTCTGCTGTTTGGGGTTTGTTTCTTTTGCCCAGTGACTCTTCTAAGGTCTAGGCGACACATACCTTCTAGTCAGTTTGACTAGTTTGCTTTATGGACAAAGTTCCAAGCAGGCGGATAAGGGTGGAGGAATAGTAAACATGGATACAGAGCACTATAAAGCAGAGTGCAAGAGACAATTGATGGACCATGTATTTTATACCCGTCTATCCTCTGATCCAACTGATGATTTCAATAAACAAATAAAATAAGTATTATAAGATGCAGTAAGTAACAATGTTATAGATCAGTCGATTTCTGCCTTTGGAAAACCCAGTAGGAAGACCCATAGTTTCAGGTGTTGGGAGTGTAACAGAAAAAAATTCTCAGTATGTGGACTACTATCTTAAACCTCTGGTGACAACATTTCCATCCTTATAGTATGTATCCTTAAAGGATACTGCTGATTTCCTGAGAATTTTGGATAATAGAATAAGGGTGCATTGCACATATTGAGTCATCAGATATGTAAATATAGCTGCGCAGAAAAAAATACTTACACATTTACATATCTCGGGTCTTTAACGACCCTATACACTTTTTACTAAAAATTAATCAGAAAACAGGCATTCTTTTATATTTTAAATTTTTTTTCTTGTTATATTGCTTATAATGAATAGATTGAGGAATACTAAGAAAGTTGATGTGTAACTTTAAAAAATGAAGGAGGGAGAGGGTAGAGAATGATTTACAGAATCACTAAAGACCCGAGGTATGCATTTAAGGGTTAAAGGTAAAATGATGCGTCCTTTATCAAATAAATACGGGACGCGATTTGTCCCCTGCATTTCAGTTGCTCACGGTCTGACTTAAAGGGATAGTTCACCCAAAACGTTTGTCGTCGTTTACACACCTACAAGTTGTTCCAAACCTATAATAATGTATTTCTTGTGTTGAACATAAAAGAAGATACTTGTGGGTAGCCCCAAAGACCCCAATGTGTTCAACAGAAGAAAGAACTTTATTTTATTTTTAGACATTATTACATAGATGAACTAATAGATTATAATTAATGTTAGACCCAATTTATTATTGTATCATATATCAATCATAAATGTATACATAACAAATAATCATATATGTCATATACAATTTGGCATTTTAAAAAGTAATTTTTAAAAATGGTACATTTAGATAAAATGGGACAAATAATTACATAATAATATAGTCCTAATTTAAACAAATTAATACAAAAATAATAAAAATTAGCTGCAGAACTGTCAAAAAAAGACTAATAATAATTCATCATAACAATATTAATGTATTCTGCTGCAAGTTTACATACTTGAGCATGTTTTCTCATGGTTTGTTGTTGAGCTATGAGTTCCTCACTGATTATTTGTCCTTGGTGGGGGTTTTTTTGGGTGGTGGTTGTCCCTTATTTTGCCTTGCTGAAGGTGGCAACCCTATAAACTCTCACACTACAACAGACATGCTAATGCTATCAGACAAACATACAGCAATAGCTCCAGTAAAGAAGAGTGCAGTTGGAGAGAGAGATGAGGAGCCGCCAGGCTGCTGAGAAACACGCTAATGCTAATTATAACAAGCAGGCTAATAGACAAAGAAAAACAGGCACTACAGAACAGAGGGGTGCAGCTGGAGAGAGATGAGGAGACAAACAGATTGTGGGAAACACAACCTTCTCACACAACAACAGACATGTTATTGCTAATGCTAATGGACAAAGAGTAACAGCTACTACAGAGGAGAGGAGTGAAGCTGGAGAGAGATTAAGAGCTTCCAGACAGGTAAGAGAAACACTAATCTCCTCACACAACAAGACATGTTAATGCTAATGCTAACAAACATGCTAACAGACAAAGAGTAACAGCTACTATAGAGGAGAGGAGTGAAGCTGGAGAGAGAGGAGCTGCCAGAGAAACAACAGGCACATGCTAATGCTAACATACAGCAAGAGTTATTATAGAGGAAGGGAATGTTCTTCCACTGAAACATTTCCTTGGCTCAGTCTTGTAGTTTGCAGCCTTTTATCAATATTGTATCTTAATCCATTTGCCAATGAAGTTAATGTCACTAGACACTTAGTGTTTTTGAACCATACTATAGTAAAGTACTTGAAGAATTTGTTGTGGTAATTCTATAGTTGTTGTGGTCATTTAACTATAGCAGTATAAACAAATGACTTAACCCAATACTGTACGTCTTATATGACTATAGGGTATATTAAACTACTAGATTCAAGAGTCTTTATTGTCATTTATGCTCACACATAACAAACTTTTGTATGAGACTCTCAGCTTAAAACATCGTCAAGAGCAGAAAATAAACACAACTTTTAAATAGAAATATAGACTCTAAACACCTCAAGTAAAACTGGACACTGGGATATACTGTATGTACACTACAGACATTATGAAATAAAATAAATAATTATATAGCAGCAGAGTGGATATAAACTACAGTGTAAATGTAAATAAAGTAAAGTGCGGCAGTGCAAGACAGTCAGAATTTGTGGATTCAATGTCCTTTTGCAGAGAACTGATGCCTGTGTGTGAGAGTCAGTGGGGGTAGGTGTGTGTGTGAGCGAGTGAGTGTGAGAGTCAGTGGGGGTAGGTGTGTGTGTGAGCGAGTGAGTGTGTGGCTGTGGGGGGGAGGTTGCATGTGTGTGTGACTGCGAGGGAGTGGGGGGGGGTGGCTTTCACAGCTCTGGGGAAGAAGCTGTTTTTGAGTCTGGTTGTGGTGGTCTTAATGTTTCTGTACCTCTTTCCTGAAGGGAGTGGTACAAACAGTCCATTTCCCGGGTGGATGGGATCCACCGCGATGCGGCTGGCATTTTTCTTGACCCGGACAGCATATATTGTGTCCAGATCTGGTAGACGGCAGCCCACGATCGATCCTCTGAGCAGTTCTCACCACCCAGGCCCTTTCTTTATTTTGCAGTGTAGCTGCCGTACCACACCATTGCACTAAGACAGAGTATGCTTTCTATTGTAGCGCTGTAGAAGTTCTTGAGCCGCTGAGAGGAGAGTCCAGTACCTTTTAACTTCCTGAGGAAGAAAAGCCATTGTTGAGCCTTCTTCACCAGGTGTGAGGTGTTGACAGACCAGGACAGGTCAGATGAAATGTGGACGCCCAGGAACTTAATACTGTCCACACGCTCCACCGCCTCCCCATGTATGCAAAGAGGAGCGTTCTTCGTCTTCCTGGACCTCCTCAAGTCCACTATGACCTCCTTGGTCTTGCTGGTGTTCAAAATGAGATTGTTAATTGAACACCAGTATATCAGGTGCTGGATCTCCTCTCTGTAGTGAGTCTAATCGTTGTCGGATATGTGACCCACCACGGTGGTGTCGTCCGCAAACTTCACGAGCGTGTTTGTGGAGTGGATAGCAGAACAGTCGTGAGTGAAAAGGCTGAAGAGGGCCGGGCAGAGCACACAGCCCTGTGGTGTTCCAGTGTTCAGGATCAGGGTGGAAGATGTAGAGTTCCCTATCCTCACCATCTGTGGTCGGTTTGTGAGAAAGTCCCTGATCCAGGAACACAGTGAAGCTGATAGTCCCAGGTTGTGGAGCTTCAGTACCAGCTTGTCCGAGAGAACAGTGTTGAAAGATACACTACAGTTTACTGTAATAAAATTGAAGTGTAGGTACTGCAGTATTTATTACATTTTATCAGTTCACTATAGTTAATACCTACAGTATGCAGTAGCATTCATTAACAAAGTGTTGTAAATACTATAATACAGTTGTGCTCATAAGTTTACACACAAAATGTGTGTCCTTCCAAAAATCATGCATAAGTAATGTAACTATAAAAGCTTTTAGAGTTGTGCTATTATTTTTTAGCAAACCTATCTAAATGACAGGTTTATGCAATGTATATGTTTATAGGTCCTTAATGATTTTTTTTTTTTTTTTGCATTCTCAGATTTGAAACATGCTGCTGATCAAAATTAGATATCAGGACTCCAAGAAATTTATCAGACTTCAGGATGGATTCACTTATGCAGACTTTGTTAATGAAGGTGGGTTTCATTTGTTTGTTTGTCGCTTCTTTTTCAAACATAAAATGCTGTCTATTTTTAGTCCACAGTAGGTTTGGCCTACCACCTGAGACAGATCTACAAATTTATGATGACACTGAAACCGAGATAGACGAGGACATTTTACAAGATGTGCTGTATGCGAGACCTGATACGTCGCTCATTATTGTTAGAAGAGAGAATGAAGGTACAGTATGACATTGCATTCCTGTTGTGTAACAAATAAATTGTTATATATGTTGTAATAGTTTCTTGTGTTTCAGAAATGTTTTCAGATGCAACAAGCAGCTCTTGGACTGACATTTTGTCACTTAGTCATTCATCATATGAACTTGACCAAATGCCAGAACACCCTTACAAGAAATCGAAGACAGATGATGGAGCAGCTGAGGCAAAAGAGGTTACTTGTTCATTTAAATTTAGTACGTTTTATTTTTTAAATACATTAAGTTAGTAAAATTTTGATGTATCGTGTGTTTTTAAATTTTCTTTTGTAGATGGTTCGTAGTGCCCTAAAGCAGACAAGTGGAGGAGATGCTGTCCTTGCTGAATACAGTTCCAAAAATACACTTTCAAGTGAAATGAGACGAGTCCTAGTCAACATTTTGGTTGGACATATGGTGGAAATGCATGGGTAAACTGCTTTTTATTTGCTCTTAAATACTCGTAGGCATGACAGTGTAACACAAAAGCTACAAAGTGAAGCCAGAATCACAACAGAGTTGGCTTCTGATAGAATGAAGCAAGACGCTCCCAGGCACACAGGAAATATGGCAAAGGGAAGAGGAGTTACAATCGTACCCCAAGATGTTCCCTTTTCGAGGGAACTCGTGTTGTGTTGTATGACAACACTTTGTGGAACTAAATACCCACTACGCCATAATGACAAAATATCTGTCCTAATGTGAAGCAGCTTGGACACAACTTGGGACACGTGCACCTGAGACCCCGTAACTAGGAGGTCCAGGCTAAAAATATGCAGGGAGGACCCACCTGCCGCATCATAAATGTCTTAGAGGGATGCCCCTGAAAATAAAGCCTTAGATGATGCCATACCCTGTGTGAAATTTGGTCGGACTTGAAGAGGCAAAGGCAGATCAAGCTCCTCATAAGCCATAGAAATTGCCTCTACAATCCACTAATAGATTAGCCGGCCAACCCTTCTTAGGGGACCCAAAACTTATCTGCAACTGGCTTGTCTTTTACAAATAGAGGTAATCTGAACATAAGCTTTAAGGGCCCTCCCTCACAAGGTATATAATGTGTAGCTTCTCTTGTTCCGCCAACCCATGAGGAGGAGGATGAACGGCCTGAAGGACCCTGAACCATGTCACATTAGTGGGTACTTTAGATACATAACCCAGTCTTGGGTGAAGAATAGCTTTCACCCTTTAACTCCAAGCAGGAGGAGGCAACTGACAAGGCCTGCAAATCTCCTAGTCTCTTTATAAAAGTGATTGTCAACAAGAGTGTAATCTTAAAAGTGATGCACTTAGCAGATGCAGCATCCACAGGCTTGGAGGGTGCCAGGGACAATAGCTAGGTCCCAAACTGGAACTCTATCCTGAGCCACAGGCCTCATCCTCTGAGTATGATGAAGGAAACGAATGACAAGGTGGTGCTTTGCCAAAGAACCACCACTGTTTCACAGTGTTGAACTGGCCTAGCTTGATTCTGGTCACTGCTGCCAGAATTGATTCAATACGTGCGAGAGACAACTGTGCCCGCATCGTAACCGGCTCCCAGAAAAGTCATCCTCTAAACTGGAGTGAGCATATTTTATTGCCATTTAGTCTTGACCCCGAGCACTTTATGTGGTCAATGCCGTGCTTCCAAGCTAATTTTAACCAGTCGTATAAAAATACAGAACTCGGATGCCCTGGAGTCTTTGAAGAGCCAGAGCGGTATCCATGCAATTTGTGAAAGTGCAAGGGGTTAACGCTAGGCCGAACTGGTATTGGTATGCTTTGCCTCCAAGAATGGACATCAGGAACTTTCTGTGCTGCAGAAAAATGGAAATACGGAAATCTTTTTGATCTATCGTGAGAAACCAGTTCTCTGGCTTGATTTGACTCTCAATCCACTGAGACACATTGTGTAGTGCTTTTCAGGCTTCAAGGAAATCTACTGGAGGACTCAGCCTATTGACGCTGACCTCAGGAACATTTTGAGTAATAGATTCTGTATCCTGTATCCAATATTTCTACAGGGAGGGCGAACCCCTCATAACTGCAATGTTAGACGGACATTGTGGTTTAGCAGCTTAATATTCCTGCTGCTGCTAGTATACCTGCTGTCATGTTTGTATACATGATTGTTGTGTTTTTGCTAATGTATAGTCTGTCTTTGCTTTTTAAGGAGAATTCCTACAAGGAACCAGAAGGAGAAGTATGCTCTAGGTGTTGTGACTCTTTTCCCATCACTTAAGGATCCGTTTTCAAAAAAAGGCTATGTGAGTATCCTTAACTTGTGTATTATATATTGTAGCTGTCTAGATTGTCCCTGTGAATAATGAACCTTATAATGTTCTTCAAAATGCCACAGGAACATTTTTATGACGCAGACAGTGGGACTGGATACATTGCATGGCGACTGAAGACCGTTCAGAGGAACGCCAAGAAGCTAAATAAACCTAGTATCTCCAAAAGAAGTGAGATTGGTTTGAGTGGACCTTCTTGGAACAGATGTACCAGCTCTGAGCAGCAGGATGAGGGTACTTTAAGAGAGGCAATTGCCCTTCTTACTCATTCCACAGATGAATCACAGATCTTACTCAAAATGAAGGAGACTTTTCACTATAGGCATAGGCTTGTTCATGACCCAAACAAGACGACAGACATTCTGAAGACCTTTCCTAGATTTCTAAACACTAAGGGACTTGTAAGTTTGGACATTCAAACGGCTTATTCAAAGATTATGGTCTTTAAGTTATGGTCAATATTCTGAATTCGTATTTATGTTTTTTTTATTAAAGGTGAATCAAGACTTCTCACTACTCTTCAGTCCTGAAACATCGTCCAAGTTGCTTGAAGTGTGGGATACCACTTTTAAGGCAAAAATCATTGAAGAAGCCATAGGGTTGACTTCAACTGCTGTTGTGCGCTCACTTCTTCTGTCAGCAAATTGCCAGAGAAATAGTGAACATTGTTCTGGTAAGATGTTATTTTCTCAACTTCATTTATTTGAGTATTCCTTTAAATTGGTAGCCTCAAAGCATTAGTGATGCCTTCACAAAAAAATTATCTGGATAAAGTCCTTGTCAATTATATCTGAATTATAGACTGGGACAGTGACATGGCAACATTGCTTTTGCTGCTCCATCTACTTCCACCATCACCCGGAAAGAAGGTCTCAAAAATCAGTGCATCAGATGCCATAAAGAGGCTTGTGGTGTATCAGAAGGTAATGTGACTGCTTTAAATCTTTCTGAATTTACTGTTCCTAAGCTTTTCTTTTTCATTATTATGTGACTGCAAGCATGTTTTTCATCTGTCTCTTTGTAGTCTCGTACCAGCCTTGAACAACATCTTCAGCAACGAGAAGGAAGACAGCCATACCTCCTTGCTGTTGGCAGGAACCGCAACCAGATTGAGCACTTCTACATAGCTCTGGATAAGAATCTCATCCCCTGTCAGTCGGATACTTCCCTTGGTGCATTCGATGAGCTATTTAAAGCCCACTTTGTTTTCAATTTAGCGTATGATGAGGCTCTCCTTCATTTTTACACTTTCATTCAGACAACAATCTACATGGTTGATATAGGGAAAACCAAGGAGTCACCAAGAGTTAAGGAGCTGAGAGCAAAATTACTGAATTAGCCATATATGTTTTAATGCAAATCATCTTTTGTTACTCAGTAGCAACAGTTTGGGTCTGAATTTTATTCAAACTCTCTGTCTTGTTAAGAATACCCCATTATATTTTGGTGATGTGGTATCACAAGACAATAGAAACTGGAATTTGTTGCGAATAATCAACGTTGTCTTTTCTCCAGGGGTTACTGATGGCACGACTGTATCTCTTAGACATCGAATCAAAGAGCACCACCAGCTTTTTCAAATTTTGTACACCAATCAACATGCAATAGCTTAACACCATTTCATGGTCCAAAACACAAACTTCAAGAATTTTAACAAGTTTCTTGCCAGGAAACATCCAATGTCCACTGTATGTCAGTTTGTCTCATTAACATTTCACCACAAAGAGTGTGGGCCAGTGTATTTAATACTGAATACCACGATGGTGGTAAAGAATTGTTGTGATCACTAAAAATTCCTGTGTAGACAAATATATTCACTAATTAGGTTAGAATTGTTTCCATGAATACATTGAGTACATAATTGTTTGTAATGAGTAAAAGAATGAAATTCCTGTATTGTCCAAAATTGATTGAGTGTATATTATTTGTAGTCGTTTCAGTGAACACCACCATGCCTTTATAGTATGCAATGGTGAGGACCAATGAAAATTATGCAATGGTGAGGACCAATGAAAATAATGCAATGGTGAGGACCAATTAAAATTATCCCTTGATTTACTCACCCTAAAGCCATCCATCCAAAGTCGACTGTCTGCCAGAAGCTTGTAATTTCAATTTATAAAGATTTAAAAATGTATATTTTTCTTACAAAAACAACGCGATTCACTTCAGAAGGCCTTTAACCCCCTGGAGCTGTGTGGATTGATTTCAGGATGGATGGAAGCACTTTTTTGGGCTTCAAACTCACTGCCATTATAAAGCTTGGAAGAGCCAGAATATTTTTTTAAATAACTCTGATTATGTTCATCTGAAAGAAAGTCATTGTTTAATTTGTTTTGTCTGGATTTTTCAGACTTTTACTGTGTTTTGAAAAGTTTTTATTTGGACTGTTTTTCTTCAATATCCTGACAAAATCCTGACAAGGACAACAGTGATGTGCAGTAGTGATGCGCGGATGAGCTAAAACATCACCCGAATCCGCAGCTTCAAATAAATTATCCACCCGCCAACTGCCCGCACCTATATTGTTGTCTGATTTAGATAACAGCACCCGATCGTCACATTCAGGATTCATACGGTCATGAAAAACCTGGAAAAGTCATGGAATAAAACAGCAATTTCCAGGCCTGGAAAGTTTTGGAAAAATAAATAAACCCAGAACGTTTTGGAAAAGTCATGGTTCACAATTCTATGTACAATAGAATTCTGTTTAATCAGGTCCTGAATTTCTGTACGGGATTGCGCATATTACTCATTCATGCAGCTTTTGACTTTAAAATGAGGGAAATTCCTGCAAAACATTTATTCAATAGAGCGTGTAGGTTAGATCAGTAAATAAATTCATACAAACCATCAGATCAAATTAGAAATTTGAAAACAGCTGTACTGCATCTTCTCTCTTTGACCTTCTCTTCACATCGGTGAATTTAGTGCTGCTGCACGCTCCGCATAAGAAATCTTTAGATGCGCCCATAACAACAAAAGACAACACTTTATTTAACCTTTTCTGATAAGAAGTGTGCGCTGCAAACGTGAGCATTTTTGACGATCGTTTCTGTCCAGTCCGCTCGTTTTATCACGTTTAATCACAGATGTCATAATTTTTTTGTCTGGCAGAGGCATGCCTGGACATGTTCTTTTTAGACCCTAAGAGTTGCAGCACATTTTCCACTCATGAAGGCAAATGAAGAAACAAAATAGTTTAAGAAATAAAACAAAATTCTAAGAGAACTTAATCTAAAGTGAGATCCATGCAGTTCAGATGCCTATCTGTGAATTAAGTTGTTCCCAGACTTGCATGCTTAGCCCTTCTATCTGTGGGCTGTGTTGTTGTGTATTTGGATTTCAATGCGTTACCCTGACTGGTTGTACTAAACATGTATTGAGAAATTAGTCAGTATCTAAACTTTTCACATGAATGTCCTAACTACTCTAAAATATTCTAGTCTAAAATCATCCTTTCTTCATCTGTCTCCTTCCTGACTTTCTGGGTCTGTACAACAGTGTTTATGTCGACAACTTACCATGGTCTGATCTATAGACTGTATGTTAATGTCTCTTATGCTAATGGTCATCTACCTTCCAGTGGTGGTAGAAAAAAGGTGTCTGCTTGTAGTTTCAGCTAACCCATCGCTTCATCACAATTTCACCTTCCAGTTAGGCTCATCTATTGACGAGCCTAACTGGATTGATGATTGACGATAAGCTGAATTTCTCAGACCACATTTCTAAAACTGCCCAGTCCTGCAGATTTGAATTATACAATATTAAGAAGATCAGGCCGTTTCTCTCGGAACATGCAACACAACTCCTTGTTCAGGCTCTTGTTCTGTCCAGACTTGACTATTGCAATGCTCTCTTGGCAGGTTTTCCAGCCAATTCTATTAAACCTCTACAATTAATCCAAAATGCCGCTGCAAGAATAATCTTTAATGAGCCGAAAAGAATGCACGCCACGCCTCTGTTCATCAGTTTGCACTGGCTACCAATAGCTGCTCGCATTAAATTCAAGGCATTAATGTTTGCCTACAAAACCACCCCTTTACCTAAATTCATTACTTCAGACTTATGTGCCCTCTAGAAGCTTGCGTTCTTCAAGTGAACGACACATTATTGTGCCATCCCAAAGACACACAAAAACACTTTCACAGACTTTTTCATTAACTGTTCCCATCTGGTGGAATGACTTGCCCAACTCAATCAGAGTAGCCGAAATCCTTACCCATCTTCAAGAAACGGCTAAAAACTAATCTGTTCCATCTTTACTTGACCCTCTAACTCTAGCACTCTCTAGTCTAATTTAATTTTATCTGTCTTTTTATAAAAAAATAAAATAATAATATTTATCTGTACTGCGTTAGGCTAACTGAGACTTGTAATAGCACTTGCACGTTGTTGCTCTTTCGTTGGTTTTGATTGCTTCTTATGTTCTGATTTGTAAGTCGCTTTGGATAAGCGTCTGCTAAATGACTAAATAAATAAATAAAAAGTTTGGGGATGTACTTTGTTTTAGGCTGAAGTCCTCCAAACACGTATCTACCTGATCTATGGGCTAAATATTAATGGCTAAGACAAAAAAATCTAAGCATTCGCGAAGACCATTACCCATCACACTGTTTATATCCTTCTGAAAAGGTTTTAAGTTTGGGTCTTTCTAAAACATTTGTATGCGTGCATAGGTTAATGTTAAAAACTGAAGACAAAGAGCCAAGCAATTTATTCAAACCACTACCGTCCACCCCATTTAATGTTTGGGCCTAACTGAGAAGGAGGGGCGAGAGTATCTTCGATATTTCTCAGTAAAATAATTACAACCACAAGTTTAAAAGGTTAAACACATTGTGTGTCACTAAAGCAAGGCACACTGTTTATCGCCTTTTAAATGAAACTTGTTTTATTCTCTAATTTCTTTCAGATAGCCTGATGACCAGCATTGGTTTTTCAGATCATTAATGCGTCCAAATCTTTTTCTCACATGAGCAGAAAACTCTTTGGATGTGTTTTTTTTTTTTACTTCAGAATACTTTTTAAATGTATGAGTGAACATTTCTCCTTTGACAGATCTACGTTTCAGATTATTTACTCGGGTGTTTAACAATCACAAGGATTACATGTTATTTTCTAATGTTCATGAAACCTTTATTGGTGTACATTTTTATACCTAGAACACAAAACTTTGCTTTGGGGATCCAGATGAAGCTTCATGCCAACCAAGTAGTTTTATACATTCTGACTATTTGTAGGTAACAGTCTTTCTCTTTGAGATATTTATTTTAGTGCAACGTCACAAAGTGCGATCACATGAAGGGGAAAAACGGGTAGGGAGGGAAGTAGTGTGTGGCCAAGTATGGTGACCCATACTTGGAATTTGTTTACCTCTAAACATCACTCCATTAAATAAATCGCAGATGACATGTAGTTAATTAATTGAAAAGGGCATGTCTTCAACCATTTTAGATGGTCTGCACCAACACACAGACACGTTTTAGGTATTCATCTAACCAAAAGGTTTGATCCGGGAAACATGCACAACTGCAACTGCGTGTCTTCATAATTGATCTACTTTTATTAAAACAATGCGGCATGAAGGTACTGTCTTCAACATTAGTTATATATATTAGTTACATTATATTAGTTGTTACGTGTTTACAAAGTTGTCAAAGCTTTGTATTTTCGTCCATGTATCTTGGATTAACCCTTTGCCTTGCCGTTCGGACTCTGTTTGTATTGGACTACCTCTCTTCTCAAGCCCTCTGGATATTGTTCACCGCTCAAAGACCCACGCTTGCCCAAGGATTACTCTTTGTCTTGCCTGTGTTATACCTGTTTGCTGATGTTCTGACCCTGCCTGTATTTTTGACCACATCTTGGAATAAAGCTTGCAGATGGATCCGCACGTCTCGCCCCGTAACAGTTGCTGTCAGTTATTTGACCATTTTGTTAAGTTTTTTTTTCTTTACAGTGCAATTTAACAGGGAAATTTTCTAAACATTCTAACACATTCTACATTTTAAGGGGTCATGAAACTCTAAAGCACATTTAAGATGTTAGCAAATATGTACATCACTGAAAACAACAACAGCACTCATTATTAATTGTAAAGTTGAACCAGCAGGCTTGTTGGACTTGAAGCAGCGCTGCACAGACTGACATCAAAGTACTGTAAGAGTGATTAGATTAGCAGATGGCTTTGTATGTTTTCAATCACTTTCTCAGTACTTGTCATACACCGATTGGTCTGTGCAGTACTGCTTCAAGTTATTAGATCGTGGCAAAATTTTTAATTGATCTCCACAGATTCGACCCCACACGCCGAATCATCTCCAGAAGATATAAGTCTTCTATCAGCCTGAGAGTTTACTGGGAAAGCCAGGGAAGAGCAGAGGCAGGAGACAAAGTGATGAGATAATAAAAGGGCAGAGTTTATTGAATAATGTTAGTTGCATATGTTTCAGATTAGTCAGGCTCCGTCTATAGCTATGCTCAGACTTTTTCTTCTCAAACTTTGCCTGACCAGTACAATTTCAACAAGTGTTAATATACCAAGGGAAAAACAATGGAAATTAAGTGCTTCACAACAGACGTTAAAAACCTTGAAATGGAGACATTCTCATATCTTCTATTCTTGAAGACAAACATCTCTTCAAACCACATGACCAAGATTAAATAACAATATCAAGCATTGCATAATCAAGGAGAATATGTAAAATAAGTCATAAAATATAAAAACATAAATGACATGAATAATGCTAAAAGGATTAAATCAAATGACAACTACGTACATAAGTGACTAATGATTATAAATGATTATGAAATTAAACAAGAATATATATATCCGAATATTTTGTGAGGAACTGCTGTGGGGCATGGACTCTTTTTGGTTTCTTTTTAGGTCTGCTGCTCTCTCTCCCTGTCAGTGTCCTCATCTGATGTCATGTTTTTTTAGCTGCAAGTCATGAACACACACTTTTCTGCCACCGAGCACATAACTTTACTCTACTTTGCCAACTTAAATGCCTGGTGAATAGGCAAACTAGCTTGAAAATGATGTAGTGTTAGGATAACGTTATTCATGTTAGATATTTCCCGAAGGTCTGCACTCGATCACATACGACAGCTGCACGATTCTGGATGAATTGAGAATCACGATTTTTTTTTGTCTCAAACAGAGATCACGATTCTCCCACGAAAAAAAATAACGTGTGACAAAATATCATTGCTGCAGTCTATTTAAAAGTGTTTAATTTGAACGAATCATTAAACATTTAAATGAATATTTATAATATATTTAGTTCATATTAAAATTATGAAAAAGTGGTTTGAATGAATGATTTAATGTCTCGTTTCTTTACTGGATGAATCAGTGTTTTTAAACGAATCTCTTGATTCGATCACAAATACATTTAAGTCACTTTTCTGCACCTAGTGGCCAAACAATGCAATCGACACAAACGTTATTTGAAGCGCCAGTTAACTTTCAAAAGGTCTATTTTGATCGCTACCATAAACATCAGTGTTTATATCTGAACTATTAACTTATGAATGACTGTAATACAGAAATAATACTGTGTTTGTGAAGCTGTTACCCAAACATAGTAACTCTCTGTCAGCAGCTGAACGCAGATGTGAATGTTCCGGTAAGACTTTTTAAAGGTTTATTAGACACGGGCGAAGCTCTAGTGCAAATATATCAGTATTTATCCAAGTACGTGCACTTTTTTGGCCTAAAAGCCCTAATATTAGGACGCTGTTCAGTGAGTGCAGCTAATAAACCGAATATGAATGTGTCTAGAATATCAATGCGATCACGTCGACTCCAGAGGATTAAGTTAACTCAACTCAACTCAACTCAATATTTTAACTTTCCACATACAACTGAGGTAAACGGGTTGGGGTGGAAGTACCGTGTGTACTGTCCTCTTTTAAGAAATCAGACGGCGGGAGTAAAAAATGTACGAGACCGAGCAGGATTTTGTTTTGTTGTCTATTTGTAGTCTCTTTTTAATGATAGGTCTACGCATTTGTCAATCATCCCACTTGCTAGATGGGGAATGAACCCTGCGCTCTGATTGGTCGAAGTGCTCTTTCTTTGTGCAGCACAAACCAATCAAGCAACAGCAAAGGCGTCAGCAGGTTTTTGCGTAGTTTAAAGTGACAAATCGTACCTGCGTACTTTGAGGTCAAAATGCGTGCCCGCTACGCAAAATGCGTACAGGTTGTCAGGTCTGCATTTCTACACATTATTCATGAGAATCAACTTTTTTTAATTCAGTCACTGCACTGTATTGTGCATGAGGTCGTGTTACAACGGAGAATTCAAATGTCACGAAACACTGGTTCAGCAATATTCGTTCAGCTGGATATTTATATTGGATATTTTCAAAATACATCAAGATGCCCTGTTTTAGTGTTTGTGTGAGAATATTTTTTAAATGATTTTGTTTTTCTAAACTTTTGAGAACACTATTAAACATTATTACATTCAAACATTCTATGGAAGAATATTTCTTCATAGCTTTGAGAGAACTTTGCCAGAATGTTAGCTAAGGATATGAGAATGTTCCCTGTTAACTGGGCATTTCTCCTCTGACCAACAAATGAACATGGTCCCATTAGCAGCTTTGCCAGTGTGAGCCAGGGCTTTCATTGGGCCAGGCAGGGGTTAATAGCCTCGGACCTGTAGCACCGAGTACTAAATGACACTGGCTGTGTTCGAAATGGCCCACTAGCTTACTGCCCAGTACAAAGTGTATACTGCCTACTATTTTTTAAGAATAGTATGTGAAACTATACAATAAACAACAAAGTGTTTCAGAGTAGTATGCTACAGTGTTGTCACATGACAAACACTGAACAAAGTCAGCACAGCTGTCGAGGTTGTTACCTTGTGCTAACCTTTCTTTTTGTTGTCAAGAGAAGGGACCTTAAATAGCCTTGTTTATAATGTTTGTAAACATTTTGCTTTACCGATATTTTAGCCTAGGCTACATTATCTCTGAATGAACAGGCCTAATAATAAAATGTGACATACAGCCTGCTTATGGTTTTCCTCTCAAAATGCAATTTTATACGAGTAGCTTTTTTTTTTTAAAAACCATGCAACATTTTTAAATATCTGGAAAACAAATACCGTCTTTAAAGCATTGACAGTTTTAGCTTTCGTTTAATACATTTGGCCAAGAAAAGATGATGCTGGCTATGACTAAGTGCAAGATAGCCTACCAGATCAAGTCTCTCTTTGTGTGTTTTTTTTTCTTTTCTTTTTGAGTAAATAAAATGCTGTACTTTATTATTATTATTTTAGGTTAAGTTTGAAAAATAACGTTATTAACCAGTATTTTTTTCTACTCAAACTGGTTTTGGAACGGTAATAATACAGAGGAACACATGAACGTAAATATTAAAATAACGATTTTGCTCTGAGTAAACTGTTTAAAAGCATCAAATTTGTTTCTGCTTATTGTTTCTGGCCCGCTCTTCACCCCAAACCAGCAGCTTCACGATGTCTTCCGCCTGTAACGGTATTACTGCTCGATCCCCTCGTCATATCGGCTCAAATGCATAAGAAATTGCACTTATTATGGACTCAACAGTCCTTTCACGTTCGTCTTCCTCCATTTCAAAACAAGCGTGTGTTCAAAAAGTAAAAAAATGCTTATATTACTTCACTGGCCAACGGAGCAAACCAACCCCATGACATCACATGCTGTGGTATCGCAAGATGGTGGCGCCCCTGCTCTAAAAGCTAACAAAATATCCTTTTCTCTTTAAAATGGTTACATTAATCGTGTTTGTTTTATATATATATATATATTTATTTTATTGCACAGCAAAACCAACAGCATCGTGAAGGACTCCACCCATCTCACAGTCTCTTGCAGCTCCTACCATCAGGAAGACGGTACCGGAGCATCAGAGCCCGCTCCGCCAGACTGCTCAACAGCTTTTTCCCCCAGGCTGTGAGAGCCCTGAACTCAAACCACCCCGCCCCCCTCTGAAACCCCAACCTGCTGAAACATGGACCACCCCCCACCCCAAACACACCCCCAACCTTACCACACCAAAGGAAAAAAAACTGTATGAAACTTTTTTTGTGCAATTCGAAGTGTGCTTTCGAAGTCACACACAGGTGAGTGGGCCTGTACAAACCACCTGTAGTAACACACTCTCCTCTATGTGCACTAGACACTTTACACACACAGCTGCGTGTACACAATCTCACAAAAGACTCAATATATGTATGTTTACATGCTCATGCACTACAAATCATCCTGCACTGTTCCCCAACCAGCTGCTGACTCAAAATATCTCTCTTTACACATGTACAGTATTTGTGAAGCATTTGTATAGTTTGTATTTTTTATCTCTTATTTTTGTAGTTTGTATAGGGTAAATATTTATATATAGTATACTTGTAGTTAAATCTGTCAGTAGGTTAGTAGTATATAGGTTTATAGTGTTTTTCACTTCATTGTTGTATGTCTGTATTTATGTAGCACCGTGGTCCTGCGAGGCACGACATTTCGTTCCACTGTGTGTCCCCACATGTAGCAGAATGACAATAAAGCTCAACTTGAACTTGACTTATTAAAGTGGAAATCAGTTTACTAAATAATGTGAACTTGACTGGCTGCTTTACTTCCACTTTAAACAATCTTGTTGCATTAACAAGATTTGTATTTAATTTTTTTCCAAAAAAGTTCACTTTGTTACATTTTTAGATTCAAATTTGGCATTCTCATATGTTCCTATTTCTGTTACATCCCTTTTGAGCCATGGGACATAACAGGTGAGTTAACTTAAGTTATAGGTTAAGACTATTATAGGTTGACTTATTTTATCAAGCTAGGTCAACTTTGTTTTTAAACACAGTGCAGCACTCAGGGTCTGAGAAAATGTGGGATCAATCCAAGTCTTTTTCCCTTATTGAATGCTTGTGATTCCCCTAAATCTGTCTCAGCTGTGTCACTCACACCAGCCTCCTTATCTTGATTCAGTACAGGATTCATTTCATGCGATTCTGTTGCATTTTCATTTTGGTTTGATCCATTGGCTGGAGGTTCATCAGATGCTGCTGCATTCTGTGTCTAGGATAAAGACACATGTTTAAAAAATATTATTCATAAGACAAAACTGTTCAATATAAAGTAAATATCTATTGTAGACCAAAATGTAATATTCACTCAGTACATCTGTCTATAAGAGATTCACCTGAGAATAGTAGTTCTGTTCTGTATCAGTGACTGGAATGTCTCCAAACCTCACTTCTTCCTAGATGGGATTCATGTAAATATTGAATTTATATTAAATGCATGCAGTAAATTTCAGGTTTATAGTAAATCAGTAATACTTTACAATAAGGTTTCATTAGTTGATGTTAGTTAACTACAGTACTAAAATGAACTAACCGAATAATTCTTCTAAAACGTTAACCAATAGTTAATGTTAATATCAACATGTAGTATACATTATTAAAATATAACGTGGTCCTGAGCTAACATAAACTAACTGAAACAATTATATTCTGTTGAGAGACCCCTCATGATTGTAAAGCACTTTGCATTTACAGCAATAAACAATAAAGCGCTATATAAATCCCTCATTCATTTGTTTAGTTTTCATTGTTCTCTGGTTTGCCTGTGTTCACAGTTCCCTTTACTTGTTAATCTCTAATCTCAATTTGGTCCCATCTGCTCTCTATCTGCACCTAGGGCTCCACTCCCCAGGGGTTGTCAGCCAAGTCTCCACCATTTTCACAGTACAACAAACTGGATGCTAAACAGTCAGTTTTCAGGAGTGGCCATTCAACAGAGACTGCGCTACTCTCAGTCACTGAAGCCCTGCGAATTGCAAAGGCCGATGCCAAATCATCAGTCCTCATTCTGCTGGATCTTTCTGCTGCTTTTGACACTGTCAATCATCAGATTCTCCTGTCTGCACTCTCATCACTGGGCATCACTGTGATTCCACTTCGCTGGTTTGAATCCTATCTCACCGGTAGGTCTTTCAGGGTGGCCTGGGGAGGGGAGGTATCCAAACCACATCAACTGGTCACTGGAGTTCCTCAGGGATCGGTTCTTGGACCCCTCCTCTTCTCCACATACACTATGTCACTGGGTCCCATCATACATGCACATGGCTTCTCTTATCACTGCTATGCCGATGACACACAGCTCTATCTCTCTTTTCAACCAGATGACCCAACGGTAGCTGCACGGATCTCAGGCTGCCTGGCGGACATCTCGGCATGGATGAAAGAACATCACCTACAGCTCAACCTGGCAAAGACGGAACTTCTGGTCTTCCCTGCCACTCCCGACTCTACAGCATGACTTCACGATTCAGTTAGGCTCATCAATGATTACCCCATCAACTTCGGTCAGAAATCTTGGTGTAACCTTTGATGACCAGCTGACCTTCAAAGAGCACATTGCAAAGACTGCTCGATCCTGCAGGTTTGCACTACACAACATCAGAAAGATCAGGCCCTTTCTGACACAACATGCTGCATAACTTCTTGTCCAGGCCCTTGTCGATTCTAGACTGGACTACTGCAATGCTCTTCTGGCTGGTCTGCCATCAAACACAATCAAACCTCTATAAAAGATTCAGAATGCAGCGGCACGACTGATCTTCAACGAGCCCAAAAGAGCACATGTTACACCTCTCTTCATCTCCTTGCACTGGCTACCAGTGGCAGCTCGCATCAAGTTCAAGACACTGATGCTTGCATACAGAACTACCACAGGCTCAGCCCCCTCCTACTTCCACTCACTTTTACGAACCTACGTCCCCTCCAGAAGTCTGAGATCTGCTAGAGAGCGACGCCTTGTGGTACTATCACAGAGAGGCTCAAAATCACTCTCCAGAACATTCTCGTTCACCATTCCTGGCTGGTGGAATAATCTTCCCACCTCTATCCGGAACGCTGGATCCCTGTTAATCTTCAAGCAACAACTGAAAACTCATCTCTTTCGGCAGTACTTGACTTCATCCTAAACTTAAAAAAAAAAAAAAAATCTATCTTTCTCTCCCTCCCTTACTAGCTTGTACTTATTTGAACAATGACTGAGACTTGGTGTTACGAGCACTTCCTCTGTCTGATTGCCTCTTCAAGATGAATCGCATTTTGTATTCCCCAATTGTAAGTCGCTTTGGATAAAAGCGTCTGCCAAATGACTAAATGGAAATGGAAATGGCTCTGTGGTGGGCTACTGTCCTGACTGTGTTCTGGTTCCCCGCTTAGCTTCTCCAGCTCATGGCTCCTCCCACCCGCCACTACCCCTTGGAGTGTTTTACCTGTGTCTGGTCATGTTCTTTTCCTGCTCCTCGTCCCCCATGTGAAGTCCCCTCTATCCCTCCACTAATGGACTGTTATGGTGCACTAACAATGCACAGTTGTGTTTTTTTTAATATACAGTTAAAGCATTAACTAACATTAATGGGACCTTACTGTAAAGTGTTACCAGTAAATCTAAGTGCAGTGACACTAACCTGACAACACTGCAAAGACTTCATGTCTGAAATCCCGGTTTGTTAAGAGCAGCAAAGACAAAAAATGTTAAATAAATAAAGCATGACTGATGCACTGAATTAATGTGAAAAATGGCTTTAAAAGTCAGACAAATACAGTTTGATAGAAATATCTGCCCTGAACATTGTTGTATTTTTTGTTAATATTTTATAATGTAAACTGTGAGCAGTTAATGTATAATGTGAACTTTGAGTCTCTCAGTTCAATGAAACACCAGCTTTCGCATGGTGATACTAAAATACAGATACTCAAGGAGTTGTGAAATGGAAAATCAAAATAAAGTGGTAAAAAAAAAAAAGTTTTTTGTTTTCTAACCTTCTGAAACTGAAGGGTAATTAAAAAAAAACAAGATTATTGGTGCCAAAAAATGCATTTAATGACCCACTTAAGCCATATTTCTAAATTTTCCACTTTGAACAAAAAGACAGAAACCGATTCAAATGTCTTTTTTTGAATGACAGCTTTAAATGAATTGAAATAAAAAACAAGGAATTCTGGGGAAGTGTACTTACAGTATTCAAACATGAGCAAAATCAGCAGAGAAAGAGTAAAGATGCTTTCAGAGGAGAAGACAACCACTCTCAAATCACCAACTGCACGCTCACCATTAACTGAGGATAAAATATTAAAATCAATCTTTATGACAGCTTTGTTAAATAATGTCAAATTGATGTAAGTGGTGTGTTCACTCACCTGTTTTTAGTATCGTTTCTGTCATCAGTGCAACAGCATTCAGCAAAACAACACCAATGGATCCCAACGCATACAAAATATTTTTAACGGTGAGGGTTAGATCTGCAGATTAATGTAAATTTATCTCAGGAATATTACTTGTTTTACATGCAGCTGATAAATTCATCACTGTCTTGTGGCAAAAAAATAAATAAATAAAAAACCTTCTACATCCTCAGATGCTTGTCCACTTAGTTTTGATTGATTTTCATTATGCAGACGACCAGTCGTTTAAACACGTGTATAGATTTACCCTGACTCTTTGGAAATGAACTGTACTGAGATGAACAAAAACGCAATTGCAATTGTAAACTCAGTTTCATTTACTCTTTGTAATCTTTTCTAACCAATGATGTGTCAAAATTAACGCTTCTGTCAGCATCTTTCCTCCTGTAGTTTGTCTCCGTGCCTCTAGAGGTCCCCTCTGTTCTCCTTTGCCTTAGTTCTTCTTCGTGTGGCCTTGTTAGCGTTATCCAGCTCACCTGTGTCTTGTTTTCCCCCAGTGTATTTAAGTTGTGTATCTTTCCCTTGTTTCCCCACTCGGTTTTTGAGTCTTCGCCCTGTGTTTCTTGCCTGGTCGCGCTAAGCCTCTCTTGCTACCCCAAGTAAGGTATCCTGAGTTCCTGACTTTGATTGTATTTGCTATCTCACTGTGTTTTCTCCCCTCGTGCAGTTTTTATTTTCTCTTTTGATTTTCCATCGTTTTTGATGTTGTAATTCCTCAATCCGAGAAGAACTTTTGTTGAGTTATCCTTGCAAAGATTTTTTTATTAAATCTTCGTTTCTTGGAGTAATGCCTTAAGTGTTTCATTTGGGTCCAACTTCACTACTTCCATGGCTCAGTGGTAGATCTCTCAACCATCACACCAGAGACCCGAGTTCAAACCCGGGTCGTGACAGCTTCACTTCCAAACCCTTCACGTCTGCCCTTTGTATACTTTAATTTTTTAATTCAGAATATTTGTGAGAGTTTTATATTCTGAACTGTATTCATCACATTTGATATTTTCTTTGGGTATTTAAGCCAAATTTTAAAGCTGAAACTTGGGTCGCTTTGACCTTTGAAGTGAACCATAACAATCATACAAAAGTGATTTTTAAACAAGACCGTGAAATTGGATATTGAACAAATTACAAATTTAGTTTAAGTAGATGGTTGATACTGTACCTAGATCTTCATTACTATGATTATATATTGTAATCATTTAAACAAGACCGTGAAATTGGATATTGAACAAATTACAAATTTAGTTTAAGTAGATGGTTGATACTGTACCTAGATCTTCATTACTATGATTATATATTGTAATCATCCACAGCACTTGCTGAAATACAGTCGTACAGACCCATCCTGCAGTAACATCTGTGAACAGAAGTATATATTAAATAAATTTATTGAAAGATTAACCTTTTTTATCACTCAGAATTATAAAATGAAGTTATTATACTTTCCAGTATTAGAAATATATACTATGTCTATACCTTGTTCGTTTTTCATCGTTTCGATGCAGAAACCGATAACTGCTACCATCATCATAAACGTGAAGGTTATCCATGCAGATTTACTGAGTAAAACTGAACCTGATAAAGATTTGAATGTTTTTAGTCAATGAACCGTTTAAAACTCTTGAATAGCGAAGTCAAAAACACCAAACATGAAGACAATCAAGGAAAAGAGAACAGATCTAAAAATAGAACAAATAAAGTAAAAAAGTTCTGATTCAGTCAGACAGAGAATTGACCCATAAACTCTGACCATTGAAATATTCCGAATGTATGGAAACAGGTTTTGAAATTTAAAGCTTTAAAGGGACAGTTCACCCAATTTTAATTTTAAGGTGAAATGTTCCTTTTAAGCATCTATTCTGAAAGTAAATTTTCTCAGTATTGCACAGAACTATAGACAGATGAGTTAACATACTTACAGTATTTCCCCTTGTTTAGGTCAACCAAACAGAAGAATGACATAAAAAAGCATATTGGGGACAGTATGGCAACAAAAAAACCTAAAAACAGAAGATTTACAACGTTCAAGTGAGATTCTTTGACCAAAAAAAAATGGAATTTTGGATGGCATTGTATTCACATTAAAGCCATTATTTTTCATCTCTCTTTACCCTTTTGCTACTTAATAAAGTATCTGATCATAAATCAGATTCGTTACTGTGAGGCTAATTCTCAGTGTGTTGATTGTTCTCAAAATGTGATCTACTATGTATTATACTTTTTTTTCTGAATATTGTCAATTCAGAAATGGCATTGATTTGATAAAGGGTTACTAACCTCCTCTGGCAGCTCCAAAGGCAACGTACAGGAGTGTGATGTGTAATGAAGGCAGAATGAAAAAGATGAATGCAGCAAGAGCTGTTAATTTACTCCATTTCCATTCTGATATCTGTCCACAGCATGACTTCTTTTCAGTCAATACTACAAAACGTTAAAAAAAAAAATATCCAAGTACTTCTTCAGTTCCACATTAAATTTAGGGCTTAAAAATAATTAAAAGATTATTTTTAATAATCATTAAAAGTTGCAGACATGCTGGAATCCAGTCTGTTTATCAGATTCCATCAGAATATATTCATTTTATATAGTATTAATTGAAGAATTGCTACTTCACACATAATTTTACTAATATAATTTAACTACTGCTTCACAATCATGTGATTTTTTAAAGTATGAAATGGAGATGCCCATTTCTATAACTTTCTTCTGAAGGCAAAACACCATTCAAGATTAAAAGGAAGTAGAAAAATTATGTGTGTGTGTGTATATATATATATATATATATATATATATATATATATATATGTGTTAAGATGTTAAGATGGCGCCGGTGAGATCGGCTGCCGTCACGACTGCTCCGACCAAACCTTGTCTTTTGTTATTTTTTCATATTGTAAACCATAATCACCGGTTTCTTTTTGTAAGATGGCCATTCTTACATACGACAGGGCCACTCTTATTTCTATTGGTGCACAATGCACTCACCTTTCTCTGTTTTTGAACCTGGACCCATCCTGGCCGAGCGAGATCCTGAGAAGGAACAAAGGACGCGACCCGTACCGGCGTCCTCGAGGGAAACGAGCCGGCGTCAGGAACAGGCTGAGGGCACGCGCACACCACGCTCCCTTACCAAGTGTCCTGCTCGCCAATGTCCAGTCACTGGATAACAAACTCGATGACCTCAGGGCAAGAGTCAAGTTCCAGAGGGACATTCGGGACTGCAACCTTCTCTGCTTCACCGAGACATGGCTGAACCCAGCGGTACCAGACCATGCCATCCAGCCGGCCGAGTTCTTCTCGGTTTACCGCATGGACAGAACGCTGGACTCGGGGAAGACTAGGGGAGGTGGAGTATGTCTGATGGTGAACAAACACTGGTGCGACAGCGCGAGCATTGTTCCCCTCTCACGCTCCTGCACACCGAATCTTGAACTTCTGACCATCAAATGTCGCCCTTTTTATCTCCCTCGGGAATTTAGCTCGGTCATCGTCAGTGCCATTTATATTCCACCTCAAGCGGACACAGACACTGCGATATGGGATTTACATGAAACACTACACCTTCACCAGACACAGCACCGGGACGCCGCATTCATTGTTTTGGGAGATTTCAACAGTGCCAACCTCAAGCGTGCACTGTCGAACTTCCATCAGCACATCGGCTGCCCCACCAGGGGCGAAAGGACATTAGATCACTGTTACACCCCATACAAGAACGGCTACAAGGCACAGTCACAACCACCGTTTGGGAAATCGGACCATGCCGCCATCTTCCTCATGCCTGTTTACAAACAGAGGCTGAAACAGGAAGCCCCGGTGCAGAGGGAGGTCCAACGCTGGACGGACCAATCGGTGGCCGCTCTGCAGGACGCGCTAGATGACGCAGACTGGGACATGTTCCGGCGCAGCTCTGATGACGTCAGCTTGTTTACGGAAGCGGTTGTGGGATTTATAGAGAAACTAATGGATGATACGGTGCAGAAAACCATCATCAGGACGTTTCCCAACCAGAAGCCGTGGGTGGATAAAACCATCCGCGACGCCCTGAGATCCCGCTCCGCTGCCTACAACACAGGGCTCATCACCGGGAACATGGATGACTACAAGGCTGTATCTTACAGCACGCGCAGAGCGGTGAAGGAGGCAAAGCAGCGCTACGGGAGGAAACTAGAGTCGCAATTCTAACATGGCGGCTCTAGGAGCCTGTGGCAGGGACTTAGAACCATCATGGACTATAAAACACCACCCTCCAGATCGGGGAATGCGAACGCTTCTCTGGCTGACGAGCTGAACACTTTTTATGCTCACTTCGAGGCTGCAGCTAATCACGCTAGCGGCGCTAGCAGTGCTAACTGCATGCACGCTGAGGAAGCCGGTGAGGACAACGTGTTCACCATCACGGAGCATGACGTGAGGAGGGCATTCAGGAGAGTGAACATCAGGAAGGCAGCAGGACCAGATGGCATCACAGGTCGGGTTCTGAAGGCCTGCGCTGACCAGCTAGCACCGGTGTTCACTGAGATCTTCAACCTCTCCCTGGAACAGTCCATAGTCCCCTCATGCTTTAAGCAGTCCACCATTGTTCCTGTCCCCAAGAAACCCCAGCCCACCTGCCTAAACGACTATCGCCCTGTAGCCCTCACATCAGTGGTGATGAAGTGCTTTGAGAGACTGGTCAGAGACTTCATCATTGCATCACTACCAGACACACTGGATCCACTACAGTTTGCATACAGGCATAACCGCTCCACGGAGGATGCCATCTCACACCTCCTCCACACCACAACAAGTCACCTGGACTGCAGAAAAGGGAATTATGTAAAAATGCTGTTTGTGGACTACAGTTCAGCGCTTAACACCATAATTCCCTCCACACTCACCTCCAAGTTGGAGGTCCTTGGTCTCAGCACATACTTGTGCCAATGGATCTCCAGCTTCCTGAAGGACAGACAGCAAGCCGTACGGATGGGTAAACACACCTCATCCTCCATCACCCTAAGTACTGGAGCCCCTCAAGGTTGTGTTCTGAGCCCCCTGCTGTACTCACTGTACACTTATGACTGTGTGGCCACTTCCAACTCCACCACCATCATCAAGTTTGCTGATGACACTGTTGTGTTGGGCCTGATCTCAGACAACGACGAGATGGCCTACATACAGGAGATTAAGAACCTGGAGAGTTGGTGCCAGGTGAATAGTCTACACCTGAACATCAGCAAAACTAAGGAGCTGATAGTGGACTTCAGTACGAAGCAGGAGCGGTCATACCAGCCGATCACGATCAACGGGACTCCAGTGGAGAGAGTGGACAGCTTCAGATACCTGGGTGTTCACATCACGCAGGACTTGACTTGGTCCTGTCATACCAGCACCCTGGTGAAGAAGGCCAGACAGCGTCTGTACCATCTGAGACGCTTAAGGGACTTTAGACTTCCCTCTCGGGTGCTTAAGACTTTTTACACCTGCACCATCGAGAGCGTCCTGACGGGCAGCATCACTTCCTGGTTCGGGAACTGCACTATGCAGGACAGACGAGCCCTCCAGAGGGTGGTGCGTTCAGCGGAACGTACCATTCACACCGAGCTCCCTGACCTGCAGGAGATCTACAGCAAGCGGTGCCTGACCAGGGCCAGGAAGATAGTGAAGGACCTCAGCCATCCCAACAATGGACTCTTTTCTCTGCTGCGTTCAGGGAGACGCTTCCGCTCCATGAAGGCGAACACAGAGAGAATGAGGAGGAGCTTCTTCCCGCAGGCCATTCGGAGTCTTAACCACTCTCCACTCTAATCACATCACCCCACACTTCCACTTTGCACATTTTCAATTACAATCTGCACTAATTTGTAGAAGGTTACGTAAGGATAAATGAGTGGGATTTACATACCATTTGTCTTTTGTATTCCTTTTACTCACTTACACACTTTACTGCACTGCACAGCACACGGACACTTTATCACTGACATACACTTTACTTTTTATAGAATCTATATAGAATCATATTCTATTTTTATTCTCATATCTATTTGTTATTTTATTTTATTGCTAGTTTATTTCTGTATATATGTTTACTGTACTTTTTCTATTTGTATTTTTGTAAACTGAGGTTTTTCTTAATTTTGTTGGACAATTTGTTGGACAGTCGTACAATACATTTCATTACATGTCGTACTATGTATGTATATGTATGTGACAAATAAAATTTGAATTTGAATTTGAATATGTGTGTGTGTGTGTATGTATATTAGAGATGCACCGATACCAAATTTCTCCATTGATACCAATAGCGGATTATTCAGAGTGATATCTGCCGATACCGATAACAATCCCTATAGTTTGGTGTGTTTTTTTTATTAATAATTAAACAATTTTGAAAGAAATGCAAATAAAAACATTTTCAGCAACTTGTTTCAGAGTAACTGGTATCAGTTATAAATGCATGAACATTAATATTATTAATTGAATTAATATTAACTCACATTAATTAAATTCTGAAGATGAAATTATTTCTTTGTGGCTGTTAATAATTTATATAATTACTATTAATATTGAACCTCAAACTGGTGAGGTTTCTTAATGAATTCAATGCATTTTCCTGCCCTCTTTTGATTGACAGGATTGGCCCTGATCATCAGCTGTTCTTAAACTAGTGTGAATAAATGCTTTTATCAACCAATACCAATTGTTGGCCGATATATTGGTGCATCTCTAATATAATCAGTTATGGATAAGCTGAAAAGGCTATCTTTACAAAGACTTACAGTAAATTATGTAGATGACACAGAGCAAAATCAGGAATCCAAATACACTGATCATCATGACTCTTTCAAAGTCTTCATAACGCATCATTTTTTCCCAAGCACGGCTGAAAAGAACTGAAGGAAAATTAATAAACTTATGTTGAGAAATTCAGCACTAAACACATGTAGAATGATACTAAATCATGACTATTGAGTGAAAATAAAGTAGTAATACCAGGTACATTTACTTTTTGGTTTTAAACTTTTTTGTGCATGGATGACAGCATGATAAACATGATATCATGTGGAAGAACATTTAGATTTACCAACCTGAAGAATAAACCACTATTACCAGGAAATACTCAGACTGAAGAGCTAAATCTGCAAACAAAAATTATTTCGGCAGGCTTAATATTCCCTGCATCAGAGTATCAATTTACACCAAGTGCAAATAGGCCACCTTGTTGGCAGAGGCTATTTTCACTCACCCTATCACAGTTTATGTTATGTTGTGGTCTTAAGCCCTATTCGGACAGTAACTGTTTCTCATATGGACGTCTGTGAAAATAAATTTACGTATCACCTCAGTGATAAAACTCATGGATTCGGATGGCGATTTATTCACAGTGGAGGAGCGAGTTTTGTGATCCTGGGATCACGCTGCTCATGTGGCCAGTCACATGATTGTCTGCTGTAAATAAAATGAATTTTATTTACCAATTTATTCTTATTATTGTGTAAAATGTATTTAAAAATACTTCTGTCAAATGTATTCTTATTATTCCAAACATACGTTATAATATATAATCCAATTTATTATTTGATTATTTAAATCTCCTGTTTAAAAATAGAAAAATAGACGCGCTATAGTTTTATAGCTATGCATATAACTTTATATAATAGTGTAAATGTACGTATTAAGCTCACGTACCTAAATGTTTTTTATTTATTATCCTACTTGATGTCTTAGCCAATTGATATGTTTGTTACTATTTACCTCCTGTAATTTCAATTCAATCAGATCATTAATGTTCAGACTTTTGCATATTATAACCTGGAACTTGGATGTCGGAAAATAATTACATTAGATCCAAAATATAGTTTTAGCAACATAGCGCAGATGCTACAGAACACAGTTAGCTGACTAGCTGTATTAGATTGTGTGCTACGCTAATATAATTGTTGCTGCTCCCATTAAGCTCAGTGTGCTCTCTTTAAGCTCTTCCATATTGAATGTCTATATAAATACTTCATAAACAGATGCAAAATAATGCTATTTTTACTTACTTTAAATAACATCTATTGTGATGTATTTCACTTGTGTAAATACCCTCTGCCATCATGTATTAGAACACATCAATGTTTGAACATTCATTAATTCAAATGGCATAAACTCACTCATTTAAATTGTTAAATTCATTGCTGAAGATTAAAATCTGAAATTAAAAATCCAAACCTGACATGTGTTCTAAATATGGTGCAACATAAATCAACATCAGAGGTCTCTGGATATATAGAGCACAGCAAGTGACTGTCTCGTACAGAAATCCTGCAAAAATAAATGAAATAATGAATAAATGATGTTTGAAACATCAGGGAATGTTCTCTTAAGTAAGGGATAATGTACATCCAACCATTTATCGCAGAATAACCACCAACATGGTGATCTTGTTTCACCCTGAGGGGGGTTATTCTGCGACAACAGCCGGCTGGATATACATTATCCCTCTTATTACATGGATACCTGCCACATAAATATTTCGACAAGATATATGGATTTGAGTTGAAATATTTGAACGCAAAGCTTCTGTGAAGAAAGCAGTTGCTAGCAAGCAGCAAGTTCAAACAGGATGACATAATTAAATCATTGTACTTATAATATTGATTTAAGTTAACATTTTATTAGCTAACCAAACAAAAAGCTTCCATGAAGAAAAGCAGGCGTATAGCACCAACTTTAGTTACCCGAATGAGCCTGTTTAAGCTTTTACCTGTTGTTACCAAGAAATAACATACCTCGGCATATCATGACTTACTAATCAGAATCAAGTATTCCACAGCTGTTTGGTTAACAAAGTTCTGTCAAATTTATGAGCAAACATTCTTGTTACATTAATAGAATGTTCATTCAACGTTACATAGTATTTAATAATGTTCTCAAAAGGTTAGCACAAAAACACTTTGTAGACTTTTTTTAAATGTCCTCATAATGTTGGGTGAAAAACATTGAGAACAACATTCTTGTAACATCCTTTGAATATTTAGAATGAAAATTAACTTCAAATTAACAAGGTTGTGTGTGCTAGTTTGTAGTGTGATTTATAGTCATTGTTCCTAACTTTTCTCTCAATTATGGAAGTGTTAGAATTAAACACTTTGTTCATTAAATCACCATAACTTGTCATCAGTATTTGATGAATGTTCATATAATGTTGGCAGAAAATATTCTTTGATATTGATGTTGAGTTAATAAGATAAGTGATGAATGACCATTAGTGATGACACCAGATGTTAAATCACTAAAGGAAAGAGGCACAAACATTTTAGGGTTTCCTTTGGCTGCTTTAATAGTGGCTGAATCCAAAATTGCCCTCATACCCTCATTTACTATTCCCTCCGCCAATACAGTTCATTTGAAGAAGTGAATGAAAACGAGTGAGTGAATTCGGACACTGAGTGTGCCAGAAGTGCTGCTACTTTTGCATAGTTTGTGCTTGCTGTTTATCAATTCGGTAGTAACAAAAAGATTTAACTTGAACTCTGTCATGAAAACTATTTAATTTAAACTTTAACTAATGAATAATTTAATATATAAAATATATTAAATTGATACCTTTATGATATTACACTGTACATTTTACCAGCGCTTTGAAAAATGAATAAACGGATGATTCAGCTGCGGGCTCCATTTGAGATGGATTTTTATATCTGCCCGTGTTTCCTGGATTAACCCTTTGCCTTACCGTTCGGACTCTGTTTGCACCTCGTTTGGATTATTGCTTGTGTACCTGGATTATTTCTCTGCCTTGCCCTATTGGATATTGTTCGCCGATCGTCGACCCACGCTTGCCCTAGGTGTCATGATACGAGCAGTGAAAATGAAGCGAGAACTCAAGTGCAGGGAAATGGTAGTTTTAATTATAAAAGCAAAAGAAAACCAAACAGAAACATAAATTACCCCGAGGGGAAAAACAGACCGACAGAGCAATGCAAAAACGAGGACTAGAAACACACATGACTTACTGCACCAAGAACATATGAC
Source organism: Barbus barbus (assembly GCF_936440315.1). Classification (NCBI taxonomy): domain Eukaryota; kingdom Metazoa; phylum Chordata; class Actinopteri; order Cypriniformes; family Cyprinidae; genus Barbus; species Barbus barbus. Next base: position 5,262,149 of record NC_136731.1, on the reverse strand, counting down.
AACGTGGCTGAACAGGACTGCAAACACCAGGATCATTTAAAGGAGACAAACGAGGAGGAACCAGGTGTACACGCTGAGACAATTAAGGAATAACAAGGAGGGCGGGGTCAAACAATCAACCGGGGAACACATGGAACAATCACAACACAACCCCATGTGCTCAGACAAGACAGTGACATCTGGTGGCCAACCAGGGCACACCCACAGGATACGTGACACTAGGATCTCTCTTGTGTCTTGCCCGTGTCATATCTGTTTGCCTGTGTATTGACTATGTTTATAAATAAAAGTTTGCACATGGATCCGCACATCTCACGTCTTGTTCGCCCCGTTACAAATACTGCAGAATAATAGAAATAAAAATAGGCAGCGGCTATTAGTGTTGATATATTATAAGCATTTACATAGGAACAAGATACATTATATTTAATGCTGTCAATCAATTAAATATATTCTGATTAGTCACACATTTTTCTGTGATTAACACATAGGAGACAAAGAACCAGACTGAAATTCCTTTGCTCACAGAACATGTCCTTTAGGTCCTACACAGAACCTCAAAGAGACTGTCTTTTCTATATGCTACAAAAATCATCTTAAAAGGACTTATGAGCAACTAATCATTTTTATGCATAACTCCATATCATGTATGTAACCCACACAATTAACTATCATGTTTTAATCACATATTATGTATGTCTTTTAATAACTATTGAACGACTTTAAGGATTTATATTCGTGTTTGGTATGAGTTTGGAAATTCATGTTTTAAAAGTTTCTTCCAATCAATTCTTTGTCAAATGTATCATAGTCTTGTTATAGAAATTATGTCCAAAATTATACTTTACAAGAGCGGGAAAATTCGTGACTGATACAGGATTTATGATGGGGAAAGAAACAGAACAACACCCCTAGATAAAATCATTTCTAATTGGTCAAGACAAGCATTAGGAGGTGTCTAAAAGTAGAGTTTAAAAACTCAAGACACCATCAAACTAGCTCTTCTGCTCTGCAGCATCTGCTCTTCTAACTTTTAGCCATGCTTTTTGTCATCACTTTCTGTGCTCTTTGAGCGTCATTCGAGCGTGCTCTGGCCTACATGCCAGCTGCTACGACAATGAGAAGAAAAACTACCTAGTCTCGTTACATCCTTTTATTTTAGTTTCTTTTCTTTCCGTTGAGAGTTTCGCATTCTGAGTTAAGTTTTGTCGCAAAGTCCAACTCCGACTGTGCCCGCCTCAACCAGTCACTGATTCTGCACCATACGTCAGCCAACACCCAAGACGTCACATGGAACGACTTCTGAACTTCCAGCCAATCAGCAACCTCGGGAAACCCCTTTCTGCAACAACAACAAAGGGAACCCCCTACACCAGAAGTCCCCAACCACCGGGCCGTGGAAGAATTCCTACCGGGTCGCGAGAACGTTCTGGGGAAAATGTGTATAGATATGACGCTCTGTTATTTATTGTGCGTAAATGATTTTTCTAATTATTCTGTATTTTCATTGTATGCGATTGACATCGAGTAACAATTTGACAATTTCATGTTAACCTGTTAGCCTGCACCAGAGCGACCTCGCACTGAACGCTCTTTGTTTGCATGTGTCATTGTTTTCTAATAGAATAAATGAAACGGGACAAAGTTAATCTTGTCAAACTCTATATCATTCTGAGGGTCTAAGCCTCAAGCATCGACGACAGATCGCTGTTTTTCGATGGAAAGCTTATAAGGAATGAGTGGCACAAATTTGCTACATTTGTGTAAGCAGTACACATCCAAACACGCAGAGTAAAAAAGCCGTACGTACCTTTATCATTGTAATAACGAGTCACAAACGCGTCCACTGCTGAAATCCCAGTTTAGTTAGAGAGGTAAGGGTCCACAGAAAAACATCCCAGCGAGCACTTTTAGTCCAGCGAAACAATAACGTTGTAATAAGGATGAATATCCCTTTGTTTACGTTTCATTTCTTCAGAGAGTTATTGTTCGCGTCCGTTATGGAATAAATTACGCTCAAAAACAGCGTCTTGGTGGTAAAAAAACAAAACGATTTTGTAGAATACGGTCTTACAAACATAATGAGACCGTCTACGGAAAAAAAAGTCTCAGAAAAGCGGAATATAGATTATTTGAATTTGGCGCTCCCTCCTGCCGGCAGTGACGCTTCTGTGACGCACGCTGTCATCTGAGCGGGGCGTAACTTAGCGATCTGCTTTATCCATAAAAAACTGTTTTTTTTTTCTTCTACATTTTTTATATGTGTGTGTGTGTATTGTGTGGGGAATGTGGCCGTGTCTGCATGATTATAATCTGTATGGACGCACATCAGCGTGTTTATTAGCGACTCTATGACGGCTATCATTGTGATTCATTGATCAGCTATTATTGATTATATGGCCCATCTGTTTGATTATAATCTGAATGGAAGCACATCAGCGTGTGTTTACTGACTCTATGACCATGTCTGGCAATATCACTTCACGTCTGGCAGTGATATTTATCATTGTAATAACGAATAACGAAGAATACTTCAGTATACATACTATATACAAAGCATTTTTTTCTATTTTTTTCCCTTTTTTATTACTCAAATAATTATTTTTGTATTTTTTAGTGCTCAAATAAATCTGTCTATTATTTTATAATTGAAAAACTATGCAGGAACATGTATAATGACTAAAATAGCTTGTATAATTCTGCAATCCATTTGGTGGTTATTTTTCCTCAAACAGGGGGGTGGGGGGACTATAAATAGTTTCAGAAAAAATATTGCAGGAATCTCATTTTTCATGGTATCTTCTTCAAATTTGAAATATGAACTGATGAGACACATGGCTTTCGATCCATTACTTTTCTGGATTGCTCCAGGACTTATTTCATGTATTTGTATATGAAATAAAAAAACATTCAGTGTGGAAAAATATTTTTCAAGGCACGTCAGTGTCTATAACTTTTTATCTTTTTGAGCATTATCAACTCTGGATGATAGATAGTAAAGCCCAGAGTCTCTTCTTTCCAAAGATACCTAATTTGTTTGTGTAAGCACACTTTGTCACAAACTGTTACCATTTTAATTCAGGTAGGTTATTTTCACCTGCGAGGCCCTAAATGGGGTTGAAGGTTAAAGTGTTAAATTAGTAAATAAAAGATTGCTCTGATCTGTCATATAGGCTATTAGGGCTTAAACGTATCGCAGTTGATCAAGTCGGTATGCCGTGCTGTCTGAAACACGTCTCTATGCTTATGCGCGCTTCGGGTGTGTGCCAGTACAGCGCGCACAAGCATAGAGACGTGTTTCAGACAGCACGGCATACCGATTTGATTCCTCGTTCATGTATCCCTGCGTTTAAGATACATATGCATGGGGGGTTGCAGTTACGTCGCAATACTGGAAATATTTCTGTTTTAAACCATGAAGCGAGCCAATGGATATCACAACAGCAACGTGCAAAATTTGCATAAAATAGTTATGCCGGTGAACGTCTTAACTTCAGTCATACAGAAAGTGAAAGTAAAAAAAACTGATGGAGTTTTCTAACGCTGCATTAACAGCGCATATTCTCAAGAGACAAGAATATACTTGAACATGTGCTGATAACAGTATAAATGAATCGACCTGTTTTATAGACCATCCACAACAACAACAAGCCTTTGTAAAATTTTGAGGTTTATGTAAGGTTCTGGTAAGTAATTAATTTAGCTAGATTTGGTAAATCTTAAATTTTTACTAGTGGATTACCGTGATCTTCTCTTTAGAATACCGTTCCAAATAATTAGTAATTTCTTCAGAAGGATGTAGTAACACTAAAGTCATTACTATCCAAAACCTTACATATTGTATATCTCAAAAGCTTACAATGACGTCAGCCAACATTGGAAGGTTGTCATGCTTTTCACTTTAGAATAGTGATCCAAGTAGTTAGTAGTTCCTTTAGAAGGATTTGATAATATTTGAGTCATTACTAGTGGGTTGCCATGATCTTCACTTTAGAATTAATTATACATTATGCATAATTCACTTCAATTATGTACCTGTATACAGTATTTCTTAGTAGTTCTCAAGGATATATGAAAAAAATAGCAGTTATTGATTAGCTAATAGTGAACTACAGCTTCAACTGAGTGCTATTACTGACTAAATCGTTAATCAGTTTCTTGTTAGTTAATAGTTAATTGTTAGTTATTCATTAACGATGGAACAGTATTCTAAAGTGTATAAGGCATATGTAGAATCCACATTATTGTTCATTAATGTACTATAACCTCCGAGAAACACCTAATATGTGGCCACTCTCAAGTATAAGGGGCATTCCTTGCTATTAAAGCTTGGATAACCCCTTATGTACACTGCACATGTTTGCGGTGCATTGCAGCTCTGACACGGCCACGGGCCACTGTAGTCAATGCTTGAGTTTATACCAGCCGTGGCATGGCATGTTTCAGAAGCGGCTCTCTGTGCTGCTTCACTAAAGATACATTTCTACATCTCCGTCGATTAAATATAATGGCTAGTGTGTTGGCTGCAATAAACGTAAACATACCAACATCTGTTACCATAACTTATCACGAGAGGGAAAAATGACATTTTAGTTGCATCAATTCAAACATTCAGGGAAAAGTGGCGTAAGCATGACACAATGCATGGAAACAATTTGTTATAAATCAGGGGTAGGCAACGTCGAGAGAGCTACTGTCCTGCAGAGTTTGGCTCCAACCCTGAAGAAAAAAGCCTAAGTAATCTTTGTGACAATGATTAACTTGATCAGGTGTGTTTGATTAGGATTGGAGATAAACTCTGCAGCACTCCAGGACCAATGTTGCTTGGGGTGTTTGATCGGCGGTCTCTAAAAAGGCCGATCTCAAAAAAACTATTTCCTGCCGTGAGAGGTTTGGCATGACATAATTAAAATATGACATGACTAAAATAATTATAATGCTGAAGGTGAGGTACAATTCATATTTCTTCATTAAATAAAGTAATTTGAAAAATTTCTGTGATACATAATTTCACAAACAGCGTGAGTGAATCCCCGTGTGCGCTCTCTCTTTCTCTCGAAATGCACAAATGGCTTCAAATCACATCGCGTCTGAACTATAAGCGAGCTGCGCAGTTGACACAGGAATTGTCACTTGCACAATCGAGGCAGTGTCGCATCATCACTAAATTTATTTTTAATTCTAGCCAGTGTTTAAAACATTCAGTGCTCACGCGCTCTCCCAGAAACTGCGCTCATGCACACTCGCAGCGCACACACATACTCTGTTTGCAGTGCGTATGCGGTGCATATTTTTTCTGTGCTCATGTTTATGGATTGCGTGTGCAGTACACGGTTACAGACTGGTAGTGCGTTCCAGGAGCAGTGCGTCTGCAGAAGTGCAGAGATCATTTCCGCTGCATGAGCTGAATTAAAGTGACAGCGCATTGTTTGCGGCAAATATGAACATGGATTGACACGAAAATGAAAGCACAGTCAGTGCTGCTTCTGCACTGCTTACATACCACACATGAACTGCATGCGCACAGCAAAGGGAGTATGTGTGAACCTGGTGTAAAGGCCGCCTCACAAAATCAGGCTTGTGCTGTGTTTAGGCTATATAGTGCAACAATTGCACGATTGTCAAAACAAAAATGCAGTGCATGATCAAACATTTAGGTGAGATAAATATATATTTTTGAAAAAAGGGGCTCCACCCAAATAAAAAAAAATACCTCTCACAAGAGTCAATTCATTTTCAAAAATGAAATTCAGGCCCTGAATAAATGTCTAAAAATCCTCATCGGAGCACCCCTACTGTAAATGTTGCCTACCCCTGTTATAAATGGTGAACAGATCTGTAAGGTCTTCAAATAATGTTGGTTTTGTGATCAACAGATCTGAAACACTCACCTTCTGTAACACCCCAGAGGACAAAAGCCACAAACATCATAATATTTGGAAGAAATGCATGAAGAACCCCAAGAGTCCTGACATGTTTGGTTGCAATGGGTTCTGAAGAACAAATACAGAATGTAAGTGCATGTATATCATCTTGAGCCACTTTACATATACGCTTACTAAATGTTTACTCAGCTGTGACTGTAGTTTCTAAGCAAATCCGAGTGTCGAGTGAAATGCTGAAATATTCAAGAATATTACATCTGAACAGTGTTGGGAGTAACTAGTTAGATGTAATGGGATTGCGTTAATTTAATTACAAAATAAATGTAACTGTAATCAGTTACTGAGAAAAAAAAAAAAAGTGTAATTAAATTAGAATTAAACTGAATTTTTTCACACACACCCACATACACATTTAATTGATTTCTTTCATAAATTGCACTGAATGTGCTATAATATGACACACCAATGTTTCAGGACACATGCTTATTTGATACCTGTCTTTTTCCTTTTTTAAGATTAACTAATTTTTAGATTCCAATGTTTCCTGTCATAGCTATGCAAAGATTTGATTTCAAAAACAGTATCATAGCTATTAAACATCTTGTTATGATTTCAAGTCTGCATTTAACCTCAGAATGATCTCAAAGTAAGTCTGATTTTGTGGTGGCTGTGCTATTAAATTATTATAATCATAATTCAAGTGAAGAAATATTTTGAAAGTCTGACAGTAATCAGTGTTGAGCACTACTGTAAGGTTAACCCTGCCCGGTTTACATGTTCAAAATAATAAATAGTTGAAAGCATTGTTACTGTTACAGAACGATGAAGAGCACTTGCATTCAGGAAGTAACATAAGACGCATGTGACGACAGGCAGGTGACGGCGGTGCGTAAATCGAGTTACCCCTCACACTCTGATTTTTTTCCATGTTAAAATACTTTCTCTCTAATCTTAAAAGTCACCTAAAAGTAAACCGTTCTAAAGATGGTTGGTTGATTTTCCTTAAACTGAAACACTGTGACATTGATATTCTCTTTTTGGACATCTCTCCGGAGTTATTTTCCTGTAAACATACCTGTGAAAAAATGTGATCTGCAGTAGATCAGACACCAGAGCAGAAGTGCAGATCCAGATGCAGTAATACAGAGAATCAACACCATTATGTGTGAAACAGAGAAACCTGCGAAATACAGAGATTAGACTCTATACACAGAAGACAAAGTTGGTTTCATTTATTAGTGGGGCAGATAGAACATGTACCCACTATTGTTTGTCACATCTGACTTAGTCTTTACCAATATTTAGCAATATTTCAAATACAGATGAATCTCCAACACATGCAATTCATCACTTGTCTGCAGCTACAGGGACTCACTACCCAAAGCAGCAGCAAATAAATATATCCCTGCTATTGATATTCATTAGCATAGCTGTGGTTTATTCAAATAAAAATTTATGTTAAGTTGTATTAGGTTAGGAAGGTGGACATTCAAATTAATCACAACAGTCCTGATGTGGAAATTAAAATGTGTCACAGAAATATTTAAATAACAGTGCAGTGTTGAAAGGTCCAGTCAGACCAACACTACAAAACATTGTCCTGTAAATTAATGGTAGAATATTGGCAACACTTTTACACTTAATTACAGTTATTTACGGTAATCTACTTTACAGTATGTTACTATAATACCATGAACAAAATTAAAACTGCTCTTAAATAAATTCATTTCATTCAGGCTATTGTGTCACTTGTTATTTTCATGATATTGTCAATTCATTTTTATTTTTTTTATTTTTTTATTATTATGTTTTACTTGCAGAGTTTTAAGTTTTTTTTCTTTTGGTTTAGATAGATTGCAGACCCTTTCCCCTCTGTTAGATGTGTGACTTCGTCCCATATTTGTAAATATTGTAAACATCTTCTTGTACATTATTCTTTACATTACTAATTCCCTGTTTTTCTCTCTCTCTTAATTGCAAATAATAAATTCTCCGCATCATGTTTCTCATGATATCTTGTGGTATCAAAGTACACTCAACATGAACAAAACTATACATTTAAAGTAAGATTGTACCTTCTAGTACTGTGCTTTCTACATACTTTCTAGAATAAGGCCACATACAGTGCATTTGCAAAGTATTCACTTGTTTAGACTTCTGTCTAGCCCAGGGGTAGGCATGTTCAGCCCTGCAGAGTTCTCTGAGGGTACTTTCACACCTGTAGATCGATTGCTTTGTTCCGAAACTGGGATTAAAAGGATTACAATGTTGCTTTTTATTCTTGGTGCGGTTTGCTTTCACATGGCAAAGTTTGTGTTTTGTGTACATTTACTTATGTAAATGTCATTATTTCATTTTTTTTCTTCTTACGAAATTAACAACATTTCTAAAATTCAGTTTTCTCTTTGTTATTATGGGGTACTGAATTTAAATATTATAGTATCAGGCTGCAACATAACAAAACTGAAAAAGTGAAAAGGCTCCGAAAACTTTCTGAATGCACTGCGTATTTACTTTCTTAAAATTCCTTGCAGCTAGAAAAAAAAGAAGCCAAACCAAAAATGAATTCCTCTATTGTATTGACTTGAAAGAGTAAACTGGTTTGTTTACCAGTTAGTTAGTTAGCTCAATTGTGTAATGTAAGTCTATCTGTTACTCACCCATCCGCTCCAGTACTCCAGTTGCATTGGCTGAAAGGTCTCCAGCAAACACTTGACACACGTAAACTCCTTTATCCTCAGTTCTGACACTCTTCAGTCTGAGAGAGAAGTTTCCTTTGGGGATTTCAGCAGTGAAGAACTCAGCTCTGTCTCTGTATCTCTCATCTGATGAATCTGGAAAAGTCTTATTGTTTTGATAGAGCAGAACTAGAATATCTTCATTTGTTTTCTTCCATGAAACCTCTTCAAACTGTTCAGGTGGGATGTGAGAGTCTACAGAGCAATTCAGAATGACGTCTTCACCCACAGACGCAGATATGGAGCGACTCAATCCTGATACTAGCAAACGCTCTGAAAGAATGAAATAAACAGTTACAACATCAGATATAGAGTGAATTTGATGTCCAGTATTACTTTTTTTTTAAATCATAAAAAATGATGGAACTCATGTGATCCAGACTCACCAACATCTTTTATTTGAACCACAGTCTCGCCAGAATCCTGCTGACTGTGAACTGTACATGTGTATCGTCCCTCATCTTCAGCTCTCAGATTGTTCAGACGGAGGGAGAAGTTTCCATCTTTAATCTGATCAGTAAAGAAATGAGCTCTATCCTGATAATCCTTCTGCTGTTTCTCTGCTCGGCTCTCACCCTCCAGAAACAGATGAACCAGAGTTTCTGAGTCTGTTCTTCTCCATTCCACCTTGAGACCCTCCACTGGTAAAAGTTCATCAACATAACAGGGTAAAACCACTGAAGATCCCAGAGGGGCAACCAGAGGACCAGAGGGACTGTGTACAGTCAACCCTAAAATATGAATAAACAATATTTATTAAATAATAAACACCAGGTTGCTCAGCATGTAACAACTATAAATACAGAAATGGCCTCTTTCTGCTGTGTAGAAATTTGCTGTACAAATTATTTTTTATAAAGAGTTCTGTATTATTGGTGCACAAAAACTATTAATTTTACCTTTGATTGAAAAGATAAAGATTGAAAACCATTTCTCTAATACACTGGTTCTTTTAGTTTACTTTTCAATGAAAAGAAAAGCAACACTCTCTGCCAGTGTTGACTCTGGCAACTATATAACTAGCATATGTTAATGTCTTGAAATGCCACAGGTTGCATGCTATTATAGGTTATTCCCTTCCCACAGTCACCTTTGGCTGCTCACAGGAGGCTTTAAGACATGATTTTGACCACATTTAAACAATTAAACAATATTTTAGATCAATGAATTAGTGGAATTAGTTGACTAAATATCAAGGTGTGGCCAAATTCCGTATGGTGTCATAAATCCACATCAGGTTTTGCACATTTAATCCTTCTGGTCATGTCTAAAACAAGTGTATTCAACAATAATGCTTCAAATCACTTGAATGTTTGAAGAGCAGCTCGACTGGAATGATTCAGAATCACTGCTAGAGTGCATAGTTTCACAAGTGCGGTAAAATATTAATCCTTAAAACAGCGGCTGATATGAATTAATAAAAACATTTCTCATATATTAAAATTGATCTAATAAAGTCCTTATTTATTAACAATGTAATAGATACAAAATCTTAAAAGTATTCGAAACGAACAACACTGAAGTTTGAAGTTTCTGTGACGCTAAAAATAAATAAATAATAATAATCGCTTGCGAATTCTTCCTCAAAGTTGCTAACATATCACTATAATTTTCATATTCAGCCGTATCGGTCTACTGAGCGCACCTCCATGCGTAAACAAACTCCATTAAGGTCTGTACGGAAAATGTGCTCGTGTGGATAAGGAAGAAAACGCCTAAATGATTCACTCTGTTTACTAATTTATGTTTAAACTTCGAACCCAATTCTGTTGTTATTATTATTATTATCGAGGTATAGGCTCCCCTGTAGAACTATGGCAGCCCTGCATAGTTGTAAATCAGATCATACTTACCATCAGCGATCATCAATAATACTGATATCAAAACACAGTCCGGTAGGTGCATCTTCAAATGTGCAAAATCAAACAAAACGATCATGTCTTTGAACTAGGTTGATTCCAGGCAATCGCAGTCTCTCAGATTCGAAGGGTGCGTGAAAATCCCTAAACAAGTCCTATCAGTTTCACTTTCACTTTTGAATTACTCGCCAAACGGGAGGCATCACAGAGAAGGTGGATGAGCCCCAACTTATGAATCGTGTTAATCTAAATAAAAAAATAGCAGGCTCTCACTCCCAAGACGTTAATACACCCAAACACTTTAATAATGCAAGAAATTAATTTATTAAGAAAAAGACTAAATCGGCAACAGGAGGGGGCAAGACCAAAATGAATAAGACAAATTCAGATTATAGATTCAGAATTCAGATAATAAAATTACAAAAGCTTCCTTACTGATCAAAAACAAGAGAAAACAGAATATAAAGGAAAAGCACCACCAACTTAACCAAACAGTGCTTACGACCTTTAACAATCACGACATGTTCACCTCATAATAAAAAAAGCCAAACTTTAAAAGTAAAGAGAAGAAACCGCAGCAACCTCTCATAACATAAAAAAATTATAGTGGAGAGAAAATATGATATCTTGTCTTTATAGGTTGTAATTTCACAAAATGTATTATTTACAGAATTTGTTGTGGTTTCATATGCTGTATGTTTCTGTGTATTGCTGTTTTAAGAATTGTTGTAGTGTTTAAATTTTCCTAGCGGGGCTGTACAGAACTACGTCATTCTGACAGGATTCTCAGAACAGCCTGATTGGAGAAAGGGGATTTAAAAAAAAAAAACACTGGGTGGATTTTCATCATTATAGGATGGATGTGAACACACACCTCCAACACACAATTATGTTCAAACAACTTGAATAGTGAATTTTGCATCTGATGACTCCTTTAAGAAATAGTTCATCCAAAACTAATAATTCTGTTATCATTTACTCGCCCTCATGTCATTCCAAAATACAGACTTTGTTAGTCTCAGGGACACAAATTAAAACAATTGTAATTTTCTTAATACTAATGAAATTACAGAATAGACGTGGATAAAAATAATCCATATGAGCAGTTTAATCCATGTCTTCTAAAGTGAACCAGTAGTTTCATATAATGAACAGATTTATTGTATTTATTTGTTTCACAGTTGATCAATGAACGTCAGATATGGTAAACACAACAGTGAAAATCATTTAGTAAAATCATTTGGAACAGTGAAAAACAACAAAAAACTACAACTTGGTCAGGTTTCTGTGTGTAACCTTAGATGAAGTTCCTGCCGATGGCTTTTGCTGTCAGGGATTGATATCATACTCAATGAGGACAGACACACAAACAGAATATATGGTATATATATCTTGATCTGTTAATAATAGTATGCCGTTTCAGGCAAATGCCTTTACAGATGCATTACATCTGTCATAGTTATATTATCCCATTTATTTAGAACAGGTCTATCTGGATAAGATGCAGTTTCACAAATCTCTTCCTCAAAATTAAACAAAAGTTAATCCTGTTTCAACAGCTTGTCTTCATGTGTCTGATTGCACACTGATGATCCAGACAGATGACCTAACAAAACGTCAGCTCAACCTGCTCATGTTCATTTTTGTGGCTGTTGTTCCTGTCGTATCTGACGGTATGTACATAGTTAGTCTTTCTATATGCTGATTCTGAAGATAAAGCTCAAAATCAATTATGTACAATTTAAAACATACAGTATCAGTGTCAAGTGTCAAGCACACATGTTCCTTCTTCCATAGTGTTTAAAATCAGTAAAGATGGGCAGCTTTAGGTGTATCTCTCCTGTTTTACTCATCACCTGTTCATCCTGTGATGTGTCCAGTTTTCAGCAGTTTTGTTGTTTGCTGATTTCTCATATATAATATAGCTTCTGATCACAAAGGACAATTTTCAAAAAGTCACTACTTTTTAATTTAATTTATCTCTCTCCATGTTCCAATTTACTTTAAATATGTAACAAAAACAATTATCTTCGGCAATTATCAAATTTATCGTCTTATATTCAGGGTCTATACTTTAACATGTCAATAATACACCTACAACAATAGATGGTGCCAAATGTGTGTAAAACGAGTGTGCCAAGAAATACATAATGCATTGTGTGCTGCAATAATGTTAGAAGATCGCGAGTGAAAGCAAAAGAAAAAGAAAAGCTTACAGCAGCATGAGTCGAGACTGTCATGTTAGCCTGATGGGACCAAACTTTTAAAATGTAAGACAGTAGCCTATAAGATTTCACTTCTACTGATAATGAAATTTTGGTAGGCTACTATGAGATAGCCTAATTCTTATATAATTCAGATGGGCTACCTGTTATTTTTATGGTATATCAAAAAGTGTATATTTTAAATGTGATTGTTTACATTCTACCAGTATTTACCATACTTTCGAAACAAAAATTAAAATAGGAAAAAAATATGCAATATGAAAATAATTTAAGAAAAAAACAAATTCTCAATAAAACCCAAGATTTGGTTTTCAAAAAGCCTTTTCCAAAAGGCACATCCTGAAAGGGGGGGGGTCGTCTTATATTCGGGTCAATACGGTATATTTATTTTTTATAGGATTATATGTCTGTCTATTAGGGATGTGCATCTCATGACTCAGGCCGATACGATTCGCATCTCGATGCATAGCCAATGATACGATACATTAAAGATACATATGAAGCAGCTACTGATGCGATACGATTTCGATTTCGATTCAACACAACTGGCAATTTATACTGGGAAACTAACCTGGGCTGCGTTTCCCGATAACGATTGTTCCCTTCCAGGAACTCGAGCTGCGTCGAAGCGCTAGGGGAACGCCCACAGCGTGACCGCGCTCTGAACCAGAGTGTAACGTGTCCAATGGAAGGGCGAGACGTCATAGGCGGGTGACGTCACTGACCGGAAAGCATATAAGCACGTGCGGTGGAGCCGGCGTTTGCTTTTTGTCATTCAGCAACCGCTTCTCTGTCTGTGTGTACTGTCTTTTCATGTTGTGAGTCTTATTTGGTGTTGTACGTCCAAAAGTCTCTAAGCATCATGTCAAAGAGTGCTGGAAAAATAAAGCACTTGGGCGAGAGTAGACCACATTTCAGATCGTGTGCTCCCCCGTGCAGACGCTACATTACGCCGGGGGATACTCACGATCTGTGTGTGGTCTGCTTGGGAGCGGGTCATGCTGAGTCGGCTCTCGAGGGAGCCGGCTGCCCGTATTGCGAGCTTCTCTCTCTGCATGCACTTCGCGCCCGGAAGGCTCTCTTTCGCGAGGGAGCCTTCGCCAGCGTTCCCCGCGGTGCTGGTCCCGCTTCCGCCGAGGCGGAGCGGCGGCTGCACTCGTGGGGTTCGCAGGTGGATCTGCTAGTGGGAGGCGAGACGGGCCAGTCCCTATCTTTCACAAGATGGCGCCAGTGTGTGCGGCCAGCCGTCTGTCGCTTCCAGCTTTATGGATGTTTGTTTTGTTTTTATTTATTGTTTTAAATACTGCAGACTCTTTACTGGTGTATGATCGCCAAACACTTCTTGACCTTAGATCAGCTATGGAAAATACAGCGATCTATAATGGTAATAGGGGTGGAAAATACAATTCGCAACCTCCTCTGCTCCTGCGTGGATTACCTGTCTATCTCTGTCGGATGTGCTCTCTCGGGAGGAAGAAGCGATCCAGACGCCGTGGTAAACGAGGTGGTCTGTTGGTGAAAGTAAAGACTCAAATGGCTTTGTTCCCAAATGCTGATCCTCGGTGGATTTTATCGGGTCTTGACGTGGATTGCCGACGGTATGTGCCTCGCCGTTCTTGGGATTCCGCGTATAAGTGGCTGGTACCTGTACCTGTAACAGGTGTGGATATGGAGCCTCCGGTCGATATTCATCGGTCACCCCGTCTTAGACGAGGTGGTGTGGATGCCTCTCTACTCCGGCCTTTTGACCGTGAATCTCTGTCGGCGAAAGACCCAACTCCAGTGAGGATAGCCTTGGTGAATGCTAGGTCACTAGCTAATAAGTCTTTCATTTTGAATGACTTTTTTACGTCTAAGGACCTGGACATGTTGTGTGTAACTGAGACCTGGATTGGTGTTGGTGAGTCGAGTGTCTTCTCTGAAGTTCTACCACTTAACTGTACATATTTTAATTCTCCACGGCTTACGGGTCGAGGAGGTGGAGTAGCAACTATTTTTAAAGAACATTTTAACTGCCGGCGACTGTCATCTTACTCATATTCCAGCTTTGAACTCAGTGCTTTTGAACTAGGTTTGGGTTATCCTGTGTTGTGCGCTGTTGTTTATCGTCCACCCAAATATAACAAGGATTTTATTGATGACTTTTCTGACTTTTTGGCTGGAATTATGCTAAATTATTATCGGGTCTTAATTGTTGGGGACTTTAATATTCACGTGTGCTGCCCCACCAAACCTTTGGCCAAAGCTTTTTTAAATCTTGTGGACTCATTTAATTTAACTCAGTCTGTGTCAAGTCATACACATACGTGTGGGCACATTTTAGACTTGGTTCTATCATATGGCTTATCTATTGGTAATATTGAAGTTTGTGACGCTACCTTTTCTGATCATTTGCCTGTTGTATTTGAGATATGTATTTCTTATGCTGCTAAAGTGTCTTCTGTAATCCGTCGCCGTCGGACGATTAACCCCTTAACTGCTCAGTTGTTCTCTGATGCCTTTAATGGCATTAATGATGAATACTTAATGTCCACACATGGCCTTAACACCGATGATTTAACCTCATTGTTCTTTTCAACCTGTCAAGGCATTTTGGACATAGTGGCCCCGTTTAGGACAGTTCGAGAAAAACTAAGAGTTCAACCGTGGCTGAATGCTACTACTCGAGCTGTAAGGCTTGAGTGTAGAAGGGCGGAACGCCGCTGGAAGAAGGATAAATTGCAGATTTCTTTTAATATTTTAAAGGAGAACTTGTCTAAATATCAAAAAACTGTTAGATCCGAAAAATCTAAGTACCTCTCTAATGTTATCTGTAATAATTCTCATAAGCCAGCTGTGTTGTTCAGTACTATTAATGTTGTATTGAACACTCCCCAAGCTACTTGTTTAGTGCCTTCTGTTGACATGTGTGAGGACTTTTTACACTTTTTTATTGACAAGATTGAGGCTGTTAGAACCAATATTAATGCCCCATCAATGTTTTCATATATTTCCACTGAGTGCTCGGCCATTTTTAATCAGTTTGAGCCGGTGTCTCTTGCCTCATTGAGAGAGATCATTGTTAAAATGAGATCATCCTCAGGCGGCATGGATATTGTTCCTCCCTGTCTCTTAAAAGATTCTTTTGAAACAATTGGGCCAAAAATTCTTGCAATTATTAATAGTAGCCTGGTTTCTGGAGATTTTCCTAAGTTTTTTAAACATGCAGTGGTGGAACCAGTAATCAAAAAATCTAATCTGGATTCATCCGTTTTTGCTAATTTCAGACCCATCTCGAAACTTTCATTTCTTTCCAAACTACTGGAGAAGGTAGTGTTTGGACAACTGTATTCATTCCTAGATTTACATGGCATTCATGAAATGTTTCAGTCCGGTTTTAAATCCATTCATAGTACAGAAACTGCACTGCTGAAGGTTTTTAATGATTTATTACTTGCTACTGATTCAGGGGATTATGCGATTTTGATTTTACTGGACCTCACGGCTGCATTTGATACTGTGGATCATAATATTTTGATTACACGTTTAGAACAGTGTGTTGGAATTAAGGGTACTGCGTTGGGATGGTTTAGATCCTATTTGCATGAAAGAACTTTTTCAGTTCGGTTTGGAGAGTTTGTCTCCTCAACTGCTTCTTTCACATGTGGGGTCCCCCAGGGCTCCATTTTGGGACCTATTTTGTTTTCCTTGTATATGCTTCCTTTGGGACAGATTTTTAGGAAGTTTGGTATTTCCTTTCATTGCTATGCAGATGACACGCAAATTTATCTGCCATTGAAACGAGAAGATATCAGTTCTCTAGCGCCTCTAATGCAGTGCCTAGAGGAAATTAAGGCCTGGATGGCACTAAATTTCCTAAATTTTAATGAAAACAAAACTGAAGTTATCCTGTTTACTCCGGGAGGTATCTGTGATTCAGTTGGTTTGGACCTTGGTGAATTGAATCCATTTGTGAAGCCCTATGTTAAAAATTTAGGAGTTATCTTGGATAGTGATTTTAAATTGGATAAACAGATTAACTCTGTAGTTAAATCTAGTTTTTTCCAGTTGAGACAACTTACCAAGGTAAAATCTTTTCTGTCTCCTAAAGACTTTCAAAGAATTTTACATATCTTTGTTTCAACTCGTTTGGATTACTGCAATGGCCTTTATATAGGCATTAGTCAGGCCTCTCTTTCTAGACTACAGATGGTCCAGAATGCGGCAGCTCGTCTGCTGACTGGTACACGAAAGATGGAACATATCTCCCCGGTTCTGGCTTCCCTTCATTGGTTACCTGTCCGTTTTAGGATCAATTTTAAGATTCTGGTTTTTGTTTTTAAAGCTCTTAATGGGGTAGCACCTACATATTTGTCCGATTTGATTAAGCCATACGTTCCATTAAGAGCACTTAGGTCTGCTGACCATTTGCTTTTGGTTGTCCCGCTGGCAAGGCTGAAGAGCAGGGGTGACCGGGCTTTTGCAGTTGCGGCACCGAAGCTCTGGAACAGCTTGCCCCTCTACATTAGACAGGCTCAAACACTTGTTGTCTTTAAATCTAGCCTAAAAGCGTATTTTTATAGTTTGGCATTTAACGCTATGTGAGAGCTGCTTCTTTTTATTGTTTTATTGTCTCTTAGTGTTTTTTAGTGTCACTGGTTGTATCATTTTTCTTAATACTTATTGCATGTACAGCACTTTGATAAACACTTGTTGTTTTAAAAAAGTGCTTTATAAATAAACTTTGACTTGACTTGACTTGACTATCTCCTTCCCCGCCTATCAGACCCAGCGGCCGCTCTCCGGTTTCGGAAGCCCGTTCTGCGGTTTCTTCCCCACCGGGGCGCGGCTCGACGCTTCTCCTCTCTTCCTCCGAGGAGGTTGAGTTGGAGAGCGTCGATGAGGTTTCGCACCCTCTGCAGCCCCAGTATGAGGAGCTAGTGGAGGTTATAACTCGTGCAGCAGCCAAATTAAACATCAGCTGCCCCACTGAGAGGGTGGTCGAACCGCAGACTAGCAAGTTAGATGAGAGATTTCTGCGTGTTCGGCCGCCACCTCCACGTCGGAGCCTGCCGTTTTTTCCCGATCTCCACACCGAGGTGTCGAGATCGTGGGAGAGACCGTTCTCGTCCCGTCTCTTCATCCCCGCCTCGAATTACGGTAATGTGGCGGGGGTGGTTGAGCACGGCTATAGAGCGATGCTCCGAGTGGAACAGACGTTTGCGAGCTATCTGGCCCCTCGCTCGGCATCGTCTCTAAAGGCTCCGTCCTTGCCTTCCAAGCCGCTGCGTACAACTTCAGCGTTGGTTGGCAAGGGGTACGCGGCTGCGGGTCAGGCTGGTGCGTGTCTGCACACTATGGCGGTGTTACAGGCGTACCAAGCTGACCTGCTAAAGGAGCTAGATGAGGGAGAGGGGTTCGGGCCTGAAGATATCTCTGAACTCCGAAAAACCGCTGATCTCTCCCTCCGCGCCACCAAAGAGACCGCCCGCGCCATTGGCAGGTCTATGGCAGCTCTGGTGGCTGCGGAGAGGCATTTGTGGTTGACCTTGTCTGATTTACAAGATAAAGACAAGGTCCCCCTTATGGACGCCCCGCTTGCGCCTTCTGGTCTGTTCGGCGACTCGTCAACTCGGTCGTCGACAGGTACCAGGAGGCTCGTAGGCAAGCGGCGGCGTTTCAGCGGTTTCTCCCTCGCCGTTCTCTAGCTCAGGGGGCTGCTGGGCGGGAGCAGCCCTCGCCGCGTACCAGCTCCTCGTACAGGGAGGCTCAGAAACAGAGCGTCGCTACCCGCACCCCACCGAGGCGGGGTCGTGGGGGCAAGCGCTCTGAGCCGGGGACCTCTAGAGCTAAACCGGATCTGAGGACCGTTCTTAGGTCTAGGAGGTCCTCGACTAAGAAGCCCTGACGGGCATGGCCCGGGGCTGACGAGGGCACACCACCCTGGGGCAGAGCGGGTGCCCGCTTTCCCCCAGTGCCCTCGGGAGACCCGTTCGCTAACCCTGCCAGAGTTCCAGGGCGCAGCGGGCTCCAGCGAGCAGTACTCTCAGTTTCTTCCGCCCCGAAGTGTAGCGGAGCTGGGAAGCTCGCCACCCCTGCGGGGGTCTCTGGAGTTCCTGGTTCGGTTGTCGCCTGCCGGTCCTCCGCTTCAGGGCATCGAGCCAGCAGCTCTGGTTACATCAGAGGCCAGTCTCGAGAGACTGGTTCCCTTAGTAGATCATTGGGCAGCGTGGAAACTACTGCCAAATGTATCTCGATGGGTCCTGCGTACTGTAGAGGAAGGCTATCGTATTCAGTTCGGCGCTCCGCCACCGCCTTTCAATGGGGTGATGCCCACGTGCGTGGGCCCCCAGCAGGCTCTGATCATGGAACAGGAAGTAAACACACTCCTGAGGAAGGAGGCCATCGAGGTGGTCCCTCCTCACCAAAGAGAGTCCGGGTTCTACAGCCGGTACTTCATTGTTCCAAAGAGGGATGGAGGCTTGCGTCCCATTCTAGATCTGCGTCAGTTGAACCGCTCAGTCGGGCGACTGAAGTTCAGGATGCTCACGATCAATCAGGTCGTGTCTCAAATCAGGTCCGAGGACTGGTTTGTCACTATAGATCTAAAAGACGCATATTTCCACGTCTCCATTTTTCCTCCTCACAGGAAGTTCCTGAGGTTTGCTTTTGGGGGGAAAGCTTACCAATATCGGGTTCTTCCGTTTGGCCTGGCACTCTCGCCCCGCACCTTCACGAAGTGTGTGGATGCTGCCCTGGCTCCTCTGCGACTCCAGGGCATCCGCATACTAAACTATATCGACGATTGGTTGATTCTAGCTCACTCAGAGCAGGCGGCAGTTCGGCATCGAGATGTCGTTCTCGCCCACATGAAGGCGCTGGGGTTGAGACTGAACGCCAAGAAGAGTGTACTTTCTCCAGTTCAGAGAATCACCTATCTAGGCGTGGTGTGGGATTCGACCACGATGCAGGCACATCTGTCTGCTGCTCGGATCGAGTCGGTCCTCACAGCAGTCAAGAGAGTGAAGCAGGGCCAGTCACTCACTGTCAGGCAGTTTCAGAAACTGCTGGGGCTCATGGCAGCTGCGTCCAACGTGATTACTTTTGGCCTCCTGTACATGAGACCCCTACAGTGGTGGCTCAAGACCAAGGGGTTCTCCCCGAGGGGAAACCCGCTTCGCATGATCAAGGTCACGCGGCAATGCCTACATGTGGAGCCAAGCTTGGTTCTTGTCTCATGGCCCGGTGCTGGGAGCCTCTTGTCGCCGCGTAACGCTAGCGACAGACGCATCTCTCACCGGTTGGGGAGCGGTCATGAGTGGCCACCCTGCCCGCGGTCTGTGGAGCGGTCGCCATCTAACGTGGCATATCAATTGTTTGGAAATGTTGGCCGTGTTTCGTGCACTCAAGCACTTTCTCCCAGACCTAAGAGATCACCATGTGTTGGTGCGCACCGACAGCACAGCAGTGGTCTCTTACATCAACCACCAGGGAGGTCTGCGTTCGCGCCCCTTGTACAAGCTGGCGCACCAGATCCTTGTGTGGTCCCAGGGCAAACTTCGCTCGCTCAGAGCCATCTATATCCCTGGGTATCTCAATGTGGGAGCAGACATCCTGTCGAGGCAGGGGCCGAGGCCCGGGGAATGGATGCTTCACCCCGAGGTGGTGAGGCAGATATGGAGAATTTTTGGCCAGGCTCAGGTGGACCTCTTTGCGACTCGAGAGTCCGCACAGTGTCCCCTCTGGTTCTCTCTAGCTCCTCCAGCTCCTCTGGGACTGGACGCTATGGTACAGTACGCTATGGTACATTCCTGGAAGCAAACGCCGGCTCCACCGCACGTGCTTATATGCTTTCCGGTCAGTGACGTCACCCGCCTATGACGTCTCGCCCTTCCATTGGACACGTTACACTCTGGTTCAGAGCGCGGTCACGCTGTGGGCGTTCCCCTAGCGCTTCGACGCAGCGTCTCGTTCCCTTCAGGGAACCGGGGTTACATACGTAACCGAGACGATCTTAGCGCTTAAGAGCGTTTTCTACGAGTCTTTTTACAAACGTTCTTTATTGTTTCACGTGCATTTCCCAAAAATGCACTTAACACAGTCGCACGTAGCCGTGCTTTAAGTGCTACTTAGGAGTCGCTATCCGTTGGTCAAGTGCTGAAATGTCACGCGGCTCGTCATTGTTGCACATGCTGTTATAGCAATCTATCTCATTTTTGATTTCCGTTTCTTCTTCTACTTGTGTGAATGTATATTCAACTCGAATAACATAAAAAAGTCCTTTAATTTCTTCTTGAGCAAGTTTAAAAACATAAATTAACTGGAAATGTTGCACTGTAAAAACACTGTCTTGCTTCCAATCTTGCATAAAACAAATTCTAACGGTCCTTGCCGGAAATGACATCAGCATCATTTTCGATATTTATATGAAACCTTAATTATTTAAGTAGAATTACTTATAAATTTCTTTATCAACAATTGCTTATCTCACATCAAAATAAATAAGCTCTTACATTTATTTTTGAAAAAGTTTAGCCTAATTGTCTTCATCTGATGTGCATTTGCTATTAGGAGAAAAATGTAAATAAGCACATACCTAGGGGTGGAGACACTAGCAAAATGGCTGAAACCAAAAAACAAAGAAAAGACATCTTTCAAAAAGAGGAAATTACTATTATTTTAGAGGAGGTGGAGCTACAAAAACATAATTTTCAGCAGGTTTAAGGGTAGTCATACAAATAAAGAAAAACAAAAAATCTGGGACGATATTGCTACAAAACTTACTGCAACAAGGGGCATTAAAAGATCAGGGAAGGAGGTCAGGAAGAAGTGGCAGGACTATTCAAGCCTAGCTAAAAGAAAAAGGGCACTGCAGAGGACAACAATTAATAAAACAGGTGGTGGGCCTAATGACGCCCCCCTTCTTACAGCAGAAGAAGAAAAGGCACTGTCAATTCTTGGAACAACTGCCTCAGATGGGATTTGTGGTGGAATGGACCTCCGTGGAGGAGTAGGGTTGCGTCAACCTGAACCTGAGCCAGGTCCATCATGTTCACAAGAGCAATCAGGTTCTCCTCCTATTGACAGACACCTACCATCTCCCAGTCCTCCCAACAGTCCATCCATGCCCCAGCCTCTATCTTCAATTGTTCAGGCTACAGCCACAACACCTCAGCGATTTGAGAATGTCTGTGGTTGTAGTCAGGACTTAGTACAGCTGGAGCGAGAGAAACTACATGTTCTAAAAGACATCAGACAATGTCTTAAAGAGGCCAATGAGATGAGCAACAACTTTCAGAAGCAAATCATTGAACTCAAGAAGGCCAAGCTGGCTTTGGAAGAGAGGAGACTTTCACTGGAGGAGATGAGATTTGCAAGGCCCTCCATTTCAGTGCCCATTATCTTGCCAGATGCGTCAGGTAACATTGTTCAATCATGAATAATTATATGTTTTAATATAATATGTTGTGCAACATGAAATATTATTTTCCATATGTACACATCACATTTTGCAATGTCTTTTGCAGATCCTGGGGGACAATCTACAAACTTGAATCAATAAAAACTGTTTACGTTCAACGTTTTGATGTTTGTTAATCCACTCAAAGCCTAAGGCTCAATGAAATACTATAAAGCAGAAGAACTCTTATTATAAGTGTTTGAAATTGAAATGGCTACATGTAGTACCTTTTTAAAAAAAATATATATATATGCATGCAAGCCCTATGGGCTAGTTTCACAGACAGGGCCAGGATTAGGCCATACTTCAATTAGATTTAAGTAATTTTTTTTATAAATGTGCCGTAGAAAAAAATATTACTGGTGTCCATCTTGAGACGAAACAAAGGCACTGATATATTTTAAGATCAGTCAGTGCAAGTGTTCTTCATTTGAAAAAGCTCAGACTTACACATGACTCCTATATCTTTACCAACTCATCTGTGGGTCAAGAGACCCAACACGCAAAAGGACAGTGGAGGCTGCTTGGTGACAGCGGATATCCATTGAGGCCATATCTGTTCACCCCTGTTGCTAATCCTGTCAGTAACAGTGAGGCAGATTTCAATGAGTCTCACCGTGTTGCCCGAAGTATTGTGGAGCGCACTTTAGGGAGGTGGAAGCTACGTTTTCGGGCTATTCACAAGTCCAGTGGTGGTCTTTTCTTTGTGCCACAAAAGTGCTGTGCTGTAATAACAGTAACAGCTATGTTGCACAACATTGCAGTGCGGAGAGTGCCCTTGGACATCAGGAGGAAGATGAAGAGGTGGAGGAAGAGAATGAAGTTGAGATGTGACTTCATGATGATCAGCCAAGACATGTTCAATACATGGCTGGGTTTCATGCACGCCAGCAAGTCATTGACACATTTTTTTGAGTTCCTCCTTTATTTGCGTCAGCACATTAAATATTTTTTGTTAAATACAACATTTGTACTACCCTTGAAATGTCCATATACAACAGTGTACTTTTTTAATATTTTTTTCATTCTAACAATTATTCATGTTCAGTTATGTCATTTTTATTTTATTATCGTTATTATTTCTATATTGAATTGTGTAATGAGTAGAAAATATAAATTAATAAAAATATACGTCCAAAAAAAATGAGAAATGACTTTGAAGAGTAAATTTTAGGTGCACTTTTCCGGTTGTCCAGCAGATGCCCTCATAACTCTGTCTCCTTACGATGCACTTAAGGCTTTACGATTACTCCAGAGCACTCGTAGATCTACGAAGATTTTCAAGTGCTACTTAAGTTACGATGCTTTTGGGAACAGACCGTAATATTAAGATCAGTCGTACGATCATTTCTACGAACTTCTTAGGTTTACGATGTTTTGGGAAACGCAGCCCTGGGGCTCGTTCTTCGTACGTCGCTAACTCAGTTAGCTGGATTTGATTGTTGACGATTTGGCATGATCTTGGATCGTTTGGTTCTTCGACGCTCATCCTGGACTTGCTGTCATAGCAACAGGTGCGCAAGCTTAAACCTGCTCGGGAGCAGGCTTATTTCATGTAAACAGGATTAGATCGCGGCTTTATAAGCGGAGGAGATAGGGAAGGCTGTCGCAGCCATGTCTTGCCCGTTTTTACGAGAGCAACCTGTTGCGGAAGGTGCGAGGATAATTCGCAGAGCTTTTAGAATTAATCGCGTTTTGCGACACAGACAGGATCCATTAGCACAGCGCGATAGTGTACTTTTTGAAAGATATCGTTTTTCACGTGAGGGTGTCATTTACATAATAAACTTGTTAGAACCTCATATTAAAAGTTCTACTCGTCGGAGTCGGGCTTTAACCACAGCACAAACTGTGTGCATCGCGTTGAGATTCTTTGCGAGTGGCACTTTCCTGTACACTATTGGGGATGCGGAGAACTTGGCCAAAAGTGCTGTCTGTCGTGCCATTCGTAAAGTTTACCTGGCGCTAAAGCAGTTTTTAGGTGTTTTTGTAGTCTTTCCAAGCCACTTAAGACCCCAAGTTGTAAAACAGAGCTATTTCGCAATTGCAGGTACATTCTACTTGTTAATGAAGATCGTATGAATATGACCACACTAGTAAATATAAATCGATTGTCCCCCAGGCTTCCCTAATGTGATTGGTGCCATAGACTGCACACACATTCATATCAAGGCCCCACCAGGCCCCAAATGAAGGGGATTTTGTGAACCGAAAGGGGGTTCACAGTATAAATGTGCAGGTGAGTTAAGTATCACTATTCTTAATATTTTATATTGGTAATATATACAATGTATTCCATAAGTATGCAGTTGATTGACTACAATGTCTTAGACTCTAGGTGTCATATCACAAATGTGGAAGCCAAATGTCACAGTTATGCACATTATTTGAACGTGGTAAGGATATTAATGTCATGCTCACTGTATTACACACACTTATTGTGGGCCTAACAGAACTGCATTTTACCATTGTACAGGTGATTACGATGGGATCCTGGTTGGAGACAGGGGCTATGCCTGTAGGCAGTATTTTATGACTCCATTCCCTGGACCACAAACCAGTTACAATGCAGCTCTAGCCAGGACAAGGGCACGCATTGAAATGACCTTTGGGCAACTAAAGGGAAGATTTCAGTGTCTGAAAAGTCTGAGGGTTGCACCTGACAGGGCATGCGGCATTATTGTCGCATGTGCTGTATTACACAACATTGCCACCATTAGAAAGGAGAGGACCCCTGTGGTGGAAGTGCAGCCTGATGATGACCTCCAGCCAGTGCACTTGGATCAACCTAGTGGCAGAGCTGCACGGGACAGGATTGTGGAACACCATTTGAGAATAATTTAATAAAAATTAAGACAAATAAATAAAAAGACAAGGATATTATGGATTCAATGATTTTTATTAGTTGTTGTTTGAGAAAAAAAATAAATAAAATTAGGGTCATCTTTTGCCTGTAAAGAGATATTGTTATGCAAGGTCAACAGTAGTGCTCTGAAATGTGAAATGTTTTAGTACTTACTCAGAAGTTCCTTTTGCAGCAACTCTATTTCTAGAGCAATTTTCTTCTTCATTAGCTCTTGGAGCTCCATTTCTCCCCTCAGTTTTTGTTTTTTTAAATGCAAATATTCAACCTTTTGCTGTAGGCTACGTTTATAGAGGGAACGGATGTCACCCTGTGCCATTTGCAGAGAAAATAAATTGGACTCAACGCATACAAAAAAAAAAAAAAAACTGAAAGTAAAAAAACAATGCAACACTGTCCACCTCTGTATCAGTTCTCTGTGCAGACTCCCTCTCTGCAGGCCTCTGTGCAGACTCCTGCAACTCATATTGCGGTCAAAAATATAAAGGACATTAGTTGATAAGTTTATAGGGTATATTATATAGTGCATTTTTATGTGTAGTTATGCACTTACAGGTACTTCCTCCAAAGGACACTCATCCGAGAGGGTCTCTTCACTGTCCTGTGCAATGAAAATAAATGATATGACAAAGTGATACAGTGTCTCCACTATTGATATTGATTTCACCATTGAGAAAAACAAAAAAAAGGACAAGTCCACTTACTGCACATGCTTCAGCCACCACTTGCATGGGAACAGGTAAAAGTGTGGGTGTGTTATGTAAAACTGCACAGAAATAGAGAAAGAAATAAAATAAAAATATAGCTGCGAGCAGCGATGACGGGCCCAAGCCGTCAGCATACGCCACCCCCGGTGGCATCGATAAAACGGTGCCCAGCGAGCACAAGCATCACAGTAACCCTCTGGCAGTTTGGTTTTAAGGGATACGGCAATTAAAGGGTTAATCCAAACCATCAACTCAGTGAAACACACACACACACAGAACAACATATAAAACTTTAAATTCTGTGAAAATATATTTTTCATTGGTAGTTGATGTTAGTTAATGCATTTACTAATGCTAACAAATGAGAAATTATTATAGTTACCAAAGGTTTTAATGATTTATAAGCTTTTTTTAATGATTTATTTTTCCATTAACTAACATGAATAATTTTTTCTAACACAAATTAATAAAGTAAAAAATATATTGTTAATATTTAATGTTATTTGTGAATTAACCAATGTTAAAAAACAACATTATTTAACTGTTGTTAATTTACATCATTAATAAATATATACCATTTAATGTTTATCAAAATCAATTCCAAAATGTGTTAATATATTATTACATTTTAAAGTTTTATTTTTTGAACATGACTATTTTTCTAATATTAAAAATATTTTGTTCATTGTTAGTTCATTGTAAGTTCATACTATCAATGAAGAATTAACATGTTGTAAAAAATACATTTTTCATTGTTAGTTCATGTTAATTAATGCATTCCCTACTGTTAACAAATGAGACTTAATTATAAAGTGTTATCAAAACCTTTAATGCTTTATAAGCATTTTTTAAGGATTTTATTGAGAAGTTTAAACAGACCCTCTCTCTCTCTCTCTCTCTCTCTCTCTCTCCCTCCACACTCACTGAACTCACACAGTCAGTCACTCACCCAGTCACCTACCGCACACATTAGAAGCACAGAGACAGGAGAACTCTGATAAGTTTGAAAATGTTCTCCTCTGTATAGTGTATTGTAAATTCATGGAATTAATAACATATCCTCAGACTGTATTGTTCTGTGTATGTAATTTTTTATGAAGTGTTTTGAAGCTGCTCTTAAAAGATAAAAAAAAAGAAAAGTGTTATTTTTTACTGTGACTTTAATAAATTGCCATTAAATCACCGTTCAAGATATCCTAAATCCGTCCGCAATGTAGTATCTTCAGTATCTTGGAAGCATGTGAAAAAATGTTTGGTGTGAATTGTTGGTTTCTGCTTGGGAGGAGTATGAATTTGTTTACAGCCCGTTTAAAAAAAAAAAAAACACATAAAAAAAAAAAATAGCCGATTTCCTGTTGGTCGTAGCTAATGACTGTAAATTAGAAAGTTGTCCGGATTAATAAGAACAATTTATGTACCGAGTTTGGTGTCTGTAGCTATCATTATATATATATAATCATTAATAATTATATACCATTTAATGTTGATCAATATTAATTCCAAAATGTGTTTATATATTATTACATTTTAAAGTTTATCTTTTGAACATGACTAATTTTCTAACATTAAAAAGATTAATAAATGCTTTAAAAAAATTGTTCTTTGTTAGTTCATACTATCATGGAAGAATTAACATGCTGTAAAAATATATTTTTCATTGTTAGTTCACGTTAATTAATGCATTTCCTAATGTTAAGAATTGAGACCTTATTATAAAGTGTTATCAAAATCTTTAATGATTTATAAGCATTTTTTAAAGATTTAAAAAAACAGACCCTCTCTCTCTCTTTCTCTCTCTCACCCACTGGCTCAATCCACACAGTCACTCACACAGTCACTCACACCCCACCCCACCCCCACCCCTCACTCAGCTGCAGGCTGACAGGGATCTCTCACTCAGAAGCAGTCTAAGTCTAACTCTCTGATAGTTTTCAAATTTTCTCCTCTGCATAGTGTATTGTAAATTCATAAAATTAATCACATATCCTCAGACTGTATTGTTCTGTGTATGTAAATTTTTATGAAGTGTTTGGAAGCTGCTCTTAAAAGATAAAAAAAAAAAAGAAATGATCTTTTTTACTGTAACTTTAATAAATTGCCATTAAATCATCGTTCAAGATATCCTAAATCCGTCCGCAATTTAGCATCTTCAGTATTTTGGCATCATGATAAAAAATGTTTGGTGTGATTTCCGTGTTTCTGCTTGGAGGAGTATTAATTTGTTTACAGCCCGTTTTTAAAAAAAACCCACATTAAAATAAATATAGCCGACTTCCTGTTGGTCGTAGCTAATGACTGTAAATTAGAAAGTTGTCCGGATTAATTAGAACAATTTATGTACCGAGTTTGGGGTCTGTAGCTAAAACTAACCCCCTCATTTTTGACAAAAGGTGGCGCTATAGAGTGCCTCTTCCACGCCCGTTTATGAGCTTTTTCCAGTGTCTAACTATCATTAATACTCATATGTGTGTTGAGTTTCATGACATTCTAAACATGTTATCTGCCTCAAAATCACCAGAAACGAATTTTCAACTTTGACACGTTGCCATGGCAACATAATTTTAGATATCAATCTTCCCTTCACAGTTTTACATCGGCCGTGTTTTGACATTATTCTGGTGAAGTTTGAAGCAAATCGAGTAAAAATAAGATGCTGAATTCAAAGCATTTTGAAAACGACACACTTCCTGCAGCCAGTTGGTGGCGCTATAACTTTCAGTCATAATAGTCACATCTATCCGATCGGCATCATACAAAGAACAAATCACTGAAGTTTGATCTACATCATACAATGTATGTGGACGTTATTAGGCATTTCCTGGGTCTCATTTTTCGCCATAACTTCATCGCCTCGCCACGGGCAAACCGTTCGACATATCAAAAATATCTTCGCAATTTAGCGTCCCCAATGTCCTGAGATCATGTTCACCGAGTTTGGTGGCAATCGTATGGAAATCCTCAGAGGAGTATATCAAATTCCAGAGCATGCGCTTTTTAAACAGCCCTGAATAGCTGACTTCCTGTTGGGCGGAGCCTAAGACATGCTGCGTGAAAGTTGTTCAGCTCAATGAGTTCTATATGTGTACCGAGTTTCATATGAATACGTGCAAGTATGTGTGAGCTATACATCAAGTTTTCTGACAATTTTCCAGGGGGCGCCGTAGAGCCCCTGTGCCACGCCCGGGTCCCAGCCTCAGCGGCGTCCTAATGGCCGCAGGTTCCAATGTGCGTGCCAATTTTCGAGAGTTTTCGGGCACGTTAAGGCCCCCAAAAGTGCCCGGATGATTGAAATAAAAAAAAAAAAAAAAAAAAAAAAAAAAAAATTAATAATCCTTAGAAGAACAATAGGGCCCTGCGCCTTACTGGCTTGGGCCCTAATTACAATGAGGTACACAGGAAAAGAAACATAGAAACTTTTTAGTTATTATTTTAGTTAATTATTACCATTTTGTAGAATATTCTTGTATTTCACCTTTACTTGTTCCCAATTTCTAGTGGGTCCTGTGGAGGCTCTAATATGAAAGATTAAAGTATGAAAATGTTTACATATACTGTAATAACTGATTGAAAACCTCTAACACAATCACTACTTACGCATTTAATTTGTCTGCAACTTTTTGCCAGCCCTCTCTCCTGGCTTTTGCAGCCTTTGAGGTGTTCCCTGTCGTTTTTATTAAATTTTGGAACTCCCCATAGCCCTCCATCAAGAGTTCTTGTTCTGCCGCAGAGAAAAAGTGGGCGTGCTCTTTGGCCATTGTGGGCAACCAATAACAGCGTTGCTGATCAGTGTTTCTACTATCGATACACATCCCCTTTTAAACCAGCGCATGAACGCGCAGTTATCTCAGATAACTCAATCCAGCGATTCTAATCATCAACAACAGGTGTGTTCGAAGAACCCAATTAGCCGGATCATGATTAGCACGATGAAATCATCTCGGATGTCTCATTTGATCTCGGATGTTTTAAGCAACGTACGAAGAACGAGCCCCTGGTCTAAAGCAGACCAACTGTCAGGCTAAGCTGAGCTCCTCTAACACTGACCAATAGGAACACAATGATATTACCACTGACTCTCTCACATACTATTATTTGACTTTTATTTATTTATTTATTACAGTTTCTAGTCATGCAGTCTTTCTCTCTGGTTTTATGACAGCTGTACCTTTTATAGTTTGCAGAATATTAGAACATTACAATCTAAAATTGCTCTTTAAAGCATCCAAATAACTAAATTAAAAGTTAAAATCAGAAATGAGGTAAAATTAAAGCAGTTTTTTGAGAAAACTAGTGTTTTTTTACCTTGGATGCATGTACACCTGTTTTAGGAGACTCATAAAACAATATTAGCAACCTTAAAAATGGCATTTAAATCCGCTTTTAAAGCTGATTTTCCCATTTACACCCCTCATATTTATATTATTGGCCAGCAAATTCGTTATTGTTGCTGACATTATTCTCCACACTCCATCTTTGGTGTCTGTCCCACCTTTCATTGCCAACTTGAATAACTGCGAATTAACATTTTATTATTTATTCATGGTTACAAAAACAGCAATTATGCATTAAGAATAAGAACATAGATATATATGAAATCAACAAGCCCCAAGAAGCCGTGGTTATATAGAGTGCATAGCATAAATGAGTACACCCCCCTTAACACAAAATATGTATTTTCTTAATGATCACTAATACAATTCAGGGAAAAATGGCAAGATTTAAATGTACTGAACATAGAGTATACTTAATAAAAGAGAGAAATATTTGTCATTAGTAACTATAAAGTAAGTAAATTAGCCAATTTTGTTTAAATGAAAGATTTGCAGAAAGTGGAACACCCTAGACTTAATATTTCATAGGATCACTGATGAATATTAACCAAACTGCTAAATTATTGATAAGGTTCATATAATCTGCAGAGGTGAAGGTAATATTAAGTAATATAATTCTATCAAGGAGAAAAAGTAATGGAAATTACTTAGTTCTTGAAAATAGGACAGCTACATCTTTAAAAGTAATTTCCATGTCTTGCAATAAAACAGTTACAATAAAAACAACACGTATTGTCATGCAACCCTAAAATAAAACCCAAAGTTCAGAAATTTGATAAAAATTCATAACTTAACACAAAATTCACCATCCACCAAACAAATGTAAAAAAAACCCAAAAAACCAGACAAATAAATTTTAGTTAAAAAATGTTGTAAAACTCAAGAAAACAGACTAAAATGTGCTAGAGTTGTTACACATTTTTTTGTGTTTCTTTTGTTATATTGTGCTGTTTCTCTTGAGCTTCTTAATTGCATAATTGTTATGTTTCTTTTGGTTGATGATCATCAGTCAGACAGTTGCTCTAGAAGTCTCTCCAGCTGTTCAATCTCACTGGAGACATCTAGAAAGACAACAATTGAGGTTAATCAATCAATACCTGCCATTGCAAAAGACTTAGCTTTGTACTCTTCTGTGGTATAGTAGGATGACATACTTACCCATCCGTGTCTTTTTGCTGGTTTGTGATTTTGAGCGTTCTATTGCTTCCTTTAATTCATTTTTAAGAACACTCTTTATGTGCAGCTTTACAAAGAAACAAGAAAAGGTTCCATTTGGCTTTAGTCATCGTACAGCAGAATACATGATCTTATTAAAGAATGTGAAATCAGTACCTTTAAGTTACTAAACTTTTTTAGCACTTCCATTTTTGCTTTGTTAAACATGTTTTGTTTTATTTTATCGACTGTGGTTATTAACAGGTCTTGCTTTATCTTCATGGATCCTTTTCCTTTCAAAGCTGCAGCTTCTAAAATAAACAACACTCAGTATTCATATATTTTCTTTCTCATAGAGACACATCAGAACAAGGAAATAAATAAATTTTTAGATGTGTGTTTCATGAATTAAATGTATTTTGTGACATGCTAGGTAATTGTTATTCATGAAAAGTGTTTACAATTTAGATTAAAATAGTTTGATTAATTGTAACTTAATGCTAGCTTACGCTCATAGCAAGGAGCCATTTCATTCACAATTGTTATTTGTATTGATGAGTAGATGTCCTTCTTCATGTTAACAATATCTCTCTTGAGCACTGTCTTCAGTTTGGTTTCCTTTCAAAAGGGGAAAAAAGTCAGAAAAATCTTGAAATCCCTGCTTACGTCAGTCCTACATTAAAAGTTAGTTTGGCGTATTTCAGTGCTTACTGCTTTAGAAAAACAGTGTGCTTAATTATAAGGAATGATGATTCACATAGAAAGATAGACATAGAGGATCAGGGCCAAAGTAAAACCCATTAGTGCCATTAAAAGGACAACTGAACTCACCTCGGTTTTGATGAAGTTCTGAATGCAATGAAGTATGTCAGAGCTGGAGTAATCAGAGTCACTCTGGATGATACTGAATTTATCAATCTGTTCTTGCACAGATTTGCCTGTTTTTCCAGTCACACTAGAGCCAAAAGAAAACCATTTAGAGTTTATTTTAAAACATTTCACAGAATATAGTTGTAATTCTTGATATATAATCTGATACAATAATTACTGGAAGTAAACAGTGATGGGAAAGGCCAAATTCTCCGCTTGCGGTAGTTCTCACAGTGAGTGTCATGACGGATGCCCACATTCACTATAATTTTATAAATAATACTGTTTTTATGTCACAGAATATAGTTTTAAGAGTTTTTTTAGTCGAGGATGTACTTGTTTAGACTTCAAGTATGCGGTTTGCTAATAAAAATTCTGTCTATTTGAAAATTTCCTTCAATGATTTCGCTTCGAGATGAGAGCTCCAGGGCATCATCAGCTGTTCTGTTCTAATGAACCCACCGAAAGCAGCCTTACCCCAGCCAGATCTTCTGTTATTTGCCGCTGGCTCTGATGTCTCTATAGTGGTTAAACAAATAATTTGTTTTGGGTAAATACTACAATATGTTCAAAACTCTGCTGCTCGCTTGATTACCCACACAAGAAAAATGATCACATTACCCCTATCCTCTACCACCTTCATTGGCTCCCGGTTTCTATGCGTATAAACTACAAGATGACAATTTTCACTTATAAAGCTCTCCATAGCCTTGGCCCTACATATCTATCTGATTTACTTCGGCCTTATGTACCTGTCCGCTTAAGATCTTCTAGTGAGGGACTGCTAGTCACCCCTAAGTTTTGTCTGGTGACTATGGGAGCTAGGGCTTTTAGTGTTGTTGCTCCCAGATTGTGGAATGCTCTTCCCCAAAACATCCGTCAAGCATCCTCTCTTCTCTCCTTTAAAAACCTCTTAAAAACAAATTTTTTTCTGAGTATTTCTCTTCAGTTCATAGTTTGTGAATTGTACCCTATTATGGACGTTTATCTACACTCTCTATGTATCTCTAATCTAATCTTGTCAGTGATCTCTGTACATTACTCTTAGCTCTTGTATGTTCTGTCTTCTGGTATTGATGTTTATTTGTTTCTGTTCCTTAAGCATGACTTGTAAAGTGACCTTGGGTGTTGGAAAGGTGCTATAAAAATACAAATTATTATTATTGTTATTAACACTCCGTGGAGTGAGCCCTCACCCCCAGGGGGCACGGCTCTCCTTGGAAATGGCATGTCAAGGTGATGGCTTCCACTATAGTGGGCCAACTTCTGCTTGGAGACAGCCTTCTCTTTCTACTGACCTCCGTAACAGACAAAGAGCTGCTCAGAGCTTCTGAAACTCCGGGTGTGGTCCACATATATACGCAGCGCTCTTATGGGACACAGCAACGCCAAGGCTAGATCTGCTTCCTTTGAAGTTAGTGCTTGCACGTTCACCACCTGATTGCGAAAAGGCGTGGTGGGAACCTTGGGCATGTATTCAGGCCGGGGGCTCAGGACAACGTGAGAATAGGACAATGTGACAACGTGAGCCCGAACACAAGGCACTCTTCACTCACCGAAAATGATCCCAGGAGGGCACCAGAGGTGGCACCCCTCAGGAACCTTACACTGAGATTGTGATTTTCAAGGGACCGACCATCCACTGCACCGTGATGTGTTGCGATAGTAGCCACTAATACTTTCAAGGTGGAGGGTGACAGCCTACGCTCCAAACTTTCTTTCAGGAAAAAAAGCAGTACTCCAATTGTGCATCCGTGCCAAGGGGGGCCTCGGTCAGGGAGTAATACAGCTGGCAGTGGGAGGACTTGTGGGAGGCAAACAGGTCTACCTGGGCTTCCCCCTAATCGTCTCGCGATGGAGTCGCCATTCTCTGGGAAATGTGACGTGAGAGCACATCGGCTACATGGTTGAGCTCCCCCGGGATGTGGACGGTACGCAGCGAAATCAACTGCATCTGACTCCAGAGGAGGAGATGGCAGGCGAGTTGTGACATGCGACGTGATTTTAGACCTCCCTGCCGGTTGATGTATGATACAGCCACAGTGTTGTCCGTGCGGAACAACACGTGCTTTCCTTGTAGTAGTGGTCGGAACTGCCACAAGGCGAGATGCACTGCCAAAAATTACAGGTAGTTGATGTGCCAAAGCAGTCAAGGCCCCATCCAAGACCCTGAGGCTGTCTGCCCGTTGCATGAAGTGCCCCAGCCCATACTGGAGGAATCTGTCGTGACAATAACATGCCAGGATATTTGTTCTAAGGGCACCCCGGCCCATTGATAAGAAAGGTCCGACCAGGGGCAGAATGAGGGCGACACATCGGTGTGATGGTCACATGATATGTACCGTGGCGCCATGCCCATCTCAGGACTCAGGAGTGTAACCAGTGCTGAAGTGGTCTCATATGAAGCAACCCGAGCGGTGTGACTGAGGCTGTGGATGCCATATGCCCCAGGAGCCTCTGAAACTGTTTCAGCAGAACCACCGTCCTTGTCTCTGAAGGAACTCAGGCAGTCCAGCACTGATTGGGCATGCTCGTTCGTTGGACATGCCGTCATACTCACTGAGTCTAACTCCACACCGAGAAAAGAGATCCTCTGCACACGGGAGAGTTTTCTCTTTTCCCAGTTGACCCATAGTCCCAAGGTGCCGGAGCACCAGGTCCCCGTGATCGCACAACTGCTCACGTGACCGGGCCATGATGAGCCAGTCGTGAGGATCCTGATGCCCACTTTCCGTAACGGGGGAAGGGCGCCCTCCAAGACTTTCATAAAGCCACAGGGGTACAGGGAAAGAGGGAAGGGTCCTCCCTGTACTGCCATGCCCGACCCCCAAATGCAAACCGTAGGAATGGCCTGTGTTGAGGAAGAATCAACACATGAAAGTAGGCGTCCTTTAGGTCGACCACTGCAAACCAATCCTGGGGCTGGATGCACCTGATGATGCGCTTCTGCATCAACATCTTGAACGGAAGCTTGTGAAAGGCCCGATTAAAAACTCGCAGATCCAGGATCAGCCGCAGGCCACCGCCTTTCTTGGGTACAATAAAGTAGGGACTGTAAAACCCCTGCCTTATCATGGCTGGAGGGACCGGCTTGATTGCATCCTTTGCCAGGAGGACAGCAATCTCCTTGTGCAAAACAGGAGTGTCTCGGACTGCCATCTCGAGAACGCCGCTGAACAAGCCACGCTCCCAGACACTGTACGAGTGGCACCAAAGGAACAATCAACATACCCGTGGTGGTGCAGCAGAGGGGAGCAGAACTGGATGGTACAGAAGGCATTGCATTCTGACTCATCCTCGCAGAACTTCATAGGTCCCTGGGGGGACTGGCCAGAGATGCGTGGAGAGGCATCGCATCTCCCAACCGCAGTCTCTTGGCCGCTGGAAAGAGGGGACATCATAGGCGAGAGTGAGGAGGCAGTGCGTCGCACACTGTCGGCCCGCGAGCCTAAGAACCTGGAGGAAAAGGAAATTGCTCTTTCTTTGAAAATGTGGTTTAGGGTCAGTGATATCTTTATCTTATCTTATTTAAAAAGCCCATGGACAGGTTATTACTGATATGATATCACATTCGGTAAGGAAAACACGAAAAATATCATGATATTATATCTGTCAGAAATGTTATCAACACTGTCACAAACAGTAGCATTTAACACTAGTGTTAAATAAAGTAGTTACTCAAAACTAGCCCAATCGCATTTTGAGGGAGGTTTCCAGGAGCTAAATATCACGTTATTGGGGTGCTTCAACCTGTGGACATGAAAAAAACCCGCAGCAACAGTGTTAAAGTAGCACAATTCCGCAGGAAAACCACAGACTTGGCAACACTGAGGTGGTGTAAAAGAGGAAAGCAGGCATTTGGACCAAAGCACTGTAAGGCAAGGGAGGGGGAGACTCAAAATGTTTCTAAACTTAAAACGCATTTTTGCCCCGTTTGCGTTTGTGTTGTTTTACTAGTTACAACATTATTTAAAGTATAAAACATTGTTATTTACAATACACAACATGGTTTTTAATCATATTTTTAAGGGGACAACCCTCAGATGGGGGGGGGGGGGGGGGGGGGGGGGAGTCTTGTCCCTATTCTTTCTATGAGGGTTGCGCTTCACTAAATAAAATTATTTAATAACTAGACTCCCTGTTTAAAAAAAATCACTTATTCGCGCGTACACAGGAAAAAGTTTGAGGGTACACGTAATATCTGAGCAAGAGCAGAGCCATGATCACTATATGGGAGAGCAAGCCTGCTGCAAGCCAAGAGATTCGTGCTGGCACCCTCTCTTTTTACAATAATACACTCTCGACATTTGCCATTAAAATAATGCCAAAAACTACCTCAAATGAACTATAAATACGAGAATAAAGTTGTAAAAGCTGCAATCCATTTCTTATTGGTAAAAATGAACGGAGAAAGTCTCGTGTTTTTTGGCGTCTATGGTGAACGCTAAACTAAAAGTCCCGAAAACCAGTACAAACCCATAGATATTTTGGGTCCTGCACGGATGTCATCAACAAGCATAAGAATTTTGTTCACTTAACAAAACATTTAGCCTCAAATTAATCAAGCACAAATGATCTGCCACAACAAAACTAAACCCAGTCTGAATCTTCCTGGGCATCTGTCTCATTTGCTGGTTTACTGCTCTACATGCAATCTACAGTTGGTCCATGTTTACAAGCTCTGCTCCAGTTTGTCCTCCAATTTAAATTTAATATTTTTTAAACAAAATGTCAACAATATAATTAACAACAGTTTTAATTCAAAGTACTTAATCATATAAACTTGATGCCCAAAAAATCAACAACAAGCATTGTGAATAGTTTTCATTACAATTTACTCTAAGCTACACAAAGGGTGGCTAGAAATGTATGATAAAACAGAACTTACGGAAAAAACTGATTGAAATCTTCATCAATGTATTCGTGTAAATGTTTGGCCAATGTCTTATTTAGGTTCAGAACTACATCCCATTTTTTTGACCAATAGCATCCGTAGTTCTTACACAAAGCACTGAGGATTTTATGGAACCCCCTTCGATCTTTATTCTAAGTAAGAAAACAAGAAATGCCAGTGTTAAAAGGACAAGAAAATGGTGATTATGCAAAACATTTGAATCACACTCACTGGTGCTATCAGTGCTTTTGTGGAAGCAACACATAATTGCACTGATTCTTCTACTCCCTTTGAGAGATGCCTCTCCAGATCATTACAAATGCTGTCAAAATATTTGTCCAGTTCAATTAGTGACTCCATTAGGTTCTTCTCAAATGTGTTGCAGATGGTGAATTTCATTTCAGTCTAAAACACATCCATACAACAGCAGTGAATTACAGAATAATACACAGTGGCAGAATTCAGAAGATTCTAATTCTAATAATTCTAATTCTGACTCATACCGTTGTCTTGTCTGTATCCAGCCGTCCACTTTGGATTAAGAGCAAAGTTCCCTTTGCTTTATTGACAAAATCTCTGGTCAGTTCTCTGTTAATGCTCTTGTTATGATTTCTCAGATCATCCTGAAGCTTTGGGATTTCTACAAATAAAAACAAGGATGTGATTTAAATTCATGTGGTCAGTGGTTTATAAATGAAGATTAAATAAAAAATTTAACTTGGTTATTTTCATGAATAAAGTGGTAAAATGAAAGTAGTAGACAGATAGTTTACCTGTTTCACTTGATTCCAGATTTAAATTGGGGTCAAAAAATGCATTGGAACTTACAGTAAAAACTTGAAACTGATTGTCAGTAATGAATATTTTCTAAAAAAAAAAAAAACAGGAATAATAAAAAAATTAGAAGAAAACAATATATTAATACAAGTTTTTAAAGGAAGGGTAACAAAGAAAAATGATCTAAGAATTAATACCTTGATATCAGAATTTTCAAACTTTTCTTTGACCCTCTTCTTGGCAAGTTGATTTCTGTGAAGAATGCATGTTTTCTTCAGATCCTAAAGAATAATTAAAAGCAAGCAGAAGTAAATGTACTTGATTACTGAACTTAAGTACACTTTTTTTGAGTATCTGTACTTTACTTGAGTATTATTATTTTTTTCTGGAAACTTGCGACTTTAACTTCACTACATTTGAAAGACAAATATCGTACTTTTTACTCTACATTTATATCAAGGTCCCCAAGTCGAAAGACGTTATGTGTTTTCCTGTTTTCCTGTTATGTGTTTTCCCCTTTTTTTCTGCGAAAATCCAGCCTGCGATCTGCCTGGACCTTCCAGTGTTGCCAAATCTTGCAGTTTTCCACCTAGCTTTGAATGGACATTTGGTTGATTCTTTACACAAATCTGACAACCTCAGGACCTTCCCCGCTAAACTAATGTAAACGTTTAAAAGGGCATGTTAACTCATTAAAGCCCTTTGTAAAATTAACCATGTTTTTACTATAGTAACCATAACTACGGTATTTGTAGTAAAACTACAGTAACCACAAATTTACCGTAGTCACATTATAGTAATTATAGTTACATTTTTGTAGTTAAACTATGGCAATACAAATGGTAGGCTAATATATCCATCAAAATGGCTGCTACACTTTACCATATTCATATATAAAAAAAAACTTCGGCCATTCTGTGAATTTATATTTCAGGTTTTGACTGCGAATGTCACGTCCATGTGATATGAAATTGCCCAGTAATGAAACTAAAAATGATTAGGCCTACATGAAGTCTCGGGACAGTTTCTTATTACTGCACTATGTTTACATTTGTATTGCCAAAACAACTGTAGCGTTGCCAGGTACAATTAAAACTGTGCAAAATTTAAAATAGTACAACGCAGCATAAATTAAGAACAAAAGTTTTTGTCTCTGGCAGACGCGCATCTCTTTTGGTTAGTTTCTTTGTCTCCCTTGCAGAGGCCCCGCGTCTCTTCTGAGAATAAACAAAACCATATTATATTGTATATAATACTCTGTGCAGTTGCAAAAATTGCAAAAGCCAAAAAATTGTCTTGCCCTGCCTTGATGTGATTCAGTAAAGATTATTATTTGAAGTTATATCCTCGTCTGCGTGTTCCTGGTTCCTCCCTCGTGTGTGCACCGTGACAGAAGACCAGACCAAAACAGTAAGCGGCGCCCCTTCACCTCGTTTTGTTTTCCGTTTTTGAAAAGTATTTTGTTTGTTCCTGTTCTGTTTGTCCCTCGCGGCATGGAAGTCGCCACTCGTCCTTCTGCCCTAGCCCACGACATGTTGGCGTGGGAGTTCGGCAGGATTGCCGCGAGTGCCACGAGTCCGCTGGCCGCGAGCCCTCCAGTCTGACGGTCGCGGGAGAAGTTCGCCGTTGTCCGCGGCTCATCCAACCCGCCGATCGTGGGAGATATCCGCCGCCGTCCGCGGCTCCCAACCTCGCCGCTCACACCAAGCCCGCCGTTCGCGGGAGTTCATTCCGCCATCCGCGGCACACCGAGCCCGCCGTTCGCGGGAGTTCATGCCGCCATCCGCGGCACACCAAGCCCGCCGTTCGCGGGAGATTCACGCCGCCGTCGACGGGGAAAGCCAACCCGCCGTCGGCGGCTCCCCCTATTCACGCCGCCGATCCGCCTCTGACTCAATGCCCACCGGCCAGCCTCTGACTCAAGCCCGCCGGATTGCCGCTGACTCATGCCCATCGGCCGCCGATACCCTCACCGTGGATCAGGTCCACACGTCACGGCTAGGAGTGCCGTGTGTATGTCTTGTTGTGCCCACAGGACCATTTTAAAAAAACCTAGTCTTGTCTTGTCCATGGAGACTCGTTTGGGGCAGGCTACTTGTCTTGTGGCCATGGAGGCCATTCCAGCGGCCTGCCTCCCTGTCGCGGAAGTGGAAGCGGTTGCTGAGGGAACCTTGTAAGGGCCCCTGACTCCTTGTCATGCCTATTAAGAAGCCTCTACTTCCGAGCCAGCCCAGGAGGGCTTCTGGTTCTTGTGGGATGTCCTGTCCTGTTTGTCTGACCCTGGAGGGTTTCTGTCGTGTCTTGTACTGTTTTGTCTGTCTAGCCCCGGAGGGCTCCTGATACCCCCTGGATTCCCCATGGAAATTTTTTTTTGGGGGGGGGGTAGTAGAGCTCTGGGTGGAGTGGGTGGGCCGAAGAAGGATGCCACGGCCACAGTTACCACCTGCCATGGCCTCCTGAGCTCCCTGCTCCGCCATGGGTCCTGTCTGTCTGTTTCACTCTGGAGGTCCCCGTCCTGTGTTCCTGTCCTTATCCAGAGGGGCCTTCAGAGCGCCCACCCCCCCTCTCTGGTGGAACTGTTACGGCGTGGGACATGCCTTCCAGGAGGGGGGAGTACTGTCAGGGTTCTGTCGTGTCTGTCATGTGTTCCCGCCTAATGTTTCCTTATTTGGTTTGTTTCCTGTCCTTGTTAAATGTAATCATCAGTTAATTCTTGTCCAGCCATGTTCGTCTCATTATCTATGATTTACCTGTGTATATTAGTCCTGTCTGTTCAGTTAGATTTCGTCTGGTCTACTCGTTACTCCCCGGTGTTCCTGTCTGTGTTTTGCCCTGCCTTGTCTTGCCCTGCCTTGATGTGATTCAGTAAAGATTATTATTTGAAGTTATATCCTCGTCTGCGTGTTCCTGGTTCCTCCCTCGTGTGTGCACCGTGACAGCTGCAAATTTGGCAATACAAATGTAAAAATATAGTTCAGTAATAAGAAACTGTCCCGAGACTTCATGTAGACCTAATCATTTTTAGTTTCATTATTTGATCAATTCCAGCATTACGGACGTGACATTCTCAGTCAAAACCTGAAATATAAATTCTCACAGAATGTATTCATTATCAATATATTGAACCATATCTTTATGTTTTTCTAAATCCCAAATAGAGTCCAAACATCAGAAAAGTGTCCGACTATGTATGTGTTTTATAGGCTATTTTAGTTTTGGGAAATACATACATAAACAACATACGGATGTTGAAAAAAAAAAGACCAGAGTTTTTGGGAGACAACATATATTGTAGACTTTCTGAGATTTACAATGCACAAACCAGAAGCAACAATATCTGCAGAATGGAGAAGGGTTGGCCATTCACAAAACATCAATTTTATTTAAAATTTTGTCATCTCTCCGTTATGGACCATTCTGAAAGCAGAATTTATGCAAACGCATATAAAATGCTTTAAAAACTAGAGGGTATTAGGGCTGCCCCCCACTTAAGATTTTTCTAGTTACTAGTAGTCGTTTGTTTAAGTCATCATTCAACTAATTGCATGTTTATATTAAAATTAATCCATAATGAGCCTTAATATAGCTATTCCACGCTCAATCACACCCATTAAGTTTGCCACAAAGCACAGGCAGAAGTAGCCTACTAATTAAGAAAAAAAGGAGACATTTTATTTATTTATTAATAAACTAATGTTTTCTTGTCGGCTGCAAGATGAAATTCACGGTGCTGACTCTCATCTCCATAGTACTGGGCCGGGTTTCCCAATAACAATTGATCTTAGCACTTAAGAGCGTTTTCTACGAGTCATTTTACGAATGCTCGTTATTGTTTCACGTGCGTTTCCCAAAAATGCACTTAACACAATCGCACGTAGCCGTGCTTTTTTTTTTTATCTAGAATGGCTCGTAATTGTAGTACACGCTCGTTAAATGAAATGTTAACCTAATGCTGCGTTCCAGACAGTCCCGATATAATAATATAATATAATATACTATAGTATAATATATAATAATCTTAATATGTAAAAAAGTGCAATATTAATATACTATTATATATATATATATATATATATATATATATATATATATATTATTGTATATAATATCTGTAGAGACATTATTTGGTTTTCATACACGTCAGCAAGCCATTGGCAGATTTTTATTTTTTGGTCATGACAGAGTTGTATGTGACAATAACGGCACATTACATTAGCGAGGACTGGAAGATTTTGTCACATGTGCTGCAAACGGGAGGCGTTTGAGTTTCACACGGGTGCTCATGTGGCAGAGCTACTGTCTTATGTCGTGGAGGAATGGCAGCTATCAGATAAAGATGTAGTGCTTGTGAGAGATAACGTGTCAAACATGATCGCTGCAGCTCAATTCGGAACATTCCCTCATGTAAAATGCTTCGCACATACACATCTCACGTCTCACAAAGTGGCCGCCCTCTCCAGGGTTTTGGGCAGAATCCGATGACTATCAACATTCGCAGCACCACAGCGAGCCACTGTCTGAAAGTGAAACAGCAGTGACTTGGCCTGAGACATCAAAAGCTGATAACTGATGTTGCAACAAGGTGGAACAGCGCATACGACATGGTCGAGAGGTTCTTGGAACAACAACCTGCAATTTTTGCCACCTTGCTGTCACCAGAAGTCAGAAAAGGAGAGAGATCTGTGCACTCTTACTGAAACAGATGTGACAAATGCAGAGGATGCTATGAGGGCATTAAAGCCAATGAAGGACGCAACAACACTGATGTCAAAAGAGGGCAATCCGACAGTGTCTCACATTGTTACTCTAAATGCGCAACTCCTCCAGAATATGTCAGACACACCATCGGAGACTCACCCACTGAGAAACCTGATGAAAGTGCTCTAGTTATTGACGATTCTATTGTACGGAACGTGAAAATAGAGACAGCAGCCACTATAGTCCATTGTTTACCGGGAGCCAGAGTGCCTGACATCTTGGCAAATTTAAAAGTGCTGGCTAATGCTAAACGTAAATTCAGTAAGATTGTTATCCACGTCGGCGCTAATGATGTTCGACTTCGCCAGTCGGAGATCACTCAAAATAATGTTAAAGAGGTGTGTGAACTTGCAAGTACGATGTCAGACACTGTAATATGCTCTGGTCCGCTCACTGCTTACCGTGGCGATGAGATTCATAGCAGACTGTCGTCACTCAATGGCTGGATGTCTAAGTGGTGCCCGCAGAATAACATAGACTTTATAGACAATTGGACAAGTTTTTGGGGCAGACCTGACCTGTTGAAAAGAGATGGTGTTCATCCCTCCTGGGGTGGTGCCGCTCTTCTCTCTAGAAATATGGCACATAGTCTTACAGTTCGTACTTGACTAACTGGGGCCCAGGTCAGGAAGCAGACAGACTGGCTAAACCAACCGTCTGCTAGCCGCCTCACATCACAGAAGTCAGTTAATTCTCAGCACATAGAGACTCCTTCACCCAAATATCACACTATAGAGACTGTGTCTGTTCCCCGAACTAGAAAATACAGAAAACGTCCAAACCAAATTAAGAGTAACAATTTAATTGATGTTCAACAAATAAAAAATGTTTACAATACAGAGAAACAATTGATAAAGCTTGGCTTACTGAATATCAGGTCCCTTTCTACAAAAGCACTTTTTGTAAATGATTTGATCAATGATAATAATTTAGATTTGCTCTGTTTGACAGAAACATGGCTAAAACCAGATGAATACATTACTTTAAATGAGTCTACCCCCCAAGATTACTGCTATAAAAATGAGCCACGTCCGAAAGGTAAAGGGGGAGGTGTTGCTACAATTTATAGCAATATTCTCAGTATTTCTCAGAGGACAGGCTTTAAGTATAACTCGTTTGAAATTATGATGCTGCGTATAACATTATCTAGAGAAACACATGTTAGTGATAAATCCCCTGTGATGTTTGTACTGGCTACTGTATACAGGCCACCAGGGCACCATACAGACTTTATTAAAGAATTTGCTGATTTTCTATCTGAGTAAGTACTGGCTGCAGATAAAGTCTTAATTGTTGGCGATTTTAATATCAATGTCGATAATGAAAAAGATGCATTAGGATCAGCATTCATAGACATTCTGAACTCTATTGGGGTTAGACAACACGTTTCAGGACCTACTCATTGTCGAAATCATACTCTAGATTTAATACTGTCACATGGAATTGATGTTAGTGGTGTTGAAATTCTGCAGCAAAGCGATGATATCTCAGATCATTATCTAGTCTTGTGTAAACTGCATATAGCTAAAACTGTAAATTCTACTCCTTGTTACAAGCATGGTAAAACCATCACCTCTACCACAAAAGACTGCTTTGTAAGTAATCTTCCTGATTTATCTCAATTCCTCAGCATATCCAACAGCGCAGAAAAACTTGATGTAACAGAAACTATGGACTCTCTCTTTTCTAGCACTTTAGATACAGTTGCTCCTTTACGCTTAAAGAAGATCAAAGAAAACAGTCCGACTCCATGGTATAATGAGCACACTCGCACCCTAAAGAGAGCAGCCTGGAAAATGGAGCGTAGCTGGAGGAAAACAAAACTAGAGGTATTTCATATAGCCTGGCAGGAAAATACCCTATCCTACAGAAAAGCATTAAAAACTGCTAGATCTGATTACTTTTCGTCTCTTCTAGAAGAAAACAAACATAACCCCTGGTATTTATTCAATACAGTCACTAAATTAACGAAAAATAAAGCATCAACAGGTGTTGGCTTTTCCCAAGAGCACAGCAGTAATGACTTTATGAACTACTTTACTTCCAAGATCGATTCTATCAGAGATAAAATTGTAACCATACAGCCGTCAGCTACAATATCGCATCAGATAGAGCACTATAGATCCCCTGAGGAACAATTCCACTCATTCTCTACTATAGGAGAGGAAGAATTGCATAAATTTGTAAAATCATCTAAACCAACAACATGCATGTTAGACCCTATTCCATCTAAACTACTAAAAGAGCTGCTTCCAGAAGTCATAGATCCTCTTTTGGCTATTATTAATTCATCACTGTCATTAGGATATGTCCCCAAAACCTTCAAATTGGCTGTTATTAAGCCTCTCATTAATGATTGTTTACGGGGTCTTTTTGACCCCAAATGACTTTTGCTCAATTTTTTAATTTTTTTCCCTTTGTCCAAATGGTATGAAACCTTCTACGGCTCTCAACACTTTCTAGATCTACAAAAAAAAAAAAAAAATTGGAATGATAT
Source organism: Barbus barbus (assembly GCF_936440315.1). Taxonomy (NCBI): domain Eukaryota; kingdom Metazoa; phylum Chordata; class Actinopteri; order Cypriniformes; family Cyprinidae; genus Barbus; species Barbus barbus. The sequence continues at coordinate 5,217,151 of NC_136731.1, read as the reverse complement.
CTGTTTTTATGTTAGAGTGACAAAATTTGTGACACTCGTGGCTTTCGGGGTCTCTGGAGACCCCGCAATCAAAATAGACAAAATTCATCATCAAAATCAGAAACAACGCCGAACACATCGACAGAAATGGCACAAATAAAGTGGCACACTTCCACCAATGCAAAAAACATCCACAATGCTAAATTATATTGCTCACAACACACACACACACACACACACACACATATAGAGGAACACATTTTTGAGACTATAAAAACTGTTCTCTTATCATTTGTAAAATAAAATCATCCAAAATGCAGTACCACCACAAAAATAAATTGGTGACACTGACACATTGAAAATGTGCACACTCACACACACACACACACACACACACATTTGTAAGGCTATAATTTGTCAAATAAAATCATCCAAAATGCAGAACAAACACAAATATAAAGTGGTGACACTGACACCGACAATGTGTACTCACACACTCTCTCTCACACACACACACACATTTATTGTTCCTCATTGTTTGATTTCTTTTACTAAATTTTATCTTTTTACTGCTTTATTTGCTCACTTGTTATTGCTGTTCAGTTCATGTGTTCATTTCTGTTCTGTTACAGTTAGTAACTGAAATATTGATTAAAATTGTAGAATTATATTAAAAATAGATAATTGAAATAAATGATAAAATCTTAAGACTCCAACATTTCTCTTTGTAACATTTTGTTCAGGTTTGATTCTAATCATAATGTAACATTATTGAAAAACTGGGGGTTTTTCAGTACAAAAAATACTAAACTTTGACAAATATTTTATTTTTGTTATACTAAAAATGAATAAATGTAAAAATGTAAAATGGCCATAGAGCTCCACTATATGCTATTTGCTATTTGAGAGACCTGAAAGATATATTTTCACAAGTTGGATTCATATCTAAATATTATAAAATCACAAGCTGACGCTTTTATCCAAAGCGACTTACAGTTGCTATATATGTCAGAGGTCGCACGCCTCTGGAGCAACTAGGGGGTTAAGTGTCTTGCTCAGGGACACATTGGTGTCTCACAGTGGATTCGAACCCGGGTCTCTCACACCAAAGGCATGTGTCTTACCCACTGCGCCATCACCACCCCATCTAGTGGTTAAAGTGATTTTTTTTTTATTTTAAAACTGCATTTTCCAAAAAATGGGTATAAATGTTACATTAAATCATTTAAAATGATCCATGTTATCCCCATGAATGAAAGTTAGAAATCTGGGCCTTTTATAAAGTGAATTTTACATCAAATGCTGTTTTTTTGTAAATTTGTAATTTAAATAAATATTTATTTATTTATTTATAGAAATTTAAAAGATATCATAAATCCTCCAAAAACTGCACAAATGTTGAGTAAAAACATTAACAGAGTAAAATTACATTTGTAAAAAAAAAAAACTATTATCTTGTTACAAAATTAAATGTTATTGTCTGGGGTCTCTGGAGACCCCCCAAAAAAACTATAGGGGACAGAGATTAAAACCATCAGAGGGTTAAAAAACCACAACTTGACCCCAAAGATTTAGTTAATTACAGACCGATCTCAAATCTCCCTTTTCTGTCAAAGATACTAGAAAAGGTAGGATCCTCGCAATTATATTCCTTCTTAGAGAAAAATAGTATGTGTGAGGAATTCTAGTCAGGATTTAGACTGTATCATAGTACTGAGACTGCTCTCATTAGAGTTACAAATGACCTGCTTCTATCATCTGATCATGGTTGTATCTCTTTATTAGTTCTACTGGATCTTAGCGCTGCGTTCGACACTATCGACCACAACATTCTTTTAAATAGACTAAAACACTTTGTTGGCATTATTGGAAGTGCAATAGCATGATTCAAATCATACTTATCTTAACGCCATCAGTTCGTTGCAGGTGAATGAAGAGGTATCATATCGATCACAAGTGCAGAACGGAGTACCTCAAGGCTCAGTACTAGGGCCGTTACTTTTCACGCTTTACATGTTACCCTTGGGAAATACTATCAGGAGACATGGTGTTAGTTTTCACTGTTATGCTGATGATACTCAGCTCAATATTTTTTCACGGCCCGGTGAAACACACCAAATTGAGAAACTAACGGAATGCATAGTTAATATAAAAAACTGGATGACGAGTAACTTCTTACTGCTAAATTCTGAAAAAAGAGGTGTTAATTATCAGACCTAAAAACCCCACATGTAATAACTTAGAACACTATCTAACACTTGACGGCTGCTCTGTCAATTCTTCTTCATCAGTTAGGAACCTAGGTGTGTTGTTTGATAGCAATCTTTCATTCGAAAGCCATGTTTCTACCATCTGTAAAACTGTGTTTTTCCATCTCAAAAACATATCTAAATTGAGACCTATGCTCTCAACGTCAAATGCAGAAATACTAATTCATGCGTTAATGACCTCAAGGTTAGACTATTGTAATGCTTTATTGGGTGGTTGTTCTGCACGCTTGATCAACAAATTACAATTGGTCCAAAATGCAGCAGCTAGAGTCCTTACTAGAACCAGGAAGTACGACCATATTAGCCCGGTTCTGTCAACACTGCATTGGCTCCCCATCAAACATCGTATAGATTTTTAAATCTTGTTAATTACTTATAAAGCCCTGAATGGCTTAGCTCCTCCATACTTGAGCGAGCTCTTATCACATTATAGTCCTCCACGTCTGCTGCGTTCTGAAACTCTGGCCATTTGATAATACCTAGAATATCAAAATCGACTGTGGGCGGCAGATCCTTTTCCTATTTAGCAGCCAAACTCTGGAACAATCTACCTAATACTGTTCGGGAGGCAGACACACTCTGTCAGTTTAAATCTAGATTAAAGACACATTTCTTTAACCTGGCTTACACATAACACACTAATACACTTCTATTATTCAGATCCGTTAAAGGATTGTTAGGCTGCATTAATTAGATCAGCCGGAACCGGGAGCACTCCCCCTAACACATGATGTACTCGTTACATCATAAGAAGAATGGCATCTACGCTAATATTTGTCTGTTTCTATTCTGTTTCTCAGTCCATATCCGGATCAGATGGTGGATCGGTGCCGGGAGATGATGTATGTGGCCCTGATCGTCGGCAGAGGCCGGACACCTGGATGAGCGCCAGAGACATATCCCAGTGAGGACCCCGCAATTTAGACAGCCATCGGGAAAGACCACTGGAACCAGTTGAGCCCTTACAATCTGACTTTGCTGCAGTTGTGGAATTGAACTGCTGGTTCGTTTGGCCAGAGGAGAACTGGCCCCCCGACTGAGCCTGGTTTCTCCCAAGGTTTTTTTCTCCATTCTGTCACCGATGGAGTTTTGGTTCCTTGCCGCTGTCGCCTCTGGCTTGCTTAGTTGGGGACACTTCGTTTCCAGCAATATCGTCGGCCTGATTGCAAAGACACTATTTAAACTGAACTGAGCTGGATGATGACATCACTGAATTCAATAATGAAATGCCTTTAACTGAAAATCATTTTCTTTTTTTTATCTTTTCATTTTACATTATTGACACACTATTTTCCTTTTTTGATGTTGTGTAGTTGCTTTGTCACAATTTACATTGTTAAAAGCGCTATATAAATAAAGGTGACTTGACTTAACTTCACTTCACTTCATGAGCCTTGTACAGAGGACCAATGGCCAAGGTCAGGATTTTTCATTCAAAAACTAAACAATTGAAATGACAGCCCCTTAATACAACATAAGGAAGTTGTGTAGTTTTAATGGTTTTCATAATGACTATTTAATAACCATAAAATTAAGGCGAGACACGGCAGGCAAAAACATCGTTTTTTTTTTATTGGTCAATTTTGAGATTTTTGGATATTTGTCTTCAATAACATGTCTTCTTTTAGACTTGTGGTGAAAAAAAGTCCGACATACACATTTAGGTCTTTATTTTACTGCACTTTGTCTGTTTGCGTCTGTAGATTTCTCATAAATTCAACAAAAGTTGGCGTTCTAAATCAACATGCTGCTCCGCGATCTCTGCCTGTACCCAGTCATCACGTATACTGCTGGAAAGCTCTCTCTCTTCTGTACAATGCTGTCGGATCCAAATATGGTCATTTCCTTTTTATCAGCAACCAATCGTGAAAGTAAAAGAGGGGATTTAACTCTAAATGCGCAATCTCATTGGCTGAAGACAATTTCTGACAACGTGATTCGTTCAGAATCATCACATGGTATGCTTTGACGCTTCCTTGTTTGGTTAAGCTTTCCGCGGGATCTTTTGAGTGAATGAATGAAAATGACTTCGCGTCAATCATCGAAAAGAGTACAGCAGTTGTCACTTGCAAGGGGGAAAAGGAAAATTAGTGATGGATTACCCAGTGAAATGCCCTCGGGAAGCGCATCTGAACGTAAGCTGTCGATGGGAGGTTTAGAATTTCTAATGTCAGAAATAGCCCAATACGTGTGGCTGTTACCACCTTGTAACATATTATAACATTACTGTAACAGTATTTGTTTTGTATGGATGAAATATTTATTTATTTATAAGATTTATAAGAATAGAATAAAGTGCCATCTCATTCATTATGTTGTGTTGCGGTGGTCAGTTTTACTTTTACAGTACAGATTTCTGTGTGCTGTATCTATAAAAACAAAACAAATGAACAGTTATTGATACAATACACATTTCATTTTAGTGGCATAAATTGAGAGAGGACTTGAGTCACTTCACAGGACCAGGGAGCAGGTCAGGCAGGCCTATGCAGATATTGATGCAGATGTGGCAGAGTTGCTGAGAGAGGATGCAGATGCGGTGATAAATATCAGTGTCTTTTGATGGCACTTGGCAGAAAAGAGGGTTCACATCACACTATGGCATTGGGATCATCACACTTTTAATGAGGGGGCCTCTGCCATGCTTGCCATTATGGATAAGCTTTGGCTGGAAAGCACTGTCGTTACCGTCACCACCATCAGGGAAACCGACATGCTGAGGATCACAAAAGCCGAATCCATCCAGTCTGAGAGTGTAAAACGTTGCAGAAAGACTCTGAGCACAGCTAAAAAGCTGAAAAGGCATCAGCAAGAGAGGGGTGAGGGGCCTACATATGGTGCAGGCATGGAGAGCTAGGCTTTCAACCCTCATGCGTGAACTTTGTGTTCCGATGGACATAGATGACTAGAGTTGCAGTTCTGATGATAAGTTTGTGTCTGTATTTGTGGTTCTCTGTGGTTAGTTGAAGGTCTTATTTGGCAATGTTGTTTTATTCAGTGGTCATTGTTCATGGTCTACATTGTTATAAACAATTACTTGGCCAGTTGTTTTGCTTGTTAGCAATGTTTTCATATAAAAATGTGTGGATTTTTACAATATAAATCTTTAAAGCCCGTTTTCTCAAAATGACTTTTCTCTCATACTCCAAGTCCGAAATCTCCACTTCAGTAGCACCTATATACACCAAACGTTCCAGTCTTGTGCCTAGTTATATTATGAAGACCATTACAGAGGGATTTGTAAATATATTATTCCTAACCTGATTTATATAACATTTTATTCCAAAAAACATGGCGAAAATACATTTTTTAAGGCTATTGACAGTATATTCTGATTTACAGGATAACAAAAGTAGATATCCATAAATCCCTCTGTAATTTTTTTCCCATCTAATATGTGAACACAATGAAAAAATTATTTTGAACCTGGCTTTATCCAATTCTGAGATTTCGTTTTTTAAAATATATGCAAATTAGCGCATATTTAATTAGATAATGCCTAATTTGCATATTTAAACATAAAATTACAGAAACTTTGTAATACATTTTTTTCTCAGCTTAATGTAGGTAATCAACTGGGAAAGTTTCATGGTGATATCTGCTAGTTAAAAATTTTACCCTATTCACCTGTAGTGTCTCGCCTTAAATAGCTTTTATGTAAATTTTATTGTTTTATTTTAAAATTGTTGATGCCTTAGACTGTAGCCTACGACTATCACACGTTTTGAAATTAACTTTCTGAATTAAATTAATTTTCTTATGATTTTATGGATGTTATAATGTTATATTATAATGTTATTGCTGTTTTATTTTGTTATTTGTTTACAAAACAAAATATAAAATTTCAGTCAGTTTGCAAACTGTCCCTTTGCGCCACCTGGTGGTAGTTTCGTGAACAACATGCAACTGACTTTCAATTAATGCCGTGGCCCTGCACCAGCAGTAATAGGCATTTTGGTTGGCCACCTACTGTAAGTGCTTCAGCACGAGCTCCGTCCACAAGTCGGGCCTATGCTCTGAAGTGGAACCTGTTCGTTGAATGGTGTTCCTCTCACCACGAGGACCCCCGGTTCGATCAGAGCCGTGCTTTCCTTTTTGCAGCAAGGGTTGGAGCATAGCCTGTCCCCCTCCACCCTTAAAGGGTTATTCCACCCCAAAATGCAAATTTTGTCAATCACTTTCCCCCGTTGTTCCAAACCCGCGACGCGAAGAGACAGAGAGGAGACGAATTGTTGAAAAGTGATTTTTATTTTCTTTGAGTACGAAATGTATTCTCGTCGCTTCATAACAGTCAGATTGAACCACTGATGGCAGATGGACTATCCTGACGATGCTTTTCATACTTTTCTGTGCCTTGACAGTGAGAATTACTTGGCAGTCAACGGGACAGTCACAAGCCTCCCGGTTTTCATCCAATATATCTTAAATTGTGTTCCGAAGATGAACAAAGCTTTTACGGGTTTGGAACGACATGGAGGTAAGTGATTAATGACAAAATTTTCATTTTGGGGTGGAGTAACTCTTTAAGGTTTACATTGCTGCTATTTCCACCCACCACAACCCCATAGAGGGTTGACCTGGTCGTCAGGTTCCTTAGGGGGGCCAGGAGGTTAAATACTCCTAGGCCTCCCTCCCTACCCTCTTGGGATTTGGCATTGGTGCTAAGAGCCCTACAAACTGTCCACTTCAAGCCTTTGGAGTCAGTCGAGTTGAAGTTTCTCTCTATGAAAACCCTACTCCTGACTGCATTGGCCTCGATCAAGAGAGTGGGGGACCTGCAGGCATTTTCAGTCAACGAATCCTGCCTCGAGTTTGGGCTGGCTGACTCCAGTGCAATACTGAGACCCCGGCTACGTGCCTAAGGTTCCTACCACTCCCTTCAGGGATCAGGTGGTGAACCTGCAAAAGCTGCCCCAGGAGGAGGCAGACCCAGCCCTAGCTTTGCTCTGTCCTGTATGTGCACTGCAACAGTACGTGGATAGAACTCAGAGCTTCAGGACCTCAGATAAGCTCTTTGTCTGTTACGGAGGATAGCAGAAGGGGAAAGCTGTCTCCAAGATGAGGATGGCCCACTGGATAGTGGATGCCATCACCTTGGCCTATGAAGCACAAGGTGTGCCCTGCCTGCGCTCAGACTGTGTGCTCACTCCACTAGGGGTGTCGCATCGTCCTGAGCGCTGGCTCGTGGTGCCTCGCTAACAGACATCTGTAGAGCTGCGGGCTGGGCGACTCCCAACACGTTCGCTAGGTTCTATAGCCTATGTGTCGAACCGGTTTCCTCCTGTGTTCTCACCTCAAACGGGTAGTGGCACTGAGAGGCCCGGTTCAGAGTCGGCTTGCAGCATCCTTACGCCTAATTTTCCAGAGAGTTTCCTAACCAGGCAAACCCTGTCGAGTCCTCCAGCACTCTGGCAGCCAGACGTGGCGGAGCGTCCTGAAATCTGGTGTTACTAGGGCCGTGTTTCCCCGGGCAGACCACGTTCTGCCATCTCTAAATGATGCAGCCTGAGCCATCTCAGAGACTTCCATGTGCAATAGGGCCCTACGGAGTTACTCCACATGAGTAAATGTCACTTAAGCCCCTCTGGAAGGAGGTAACTCCGCAGTGTGCCTCTTCCAAGTGGAAGGGCACGCTTTCCCAGTGTTATCCAAGTCCTACTCTTTGGGTTGCTTGAGGAACAGAAGTATGTTGATCTTCTCTGTGTAGAGCCCGACCCTATCGTCTGCCTTATACGAAGGATCAGGAGGCCTACACAGGGCACTGGAGGGGGCAGCTCCTGTGGCGCTTTGGTAGGAAATTTCGAGGTCCCGGAACAAAGGGGGGTGATGCAGCATGTGATTAGAGGAGGGAGAGGTAACTGAGCATTCAGCCGATCACATTGGTGGACCAGCTTAAGTGGTTAACAGCATGCATCACTTGTTTTTATAAGGGTTCATACATGAAAGGCCTGGAAAAAAAAAAAAAAAAAAAAAAAATATATATATATATATATATATATATATATATATATATCAAAAAAGTCTCTGTAATAGTTATAATTAATCACGTACAGAATTTTGGTGGGGGATTGTGTGTACATCACAGTTTTATTCATTCCCGCAGCTTTCAAGTTTATAATGAGGGAAATTCCTGCAAAAATGTATTTAATATAGCAAGTAGGTTATATGAATAAATAAATCCACACAAACTAGCAGATTAAATCAGTCATATGAAAACAGCATGAGTGATTCAGCTGGACCGCGTCTTCTCTCTTTCACTCTCTCAAAGCGGCTTCACATCAGCGCATCTCGTCTGCAATACAATGAGCTGCTGCATACTGTCGCTGATCCAAGACTTTCGCTCACATTTCAGGACAGTTGACAGAATTGTCACTTGCTTAATCAGGTCATTGTTGCATCATCACAAAAATGTATAATTTGCATGTCTTTTTAAGCCAATTGGTCCTCGCGTGCTCCAGAGGCAGTTTCAAGGCTGAGCGCTTATAGTCACATCCAAAGCCGCCTAGCGAGTATCATATTGAGTTATTTTTTGTAGTTTGTTATTGAGCTTAAGTGAACAAATACACACAAAATTACGCAAAAAATGGCCGTCCTGGCGAGTATCCAGGTTTTTTCTTAAGTAAATGTGGATCCGTGCATTATGTCTTGTGAGAGCAGAGCAGTTCACATGTCGCGTCTTTTGCATGCTCAGGTTCTTTATTTCAAATGTAGATGTGCAGCAAGCATGGTCATTATAGAGGATTTGTTTTCATATATGCACACTATAGGTCAGCACAAACGTCTTTCATTGGCATGTGAGGAGGGGGATCCAACAAAATGAGGTGCCGGATAGCATTTCAGAGGATCTGGATCCAGCTTGTTCCGGCACAAATTAAGCCCTGGCTGTACCACCGCTGAGCTGCCGGGTCACCAGTTCAGCTTGGCTCCTCAGCGAAAACATGATTTAATGCGTTGCACCTGCTGCCTCTTATACTCGCGCTGCGGGGGTGTGGCAGCCAGATGCGAAATCTGCATGCCATTGTCCATTGGCTCAAGTGGATTGTTCTTTCTGGCGAGGTCCTCGATTCTGATTCTTCATCTCTGGATGTGAGATAGTGCCATAAACGATGTTACAATGGACTAGCATCACCAAGATTGAGCAAATTGAGACTAGCAAAACCGTTTAAGTGAGCAGCTACTTCAGACTGCATTGTTCTCTTGGGCACCACCATCTCATGATATTAAAAAATAAATAAATACAAATTTGAAAGTTTACACAGGACTGGCAGGAAATGTCCACTGATACATCTTTATTATATATGTTCTGTGGTTTATTTTGATAGGTTTGTGGTGTTAAGAGAAAGCACCTCCGCAGCTCGTTATTAACATAAGAGAAAGACAGTTTTCTGCTTGCTGCAGTAAATTACTATTTTTCTGCACTAAACAAGTGAATTTTGCAAAGATATTTTCAGAGATGATAGACAATATGACTGAATAACTGAATTAAAACCTAATTTTGACAGAAAATTGACATGCAACCTATTTTTCGAATTTCCTGAAAACATGCCAGCAGGACATCTGATGGGTTTTCCCAGATCACATTACACACACACATACTGTATGTATGTATGTACGTATTGTAGCGGGCTGAAGAATCACACGACAGCTGCAGGTGCAGTAAATGCCCCGGAGGGGTGTTTATTCAAACAAACAAGTGTGGTGAGGTGGGTGCTAACGTGTCCGGTGCTCCAAGGCAGTGCCGCGTGATCCCTTCCTTTGGCCGTGGGTGCTTGCCGTGCAGTGGCGTGGTGTTTGAAGTGATGGGCCGATCGGTCACTAGCTGCTATCTGTGGGGTAGAGAGAGATTGGACACAAGCGTTAGTCACCATTCGTTGGGAGTCGTTGCTCACCGGCGTGTGTTGCAGAGAGGCTTTTGTAGCTCTCTGTAACGAGTGTCAGCTGTGACCGATCAGCCCGTGATGACGGCGGCCAGGTGTTCCTCCTTCGTTTCCAGGGCGACGCTGATAGGTGCTCGGGACGCTTCTCACACTCCCCCCCCCTAAGCGACGTCCTGGTCCTGCGGGAAGGGGGGAGGGGTAACCCTTGACAGACCTACGAAAGCTGTCCACAGCCGCGAGAGTCCGTCAGCGTTGGCATTGGCGGTCCCGGCCCGATGACGCACGTCAAAGTGGAAGTCCTGGAGCGCCAGGAACCAGCGAGTCACTCGGGCGTTGGTGTCCTTGGCCCGGGCCATCCACTGTAAAGGGGCATGGTCAGTAAAAAGGGTGAACTTTCTGCCGAGGAGGTAATACCTTAGCTCCAGGACTGCCCACTTGACGGCCAACGCTTCTTTCTCCACCGCGGCGTAGCGTTGTTCGGTCGGGGACAGCTTTCGGCTGATGTATAACACCGGGTGTTCCTCACCGTTTTGGACCTGGGAGAGGACGGCTCCCAACCCAGTGTTAGAGGCGTCGGTCTGTAGCAGGAAGGGGCGGTTAAAGTCAGGCGCGCGCAACACCGGTTCCGAGGTGAGCGCTGCCTTCACTCGACGAAACGCTTCTTCCTCAGTGGGTCCCCAGGAAACCTTCTCCGCCTGCCCCTTCTTGGTCAGGTCTGTCAAGGGGGCTGCTAAGGAGGAGAAGTTAGGAATAAAGCAGCGATAGTAGCCCGCCAGACCCAAAAAGGCTCGTACCTGTGTTTTTGAGGTGGGCCGTGGGGCCGAGAGAATCGCTGCCACTTTCGTCTCTTGAGGTCTAATCAGTCCACGGCCCACCCGGAAGCCGAGGTACTTGGCTTCAGGTAGAGCCAGGTGACATTTTTTTGGGTTGGCGGTAAGTCCAGCCCGACGTAGCTCCATAAGCACCCTCCGTAAGCGCTCCAGATGGTCTTCCCAGGTCTCCGAGTGAACCACGACGTCATCCAGGTAGGCGGCAGCATACTCCTGGTGGGGCCTTAGCAGGACATCCATCAACCTTTGGAACGTCGCGGGAGCCCCGTGAAGCCCGAAGGGGAGAACCCGGTACTGCCAGTGCCCAGATGGAGTGGAAAAGGCGGTCTTCGGTTTGGCTTGCTGCGACAAGGGTACTTGCCAATATCCCTTCGTGAGGTCCAGAGTGGTGATAAACCGGGCTCTCCCCAGACGATCCAGGAGTTCATCTACTCGTGGCATGGGGTAGCCATCGAACTCGGAGACCTCGTTGAGCCGGCGGAAGTCGTTACAAAAACGGAGGGTGCCATCTGGTTTTGGGACCATTACGATGGGGCTGGACCAAGGGCTGCGGGAGGGCTCAATCACTCCTAACTTCACCATCTCCTGTACGCCCTCCTCGATGGCACATCGCCGAGCCTCAGGGATCCGGTAGGGACGCTGCCTGACGACGGTCCCGGGTGGTGTGCGCACGTCATGCTCGAGGACGTTGGTCCGCCCGGGGAGTGAGGAGAACACATCCGAGAACTGACCGACCAGATGTTGAAGCTCCGTCTTCTGGGCGGCCGAGAGGTGGGAGCTGATATCCACAACCACGGGACTTGTGGCCGCCAACGCCGAGAGCTGGGTCCTAGTCCCAATCCAACGTTTCAGGAGATTGATGTGGTATATTTGTTCTTCTTTCCTCCTTCCAGGTTGGCGCACCCGGTAGGTAGCCCTACACGCTCGGTGATGGTGTACGGACCCTGCCATTGGGCGAGGAACTTACAGGCGGTAGTCGGGACTAGGACAAGCACGTGGTCTCCCGGCTGGAACTCCCGTGGTTGGGCCGCCCGATCGTAACGACGTTTTTGGGCTTCTTGGGCCTTGACAAGGTGCTCTTTGACGAGGGGCATCACTCGGTCAATTTTCTCCCTCATGTCCCGGACGTGCTCAACGGTGGACCGATGGGCCGCGGGCTGCTGTTCCCAGGCCTCTTTGGCCACGTCGAGCAGGCCACGGGGTTGACGTCCAAAGAGGAGCTCAAAGGGGGTGAAACCGGTGGAGGCCTGGGGAACCTCTCGTATGCCGAAAAGGACATATGGTATCATTTGGTCCCAATCACGGCGATCGTCAGCAGCCACGCGACGGAGCATCTGCTTCAACGTCTGGTTGAATCTTTCGACCAGCCCATCGGTCTGCGGATGGTACACTGTAGTGCGCAGTTGTTTCACTTTGAGGAGGCGACAAAGGTCAGCCATCATCCGGGACATGAATGGGGTGCCCTGGTCGGTCAGGATCTCCTTGGGGATGCCGACCCGGCTACTAAGCAGGAAGAGTTCCTGGGCAATTGCCTTCGCGGTGGCCTTTCGAAGGGGGATGGCTTCCGGGTAGCGGGTCGCATAGTCCACGATGACCAGGATGTGCTCGTGGCCCCGGGCAGACTTAGGCAGCGGTCCCACCAGATCCATCCCTATCCGCTCGAAGGGCACCTCGATTATGGGCAGCGGAATCAATGGCGAGGGGGGAGGGGCCCGTGGCGCCGTTCGCTGGCACACGGGGCACGCCTGGCAAAACCGTTTCACGTCCGCCTCCAGACCGGACCAGTGGAAACGGTCCCTTATCCGTTGGGTGGTATTCTGCGCGCCCAGGTGACCAGCCATCGGATGGGAGTGGGCCAGCTCCATTATCGTCTCCACCTTTGAACGGGGCACCACCAAGAGTTGTACTTCCTCCCCCCTTCGCTGGGCAACGCAGTACAGCAGGCCGTTCTGGACCACAAAGTGAGGGGTTGGGTGCGGTGGTGGTTGACTTTCCTTGCCTTCAACCACCCTCACTTGGGCCCAGCAATGTTTGAGCCGATCGTCCCCGAGCTGCTCCTTTGCGAACGTTCCCCCTCTCCTGGCCTGTTGAAACACATCATAGAAGAGGTTAGAGGACTGGGAGGGGGACTCACCGTCTCTGGCGCTATCGGTCGTCATCAGGGCAGGTTGTCGCCGTCGGGGACCTCGGCTCAGCTTCCCTCGTCGGCGGTTCCCGGCTGGGCTGGCAGGCTGCGTAACGGCGGCGAGCAGTTGGTCGAACCCCGGCCAGTCCCGGCCGAGGAGGACGGGCACGGGCAGATCTTTCACGACCCCCACCTCTACGGGCCAGGTGCCCGGGCTAGCCGTGATGTAGATCTGACGGGCTGGAACGTGGCGGGTATCTCCGTGCACGCAGGTGATGGGAATCTGGGCCTTGGTGCCCGTCCTCGGGGGTAATACTGTTGGCTGGACCAAGCTCACCGCACTCCCGGAGTCCAGCAAGGCCTGGTACGTTCGGCCGTTGATCTTCACCCGCGCTTGCGGGGCTTCCGGTGGCAGCTCCTGGTGTACCACGCAACCCGCCAGCCAGGTTCTGCCAGGTGAACGCGGGGGATCCGTGGGCATCGGCTCATCCTGAATGCCGGGAACCGCGGGCCTGCTGATTGAGCGTTGGGTGCCCTCCGGCGCGCGTCGCTCCTGAAACACCCTCCGGGGAAAAGGCGGTGCTCGCTCCCCAGCCTCCCGTCGCTGCGTCGCTTCTGCCAGCTCGATGGCCTCCACTAGATCCCCGATGGTTTGCGGGTTCCGCATGCCGGCCGCCTGCCGAAGAGAGCGGGGGAGGGCCCGGAGAAAACGGTCCACAACCACTCGCTCGGCCACCTGAGCGGCGCTAGGATCTCCCGACAACAACCAGTGCTGGGAGAGGCGTGACAGTTCGGCTGCCTGGGCGCGGGCTGGCAACCGGCTATTGTACTCCCAGGCGTGGAACAGTTGGGCTGCTGCAATCGGGGACAAGCCGACGCGGGCCAGGATTTCCTTCCGTAGGTCGTCGTAGGAGTCCACGGAACTGGTTGGCAGCGAGAAGTAAGCCTGTTGCGGCTCTCCAGTCAATAGCGGCGCCAGGATCCGTGCCCACTCGTCCCTTGGCCAGTCTTCCCGCGTCGCGATGGCCTCGAACATCTGGAGGTAATGTTCTACATCGTCGTGGGCGGTCATCTTCGGCAGGAGACGGGTGGCTTGAACTCGGGGGTCGGGCAGCGGAACCCGCTGGGCAGCAGAAACGCGCAGAGCGGCGATCTCACGCTCCGTCTCTCCCTGTCGAGCGGCCATGTGCTCGACAATTTGTTGTTGACGGATGCTTACTTCGGTGAGATGCTTTAATAACTCTTCCATGGCTGGGGAGTAGCTGCCGCCTGTGCGTGACTGGGCGAGGAAAGACAAAGAGGGGAAAAAAATTAGTTGGGGTTGTCGTGACAGTCGGTGATTCTTCAGCAATCTGCCCGCATTCTCCACCAGTGTAGCGGGCTGAAGAATCACACGACAGCTGCAGGTGCAGTAAATGCCCCGGAGGGGTGTTTATTCAAACAAACAAGTGTGGTGAGGTGGGTGCTAACGTGTCCGGTGCTCCAAGGCAGTGCCGCGTGATCCCTTCCTTTGGCCGTGGGTGCTTGCCGTGCAGTGGCGTGGTGTTTGAAGTGATGGGCCGATCGGTCACTAGCTGCTATCTGTGGGGTAGAGAGAGATTGGACACAAGCGTTAGTCACCATTCGTTGGGAGTCGTTGCTCACCGGCGTGTGTTGCAGAGAGGCTTTTGTAGCTCTCTGGTAACGAGTGTCAGCTGTGACCGATCAGCCCGTGATGACGGCGGCCAGGTGTTCCTCCTTCGTTTCCAGGGCGACGCTGATAGGTGCTCGGGACGCTTCTCACAGTATGTATGTATATATATATTTATATTAGGGGTGTGATGAGACACTTATCCAACGAGACGAGACTGTGGTATCGAGAACGAGACGAGACAAGATTTTTAGACTTAAAAAAAATAAAAAATAAAATCGTCAATGATGAAATATATAGGGAAAAATACAAAATGCAAAAAATGTAGGTGCATTTTGAAATCAACTCGTAACCTGGTACGTTCCCTTCCAGGAACTTCGAGCTGCGTCAAAACGCATATGGGAACGCTATACCAAACCCACCATACTGACAAGTCCCTGCCTGGTGTCAGGACGAAAGGACGGAGGAGCCTGGAGTGGCTTGGATGTCGAGGTTATAGAACCTGGCAAATGTCAGGGGCGTGGACCATCCAGCAGCGTTGCAGATGTCCTGCATGGGGACACCTGCCCAGAAGGCCTTGGAGGCCGCCACACCTCGGGTCGAGTGCGCTCTGACTCCCGACATCGAGGGACGCTCAGAGGCCTCGTATGCCAGATTGATGGCATCCACTATCCACCTACTAAGAGTGGGCTGCGTAGCAGGAAGACCCCTCTTAGGCGGACCAAAGCACTCGAGCAGTTGGTCCGACTTCCTCCACAGGGCAGCTCTGTGGATGTATGCGTCCAGTGCTCGCACTGGACACATACAGTTGTGCCTTTCCTGGTCTGGCTCCCTGAAGAGAGGAGGACATAAGGCCTGGAGTACGACCGGCTGTGGTACGACCGTTGGAACCTTCCGTACGTACCCCGCACGGGGGTAGAGAAAGACTTTCGCCGAACCGGGCGCAAAGTCAATACACGAAGGGGCCGTAGACAGGGCCTGAAGGTCACTCACTCTCCTCAGAGAAGTGATGGCCAACAAGAAGACGGTCTTGATGGTGAGGAGTCTATACGTTATCTCCTCAATAGGCTCAAAAGGTGCCCCGCACAGAGCCTCTAGTACCACAGCCAGGTCCCACGTGGGGACACGGGATCGTACAGGCGGCCTCAGCCTCAGTGCACCGCGGAGGAAACGTGTAACCAGGGGGTGTCTACCCACTGACTGGCCACCAATAAGGGCGTGGTACGACGAGATAGCTGCCACGTAGACCTTGATAGTGGAGTGGGTTAACCCTGCGGAGAAACGGGCCTGCAGGAACTCCAGAACTGCGCGAATCGGGCAGTTGACTGGGTCGAGCTGGCGGTCCCCGCACCAAGAAGTGAAGAGTTTCTACTTCAAGGCGTACAGTTTCCTCGTGGAGGGAGCTCTGGATTGGAGGATGGTCTCGACAACCTCGATTGACAGACCGGAAGCTATGAGTTGCGCCCCCTCAGACGCCACACCCACAGCTTCCACCACTCCGGGCAGGGGGGGCACAATGGTACCCCCGGCCTGTGAGAGGAGATCTCTCCTGATCGGAACCGGCCACGGGGTGCCGTCGAGGAACCATACTTGGCCCGGCCAGAATGGCGCTACTAACAGTAGACTGAACTCCCGGGAGCAGAGCGATCGGGGGGAGAGACGTACAGACGAAGCCTCAGCCAGGTCTGTACCATAGCTAGGGATGGGTACCGAAACTCTGTATTAAATCGGTCTCGGGGCTAAATTATGAGTATCTATAAGTTCTGACGTTATCGGTACTTCTGTCGGTATTGGAGAAATTAAGAAAACACACGTACATTTATTGTTGCTCTCTCTCTCTCTCTCTCTATATATATATATATATAATGTCGCCAGCTGTTTTTATGTGCAATAATATTCAAACATTTGTCTATGATGCATTTTTGCTATGCGCAATTCAGAAGCCAGATCGCGCTCACGCGGAGGAGCTTCAGCACATGCAACGTGAAAGTCCTGTTTAATTATGATAGAAGAGAGAACCAACTATTCAAACATCTGCTCACACTTTAGGCCTGTGGCTGTTATATTAAGCTAAGTATTATTTTTTTTTTCGATTTTGGCTTCCAAGGATTATAGCCGCATTTCTTCTAGCACAACTCCCTTCCCTTCATAGCGGCGCGGATTCGTTCCTCTGAACCAAAACTTAACATCTGAATCAGCTCAATCAGTGATTGTTATAAAATGCCATCTTTACTGTTGCTACATTGCAGGACATACACTCACCTAAAGGATTATTAGGAACACCTGTTCAATTTCTCATTAATGCAATTATCTAATCAACCAATCACATGGCAGTTGCTTCAATGCATTTAGGGGTGTGGTCCTGGTCAAGACAATCTCCTGAACTCCAAACTGAATGTCAGAATGGGAAAGAAAGTGATTTAAGCAATTTTGAGCGTGGCATGGTTGTTGGTGCCAGACGGGCCGGTCTGAGTATTTCACAATCTGCTCAATTACTGGGATTTTCACGCACAACCATTTCTAGGGTTTACAAAGAATGGTGTGAAAAGGGAAAAACATCCAGTATGCGGCAGTCCTGTGGGCGAAAATGCCTTGTTGATGCTAGAGGTCAGAGGAGAATGGGCTGACTGATTCAAGCTGATAGAAGAGCAACTTTGACTGAAATAACCACTCGTTACAACCGAGGTATGCAGCAAAGCATTTGTGAAGCCACAACACGCACAACCTTGAGGCGGATGGGCTACAACAGCAGAAAACCCCACCGGGTACCACTCATCTCCACTACAAATAGGAAAAAGAGGCTACAATTTGCACAAGCTCACCAAAATTGGACCATTGACGGATTGACCATGTCCATCCCTTTATGACCACCATGTACCCATCCTCTGATGGCTACTTCCAACAGGATAATGCACCATGTCACAAAGCTCGAATCATTTCAAATTGGTTTCTTGAACATGACAATGAGTTCACTGTACTAAAATGGCCCCCACAGTCACCAGATCTCAACCCAATAGAGCATCTTTGGAATGTGGTGGAACGGGAGATTCGTGCCCTGGATGTGCATCCCACAAATCTCCATCAACTGCAAGATGCTATCCTATCAATATGGGCCAACATTTCTAAAGAATGCTTTCAGCACCTTGTTGAATCAATGCCACGTAGAATTAAGGCAGTTCTGAAGGCGAAAGGGGGTCAAACACAGCATTAGTATGGTGTTCCTAATAATCCTTTAGGTGAGTGTATTTGATAGTAAAACGTTGAAAGTACAATCTGCACAAGTGATGCTCTTCCCCAGGCTGAAATGTGTGTGCGCTCGTGTGCCAGCGCGGCGGCGTGCTCCAAAACGGACAAGCAAAGTACACTTTGAGCTTCGTGCGCGTCGAAATAACACACAAAAATATGCCAAAAAATACACACACAATGTGTCAAAATGGCCGGTTATGAGAGTCTTCACTTTTATGTTTTAAGTGGACGAGAACAGTTGGGAGAAAATCCAATGCGTGTCAGTATATTGTCTTAAAGTGTCAGACTGGAGCTTGAGCCATCAATGTTAATCAAAGAACAAAATGCAAAGAGAAAATCACCCACAGCTCTTAATCTGAACAACGTTATAGCTTTAATAAACATAAATCTATCAGTACATACAGTGAAAACTATGCAGTGCTCATTTACATTTGATTACTTTTGTAACTATTACTTACCTGAACATTAATATTAGTAGACCTTCATGGAAAAATGAAAGCACTGTTTATTTCATTTCGTTTGTGTGTTTGTTTTATTGTATTTGTCAGTTTGTTTTACTTTGTTTCTTTGTTTATGTTGTTACTGTATCTTATCTTATGTATATAAAACACTAAAAATTTTTAGTGTTTTATTTACATAAGATAAGATACAGTAACAATATGAACAAAGAAACAAAGTAAAAAAAAAAGTACCGATAAGAATACCGTTAAAGTACCGGATCGATAAGCAGTATCGGTAAGAGTAGTAATACCGTTAAAACCTTAACGATACCCATCCCTAACCATAGCATCCAGTCCCGGAGGAGCTGGAGGGGATAAAAGAACCAGAGGGAACATTATGCTGACTCTCGAGTCGCAAAAGAGGTCCACCTGTGCCTGGCCGAAACTCTCCAAACCTGCTTCACCCCTCGGGGTGAAGCATCCATTCCCCGGGCCTCGGCCCCTGTCTCGACAGGACGCCTGCTCCCATGTTGAGATGCCCAGGAATGTGCAGAGCTCTCAGTGATAGGAGCTTGCCCTGGGACCACACAAGGATCTGGTGTGCCAGCTTGTACAAGGGGCGCGACCGCAGACCTCCTTGGTGGTTGATGTAAGAGACCACTGCCTTGCTGTCGGTGCGGACCTGCACGTGGTGATTTCTTAGGTCTGGGAGAAAGTGCTTGAGTGCATGGAACACAGCTAGGATCTCTAGCCAGTTGATATGCCATGTCAGGTGGCGACCACTCCACAGACCGCGGGCAGGGTGGCCACTCATGACCGCACCCCAGCCGGTGAGGGAAGCGTCCGTCGCAAGCGAGACGTGGTGACCAGGAGCTCCCAACACCGGGCCCTGAGACGAGAACCAAGGTTTCCTCCACATGTCTAAGGCACGGACAACGGCGTGACACTTTGACAGCGTGGAGCGAGTTTCCCCTCAGGAAAACCCCCTTGGTCTTGAGCCACCACTGTAGGGGCCTCATGTACAGCAGGCCAGAAGGTATCACGCTGGACGCAGCTGCCATGAGCCCGAGCAGTCTCTGAAACTGCTTGACAGTGAATGGCTGGCCCTCTCGCACTCTCTTGACTGCCGTGAGGATCGACTCGATCCGAGCAGGGGTCAAATGAGCCTGCATCGTAGTCGAATCACACACTACGCCTAGATTAGGGGTTCTCTGAACTGGAGAAAGCACACTTTCCTTGGCATTTAGTCTTAACCCCAAGTCTTTCATGTGGGCGAGAATGACATCTCGATGCCGAACTGCCAACCGCTCTGATTGAGCGAGAATCAACCAATCGCCGATATAGTTTAGTATGCGGATGCCCTGCAGTCGCAACGGGACCAGAGCCGCATCCACACACTTGGTGAAAGTGCGGGGTGAGAGTGCTAGGCCGAAGGGAAGAACCCGATACTGGTACGCTTTGCCCCCAAAAGCGCACCTCAGGAACTCCCCGTAAGAGGGAAGGATAGAGACATGGAAATAGGCATCTTTGAGGTCTATCGTGACAAAGAAGCGGTGTCAGAGAAGCGGCCAGACCGCTGTCTCGATGCGGCGCACCGGAACGAGACGTGTGATCTGCCGGCTGAGGCGAGTTTCTCAGGCCCGCTGAAATCACTGGAGGAAGAACCTGAGAGAAACACTCGCTGGGACCTGCTGTACCCTGAAACTGCAGGGTTGGCAGACAAATCCCCGGAGGGCACCGAGGGGAGACGGTCACCGTGTGCCGCGGTGTAAGCCGCTCCACCCCAGTAGGGGTCGCCCTCCGCGGTCCTGGGGCTTTTTTTTCTCAGCGGCAGCCGCTCGTAAAGAGGGCAACGTGATTTTGCGTGCTCCGCCCCCAGCAAAGCCTCGTGAAAGCTTGACACATCAACCTCCTCGGAGGAAGAGAGACGAAGTGTTGAGCCCTCGTCTCAGGGGGGAAGAGACCGCTTCCACACCGAGAGACGGGGTGCCAGATCTGGCGGATACGGGAGGAGATAGGGACATGCCCGTCTCACTCTCGCCAGCCAGATCAGCCTGTGAGCCCCACGAGTGCAGCCGCCGCTCTGCCTCGGCAAAAACAGGACCAGCACCGCGTGGTGAGGTCGTGAAGGCTCCCTCCTCGAAGAGAGCCCTCCGGGTGCGGAGAGTGCGCAGCGAGAGCCGCTCACAGTGCGGGCAATCGGCTCTCTCGAGAGCCGACGCCACATGCTCCGCACTCAGGCAGACCATGCACAGGTTCTGTGTGTCCCCACCCGTGATGTAACGAGGGCAAGGACTAACACACAACCTGAAACGTGATCTGGGATCGCCCATTGTCTTGGCCTTGGCTTTAGGCATCTTTTAGGACAGACAACACTAAATAGGACTCACAAGACAAGAAATCAGACTGACTACACACAGAGTGCTTGCTGAATGACAGAAAGCTGACGCAGGCTCCGCCGCACGTGCTTATATACTTCCTGGTCGTGACGTCACCCCGCCCGTATGTGTGTGTATATATATATATATATATATATATATATATATATATATATATATATATATATATATATATATATGTGTGTGTGTGTGTGTGTGTGTGTGTGTGTATATATACACACACACACACTCATATAAGGAGTTTGAATCAACAAAGGTGAAAATTCAGCTTTGCATCACACAACTAAATTATTGCCACAAATTATTATTATTTCTGTATTTTTTATCAAATAAATGTAGCCTTGATGAACATAACAAAATTCTTTAAAAACAACAATACACACACAGTATAATATAACCAATAAAATAGGTATATTTTAAAATCTGATTCATTGGTCGATTATATATTTTCCTTTTCATCTCAGTGAAGTATTATATTCATTAAATTGTGGTTATACCGATACTGAGCTCACATATATTTGCATAAGTAAAACCAGCAAATTTACCAGCAGCCCAAACTTACAGGTGAAACTAACAGCTAAATTATGTACTGGAAAACAATGAGGCAATACTACAGAAATACTGCTAGTACAGTTTTTCCACATTTTCCAAACCTTGTCTTCTGAGGTCTCTAGGTCTCTAGGAAGCCGTGCAGATCTAAAAGGAATATTTAAAAGATTACAAAGTGTTGCTGCTTTTGAAATTCTGTTTTGTTTCACACAAAAGGTACAAGATTGCTGGAATTAGAATTAGACCACTTTCCAGCCATTTAATTCCTATACATAATATATTCAGTTATACCTTATAAATGCAACTGGATTGATCTCATCAGTCTTTGTACAGATGAAGTTGATGCTTTTGCATTCTCCTCCTGGTCCCAGTTCTTGAATGCAGTGCTTTAATATCTCCCAGGGGTCTCTGTCAGTGATTGCTCGATTGATAGCACTTACAATCCACACAGAAGAGCAGTCGCTCAGTTTCTGTTGGATTAGCAGTACAACAGTGAATAAGACAAAATGTTCATAGTGGCATAATATAAATTGTGTAGTTCTATAATGTATATCTGGCAGAAGGTTCCTTTGAAAAGAGTGTAGTAATATATTTACAGATTTCCACAGGTCATCTCTAATCTTGTTGCTATCTCCAGTTCCAGGAAGATCAAGAAGCACAATATGCTCCAGGAGTCCATGACAGTCTGGAATCTTGATTGTCACACTCTTCACAAGTGGCCAGTACCAGTCACCAGAACTTGCCTCACTATGTTGTATGTAACTTGCAAGATTAGTTGTAAATTCGTATAACTGTTGAGATAATAAATTGCTTTACTTTGCTTAAAATAATAATAATAATGCATTATACATTTAATTTGTTACATATTAAACTTACATCACTTTTTGAGAAACTTTTAGAATTTTCCTTAATAGTGGAGAAAAAGGTTTCGATTTCAGCAAATTTTTCATCTTTCTGGAGCTCTTCTAATGTTTTCTGGTCTGCATCAGCTCCATACAGCGCAGTGATCTTTTCTACAGCAATTTCAAACAAATCCTCATTCCTGTCCTCACTGTCATCTTTTATATATCTGAAAAGTTCTTTCAGCTCTTTCTCCCACTCCTGCAGAGATACACAACACACAGTATAGAGGAAAAATAAGGGTTTACGATTTATTTGCATATTTATGAAGAACTCTCATTGAAGGGGTGGTAGGATAAATGAGGAAACCTCTTTAGAGAATAGTCCAATCTCTGCTGTGTAGTTGGAGTCGGTCAGATTTGCTTCCACCTGAGTAACAACAGCTGTAGAGGCACCAAAACAACCAGATGGCAGTAAATCCTTTTTTCCCAGAATTGCACTCAATAGGGAGCTCTTTCCTTCTCCAGATTTTCCAAAAATCCCTATGGTTGCCTTCCTGCTGGCTTTATCCATTTGATCTGAGTTTTTAGTGCCCCTTTTCAGAATTTCCCTTGCTTTCTCCATGATCATATCTGAATGCAATGAAGAAGAGAATTACAATTGGGTCAGTGTGTATACACTGCTCAAAAAAAAAAATAAGGGAACTCTTAAATCACAGTATAACACAGCTTCAGTTAAACTTCAGGAGGTATATTAATCTGCCCAGTTATGAAACTTTGCTTTGGTGCAAATTAAGGTTCAGGTGAACTGAAGAGACAACAGCAAGACAACCCCCCAAAATAATTGTTTTGTAGGTGGTGGCTACAGACAATTGCTCTTTCCTTATCCTTCCTGACTGATTTGTCTCTAGTTTTGTTGAGGTCCTTCTCACTACTTGAAACATGAGGCAGTACCTGCAACCAATAAGGTTGCACAGGTAGTCCAACTCCTCCAGGATGGCACATCCATATGTGCTGTCACAAGGAGGTTTAGTTTGTCTCCCAGCACAGTCTCCAGGATTGTGTTTGGAACCCCCTGAAACATCATCCAGCATGACCATTTTGGTGGTGGGTCAGTGATAATTTGGGGAGGAATATCCTTGGAGGATTGCATAGACATCCATGTGCTAGCTAATGGTATCTTACCAGGATGAATTCCTCAGAGCCATTGTCAGGTCTAATGCTGCAACAGTGGCCCCTGGGTTTCTGCTGGTGCATGAAAATGCATGGCCTTATGTTGCCAGAGTGTGTAGGTGGTTTCTTGATGATGAAGGCATTGATGATGATGTCACTGACTGGCCCTAACATTTCCTAAACCTGAATCCAATTGAGAACCTCTGGGACGTTATGCATCGGATCACCCGAAGCCAGCAAGAAACACCACAGACTGTCTAGGAGCTAACTCTGTAACTGTTTGCGGTCCCACTTTATATTAAGTGACCCTACCCTGCTATGTACTTATATTTAAATATATAATTTGATACAGTGCACTTACTGTGTACATACATATTTTTGTCACGCTACTGTGGGAATGAACGCACGAAGAAGATGATGAATGATGCAAATAGTCTTTAATATAATCAGGATAAACGCGATATAGCCTCAAAATTATATCACAATATTTCAAAAATATTTGCGATAATGATATTTATGAGGATATATAAAAGAAATATGGAACAAAGTTTTATTGGTGATTGCAGCTGGCAGGCAACAGCATTTATTAGTGCAAACACAATGAAGGGCATTTTCCATCCTTTTCCAATGAGCTACTCTCATTGATGACAGACTGCTTAATTCCAAAATCTAAATCTATCGTCATAAGGTGGCAGAAGCAGCATTATAGTGCAATAGTATTGACCAGTGTTGGGCAAGTTACTTTAAACAAGTAATTAGACACTATTTGTGAGAAGTAACTAGTAAATATAACTGAGTTCGTAATGGAGTTACATCACTATAAAAGTAACCAATTACCAGGGAAAGTAACTATTACGTTCCTTTTTTTTTTTTTTAAATGTCCAAATGTGTCAAATAACTTGGATGCTTCCAATATTAAATGTTAAATGAATGAAATGGACACTACATGGAATAAATGATTATTTTTAAACATTGTACACTAATACAAAACAACAATTTAAAAATACTTATTTAACACAGAACATTTTTTAACATTCTAGCAGACATTATATCAACAAAGCACAATTTAACTTAAAATAATATTTTGTGGCCATTTTTGAGACCCCGTTCTTGAATCAGTCTTGCAAATAAATGCAGCCTTGCTGAGCAGAAGGGAATTCTTTAAAACATTAGAAAATATTACAGATCCCAATTTGAACACTATGTGTGAATGTTATAATAAATGTATTAATAGAGCTGTTGTAATATTATCTTAATTTTATTTAACAGAACAACAGTAATATTACAATACTAACATTTATGAATTGATGAGGCTTTTATTTTGACGGAAACCCGCAGGAAGTCCTCAGTGCATCTTTTTGTTGACAACAGCAGATTTATAAATTATTCTCATTACTAATTTGGGAAGATGCACAAATCACATTGTCACGTGTCTTGTAAACATTTTACTGAGCAACTGACCAGTAATGCCGTTTCAGCACAGATTTCCCTCACGGCTAACGAGACAGCGTCACAAGCTCCTGCAGCGCTGTTGTATTTAATTTTTTAAGGCAATTTCGCGATTTTAATCATCATACAGTAACCAGCAACAATTTTTGATTTTTGCGGTATGATATGGCGCACACCCCTAGTAAACAGACCAGGCAGGTAGGAGCACACATAGGGACGTAGTAGACCAGACAAGGGAACACAGGACTGAACACAGAATATATACTAAAGCAAATTAACATAATTGATAAGACATAGGTGATTTGAAGTTAACTAATGATGACACAACGAGGACAGGAACAGCAATGACCAAATATGGGCACAAGAGGAAGGAAACACAACAAACAGTCCATAAATCATTGTACTTTTATATTTTTAAAAAAAACCTATATGTAAATACATCTGTAAATATAGTTGCAAGCAGCAATGATGGGGCCAAGCACATCAAGATTCAAGAGTTTTTATTTGTCACATACACAATTATACAGGGTATAACCAGCAGTGAAATGTAGGTCACATCAGCGGCAAAATGAGGAGCTGAATGTGACGGGTATTAATAAGAGTGTGAATTCATAATCTGAATTAATGTATTTCACTAATGATCCCTCCCTTTTGATTTTCGTGCATGTATTTTGTATTCATTTGTTTACAAAAACGTTATTGTTTAGTTTTGTACTTTATTTGTATTATTTGGGAAAGGAGTTTTATATTCATTTGACGTGGTGATGTCATTTCCAGTTAGCCCGCGCTGCGTCCTCAGACCGCGTTGAGCGCGCTGAAGAGAGGTAAGCAGTTAGCGGTGCTCCTTCAAAATAACTTATCAGAAGTTTTATTAAGTACTTGATATGCAAAGATATTGTTGTTAAGAGCGTTACAAATGTACTAAGAAGCATTTTATGTGCGGATGGATGAGATTAATAGTATTTTTACTGAGTACAGCGGTGTGAGTGTATGTATGTGCGTTAGCAGAGCATGGTGATTTTGGCTGGTCAATTGACTGGTGTTTGGTTTGTCCAGGTGGAAAGATCACCGAAAGTTTCTCAATCTCATTGTTGTACTCTCTCTCTCTGCTCCATCCAGGTATAGTTCTCTGTGCATTTGTTGTTTTTATTCATGTGTATTGATTTGTTCTCATTCAATTTCATGTTTGATCTAAAGTTAGTTATGGAAAATTAAATCACATGACGGAGTAAATAATTGTAACACTTTGTTTTGCATTGTCGTTTGTGACATGTTTATATTGTTTTATTTTGATATGTTGTCATCGTGATGTTTGCTCAGACCGCGTTGAGCACGCTGAAGAGAGGTGGAAAGATCACCGAAAGTTTCTCAATCTCATTGTTGTACTCTCTCTCTCTGCTCCATCCAGAATCGGCATTTCCATGCCAATAAACTCTCCGCAGCAACAGTTCCAGTGGTCTGCCTCATCATTGTACACAACGCAGTTCGTAACAGTGACGGTTTAGACCGGTTACAGTGGTGCCGTGACCCGGATGAAGGTCAGCTCACCTCGGATCTTCATCCAAGGATCAATGCCGTTTGGTCACCGGTGGATGTTGCACTTCAGTCAAGGTTTTGATGAACAGTAACACAAAGTAGTGCTCTAACAAAGAACTGGACACTTCATTACACAATTAGCACTACTACTATTCTTCTTCTTCTTCTAGTTCTTTAATGATTTTGCCGTGCTAGTGTTGAAAGGGTTTTTGTCATCTGAAAGCTTTACTCAGTGTTTGATAACTTGTTTGTTAAAGAGGAAAGATGGCATATAGTTTCAATGCAGAGAATTTTAATGTTGAAGGGGACATGTCAGATTCAAGTTTTGGAAGAGGGAGACTTCTCAGTGATCGCTTATTTACACCTTTCGTAGGGAGGGGTAATACAGAACGAACGCCTGAATTCTGTTCGACTCGAGTAACTGAACAAACACCTAGCCAGTTAAGGAGTAATCCATTATCTGTCAGCCCAGACTTAAATGATGCAGCATGGTATAACCTCATAACACATATTGCTCAGGAAGTAGGACAGACTATAATTTCTGCTCAAAGTGGGGAAAGGTGTGGGGAAAGAGAAACCAGTAATGCACAGGCTCGAAGTTTAAGTGCAGGTCAGTCATTCTCAGAGGCACCCTCTCTTAATTTGACAGGAGTTAAACTAGTCATGCAGTCTGAAGTAAGAGAGCCCCCTGTTTTCCGAGGAGATGGAACTGATAAGTTCAGTGTGCATGAATGGGAGGATCTTGTGGACACTTACTTGCGGAAAAGAGGCATACCAGTGTCAGAGCATCATCATGAAATCCTTTCAAGGCTGCTGGGTAAGGCCAAAGACATTGTCAGAATAACCCTCCGCAGTAACTCTTCTCTAAGACCCTCTGAGAACCCCAAAGTGATATTTGATATCCTGAAACAGCATTTCAGCGAGGTCAGATTTTCCTCTATGCCTTTAGCTGATTTCTACGGCACAGTACCTGTTGTGGGAGAAAATCCAGTCGAGTACTGGGTCCGTTTAAATAAGGCTGTGGATGTTGCAGAGGAGGCTTTGAATAGGCTTGGGCGGCAGATGGAAAACCCATGCCAGGAGGCAGCAATGATGTTTGTGAAATACTGCCCGGACCCAACCTTGTTAGCCATTTTCCGCTTGAAAGCACCAGATAAGTGGACACCAAGCGAAGTACAAGAACATCTTGACAGATATCAGACTGAGCAAAAGGAACAGTTGGCGGTCAAACCTAAGCGTAATGTTGCTGTGAGGAATGCTACAGCTCACACCCAGTCACCTATAGAGAATGAGATTGCAGCTAGTGGTTCCCCTGTTGCGCCGTCTGATAATGTTAATGCTAGTACTCAATCTCCTCCACAGAATGATGATAATTGCATGAAAACGCTTATCAGTCTACTTGACCGTGCTCTTTCCCAGAATAGTCAAACGGAGATGTGTCCTCGACCAAGCCAACCACCTATGAGAGCATGTAAGGTATGCCGTTCTCATGAGCATTCAACTTTAACACACTGTCGACGACAACGACTCTGCCTTGCCTGTTTCCAACCTGGCCACATAAAAAGGAATTGTGCAGATAGTCAACCCAGAACTGACAACCAGTTTACACAGCCGCCTCAGGGTTCACCGACTTTAAAATAGTCGGCCCACACTTGGAGAGGGGACGTGTGGGTGGAGTGGAACAAACCCTCGAAAATGCGGATATTAAGCAAGTTTATGAAAGTGCATGTGCGCAAGCTCCAGCTGAAGTTAAAGTAATCGCACAGAATACACAAACTCTTGAAGTGTTTGATGAGTTGTTTTATGCACCTGTATATGTGAATGACAGATTCCAGATGATGGGAATGTTGGACTTGGGATCTATGGCATGTACTTTCAGTGAAGCAGTAGAAAGTAGAATGCTCAGTGAAGATGTGTTGCCAAAGCCCACACCGTTGACACAAGAAATTATGTTAATAGGATGTGGAGGTAAAATAACCAAGCCAAAATGCATGTATGAAATTGAGCTGAAAGTGTATGGTGAGAGATGTTTGGTGCCTGTTCTAGTTGTACCAGGACAAAGGGATGATTTAATCATCGGTACCAACGTGATTAAGTTCCTCATGCACCGAATGAAGATCAGTGAAGATTACTGGAGGATTCTGTCTAACAGTGTTTCAGAGCCACCTTCATCATGTGAACAATTCTTGGATGTTATGGCAAATACTTGCCGCTGGAGAGGTGGAGAACTACCGCACAAGGTTGGGACAGTTAAGCTTCAGCAGTCAGTTACTCTAATGGCTAAACAAGAACACCTTGTCTGGGGAAGGCTACCAAGTGATGCTGCCATGTCACCAGGGAGCACTGTAATCGTGGAGGCCACTTCCTCCAGAACCATACCAAAGGACATCATCATAGGCCGTGTTGTTACGCCTCTGTGGGGAGATCGTTGGGTCCCGTTAAAAGTTACCAACCTTTCGGAGAAGCCGGTCACCCTCAAAAGGAACCGTAAGTTGGCTGATGTGTTCCCGTGCCTTGCTGTGGAAGATTTTGAGTTGTTGCAGGGTTTCAGTCATGCTCAGGTGCCCACTTCCAAGAAAATTTCCCCACCCGGTGTCACAGGTGATCTTAAACAGAGACTTGGGGCTGCAAGCCTCAGCGACATTGACATTGATTCATGTTCTGCCAGTGACACAGCAAAGGAAAGGCTCGTCCATTTGCTTGAGAGTTACAATGATGTATTCTCCAAACATGCTCTGGATTGCGGGGAGGTCAGAGGTTTTGTTCACCGCATCCACTTAACTGATGAGCGTCCATTCCTACTTCCGTATCGTCGGGTACCGCCTGCTCACTATCAAAAATTACGCCAAGTTCTCTCAGAAATGGAAGAGCAAGGAATAATCCGTAAATCAGTAAGCGAGTATGCTTCCACTTTGGTTTTAGTATGGAAGAAAGACGGCAGCTTAAGGATCTGTACGGACTTCAGGTGGCTGAACGCCAGGACCACTAAGGATGCGCACCCGCTCCCACACCAATCAGACTGTCTCGTCGCCTTGGGTGGAAATACCCTCTTCAGTACTATGGATTTAACATCAGGCTTTTATAACATTCCCATGGCTGAAGAAGATAAAAAGTACACTGCGTTTGCAACTCCAGTAGGTCTCCATGAGTACAATAGGATGCCTCAGGGGTTGTGTAATAGCCCAGCATCTTTTATGCGTATGATGCTAAGTATCTTCGGGGACCTGAATTTTAGCAGTCTGCTGTGTTACTTAGACGACCTACTGGTGTTTGCGCCTGACGAGACCGCAGCTCTGGAGCGGTTGGAGATAGTGTTCCAACGATTGAGGAGCCACAATCTCAAATTGAGTCCGAAAAAGTGCCATCTGATGCAAGCGTCCGTTAAGTTTTTAGGCCACATCATCGATGGGAATGGTGTTTCCGTTGATCCTTCAAAGGTCGAAGCCATAGCCAAACTGTCAAAAGCTGACCTCATGGAAGAAGATGGGTGCACTCCGTCTGTACGGAGAATCAAATCTGTTTTGGGGATGATCCTCTACTACCAGCACTTTATCCCTAATTGCTCTTCTGTAGCCAAACCACTATTCTCCCTAACAGCTGGGCAGAAAAGGAGGACAAAAATAAAAACTGAGGCTAAGGTAGGCACTTATCGGAAGCTGAAGCCGGCTGATTGGACCCCAGAGTGTGATGATGCCCTTTCTAAGTTGAAAGAGAGCTTGCTGCAGAGTGTGGTCCTAGCGCATCCCGATTTCTCTCTTCCACTAATTCTGTCAATCGATGCTTCTCTGGAAGGTCTTGGTGCTGTGCTGTCGCAGATACCAGCAGGCGAAGAAAAAGCACGCCCCATTGCATTCGCAAGCAAGTCTTTAAGTAACTCTCAGAGAAGATACCCGGTACACAAGCTCGAGTTTTTAGCCTTAAAGTGGAGTGTGTGTGAAAAATTCAGTCATTGGCTAAAGGGCCACACGTTCACCGTATGGACAGACAATAACCCACTCACTTATATACTAACGAAGGCTAAACTCGATGCTTGTGAACAGCGTTGGGTATCTAAGCTTGCCGCTTATACTTTTGACCTCAAGCATATCGCTGGAAGTAAGAACACTGTAGCTGACGCTTTGAGCCGTGATCCTTTCGCAAGAACAGTTGGTCACAGGCTTATCACGGAGCGATATGGGAGTCTACTTACTGAGGCTGAAAGTATCGACAAAGATGGAGTTCAGGACACCTTCCGTTTACAAGTGAACAGCCTTCATATATCGACTCAGTCAAGCCCAGTGTCCTGTGATCACACGACAGTTAGAACCCTGTTGAACCTTTCCGATCAATGGGAGACTGTAACTGAATTAAGGGCCATGCAGACAATCCAGTCCATTCAGGATGCAGCAACATCTGGATTTGATGCAGTTTCAGCAATCCCTCTTGGAGAGATCCGAAGGGGCCAAGAAACAGATCCGACAATCTCTAAGATAATACCCTATCTGGAGAAGAAGAAAAGACCTTCAAGACGAGAGATGGCTGGAATGGATGTCGGGGCTCTAGTTCTTCTTAAGCAATGGGATCGAATGAAGGTTCAAGATGGAGTAGTCTATTGTGTTTCCAAAGATCCGTTGAGTACTCACAAGAGGTTCCAACTTGTACTTCCTGCTAGTCTTAGGGCTAAAGCCTTAACCGGCGTGCACAATCTCGCCGGACATCAGGGAAGGTCGAGAACTCTCCAACTAGCTCGACAACGCTTTTTCTGGCCTAGAATGGAGCGTGACATAAGAGAATATGTGAAGTGTTGTCAAAGATGTATTTTGGCTAAAACACCAGAGCCATCTGCTCGTGCGCCACTCGTGAACATCAGGACTTCAGCCCCTATGGAGCTAGTGTGTTTGGATTTTTGGAGTGCTGAGAACAGCAAGCAGCGTTCTGTGGATGTATTAGTTGTGACGGATCACTTTAGAAAGTTGGCCCATGCTTTCCCGTGCGTAAATCAGAAAGCAAAACAAATTGTGAAGAAGCTGTGGGATCATGTCTTCTGTATTTATGGTTTCCCAACACGCATTCATACGGATCAAGGGACCAACTTTGAAAGTACCCT
Organism: Barbus barbus; assembly: GCF_936440315.1. NCBI lineage: Eukaryota > Metazoa > Chordata > Actinopteri > Cypriniformes > Cyprinidae > Barbus > Barbus barbus. Next base: position 5,185,723 of record NC_136731.1, on the reverse strand, counting down.
TGTCGCAGAGCTGCTTAAGCTAGCAGGTATTGAGAAGTCGCACACTACAGCGTACCACCCCATGGGGAATGGTGGAACAGAGCGGTTCAATCGGACCTTGGGTAGTATGCTTCGCTCTTTGCCTCTCAAGGAAAAACACAAGTGGCCCGAGCAGATACAGACTTTGACGTTCGCATATAACGCCACCGTACACGAGACTACTGGTTATGCCCCATTCCAGTTAATGTTTGGTCGCATCCCCAAGCTGCCAGTCGATGTCATTTTTGGGCAGGTGTCGCACGACCCTGTGATTGTTGACTATGGCAGTTATGCGAAAACACTTATGTCTTACCTTCATGAAGCTGCGAGCATTGCTCAGAAACATACTGAGAAGGAGCAGAAAAAGCAGGCTAAGAATTATAATCGGAAGGTCAAGAACACGTTTGAACATTGGAGACAGGGTACTTCTTGCAAATAAGAGTGAACGAGGAAAGAGAAAACTCGCCGATAAGTGGGATCCAACCATCTATACTGTAAAAGATCGGAACCTTCAAACAAACATATACAAGCTGGTTGATGAAGGTGGAAAATCTAAAGTAGTGCATCGAAACTTGATTCTGGACATCAGCTTCCTACCAATTGAACCGCCTCAAGATGACGAGGATATCCAGCCTAGTCATGCGAATGTGGAAGCGGAGTCTCCTATGTCTGAGATGTCTGATTTATCCGAAGAAGGGAGTTCTGATGATGGAATGGAGGCATGGATGCTTGATGGACGGGATGAAGGTGAAGGTCAAGAGCCCGTGGGAGGTGAAGATTTGGAATCTGATTACTTGACCCAAAGTCGAAGAAGTGTCTGTGAACAAGAACCCAACGAAAATGAGGTCATTGAAGATTATCCTGATGAAGTATCTGACATAGAGACTGAATCTCCTGCTAATAACTCTAACCCGCAAACACAGACTGTGAATGACTCTCATGCTAACTCTATGCCTAACACACAAGCACAAATTCCCACTGATAAACAGGGTGTTAAGACCCGTGCGGGAAGGGTGGTCAAGAAAGTTAGCCGTTTGATTGAATCCATGGCTCAGAGGCCATTTTATGTTCAGAGGGTGGGGTCATCCTTAGCAAAGAGGTCAGGATCTATTCTTTCTTTATTCTAGACGGATGTTTTTTTCTCCAACCACAAAACTGTGAAGAGGTATGTGTGATGTATGAATTTCATTAAGTGAAAATATACCAGATTATTTATGTTGTACAAGGCAGCATATTGTTCTGAGAATGTCAAAGACCTGATCAACCTTGGGCTTTTCTCAACCTATTAAGTGGGTAATTTACTATGTTGAACTGCGAATGAGATTCGTTGAAAATCTGGTTCTGTTGGATAAATTTTGTGTCATTTTGGTCAGGATATTAGTGAAATTCAGGAGGGGTGAATGTGACGGGTATTAATAAGAGTGTGAATTCATAATCTGAATTAATGTATTTCACTAATGATCCCTCCCTTTTGATTTTCGTGCATGTATTTTGTATTCATTTGTTTACAAAAACGTTATTGTTTAGTTTTGTACTTTATTTGTATTATTTGGGAAAGGAGTTTTATATTCATTTGACGTGGTGACGTCATTTCCAGTTAGCCCGCGTTGAGCGCGCTGAAGAGAGGTAAGCAGTTAGCGGTGCTCCTTCAAAATAACTTATCAGAAGTTTTATTAAGTACTTGATATGCAAAGATATTGTTGTTAAGAGCGTTACAAATGTACTAAGAAGCATTTTATGTGCGGATGGATGAGATTAATAGTATTTTTACTGAGTACAGCGGTGTGAGTGTATGTATGTGCGTTAGCAGAGCATGGTGATTTTGGCTGGTCAATTGACTGGTGTTTGGTTTGTCCAGGTGGAAAGATCACCGAAAGTTTCTCAATCTCATTGTTGTACTCTCTCTCTCTGCTCCATCCAGGTATAGTTCTCTGTGCATTTGTTGTTTTTATTCATGTGTATCGATTTGTTCTCATTCAATTTCATGTTTGATCTAAAGTTAGTTATGGAAAATTAAATCACATGACGGAGTAAATAATTGTAACACTTTGTTTTGCATTGTCGTTTGTGACATGTTTATATTGTTTTATTTTGATATGTTGTCATCGTGATGTTTGCTCAGACCGCGTTGAGCGCGCTGAAGAGAGGTGGAAAGATCACCGAAAGTTTCTCAATCTCATTGTTGTACTCTCTCTCTCTGCTCCATCCAGAATCGGCATTTCCATGCCAATAAACTCTCCGCAGCAACAGTTCCAGTGGTCTGCCTCATCATTGTACACAACGCAGTTCGTAACAGTGGCGGTTTAGACCGGTTACATAAGCATAGTATGGAGCATCAGACCAACTGCAGAAATTAGCAATTGAAGGCATTTTAAGATTATTGTAGTCCAAATGGCTGAAAAATCATTTAAAACTACTAGTAATATGATTGAATGACTTTTCACTTTTGACCAAAAGGTGGCACCGTTATCAAATCGATGTGGTGTGTTCTGTGTGAGGTGACAATGGCACACACAAAGTGTGGTGTCAATATGCCAAAGCATTGCAGAGATACGGCCTGAAGTGTCATTTTGGCATCATGCCTTAAATTCGTTTTTGTGGTATGTGAAAACTTGTTTTGTCTATCAACACAAAATCCATCACTTTTTGTCAGCATGGTCTGAAGATGATATGATTCGATTTTTGTGAAAATCGGACCAGCGGTCTAGGAGGAGTTCGAAAAAGTAGGTTTTTAAAGAAAATAAAAAGGGCAGAGAGGAAGTTTGGCTGACTACGGCAACATTCGTATTACTGTTCTCAGCATGACCCAAGGAATCTATTAATATCAGTCTAATTAAAATAGGCAAAATTCACAGAAAGGTATTAGCATTTATTTGACATGTCATTGTAAATGTTGACCACAAGGTGGCACTGTCTCAACTTTTGAATACTTTCAGGTCATGGTCTCCATGGTACATATAAAGTTTTGTAATGGTATACCAATGCATTCGTAAAATATAGCATTTTATATCATAATACTCTATTATAATCAATGGCAATTTCATGTTTTGTTCAATTATAGCGCCACCAAGAGGCACAATCCCACCAAATTTTTTACGTGTACTGAGAGTGTGCCCATACATGTGTGTGTCAAATTTGGTGAAAATATCTCATTTTGTTTTGGAGTTATAAACATATTTATATATGAATAGATGGAAATATGACTGACTGTTGACTTTGTTTGCATTTTTGTGCCACCTAATATCAAAATTTGGCAATTGGGCATTTAAGTGCTGCTGGGACGCTAAGTTTCCAAATTTCCTACGGTGGTTTCTTGTCGATCGGAGTAACGGTTTCCAAGATATTGGCAAATATTTTTTTAAGCGCTAAAATGCAACACTGCACAAACCATAAGCCAAAATCTGGCAAGTTTGGTATCGCTGGACTCAGCAAGGATTCAGGAGTCTAAAAATCTAACTCTCGTGAAAATAAGTCAACCCCACTCAAAGTTAGAAGCATGTGAAAATTAGATTTTACCACTAGCTGGCGCTGTTTTGAAACTTCTCAGACTCCTTCAAGGCATAATGACCCATACCAAGTTTCGTAACGATACGTCAATGTGTTCGTAAAATATAGCATTTTACTACAAAATTCAAAATGGCCGACATGGGAAAATTGGATATGGTTCGACTCGGCATGATGCACCGAATCTACAGAGACCAGTTTCGTGATTTTTCATCAAAAAAGGAAAACAATTTTTGGTTCAGAGGAAAAAAGAATATTCATTTTGTGGCTTACGGTTCAAAAGTTGTTAGCATAAACATGAGTGAAACTTTGGACAAGTGGTGGCGCCTGGTTAGTATTGAGACTGTCTTATATCAGTGTGCCAAATTTTACAACTTTCCCGCAATCGGTTCTATGGGCTGCCATAGACTTCCACAGCGAAAGAAAAAACACAACGCTAACGGAGAGTAGGCACCTATTGTTTTTTCTTCCACTGTGGAAGTCTATTGGCGCTTTTCCACTGCGTGATACGACTCGGCTTGGTTCAGAAAGACACAGCTCAGTTCGGCTCGGTTTGCGTTTCCACTGCAGTTTAGGGATTATTCACGCATCGTTATAGTTGCACCGCCTCTACTGCCATGACTCCTGAAAAACTTTTCAATTCCGCTTTGCTCCATCAAGCTCTCACTGGATCCACTCCTCAGCTATCAAAGAGAGGGACGTATGTACTTCCTCAACAGACAACGAAACAGCCATTTTTGGTTGTTAAAAAAGATGCGCCCTTTCAAAACAGTTGCATTCGATCCTTCGCTGGCTGTGCTGATTTAAATCTAGCAGGTCTGTTGTGTCTCGTGCCAAAAGTTCAATGACGCAGGCAGAGACGATTCTCTCCAGCCAATCAGTAATCAGCAGAGTTTACACGTCACGTTTTGGTAATGGTACGGCTTGCTTGGAACCTCGGCCGAGGTGGTACTAAAAAAAGTACCAGGTACCGGTACTGTACCCAGTGGAAAACCCCCCAAAAGTGTGCTGTACTGAACTGTACCGCGCCGTACTATGCAGTGGAAAAGCGCCATATGGCAGCCCATAGAACCGATTGTGGGAAAGTTGTAAAATTGTTTAGCATGTTTATGCTAATAACTTATGAACCGTAAGCCACAAAATGAAAATTCTTTTTTCCTCTGAATCAGAGAGTCTGATTTTCCGAAATTCAAGGTTTAGTTTTTTTCGCTATTTTCAATTGTTCATAAAAACCTACTTTTTCGAACTCATCCTAGATTTTCACCAAAATTAGCTCAGATCATCTTCAGACAATGCTGGCAAAAAGTTAGTTATGGAATTCAAGTTGATTCGCTTAGCAGTTTTCAAATAATGAGCGAACAAATTCTATGAGAAGTACACAGAAATGGATGCAAGGCAATATCTCCGCAACGGTTTGGCGTATTGAGACCAAACTTGTTGTGTGTTATAACAAGCATGACCTGAGGCTACCTGCAGTGTTTCGGGGCAGTGCCCCCTAGTGGTCAGTAGATACGAAAAAATTAATTTACATTTACATTTAGCTGACGCTTTTATCCAAAGCGACTTACAATTGCTATATATGTCAGAGGTCGCACGCCTCTGGAGCAACTAGGGGGTTAAGTGTCTTGCTCAGGGACACATTGGTGTCTCACAGTGGATTCGAACCCGTGTCTCTCACACCAAAGGCATGCGTCTTATCCACTGCGCCATCACCACCCCAATATTTTTGCTTATAACTTTTCAGTGTTTTGACCAAAAATTACGAAACTGGTCTCGTTAGAGTCGAACCATATCCAATTTTCCCATGTCAGCCATTTTGAGCGTCGGCCATTTTGAATTGTGTTGTAAAATGCTATATTTTACGAATGCATTGAAACTTACGAAACTTGGTATGGGTCATCATGCCTTGAAGGAGTCTGAGAAGTTTCGAAACAGCGCCAGCTAGTGGTAAAATCTCATTTTCACATGCTTATAACTTTGAGTGGGGTTGACTTATTTCACGAGAGTTAAATTTTTAGACTCCTAAATCCTTGCCGAGTCCAGCAATACCAAACTTGCCAGATTTTAGCTTATGGTTTGTGCAGTGTTGCATTTTAGCGCTTAAAAAACATTTGCCAATATCTTAGAAACCGTTACTCCAATTGACACGAAACCAGCGTTGGAAACTTAGCGTCCCGGATATTTGATTTAGACCAATTGCCAAAATTTTGATATTAGGTGGCACAAAAATGCAAACAAAGTCAACAGTCAGTCATTTTTCATCTACTCATATATAAATAGGTCTATAACTCCAAAACAAAATGAGATTTTCACCAAATTTGACACACACATATGTATGGGCACACTGTCACGGTTCGTGGGTTCACAGTGTCATCCTCGCTCTGTTTTGGTGTGTGTATGTGTGTGTGTGGGTGTGGCTGATTGAGGCTGATTCGCTCCAGCTGTGGATCATTAGCAGCGCTATATCAGTCGCTCTCATGCTGTCCTGTGTTGTCAGATCCTTGGATTACCTGCCGTGTGATGGTCACTGAGTTCCGCATGTTCCTGTCTCCTGATTCCACGTCTCCAGATCACAGTCGTCTCCTGGACTCAATCACCGGACACTTGGCCGCACGTTGCATCCCTGCGTTACGGAGCCTGACGGACACGGTGCATTCTAGTGTTCTCTGACTGTTATCTTTCTGACGTGTTTTCAAATAAACCGTTATTGTTTCCCGCAGCTTGAATCCTCCAGTGTCTCATTATGACACACACTCTCAGGACACGTAAAAAATTTGGTGGGATTGTGCCTCTTGGTGGCGCTATAATTTAACAAAACATGAAATTGCCATTGATTGTAATAGAGCATTGATATAAAATGCTATATTTTACGAATGCATTGGTATACCATTACAAAACTTTATATGTACCATGGAGACCATGACCTGAAAGTATTCAAAAGTTTGAGACATTGCCACCTTGTGGTCAAAATTTACAGTGACATGTCAAATAAATGCTAATACCTTTCTGTGAATTTTGCCTATTGTAATTAGACTGATATTAATAGATTCCTTGGGTCATGCTGAGAACAGTAATACGAATGTTGCTGTAGTCAGCCAAACTTCCTCTCTGCCCTTTTTATTTTCTTTAAAAACCTACTTTATCGAACTCCTCCTAGACCGCTGGTCTGATTTTCACAAAAATCGAATCATATCAGGCCATGCAAACAAAAAGTTATGGATTTTGTGTTGATAGACAAAACAGATTTCACATACCACAAAAACGAATTTGAGGCATGATGCCAAAATGACACTTCAGGCCGTATCTCTGCAATGCTTTGGCATATTGACACCACACTTTGTGTGTGCCATTGTCACCTCACACAGAACACACCGCATCGATTTGATAACGGTGCCACCTGTTGATCAAAAGTGAAAAGTCATTCAATCATATTACTAGTAGTTTTAAATGATTTTTCAGCCATTTGGACTACAATAATCTTAAAATGCCTTCAATTGCTAATTTCTGCAGTTGGTCTGATGCTCCATACTATGCTTAGCTCCTCATTTTGCCGCTGATGTGCTTGGCCCCATCATTGCTGCTTGCAGCTATATTTAATTTCTGTAATTACACTTATAATTATGCTGTTGAATCATCCCTTACACCTTAACCTACCCTTAAACCTACCCACACCACCACACCTGTCCCTAACCTTACCCGTATCCCACCTTAATAACAGCAAAAGTGTTTTGCAATACAATATGAACACAATAAGTACATTGTAGTTATTTTTTGATGTAAGTATATAGTAGTTAAGGCCACCCAATATAAAGTGTGACCCTGTTTGCTATTATATTGTTTATATTATGTATATAAGTTGTTTACTTTATTCTAAGATTATTTTTGTTATGAAGAAAATAAGTTGCATTTGTTATTTGTGAATTTATTTAATTTTTTGTTATTTGGTTTGGTACTTTTATTTGAAATACTGGTCGATGGTTTATATGTAATGGATGACTGCATGCAAGATTCTCTGATTCTGCAAGTCTGCAAGTGGCAAACACAAACATTATGCTTTTCAGTGGACGTGTTCCTGCCAAGGACTTGAACTTAAACAGGTGATTAAGGAGTATTCAAGACAATTTCTCTTTCATGTGGCATGCAGCCAGGGCCGGCACGTGCATATAGGTGACCTAGGCAGCCGCCTAGGGCATCAGCACAGTCAGAGCGGCAAAAAGGACAGATATTATTGCTTCAAAGTTAATTGATTAACTTTTGCTCTCAAAGATGGTTTAGTTTAGTTTTTGAATTTGGCCAGCGGTTATGGAAACATGAATAATCTTTTCTTTTAATGCGGTGCACTGTCACCCTCTCTACGTAAAAATCTGTCAAATCATGTAACGTGAATGTCATACAGTCTCTTGCTGGAGACAAAAAAAAAACAAAAAAACGAGTTGAAAGCGTACCGAGCCGCGGAAGAGATGCTGTTTCTCGAGCGCTTTCCGTGAGAGTGATTCGTGTCGGAGAGAAACACGGACAAATGCGTTTTCATCCATTCTTTCAGAGGATGGAGAGTAAGGGATCATTTGCACAATCACTTGGTTGACCCACTTAAGTGATTACCAGCTTGCATCAGTTACTTTTATAGTGTGCACTTATACTCTAAATATCACGGTTACTTTATTGCAACATTATTTATTGTTTGGGTAGTTTTTGTGTAACCCAGCTATTACAGGACAATCGCAACAACCCAGCCTTTGCATTTGCAATGAGTGCTAGCAGATATGTATTCTCTTCGGGTGAGAGCACTTCTCAGTGCCGCTGACTTATTTCTTTGGTCAAATATAGGTTTGTTTCATTTAATCTATATAACAGTAAACCATTTTATTTTATATAATGTTTTTTATAAAAAAACATTAAAAAAAACATGTCACCTAAACGAGCTGCATCGATCTTTAATGTAAGAAAATGTTGTATAGCCTACATGTTTAACCCTTTAGGCGCCAGGGTTTTTTTGGGAAAAATGCTGGATTTTGACATCAAGGTTTCAAAAGCTTGTGGCTTGAAAGGGCTTAAAGATAGAGATCTACTGTAAATTAGAAAAATGTTGGGCATGACCGAAAGTTTATGTGGGGTGTAAATATACTCATCTAATTTGCATATTATGACGTCATCAGGGGCGGCCCTCTTGAATTTCATAATATTTAGGAAATAGTAGATATTGAATTGACGTTTGATTTTTTTGTTTGTTTTATTTGTCTTTTTCTCCTCATTCCAAATAATTAGAAAAGAGGAAACCAACAATAAAACAGGAGAAAGTACTAAATTATTACTATATACTATACTATATAGTAGTAAAACGCATGTGAACAGTAGCCTACTTTTTGATCAGTTCATCAGTAATATTCAGGAAATAATAGATATTGAATAGATGTTTGAACTTATTTGCATGTTGTTGTTGTTTTTTTGTCTTTTTATCCTCATTCCAAATGATCAGGAAAAGAGGAAATCAACAGTAAAACAGGAGAAAGTAGTAAATTATTACTATATTACTGTGCCATAGTAAAATACATGTGCCTATTTTTTGATCAGTTGACCAGCTATCTGCCCAATCAGGTATCTATGTGACACAGTTTATAGTTCTTGAGAGTATGGTACCTCTCATTGCATGGCACAGCGCACAGACATACCCCACACACCGCACCTGTACTGTCTGCCGGCGGCCCTTGGAGCGCGCGCGATCAGAACAAACGACGCAGTCTGGCCGATTATCAGAGAGCAACAGCTCTCCTATGGACACTAAGACCACGTCCATCCCTGCCACCCCCATCCCCGTTGGGCAAAGGGTTGAAATGATCACTTGTTTGTGCTTTGTGAACGATCGCACCTTGCGCGCGGCACCATTGGAGAAGCGCGATCATTAGACGGCCGATCGTCATTTCCAAAAGGCAAATATTCCCCTTCAGAGTCAGAATCGGCGAATGACATTTGCAACAAATCCTCACAGTACAACTTTTTATTAGTCATTTGGCGATTTTCTCTCACAAATCTCACAATTTACTCAGACGCTATGAACTGAATTGCTTCCGCATCAATGACACGATAGCTCACTTGCTCTGCTACTTCCTCAAACAATTTTGGTCTAGAATCGAAGTACTACATGTCTGCCATCTAGTGGAAGGGAATACAAATGAGCCATTACACCAGATTAGGAACTACAGCCCATTTCATGAAGTATGACGTCTTGTCGCAATTTTGCGACTTTGGCGCTTAGAGGGTTAAATGGTAAAATATGTTGTATTAAGAACTGTAGGCATATTTGATGAAAATAAAGGCATTTAGGCAATTTCAAAATAAATGAAAAACAAAAACAAAATGAAACCAACAGCAACTAAATAAAATAATCAAATAATGTCGCTAGTCAATAAACTTAAAATGTTTTTGGTCTGCGCTCTGGAAGTGTTCTATTAATTCTCCTAAACTTTAGGTTAAACTAAAATTAAAACGGAAACTAAACTGTATAAAAACTTCACAAAATAAAAACTAAACTAAAATTAACCAAATTCTTATAAAATAAAAATGAAACTGAAATTTATAGCGAAAATTGAAAGCAATATTAAAATAAAAACTAATTTAAAAATGCAAAACTATAATAACCCTGACACGAACGTCTTTCATTGGAGGAAGGGGATCTGCCAAATGAGATGATCGGAATTCAGAGGTGCCGGATCCAGACCGGGTTTGTTCAGATTAAGCCCTGAGTAGCCTAATAGCTGTGCACACCAGCTGTTTTGCGCTGCTCATCGGGAATTCTCCCAAATCCTCCCATGGCCACTTCAGGCTTGTACACTTAATTTGCGTTTGCAGCTTATTATTATTTTATTATTATTATTTATTTTATTTTTTTACGTAGGGGGAAAAAATAAATAATCAGAAAACATGCCCATGTCTGGGGGCAGCACGGCAGGGCTTTGCCTAGAGCGGCAGTTGAGCTTGCGCCGGCCCTGCATGCAGCCAAGTACAGTCATGTGAAAAAGTTAGGACACCCTATTGAATTCCATGGTGTTCTGTATCAGGACATCATAAAAAAGAATTGTCTGGTCCTTGTCAGGTCTTAAAATTTGGAAAATAACACCTCCAGATGAGCAACATCACATGACATATTACACCATGTCATTATTTATTCAACAAAAATAAAGCAAAGATGGAAAAATCCATGTGTGGCAAAGTTACTTATATACAAATTACACAATGTATATAAGTAAAGATTACACACACACACACACACAAAATCAGTTGAAATGTTTAATTCTGTTATAGTAAAGTTTTTACCAGTGCATAATATGTAGTTCTAATATATAATGTTCAGTCATGTGGCGTTTACAGCTCAGGTGCTTGATTCAAAATGGCGAGATGCTAAACATGGGGACAGCATGTTGTTGCTGTGGGTTTCCTAGTTGTGTCACAGTTTCCCCACAACCCAAGAACATGCAGGACAAGTGAACTGAAGACACTAAATTGTTTGGAGGTGTCTGTGTGCTTCAACCCTGTGATAGACTGGCCATTCTGCAACCAAGTGATTAGTTACTAGTGCAGATTAGACGTGGACAGATTCAGATTTTACTTACCTGTTGTCATTGGTGACTGTATACTCGAGTCAGATGATTCATGGTCTCGTTTTCTTTTAGTACCTATCAGAGAATTAAATCCACTCATTATTTTTTCTTCAATCACAGACTGTACAATGATCTTTAATGTGTATACCTTGGCTAGTCATTGTGGGATAGCTGTAAAGATCTAGAGGGAAAAAAAAAAAAAATCTCATTAAAGATGATCAGTTGTTGTCTTACTAATGTTTTAAGAACTTTTTGGTTTTGTTTATAACTAAATTATTTGGCTCACTAGAGGAAGTTCTAGATCGTAATGGTACAGGAAGCAGTGGAGGTGTATTCTTCTTCATCCCATGAAAAGTCATCATCTCTTCTTTTGATGGTCCAGAACTGACTGAACTATAAAACATGTAAAAAATGTAAAGCACAAATTTTACAATATACATTTTCACCAATTATCATATCCTCAAAAGTACAGAACTGCTGTCTAAATCTAAAGATACTACAGTGCCTTGCGAAAGTATTCATACCCCTTCATTTTTTCACGTGTTATGTTGCTGCCTTATGTTAACTGCTTTAAATTAGTTTTTTTCTACATCAGTCTACACTCCATACACCATATTGACAAAGCAAAAACAGAGTTGTCACAACTTTGTAAATTAATTACAAATAAAAAAATCTGAAATAAGTACATTGCATAAGTATTCATACCCTTAACAAAATATCTAGCTGAAGCACCTTTACAGCCTCAAGTCTTTTTTTGTTTGATGTGACAAGCTTTGCTCAGCATGAGGCTGCTACCAGCACACTTTACTTTTGGGATGGTACTCTGCAGGTGATGAGCAGAGCTGGTTTCCTTCAA